>NC_088801.1:37897249-39097249 GCF_011386835.1 Chrysemys picta bellii
CTCCCAACATGCAACTAAAACAGATTTTCATAGCTCTCATCACTGGTTTACTGTCTCATTTCAGTGCTTTTATTAGTAATACATTTTCAGTAATGAGAACTAGGACAAGAAGAATGCAGTTGGATTCTTCAGCTTGCAAATGTATCACAATAGTAATTAGAACATTTAGCACCTTCTTGTCAAGTTTAATTATGTTCATTTTAATGGGTGACAAGACCGTGTTTTTGAATCAGATCAAGCTATTCAAAGTTAAATGGCAAATTATTAAAATTAAAGATATAAAGTCTTACTTTATTTTTTGTATTATACTAGGGTAACTGCAAAAAGTTGTAGTTTCCCAACAATGAAGTTGAATGTGTAAATTAATTGTGTTTAACATTGTTAACTTTGGAGTACACTCCTGTAAGTCCCATTCACTAGGACATGAATTATGTGATTTATAATAAAGTGTGACCATTTGTTTACTGTCTATGCCTCCTTTGTTGTTTATTTCATGCAGCTTTTTCATTGATAACATACAACATTCAGTTACTTAAGAGAATTACCTATAAACACCAACAGCTTTGACACGAAGGATGTATTGTGGACACAAGTCATCACACTCACTAAATTATAGTCACATAACATACATCTGACTGCTTGCTGGAAATACATTTGGCTTTAGCATGAAAGACTCATGCTCACAGTTAGCCTTTTATCTACAAGATGACCTTTATTCTCCCTTTCACCCAATATTAACAAGTTGTTGGGTTACAATTTTTTGCTCAGACATACACTTAAAAATTCACCAAAAACACATGGGGACATTAGAAATGTGCCTGCACCCATACCCCATCAGTATGTCAATGCCTCATTTCCATCTCACTTTTAAAATAAGTGAGATCAGTATGTCCTAAATATCTCAAACTGAGTAATCTATATATGTACCTATTAAAGTAGCAAATACCAGGAAGGCAAATGTTGATATGACCTGACAAAAATCTATTAACTCAGTGGTTCCCAAACTTGTTCAGCCGCTTGTGCAGGGAAAGCCCCTGGCGGGCCGGGCCAGTTTGTGTACCTACCGCATCCGCAGGTTCGGCCCATCGCGGCTCCCAGTGGCTGCGGTTCACTGCTCCAGGCCAATGGGAGCTGCTGGAAGCAGCAGCCAGTACGTCCCTTGGCCCATGCCGCTTCCAATAGCTCCCTTTGGCCTGGAGGAGCGAACGGCGGCCACTGGGAGCCGCGATCAGCCAAACCTGCAGACGCGGCAGGTACACAAACCGGCCCGGCCCGCCAGGGGCTTTCCCTGCACAATCCGCGGAACAAGTTCGGGAACCACTGTATTAACTTATGAAAGACAGTCTTCCTGGTGCTCAATCATACACAGAAAGACTCCAGTCTTCCTCACAGGAAGCCTCTCAACCTGAAGAGTCTCAGACAAAAGTGAATGTCACCTCTTGATACATCAAAGAGGAGCTAATAGAAACAGTTGTCTGTTAGACACCACCAGATATATTCTCATAGGCCAAACCAAGCTTCTGAACTGCTCAGACCAGAAATTTCCCTCCCTCCCAGAATTCTCCAGAGATAGCTAAAAAAAAAAAAATCCCCAAACATTTAATTTCTTGCATCTTTAGAACCTGTAACCTCAATCCTATAGAACAATCTTCCCAATGAATCCAGTCAAACTGGGTAAGTTGGCTGTTTGCGATTACTATAAGCATAATGTTTAGTACCACATGGCAGTGATTGGCACTTTCACTCCAAGTAGATTATTTGGGACAGAGAAAATGTTTTCTATTAGGCCTAGAACATGAGTACCATTGAATTAGCTGGTCAGTTCTGTACTTGTAACATCTGCATGTTCCAGGATATAAAATAGATCTCCTTATTTGTGAGCTACATCACAGCACTATGCTTTTAGATACAAACAGTTCCAGCATGTGTTATGCTATTTTTTATTCAGGTAAAGAATGAAATTTTACCTAAGTAGCAGTCTGCATGCAGGCCAATATGTAGTTATTGATAAGGTATTGGATGTAGATAAAGGCTCTCAAAATGGAAGTAGCTAGCTCATTCTGCAATAGTCATATATAAATACCTAGAGTATTTCTACAGCATTCCTGGTGCATAAGGTTTTGCTAATTTCAGTGCTCTTTATAGATGCATTCTTTACAGGAGGACAGTTATTCTCTTGATGCATACTCTACCTTTCAACAACTAGGCACAGTGAAGAGATTACTCTTTCAGATTATTTTTGTGAATTTTTAATTTAACATTTTAAAATGATCTCAGAAGTGCCACTTTTCAATACACTTGTTTAATATTTTGTTCAACTTCCAGAAAGATGTTTTACATTTGGTTTGGACAGGAACAGTGTCCTGATGGAAAGCTAACATGAATTAGGGGTAGGCAACCTTTTTAGTCTTAAAAACTGGATTAAATTTTTGCTCATTAAACTATGAAGCAGGCCAATTTAATAAGAAAAAAAACAAGTAGCATTAATAGTTTTCCATTTGCAATACAACGGATTACAGTAAAATTGTTTGTTTATTTCTGTAATTTCAATGAGGAATTGCACAATATAAAGCCCAAAAGTGTCAGGTAGAAAAAACTAATTCAGGCCAAATGCAGTATGAGGTTAACCACCGCCATTTTTGGTATCAAGCTTTTCCAAGAATCAAAAAGTAATCACACATCACCTTTCAAATGCCACTGTCACGACAGTTAACTTTGATGTTCAGGATAGCCTTAAGTTACTATTTCCAGAGGCAAAAGATTAGTCTTAATCTAAACAAAAATAAAGAGCCAGTAATCAGAGGACTTGTACATCACAGTGTTTACTAACAAGATGTCTGGCTTTTGTAACAGACATTTGGGTGATATTTACATAATACTGCATGTTCACATGTAGGAAAAAGGACTTTAATTCTCTCCAGTAGATGTGAAAAAACTATAGACCTCCGAGATTGGAACTGTTTTACACATACAATGTATACATGTATCAGGTGTTTAAAAGACCATATGAAATATAATAGTCCAGTTTAGGCATGTTCTTCAGACAGCTTCTGAGCTTTAGCAATAACTTCTTCAATAGGACCAACCATGTAAAAAGCCTGTTCTGGTAGATGGTCATATTCACCTACAATGACACAATTTGAATAGGACAATTGTTGAAAGAAAGTTAAAAAGATAATTATGAAGACTGTGAGGTAGTAGATTCCCAAAGTTTACTGTGGGTTTTTTTAAAGTGCAAGTGTTTACAAGATCCAATATGTTTTCTACACTTGTAAGAGGTGTTCAGCTTGTTTCACTTTAAAAATTAGCTGTTATTTGCAACTCAAGCATTAACATTGTGGTAATGCACAGAAAGCAAACAAAAGTGAACACAGTATTTTTATGGGCCAGATTAAGTGATATGTAAACAGCACAGCAGCAAAAAGTTTCTTAAATAAATAAATTACACTGAAGTATTTTACCATTGGTTATCAAGGCCATCCTTAATATACAAAAAAGTAAGCTGTTAGAAGCCACCCAGCAACATACTTACTCCTCCACCAGATATTCACACCTACTTTTAATCATAAACACAGTACATTGCAGACTACACATCACAACCTTAATTCTGCCCCCTTTCTGCACACCCCTTTTTCCAATGGTTCTCCCCCTCTCCAACACTAGTAATTCATGTTTGGTGTTGTGAGAGGACAGTTTGGTAAAGGGGTGTTTGCAGAAGGGCAATTAAGGGGGTGATTGAAGGGTAACATCCCTAAAAGGATAGAGATAAGGTTGCAGTGCATGGTTTGCTACTTATTATAGTGGCAGTAATAGTAAGGTGTATGCCCAAGAGTGCGGGAATAGAGGGCTTTTGTGGATTTGTCTCAAGTATGCTGTTATAAAGAACCCTATCCGCTTCCAAACAAGTTTTGTGTTTTTATTTCCTAGGTTTTTTAAATGCTTAAATGGGGGTGTAAATGGGCCTGTATAGAGGTGGGAAGGCAGCTGCCGTCAGTAAAGATTTTAATCCATCAACAGGTGGAAAGGGAAACCCTTATCCTACAACAGATCTGACAGAAAAGGATAGCTCCTAGATAAGATTTTATTTGCACTCAGCCACTTCACCACCTCCCTTTCAGTCAGGCCTGCATGCATGTGGCCCCCATTAATCAGGCTTGCATAAGCTTTTAGCCATTATACATCTCATAACTATGAGCCATCATCCAACCACCTCCCAACCAAGTTCTGTATTTGACAGTTCAATGAATATTGTTCAATAACGACTAGTAGGATTGCCAAGGAAAAGTTTTCCAGCCCAGATTTCAAAGACTTCCTATTAAACTCATGAAGGGAAAAAACAAATGGACAGTATACATAGCAAATTCAAAGGGCATAAAACCCTGAATCCCTCCACCGAGTGACTGGCCATTTATGCCTTATTTTACAATACAAGCCTAAGGAATCACTAGCACTCTGTGCTAGAAAGCTGTACTACTACAACTTCCCACAACACTGATTGGCTATGTGATCACTGGTGCAAGTAGCACTTTTAGGGTCAGTAATTACTCTAGAGAAATTAGAAATAATCATCTAGGGCAGAGGTTCTCAAACTGTGGTCTGCGGACCACCAGTGGTCTGCGAGCTCCATTCAGGTGGTCTGTGGATAGTTCCCTCCAGGGTGCGTGCCTGGGCAACCGCACACAAGAGAATGAAGGGCCACCCACCTAATAAGTGGAGCTGTTCAGGTGTGGCTCCACTAATTAGGTGCCTGGACCCTGGAGAAGATGCACATGTAAGGTGAGGTGGTGGCCTGGGGGATAATAGTGGGTGGGGGGGAATTTGGGACATGCAGGGCTGCTACAGCCAGAGAGAAAGAGGCGACTTTCCCCAGCTCAAGGGCTGCCGGGGACAGACCACCCTCCTTCCCATCCCAGGCACTGCCACAGCAGGGAAGAGAGGGCACATCCATCGTATTAGAAAGGTAAGATTACGGATATTAAAATGTGAGTTGTGTGCTTTTATTTGTAAAAGAAAAAAAGGTTTAAGATTTTTTTTTTTAAATCTAGCGCTTTACAATAGTTAGGTAACGGTACAAACAACATTTGGAAAGATCATTAAGTGGTCCGCCGAGACCTGCAGCAATTTTCAAATGGTCTGTGGAAAAAAAAGTTTGAGAATCACTGATCTAGGGTAATAAATATACTTTTAAGTGGTGGGTTTGTAGGACACCTTTCCCTCTAATTTCGTTAGCAACAATATAAAGCCACATTTCAAACAGCATAGTTTAGATTTTAGAATACTGCCCAGTTCTAAGGGTTAAGAGGAAGGAGACTGGTCCTAAAGCTACTAAGAAGAACTGAACTACTGAAGTGTCCTGCCCATTCTTATCTGACAAACACTAAATCCTGCTCCCTTGTCTTCCTACCTCTCCCTGGATCATGCAGCAGGGACCAGCTTGGACTAACAAGTGGCACAGTGCCTAGAGTCACGATGAAGGCATATGCAGAGGATCAGTGAAGAGGGTACCCAGGCAATGACTCTCAGAAACAGCTTGGGGTGGTGCAAGCCGGGGCCAGGGAGGTTCAGTACTTCTGACAATGGAGTGAAAGGGGAAGAAATCTGGGAGCCAAGTTGGATTTCAATCCCTTTCTGTTTTATAAAGCTGTTCTTGAGAACTAAATGTTTAAACATTAGACTCTGCACATCATGCTCCACACTGGCATGGCTGAATCATTGCCTAGTGCTCCACCCATCCATTTCTATATCCACCTGTTCTCCCCACATCTTATACTTAGACTGTAAGCTCTTGGAGGAGGGAACCTTCTTTATGTTTGTACAGTGCTCAGCACAATAAGGCTGTGGCCCTTAGGCCCTACCCCAATACATACGTGAAACTAACACCCCTATTTTACTAAAGCAGTAATGTTTAGTGATGCATCAAGCATAAGGTGGTCTGCAGAAGTGAGAGTCAAGCATTAAAGGAAACTGATAGCCTCCAGAATACAGCTCTGAAACTGGGGGAAGTCAGCCAAGTGAAAATATATTAGTTTACCAGATAAAATGCTCTTGAATCCCTTGATTGTTTCCTTCAAAGGCACCAATTTTCCAGCATGGCCAGTGAAGACTTCAGCAACCTGGAAAGGCTGAGACAAAAACCTCTGGATTTTTCGAGCCCGGCCTACAATTAGTTTGTCTTCCTCAGACAATTCATCCATCCCCAAAATAGCAATAATATCTTGAAGGGATTTGTAATCCTAGTATGGAGAAAGAAAACAACTCAAATTAAATAATCTTGTGATACAATGTGTAGATACATGAATACTGCAACATATTCAAAAGACCAGATATCAAAGTTGAATTTCACTTAACACTCAGTTAACTCCAGTTTGAATGAAATTCATGGGGGGGAAATGTAATTAACAAGATACCTGAAGAATCTTCTGTACACCACGAGCCACATCATAATGCTCTCGGCCAACAATGTGAGGGTCCATGATACGTGAAGTAGAATCCAGAGGGTCCACTGCTGGATAGATACCCAGTTCAGCAATGGCACGGGATAATACTGTAGTAGCATCTAAATGTGCAAAAGTAGTAGCTGGAGCAGGATCAGTCAAGTCATCAGCTGGTACGTAGATAGCCTGAAATAAGCCATTTTGAAAATCAATATACAAGACCGTAGTAAAAAAAACCCAACACTTGTTAAGCCTCATAATATACCTACTATTAACTGCCACCTTCACTTTCTACTCATGAAGCTAAGCAGTGAACCCTTTACTGATGATATAAAGACACCTGTTTAATACCATACCTGTACTGATGTAATTGATCCCTTTTTAGTAGTAGTTATTCTTTCCTGCATTGTTCCCATGTCAGTAGCCAATGTTGGCTGATACCCTACTGCAGAGGGGATACGACCCAGCAGTGCAGACACCTGAAGATCAAAGAGAAGATAATGTAGCAAGTTAAAGAACTCTTGTAGTTCATTTTCTCAGATACATCAAAGGTTCTTAAACTGCGCTGTTTAAAGTGTTAGTAAGCATATGGGGCACAATGCTAAGTGGAGTGGGAAGACTGTCAACAGTGATCAGGTCTGCTCTAAGCCTTTACACTCAGCCACCAAATGGAAAGAGTGGAGACAATCAAGATGGTACCCCATTTCATTCTTCTAGTCTTCTTGTCTCAGCAAGAAGGAAAGTTGGAACTGTCTTCTTTCACTTCAGCAGTCAGGTTTATTGTTCCTTGGCTACAGATGACAATCCAGGAGCACAGTGTGCATTCACAAGGGCAGAGCAGGAAAGAGGAAGTAGGGAGAGAGAGGGTATGATCAAAAGTTAGTGAATTTTGGAGGCACAAGAGCCAGAGAGATATTATAGAGGATTAGGGGAAGGCAGAAGAGAACTATGTGCCCACAAAGAAAATAAAAGAAAGATAGCAAGAGTGACATAAGGATACATCTCCTTTTCTTTACACTTCCTTCAAACACGCAAAGGGCCAACCATTCTGGGCATTAGACACCGACATCCCTACCCCTTAGCAGGGTTGTTGCAATTTTCCCTAACCTGAGGAGATCCACTTAAAAAAAAAAAAAAAAAAAAAAAAACACCACACCCAAGAACCCCCAAGGTTTACGAGAAACATACTACATACAATACGTGATTCACTTTATGAGCATATTTATTCTGTGAACAGAAAGGCATAGGTAGTGCCAAATTAAAAGCTTGTAGTCCAGCATGCAGAATAAAGAGTGTGCATCGTACTGTTACACTTACAATGCTTTTGTATCTACTTTTAGATATATACTTGACTTATTTGGCTAATTTTCCTATGTCACTCAAGTAGTTTTAATAGAGCTTGAAAGTGAGACCCAGTAAAACCGCTGGAGCTTCTACACCTCCCAATAAAAAATCAGACCAGTTAAGGAAGGATACAACCCACCTGCAGTAGAACTAGGGCCTTCAGAAGCAGAGGCTTGCTCCATGGGCACCATTTCATTTCTTGTCTACCCAGGAGCAACAAGATCACCAAACTGCATACACCTTTCACTACTCCAGCCATTAAGCATTGCCACAATGGGACCAGCTGAGTGCCTATGTTGAGTAGAGGATCTATTCCTTCTTCAGTTTCTCCCCTACCAAACACAACACCCTCCCCTCCAGCAGTTCACCCAGTCATACATTGAACTGGAGCCAGAGCAATGGTGCTGTCAGGGCAGCCTATAATTGCCCCACCTCCAGAAGCCATGCTACTCACCAGCACTAAGCCATGTTTTGTTCTTCCCATTTTGGGTTCTAACAGAAATTTGTCACCACTTTGCCACCCCTTCTCCACCCCACCCCCCCTTACTCAGACCCTCAATTGCTCTCTTAATTGCTTCTATAATGTGTCCTCCATGCTTTTCAGCAAGGTCTTATTACTAGCAAACCAAAAATACAAATGTTGCAGCTTCCAAGAAGAAAAGCTTCTAGAAAAAAACTGAACTCAAAAGAAAAAAAAAAAAACAACTTAGGTTGAGGGGGTTTTGTATTATTTTAAGTTAATAAAGGTAAACCCTGGGAAGTGAAGGTTGGGCATGTTTAGGTCTTTATTCTGTTTAAGTCAAGGTAAGAACTACACCAGCTTACAGTTACTCTGTGGATATTGCTACGCCCACTCTAAAGTTGGCTTGGGACTAGATCCTATGCTTCTGAAGAGCAATTTAATTGTTTGACTTTGGAATATACCAAGTGGCCCACACCTGAAGGAAATCATAAGGAGGATACACCTAAAGGCTTTATTCTTCCCCTTGAAAATTTTAGGGTTTTGTACATAATTAAGAAGATATCTAGGCCACTTTTTCCCCAAGACTTCACTGGCATATACAAATATCCAGAGTTCCCGCCTCTCAAGCAAGAGACTGAATTTTTGCTTAAAATTGGTGTTTGATAGGTTTTCATAATTCTTTTTTGGGGCAAGGGGTACAATAAGAGGTTCAAGTTTCAGAGCTCTAAGAGTAGTTTTAAGATTCTCAGGTAGAGTATTGTAATGGAACTTTTTATTATGAGTACTAACCTCTGAACCAGCCTGGGTAAATCTGAAAATATTGTCTATAAATAAAAGTACATCCTGTCCTTCTTGATCACGGAAATATTCAGCAACTGTCAAACCAGTCAGGGCTACTCTGGCACGGGCACCTGGAGGCTCATTCATTTGACCATACACAAGTGAAACCTGGAATTCAATTACAGAAATAAAGTTAGGCTACTACATTTTCTACAGATAAATCTCATTATATAGTGTTGATTATTATATTCAACACCCACATGCCTTGGACCAATTGTGGAGGCAAAGTCCAAGGACCAGATGACAATGACATGTGTTTTGTTACTAAAAAAAAAAAAAAAAAAATTACACAAGACCTTTATTAATGTAAGTATTTTTTCCCTAAAAGCATGAACACTAAATGAAGCTTTACAGACTGAACTTTCACCCTGATCTAATAAGTTAGTACACCACTAAAGCAGCAAGGGTGATTGATTGAAGGTCCACTATTAGAATCTGCAGACCTTCCTAACTGGAAGAACATGAAAATTAGCATGTATATACAAGTCAAATTACCACATCTCACATACAAAAAGTGTTTTTTTCTTGGAAAAATTGTATTAAAATAGTATGTTGCCAAACAATCCACTGTAATGTACAACAAACAATGGCGTGTGTGTTTTGTTTTGCTTTGATACTCACACCCTTTGAAAGTTACCTTGGAAGTGGCATCCTTCAGGTTGATGACACCAGATTCAATCATTTCATTATACAAGTCATTACCCTCTCGTGTATGCTCTCCTACACCAGCGAAGACAGAGTAGCCACCATGGGCTTTAGCAACATTGTTAATAAGTTCCATAATTAGTACAGTTTTTCCTACACCAGCACCACCAAAGAGCCCTGAAACAACAATTTTTGTCAATACAGTTGAGTTTTCAGTTTGAGATCACGGTCAATGAATGTGATTACATCCAGCTACAATACTTCACTATTATCCCTCAAAATGCCTGTTACCAGTGTAGGAATATTAAGCTAACTCTAGAACAAAACAAACCAATCTAAAATTTGCTGCTGTTAGCAGCATCCATTTTCAACAGCAAGTTTGTTTAATCTTCCTCACTAGAACACTTTCTAGTAAGCACACAGATTTAGGAAACTGAATAAGACTAAAATTTTAAAGTTTATATAAAGCAAACTTGCAACTGCACACTTTAAGTCTTCCTCAAATTGAAGTACAGAATGTTTTATGTACAGTACTTGTTGCAAAAATTTACAGTATATCTATTTGCTTCAGAAGAAAAACTTACCAATTTTACCTCCTTTGGCATATGGAGCCAATAAATCTACAACCTTAATACCAGTCACAAGGATTTCTTGCTCAACGCTCATATCATGGAATTCAGGAGCTTCAGCATGAATAGATGCAAACCTGTAAAGAAGATCTTTAACTATTTTACATATTTTTGTCTTTACTATCAAAGTTTCAAGAAAAATTTGTTTTTAGAGATACTGAATAAGGTGGTTATATTAGTGGTCCCTAGCCAGAAATCAAGTTTACATCTAGGTAAAGTTTAGAAGACATGCCATCAGTTAAAATTATAAATTAGAAGTGTGTAATTCAAAAACAGTACTGGATATACCAATTATGACACAGAGACCCCTTGGCAAAGGATCCCGTTCTTTGCAAACAGCTTACTCCAGAATTGACAAATTCACTAAATCAAACACACATCTTGCAGGTTATTTATCCATAAAGAGTAATATATCTAAGAAAGCTCATAATCTGTCAAGATTCATAATTGTTGTGAGAGGTATGAACAGGTAATATGAAGGAATAATGTATTTATACTGAAAGTATGCTTTATAGACTTGAAGTAGAAATTAGTCACCAGGAGATAATGTGTCTTGGTGATGGCCCATTCAGGCAAGGAGAATTTGCCATGCATTGCATCACTTGCTAAAGAGGGCAGCAAGATTCAACTGTTCAACCTTGCGCAATACTAAGGTTTTCAATGGAAAACCATCAGAAGCAATGACAAAAATCAAAACAACGTCAAGGTACAAAAGAAAACTTGATAGACAGGGTAAATCCCTATCTTGTAAATAGAAAAGGCAATACAACACAGATGCCAGAAAAGGACTACCACCATTCACTAAAGAAACCCTTTGTGGAGCAGGGGGGTTTTCCATGAACATTTGGATCCTGGTTCTTGTGAAGCCAGCCCTCTGCAATAGACTGAACTTTGGAGTTGGGGGGAAAATCTATGTTATAACATAGGAAAAGTAACTACTGGTATTGATAAGCATAGGCCTAGGCTCATGTTTTATGATTTTGTTTTGCATTGCAGCCATCTGTTTCTGCTACACACTCTTGTATCTAGAGAAATCTTTACTCTGTCTTAAAAAAAAACACCACTGATTTTATTTTATCCTAAGTGCTGTGTGGTTTACAGTAAAACTGGTAAACTGGGTTGGGTGCAAAGGATCTGGAATTTTTGTGAGTAGCCAATGTCCCAAGCTGGATATCACAAGGAAATGATTCAAAGGAACTCAGGGATTTGGGGTGCACCTAGGGTTAATCTGCAAGGCAAATTTAAGGCTGGCATAGCCCAGAGGGGAGTGCATGAGCAGATGAAAGGCTGGTGGAGTCAAGGAGACAACACCCAGCTACCACAAGACAGGACTCCCTCTCACTGGAGACAGGGGGGTAAAACAAGGTGATTCACAGTCCTGGGTTCCTCGAGAACCATCACAGCAATATATTGACCTTTTAAGATACTTCTGAAAAGTCCACTGTTCTGGTCTCAGAAAAATGATACTGTTTACTAATACTCTGATGGGTTTTTGCATTAACCATTCACAAGGAGGTCATGCCAGTTTTGCGAACACTGCAGGACATAATCTCAAATGATCTCAGTTTAAGTTCTGATTTATCACAATTAAAATTCCCTTCCTCATCTTTACTGGGCATATGCTGCTTCACCTTTGCAGTTGCAAAGGACATTGCCTGCAGCACAACCAGTGTGATTAGGAAAGCTGGTGCAGTCTTTTATTAGCTGCAGAACCCAGCTCCCCACATGCAGCCGAGCCTGTTGATCCTCCATTGCATAGATCCACTAGCCATTCTCCCCATGCATGAAGGAAACAACTACAGGAGGCATGGAGACAGACTGGCCATTGCTGCTGCCACCCCTGCATCCTGGGCCCATGAGGGAGGGGAAATCCCTTCTCCTACTCCAGTTATTGGGGAATTCCCCAGCCTTAAGTGGAGTTACTTGAGCTGTAGACTGTGCTCTAAATTCTGTCCCCAGTAAGTGTTGAAGGAAGCGCAGCTACAACAAGTTTCCATGTTTATTTTCTGTTTGCTTGGGAGTGACAGAAAGATGATCTTCCCCTCCACACTCAAGCTGGCAAATACCTGTAATATTTGGGGGGCCTCACAGGGGGGTTACAAGTTCAATTTCTTTTGTTGGCAGGATACTGGACTTTGCTTGTAGTACTCAATTTACTACTATTTAGTACCGTAGACTAGTATTTCTTCAATTGTTTGGGTAATTATTAATGCAGTATCTTATAGTTAAATATAATTTTCTCAACATCCCTGTGAGATGAAGGAATATCATCCCCATTTTACAGATGGAAACTGAGGTACAGAGAGATGAAAGTCAGAAGGGTCCACTAACTTTGGGTGTCTAATTTGAAACATATAGGACCCAATTTTTCCAGAGCACTTAGCATTATATAGCACTTATGTTCAAGGCACAGTTCCCTTGATTTTAAATTCAACTGAGTGTGCTCACCACTTCTGCAAGTCAGACCTCAAGATCCAATGTCAGGCACACAGAAAATAAAGAACTAGTGACCATTTGTGAAAAGATTTATTTAAATTGCTTGACTAGTATCACACAGGAACTCTGTGGCAGAGGTAGGGATAGAATCCAAATCTCCAGGGCAGCATTAAACTGCCTTAGCCATCAGATCATCCTTTCCTCTCTCTCACTGCACACTTCTGCAACAACTGAAGCAGGACATCCTGCAGACTGGTCTCTCACTACACAACTTTGATTCATCCCCTGAGTAGGTCCACCTGTACAATGAATGAGGCAGGGGGTCTGTGGAAAAAAATAGTACGGTAGAACCTCAGAGTTACAAAAAACCTCCATTCCCAAGGTGTTCATAACTCTAATGTTCATAACTCTGAACAAAACATTATGGTTGCTCTTTCAAAACTTAACTGAACCTTTGACTTAATACAGCTTTGAAACTTTACTCTGCAGAAGAAAAATGCTGCTTTCCCTTTATGTTTTTTGGTAGTTTACATTTAACACAGTACTGTACTGTACTTGCTTTTTTTCGGTCTCTGCTGCTGCCTGATTGCATACCTCTGGTTCCAAATGAGGTGTGCGGTTGACTGGTCAGTTTGTAACTCTGACGTTCTACTGTATGTGGTGATGTAACTAAAGACTATCATAACGCATCTGTACAAGGACATGTGCAAAGATAACCGTACTTCTAGCATTTCCCAACTTTTGAGTCCTTACCTTGCAATTTTCATAATGTTAATTTGATGTAGTAGGTTTTTTTTTTTTAATTTAATATCAGTATAGCTTATTCTCCTTCCCATACAGAACTGGTAAACTGCATCCACACTAGGGAGGTCGAACTGCATTAACTATACTGGTATAATAAATGTGGTACAACTTTTACGTTTAGACAAGCCTTTAGATTCATGCACCCTCACTACTTCTTTAATGGGTACCTTCAGAACAATATACTAGTAACAGCAATTTCTTCTCTAAATCAACTAAGTTTAAAAATACTCACTGTTTCGTTGCAATAGGCCCTCTTTCATCAATTGGCTCACCAATTACATTCATGATCCTTCCCAGTGTTTCTGGCCCAACTGGAATTTTTATGGGCGCACCTGTGTCCAGAACTCTCTGTCCGCGGGTTAAGCCTTCAGTGCCATCCATGGCAATTGTTCGAACAGTACTTCCACCTACGTGTATAAAATCTAAGTTTGCTCTTCGAGCAGAGAAAGTTCACCTTATTGCAGGAGAGCTTCAGAACTTTTAAAGTAGTTACATTTAGAGGTTTCAGAACTGACAGTCAAGTTATGTGGTACAACTGGACACTTCCTCATGCTTCAGCCAACTGAGGTAAAACTTAGTTTTTCTGACTTCAGGTTGGCTTGCCAAAAATCAATTATAAGACTCCTACATTGGCAAATCAAGTTTAAATAGAAGCTCCATAGAACATCTTATGTAGAGTACTGTTTTAAAATATTACTATAACTTAACTACATAGTATTGATTATATTCATACTGCACTATCCAGAGTTACAGAGTATTCTAAGCTTGTTTTAGAGATTGATTTATTTTTTAAATACACAATGAACGTAAGATTTTTTTTCCCCCTGCAATGATAGTTAATTATTTGCAGAACTCACTGCTCACCACATATTGTGCTCCAGAATCTTAACTTATATTTTGAATTACATTAAATGTCTAGCTAGCCCTTATGGTTGTCAAGTTAAGACTGAAAACATGAACTCAGTGTAAACTGTTGAAATCTTATCCTAAATTTGCAGATAACATGAAACAGTGTTAGGGAGAGCTGTCTTGCCCAACCATGTCAATCACAGACCAAGAGACCATAGGCAGCAAGTTATATCAGCCAGTGGTACCCATGCTCCACCAACGTTCAGAGCACAGGTTCCCAGCTCCACCAAGGTTCGGGCCCTGCCTGCCACCCCCACAGACCTCCCCCGGAGCGTCACTGCACCCTGGGCAGTGGCTGGCTGCCACTCCCTGTGCTGCATTCCCTCACCGGCCGCTGGCTGGTTCCTTTCACACTGTTCCCACCAGCACCGCTCCACTGCTCAGACTACAAGGGAGTGAGGCGGGCTGAGGTGGCTGCTGCTGCAGTCTGCAGAGGAAGGATGCACACCTGATGTGATGGCAGCCATCCCTCTGGGGCCATGACCCTTCACCAGTCAGGCCAGGAGGCGACGGGGCGCATCCTCCTCCCCCCAGCGCTGGGCAGCACGCACACAGTGCTGCAGGGGGCCAGCAGAGAGGGGCCCTAGGAGCACATGCAGTGTGGTGCGGAGTGAGTGTGCTGCCAGCAGCAGGCCAACCGATGGCAATTCTGGGCCCCAGGGCAGATCAATGGGCCTCCTGCCCCCCTCCCTCAGCTGGGATCACAAGCCCCCCCACCTGTAGAAGCCCCAAGAGTCCCCCTCAGCCCCCTCCCCTGCCAGAGGAGCCCCGGGCCGGCCACAGCCCCATCCCACACCTGCCCGGAGGAGCCCCAAAGCAGCTGTGCCGACCCAACCTGCTCTGGATGAAAGCCACAGCGCCTCTTGATTCAAAGACACTTTTGATATGCCCCATGCAGGTTCCAGGGTGGCTGAGGCAACAGTATTTGCTACTCTGCTGCCTCAGCCGCCCTGGAACCTGCATGGGACATATCAAAAGCATCTTTGAATCAACAGATGCTTTTCCCCATAGCAGGCAGAGCTACTGTGGCAGCGGCTAGGGCCCCCAGGCCCTTTTAAATTGCCCAGGCCCCTAGGCAATTGCCCCCTTTACACCCACCCCCGCTCGGCAGGCCTGGCCGATGTGGAAAGGGCTGGGAGGAGTCCTCCTCTGGCCCCAGCCCCGGGCAGCCTGCCTGCACCCCACTCATCCCCAGCCCCACCCCAGAGCCCACTCCCCCAGCCATAGCCCTCACCCCCCTCCGCAACCTAACTCTCTGCCCCAGCCCTGAGCCCTCTCCTGCACCCCTCACCCCCAGCCCCACCCCAGAGCCCTCATCCCCCCATCCCACATTGTGCAATATAGGGAAACTGTTAAACGCTTACTGTTTCCAGTCCATTATTTATATATTTATTTTTAAATATATATATCGGCTTATAAGGCAGGTGTCAGGGGGTGAGACTTGGACCCACTCTGGGCACCACCAAAAATTATACAAACCTGGCACCCATGCAAAAGACTCTGTAATTCTGTGGCATCTTGGGGAAGTAGTAGATGCAATGAATTCACGTTATTTGCAGCGAGGTGCCTGATACCGTTTCCTCTCTCCTTCTCCAGCTTTCCCCACAAGAGGGCGTTAGCTGGATTACAGTGTACAATCCCTGCAGCATTCCTTGGACCTGGAAAGCATGGGTTCACTGAGCCAGAACTGGAGCCCAGCTTGCTGCCAGGGAGTATGGGGGAGCTAGAGTGTAGGCTGGGCAGCTGAGATGTCTGAAAAACAATGTACCAGTGAGGAGCTGACACCTCCCAAATTCCTCCCTTTCCTGGCACACAAGAGGATGGGAAGAATAGGAGATTCTGAGACAAACATCCAGAACAACATTACAGAAACAGAATCTCAGAGCTGGGCTACCTGGAGCATATAGAAATAAAATCCTCAGAAATAGATACTGGTGTCTATTTTCAGAGAGGACAGGAAAAGAAATTAAGGATATTTCATGGAGATTAATTACATTAACTATGTAGCAGAATATAGGAGTACTTGCAGCAGAGTTCAGTCCCTTTTTGCCAAGCTAAGCGAGGTCTTACACTCAACTTTATAGCATCTGTCTGTCATGTGGTAACTTTAGAACACCACATCCAATCAATTCCAAAATTTCAGGGAATGTTCTAGGCATAAATGGGCAAAAACCTATTTATTTTGGTGAAAAATCAGAAAACCTGAAGGCCCCAGGGAGCCCCTTGAATCTAGTTTGAAACTCCTGGGTCTGCTACCACCTCTGCAGTTGCCTACAGATCAAAACTGGTTGATGGCAGCCATTAACACCTCCCCACACAATACCTCCTCCCCCCATCCCTCCCCCTGAATATCACCTCTCTCCATGGTTCCAAAACAGAGTTCCTGGCATAGGGGACAAACTGTATGAAAAGGACAGTGCCCCGACACTTAGGCCTTGGCTACACTGGCAATTCACAGCGCTGCACTTGCTGCGCTCAGGGGTGTGAAAAAACACACCCCGAGAGCAGCGCTGTAAAGCGCCAATGTAATCAGCGCCTGCAGCACTGCACACTCCCTCACAGCGCTGCAAGCTACTCCCCTCGGAGAGGTGGAGTACTTGCAGCGCTGCGAGAGAGCTCTCGCAGCGCTGGCGGCGCGACTACACTTGCGCTTCACAGCGCTGCCGCGGCTGTGAATCCGCGAGCGTAGCCAAGGCCAGAGAAAGAGAATGGAGCCTCTAGTACTGGGAAAGGGACATGAAAGAGAGCACACAGAACCCCTGACACGGTGGGGAAGGGACAGTTGCAATGAGTCCCAGAAATATAGGAAGATGGAAGGGTGGCACACAGGAAGCTTTTTGGGGAGAATAAAGAGATGCAAGGAGCTTAGCCTACAGAAGAAACCAAGCATGTAACCCTCTAGTACAGGGGTGGGGAAACTTTTTGGCCTGAGGGGCACATCTCTGTGGGGAAACTGTATGCAGGGCCATGAATGTAGGGCTCAGGCAGAGAGTGCAGGGTGCGGAAGGGGGTCAGGGCAAGGTGTTAAGGTGCAGGAGGGGTGTGGGGTGCAGCAGGGGCCTCATGACAGGGAGTGCAGAGTGCGGGAGGGAGGCACGGGATTGGGGTGCAGGAGGAGCGCAGCAGGAGGCAGGGGGCGAGGGTGTGGGGTGCAAGAGGGGTTCAGGCTCCAGTCCGGCACCACTTATCTCAAGCAGCTCCAGGGTGGCAGCGATGCGCAGCGGGGCTTGGCAGGCTCCCTGCCTGCCCTGACCCCGCGCCGCTCCCGGAACTGACCAGCATATCCGGCAGTGGCTCCTGGGGGTGGGGCAGACGGCTCTGCCGCACGTTACCCTCGCCTGCAGGTACCACCCCCAAAGCTCCCATTGGCCGTGGTTCCCTGTTGCCAGCCAATGGGAGCTGCGGGGGGCGGTGCCTGCAGGTGAGGACAACACAGAGCCCTCTGCCTCCCCAGGGGCCGCAGGGACATGGTGCCAGCTGCTTCCGGGAGTGGCACGGGGACAGGGCAGGCAAGGAGCCTGCCTAAGCCCTGCTGCACCACAGGGCTGGCAATCTGACGGGTCGTTGTTTGCCCTCCCCTGCGCTAGTATATAACCAAGACAATATACATCTTCAGTGGTCTACGTTGAACAGAAAACTTCAGAAATATTTTGAAGTCTTACACAATTTTTTTCTACTGTTACAACATCATACCAATATGGTTTCACAAGCCCTGAGAAAAGCTAAATCTACCTCTAGCTGTGGGGTGCGAAAGGAAGAAACTATCAAGTCACAGAAGCAACGTAGATTCTGAGTTGAGAGAACACTGGTATCCGCCTAGAACAGGAAGCGCCCTATCTGAATCCTCAGGAGTGTTTGGATACTGCTTTGCCATGGGACCAAAGTCATAGGGTCTTTATTTTACCTGCTCCTATTCTTTTAATGTTACTGAGGATATCAGTATAAACGAAAAAGCCATTTGGGTTTTAGCCAAAGGAAGGGTTCTCTTGAAAGGAGAATCATTGATCTGAGCCTTTGGAACCTATACCAGAATGGCAAGGAAAGTAAGAAAATTGACTGGCGGGACAAGGTCCATGTTAGAAGGCGGCTCTAAAAAGGTTAGTCTAGATCTGGATCTTGCCTCAAGTGTAATAAGTGCCAGATCCTGATCATCCACATCTGGACTCCTAGAAGGAAATACTAATTTACATGGCATACATGGGGACCAGAGAGGTTTTAGTGGGGCATAGGCCTGGACAGAAGCAAAGTTCAAAACATTCCTAAGGGCCTTTTCTAGCTAGGTCTGAGAGAAGCCAAAGTGGCTTTGTCCTGTCAGGTCTGGGAAGTTTAGGCCCTAAGGAAAAGAAGAGGAAGCCTACTTGAAGAACCAAGATGGTGCAGATGAAAAAGCGCAGAACCAACACTAACAGAAAACATGTCTCTGCTGAAGCAGGATTTGGGGGGAATGATAGGAGTACGCTACATCTAAAGTACATGGAGAATGCTTAAAGGAAGTGCAACTATGCATGGTAGAAGGAACCTCAATAGTACAACGTGCAGTAGAACAAGGGTCTTAGATAGTAAGGAAATCTCTTCAGGACAGCTTTCAAACTACCCTGGAGTCAATAGTGGTAAAATGAAGCTAGAGAAAAGGAGAAAATAGCAGGAACAATCGACAATTAGAGACAGACTTACCAAGGTGCTGAGCAACTTCCAACACCAATCTAGTTTCACGGTCTGACACTTCCAGGGCATTGAGAATTGGAGGAAGGTCTTCATCAAACTGGACATCAACAACAGCACCAATAATTGCAACAATACGCCCTGTTGCAGTACCAGATTTGGCAGACTCTGAAGTCTCAGCCACATAATTTCGCCCTAACAAAAAATAATTACCAAAATCAAAATTAGAGCAATTAGCCTATTAGTTGGAAACATGACCAGATTTAAATTAAAGTACAAATGACCAGACAGCAAGTGTGAAAAATCGGGACGGGGGGAAGGGGGGGGTGTGATAGAAGCCTATATAGGAAAAAGACCCCAAAGTCCCTATAAAATCCAGACATTATCTGGTCACCTTAAGTACAAATGTTACATTTGTTAAAGACTCTAGGAACACAACATAAAAATGTAGCATTCTTCATAATAGAAACCTTTTAGAAGTAGGACTAAATTGATGTTTTACTATTGGAACTCAGGATTAAAGAAATAAAGTATGCTATTTTACCAGTAGATTACATCACAGGCAGGAAAACCACAAGTACACCCGATTCCTAATTACACAGGCAAATCAACAGAAGCAAAATTTAAAAATGGGTGAAGCATTCACCATCTTGCGGAGTGTGCGAGGGCCTCTGCATCAGTGATCAGAAGGCGCATCAAATTCTAAAACAGCCCTGATAATAAGCGTATGGTTTCTTGCTCTAGAAACCACCAGTGATCTATCAGGTTCAGTATCTAGCCTCTGATAGTGACCTTCTAATTAATACTTCCAGGGCTTTGGAGTTGTGCTCCAGCTCCAAGCAAAAACCTGCAGCTCCACTGCTCCGGAGCAGCTCCGCGCTCCAACTCCAGGCTCTGCTCCAAAGCCCTGAATACTTCAGAAGAAGAAAACCCTTTTGAGCACATTGCACCTAGCTAATTATCCAGTGCTCATTGGAAAAGGATTTTCTTTTTTTTTTTACTCCCATGTTGGACATCTTACAACCAGAAACATGAAAGCAAGCACTGATCTGACAGACACAACACGTGGGTTCTGATCATTTTAAGCCCAGAAATGGAGACTCAGAACAAGAGTGGGGGGAAGGGGAAGGAAGAGGAGGATGTTAAGGTTAAAGGCCAATAGAAAGATGAAGGTGGGGAGGGAAAAAAAATCCATATCGCTTCCAACTGAGCTGCTCAGCATGTTTTACACACTTCACCGACCGCCACCCTGGCGCTGCCTAAGGAAGGGAAACATCAAGATGCCCATTGCAGCTCACAGGCTGGGACTGGGGGAGTCACGGGTGGAGCAGAGAACCCAGATCTCCTGCCTCCCTCCCAGCCCAGCCCCTTCAGCATCGCCCGGCCACCCCCCAGCCCCTCCCGCCCCGAGCAGCTTCAAGTGGGGCAGGCGCCAAAAAGCCAGCAGAGCTGCGGAGCGCCCGCCCGGTGCACTCGGTGTGGGGTCCCCCTGGGCCCCGGGAGGTGAAGGGGCAGCAGGCTCAGAGCCAGGGGCAAAGTACAACGAAGCAGGAGACTCGGGGACCAGCGAGGCCAGGAGGCGGTGGGCGCCTGGGACGGACGCAGCGGGAGGGCGCGACCTCCTGGGGCTGACACCTCCCTCCAGCCCTTCCCGGGCGCGGGACCCCCAGACTCACTGTGCGGAAGCACAGCGGAGGCGGCCGCTCCTCCTGCCAGGCAGCCACGCTCCGTGGCAAGGAGCTCCAGAGCCCGCAGGACCGCCACACCACCTAGCCTCGCCCGCCCCAACATGGCTACTCCAACAGTCCCCAGCGCCATCCGCCTCGCGCCTTTCTACTGGCAACGGCCGCGGCTGAGCCGCGCGCGCACGCGCCCACTGGCGCTAAAGGGGAGACGGCGCATGCGTAGCGGGAAAGTGTTCCATCGTATCCCGATGCGGCCGTCCTCCCCTCGTGTAAGGGTACGACGCCGGTAGAAACTACATTTCCCAGTATGCAATGCTCCCTCTGAGGCGTGTCCGTAGACTACAGGCTCCAGCATGCAACACTCCATCTTGACAGGGGCTCCTGCTGGAGCAACTTTACTCTGTTAAAAGAAGTTTCCAGCGCACTGTACCTTCCTCCCTTCCCTCTGGCCTGCGTGCCCTGCTGCTACGCTGTTAAATAGGGCCCAGACTCGCTTTCAGGGATAATGCAATTGCAAAACATCATGATAGGTTGCCCTGTCTGTCATTGCACCATGAGGTGCTGCCCGTGTGCCAGGCTGTTACCAGCAATTCCCTAGCCTCTCCCTGGATGGTGCATAATCCCACAGAACAGAACACCCTTTCCCCGCCCCCTGCCCCACGGCCCCGCCCCTGCCCTGCCCCTTCTCTGAGGCCCCCGCCTCCTGCTCACTCCATTCCCCCTCCCTACATCACTCGGTCTCCCCCACACACACTCACTTTCACCAGGCAGGGAGTTAGAGTGTGGGAGGGCAGAGTGGGGCCAGAAATGAAGGGTTCAGGATGTGGGAGGGGACTCCGGGCTGAGGCAGGGGGTGCAGGAGGGGGTGAGGGCTCTGGCCAGGGGTGCGGGGTCATAGAATCATAGAATATCAGGGTTGGAAGGGACCTCAGGAGGTCTTCTAGTCTAACCCCCTGCTCAAAGCAGGACCCATTCCCAACTAAATCATCCCAGCCAGGGCTTTGTCAAGCCGGGCCTTAAAAACCTCCAAGGAAGGAGATTCCACCACCTCCCTAGGTAACGCATTCCAGTGCTTTACCACCCTCCTAGTAAAATAGTGTTTCCTAATATCCAACCTAGACCTCCCCCACTGCAACTTGAGACCATTGCTCCTTGTTTTGTCATCTGCCACCACTGAGAACAGCTGTGCTCCATCCTCTTTGGAACCCCCCTTCAGGTAGTTGAAAGCAGCTATCAAATCCCCCCTCATTCTTCTCTTCTGGAGACTAAACAATCCCAGTTCCCTCAGCCTCTCCTCATAAGTCATGTGCTCCAGACCCCTAATCATTTTTGTTGCCCTCCGCTGGACTCTTTCCAATTTTTCCACATCCTTCTTGTAGTGTGGGGCCCAAAACTGGACACAGTACTCCAGATGAGGCCTCACCAATGTCGAATAAAGGGGAACGATCACGTTCCTCGATCTGCTGGCAATGCCCCTACTTATACAGCCCAAAATGCCGTTAGCCTTCTTGGCAACAAGAGCACACTGTTGACTCATATCCAGTTTCTTGTCCACTGTGACCCCTAGGTCCTTTTCTGCACAACTGCTACCTAGCCATTCCGTCCCTAGTCTGTAGCAGTGCTTAAGATTCTTCCGTCCTAAGTGCAGGACTCTGCACTTGTCCTTGTTGAACCTCACCAGGTTTTTTTTGGCCCAATCCTCTAATTTGTCTAGGTCCCTCTGTACCCGATCCCTACCCTCCAGTGTATCTACCACACCTCCCAGTTTAGTGTCATCTGCAAACTTGCTGAGAGTGCAGTCCACACCATCCTCCAGATCATTAATAAAGATATTAAACAAAACCAGCCCCAGGACTGACCCTTGGGGCACTCCGCTTGAAACCAGCTGCCAACTAGACATGGAGCTGTTGATCACTACCCGTTGAGCCCAACGGTCTAGCCAGTTTTCTATCCACCTTATAGTCCATTCATCCAGCACATACTTCTTTAACTTGGCGGCAAGAATACTGTGGGAGACTGTATCAAAAGCTTTGCTAAAGTCAAGGAATAACACATCCACTGCTTTCCCCTCATCCACAGACCCAGTTATCTCCTCATAGAAGGCAATTAGGTTAGTCAGGCATGACTTGCCCTTGGTGAATCCATGCTGACTGTTCCTGATCACTTTCCTCTCCTCTAAGTGCTTCAGAATTGATTCCTTGAAGACCTGCTCCATGATTTTTCCAGGGACTGAGGTGAGGCTGACTGTCCTGTAGTTCCCCGGATCTTCCTTCTTCCCTTTTTTAAAGATGGGCACTACATTAGCCTTTTTCCAGTCATCTGGGACCTCCCCCGATCGCCATGAGTTTTCAAAGATAATGGCCAATGGCTCTGCAATCACATCCGCCAATTCCTTTAGCACCCTCGGATGCAGCGCATCCGGCCCCATGGACTTGTGCTCGTCCAGTTTTTCTAAATAGTCCCGAACCACTTCTTTCTCCACAGAGGGCTGGTCACCTTCTCCCCATACTGTGCTGCCCAGTGCAGCAGTCTGGGAGCTTTTCCACATCCTCTGTTACTAGGTTGCCGCCCTCATTCAGTAAGGGGCCCACACTTTCCTTGACTTTCTTCTTGTTGCTAACATACCTGAAGAAACCCTTCTTATTATTCTTAACATCTCTTGCTAGCTGCAACTCCAAGTGTGATTTGGCCTTCCTGATTTCACTCCTGCATGCCTGAGCAATATTTTTATACTCCTCCCTGGTCATTTGTCCAATCTTCCACTTCTTGTAAGCTTCTTTTTTGCGTTTAATGTCAGCAAGGATTTCACTGTTAAGCCAAGCTGGTCGCCTGCCATATTTACTGTTCTTTCATTGGGATGTTTTTTTCCTGCAACCTCAATAAGGATTCTTTAAAATACAGCCAGCTCTCCTGGACTCCTTTCCCCCTCATGTTATTCTCCCAGGGGATCCTGCCCATCAGTTCCCTGAGGGAGTCAAAGTCTGCTTTTCTGAAGTCCAGGGTCCATATTCTGCTGCTCTCCTTTCTTCCTTGTGTCAGGATCCTGAACTCAACCATCTCATGGTCACTGCCTCCCAGGTTCCCATCCACTTTTGCTTCCCCTACTAATTCTTCCTGGTTTGTGAGCAGTGGGTCTAGAAGAGCTCTGCCCCTAGTTGGTTCCTCCAGCACTCCTCAGAAGCAGGAAGCCTCCTAAACAACCAGTGGGGCCAGTGGATGATCGAGGTGCTACAGGAGCACTCAAGGATGATAAGGCCATTGCAGATAAACTAAATGAATTTTTTGCATCAGTCTTCATGGCTGAGGATGTGAGGGAGATTTCCAAACCTGAGCCATTCTTTATAGGTGACTAATCTGAGGAACTGTCCCAGACTGAGGTGTCTTTAGAGGAGGTTTTGGAAAAAATCAATAAACTAAACAATAATGAGTCACCAGGACCAGATGGTATTCACCCAAGAGTTCTGAAGAAACTCAAATGTGAAATTGCAGAACTACTAGCTGTAGTTTGTAACCTATCATTTAAATCAAATGACTAGAGGATAGCTAATGTGATGCCAATTTTTTAAAAAGGCTCCAGAGGTAATCCCAGCACTTACAGGCCTGACTTCAGTACAGTTGAAACTATAGTAAAGAACAAAATTGAACAAAAAAGAACAAAAAGAACAAAATTGTCAGACACATAGATGAACATAATTTGTTGGGGAAGAGTCAACATGGTTTTTGTAAAGGGAAATCATGGCCTCACCAATCTACTAGAATTCTTTGAGGGGGTCAACAAGCATGTGGACAAGGGAAATCCAGTGGATATAGTGTACTTAGATTTTCAGAAAGCTTTTGACAAGGTCCCTCACCAAAGGCTCTTAAGCAAAATAAGCTGTCATGGGATAAGAGGGAAGGTCCTTTCATGGACTGGTAACTGGTTAAAAGATAGGAAACAAGGGGTAGGAATAAATGGTCAGTTTTCAGAATGGAGAGAGGTAAATAGTGGTGTCCCCCAGGGATCTGTACTGGGCCCAGTCCTATTTAACATATTCATAAACGATCTGGAAAAAGGGGTAAACAGTGAGGTGGCAAAATTTGCAGATGATAGAAAACTACTCAAGATAGTTAAGTCCCAGGCAGACTGGGAAGAGCTACAAAAGGATCTCCCAAAACTGGGTGACTAAGCAACAAAATGGCAGATGAAATTTAATGTTGATAAATGCAAAGTAATGCACATTGGAAAAACATAATCCTAACTATACATATACAACGATGGGATCTAAATTAGCTATTACCACTCAAGAAAGAGATCTTGGAGTCATTGTGGGTAGTTCTCTGAAATCATCCACTCAACAATGTGCAGCAGCAGTAAAAAAAAGCAAACAGAATGTTGGAAATCATCAAGAAAGGGATAGATAATAAGACAGAAAATATCATATTGCCTCTATATAAATCCATGGTACACCCACATGTTTGAATCAGGGCCAGCTCCAGGCACCAGCCGAGCAAGCTCGTGCTTGGGGGCGGCAGATTCTAAGAGGCGGCATTCCGTCCAATCCTTTTTTTTTTTTTTTCCGCTTCACTGCTCCGGCCTCCCTGCAGGTCTTTTTTCTTTTTGGTTCGCTGCTCCGGCCGCCCTGTAGGGGGCGAAGGCACGGAGGAGGGGAGCGCCGTGCTGGGAGCGGGCTGCGCGCTCCATCTGCCCCAGTCGGTGCCAGGTCTGCAGCAAACCCGGCAGGGCAGCCCGCATCCCTGGAGCGGCGCGGAGCCCTCCCGGCAGGCGGCGCAGCGGGAGGGGCCGCATGGCGAGTGCCCCACTGAAGGAAGCCCAGGCCCCGGAATCTCACCCACGCACTCCCGTAATAAACCCCTAACCTATGTCTGAGCTGTTTCAAGTCCTCAAATCGTGGTTTAAAGACTTCAAGGTGCAGAGAATCCTCCAGCAAGTGACCTGTGCCCCACGCCGCAGAGAAAGGCGAAAAAACTCCAGGGCCTCTGCCAATGTACCCTGGAGGAAAATTCCTTCCCGACCCCAAAATATGGTGATCAGCTAAACCCTGAGCATGTGGGCAAGACTCACCAGCCAGACACCCAGGAAAGAATTCTCTGTAGTAACTCAGATCCACCCCATCTAACATCCCATCACAGGCCATTGGGCATATTTACCGCTAATACTCAAAGATCAATTAATTGCCAAAATTAGGCTATCCCATTATACCATCCCCTCCATAAACTTATCAAGCTTAGTCTTGAAGCCAGATATGTCTTTTGCCCTCACTGTTCCCCTTGAAGGCTGTTCCAGAACTTCATTCCTCTGATGGTTAGAAAACCTTCATCTAATTTCAAGTCTAAACTTCCTGATGGCCAGTTTATATCCATTTGTTCTTGTGTTCACATTGATACTGAGCTTAAATAATTCCTCTCCCTCCCTGGTATTTATCCCTCTGCTATATTTATATAGAGCAATCATATCTCCCCTCAGCCTTCTTTTGGTTAGGCTAAACAAGCCAAGCTCTTTGAGTCTCCTTTCCTAAGACAGGTTTTCCATTCCTCGGATCATCCTAGTAGCCCTTGTCTGTACCTGGTCCAGTTTGAATTCATCCTTCTTAAACATGGGAGACCAGAACTGCACACAGTATTCCAGATGAGGTCTCACCAGTGCCTTGTATAATGGTACTAACACCTCCTTATCTCTACTGGAAATACCTCACCTGATGCATCCCAAGACCGCATTAGCTTTTTTTCACAGCCATATCACATAGGCGGCTCATAGTCATCCTGTGATCAACCAATACTCCGAGGTCCCTTCTCCTCCTCTGTTACTTCCAACTGATGAGTCCCCAGTTTATAACAAAAATTCTTGTTATTAATCCCTAAATGCATGACCTTGCACTTTTCACTATTAAATTTCATCCTATTACTATTACTCCAGTTTACAAGGTCAGCCAGACTGCAATGTCCCTTAAATACTTTCTCCTTCAAAAATTTTTCCAAGACCTTGCATACTACAGATGTCAAACTAACAGGCCTGTAGTTACCCGGATCATTTCTTTTTCATTTCTTAAAAATGGGAACTATGTTAGCAATTCTCCAGTCATACGGTACAACCCCTGAGTTTACAGATTCATTAAAAATTCTTGCTAATGCTAGCAATTTCATGTGCCAGTTCCTTTAATATTCTTGGATGAAGATTATGTGGGCCCCCCTATTTAGTCCCATTAAGCTGTTCAAGTTTGGCTTCTACCTCGGATGTGGTAATATCTACCTCAATATCCTCATTCCGATTTGTCATCCTGCCATTATCCCTAAGCTCCTCATTAGCCTCATTAAAGACGGAGGCAAAGTATTTGTTTAGATGTTGGGCCATGCCTAGATTATCCTTATCTTCCACTACATCCTCAGTATTTAGCAGTCCCACTTCTTCTCTCTTTGTTTTCTTCTTATTTATATGGCTATAGAACCTTTTACTATTGGTTTTAATTCCCTTTGCAAGGTCCAACTCTACATGGCTTTTCACCTTTCTCACTTTATCCCTACATCTTCTGGCCTCAATAAGGTAGCTTTCCTTGCTGATCCCTCTCATCTTCCACTCCACTAGGCTTTTCTGCTTTTTCTTAATCACCTCTCTGAGATGCTTGCTCATCCAGCGTGGTCTACAACCTCCTGCCTATGAATTTTTTCCCCTTTCTTGGGATGCAGGCTTCTGATAGTTTCTGCAACTTTAACTTGAAGTAATTCCAGGCTATAAGAATGAACCCTGGGAGCGATCCTGTACCTCTGATTGATGGATTCTGACAGGGGGAAACTCTGAGCAGTTAGAGAGAGATCGTCAAAGCCATTTTGGGTAACCCTGAGAGATTTATGGAAAACCAGCAGATTATTATGCCTCTTCTACTATTTGCACTTACAAACTCTGATTCACCTGTAATGTATTTTATCTGCTTTAACCTCTCAATAACTCTCATTTCTTTTTCTTAGCTAATAAATCTTTAGTTAATTTTTTAGATAAATTGGCTACAGCATTGTCTTTTGGTGTGAGATCAAGAGCATCCAAGGACCTGGGGGTAAGTGACTGGCCCGTTGGGATCAGGAGTGACCTTATGTGTGGTGATTTTTAATAACCTTTCATCACTTAGTCCAGTTTGTCTGGGTGGTAAGATGCACTGGAGAGCCTAAGGGGGATTGTTTGTGACTCCATGTTAAGACTAAAATAGTAATCCAGGAGTGCACAGTTGTTGCTGACTTGGTGAAAATCTAATTATGGAATATACAACCAGTTTGGGTTGTCTGCCCTGTGTTCTGACAGTCTGACCTGAGATTGGCACTCTCAGTTGTGAGCTACTCTAGACCAGTGGTTCTCAAAGCCGGTCTGTCGCTTTGTTCAGGGAAAGCCTCTGATGGGCCGGGCTGGTTTGTTTACCTGCCACGTCCGCAGGTTTGGCTGATCGCGGCTCCCACTGGCCACGAAAACAACAAGGAGTCTGGTGGCACCTTAAAGACTAACAGATTTATTTGGGCATAAGCTTTCGTGAGTAAAAAACCTCACTTCTTCGGATGCATAGAGTGAAAGTTACAGATGCAGGCATTATATACTGACACATCCCTCAGCCCACACCGCTTCCACAGCCCCCCACTGGCCACGGTTCGCCACTCCAGGCAAATGGGGGCTGTGGAAGCGGTGTGGGCTGAGGGATGTGCTGGCTGCCCTTCCCGCAGCCCCCATTGGCCTGGAGCGGAGAACCGCGGCCAGTGGGAGCCGCGATCGGCCGAACCTGCGGAGGCGGCAGGTAAACAAACTGGCCCGGCCCACCCGGGGCTTTCCCTGAACAAGCGGCAGGACCGGCTTTGAGAACCACTGCTCTAGACAGCATGACACTGATAACACCACCTCGCTTGCAAAATCTACTTTTGTGATTAGGTACATGTTTAGAGGCTGAATGGCAAGATGTAGGTCGTTTGATTTACCACATAACTAAAAACAAGCAGGATTAAGCACCAAAGGCCTTATTCTGTTGTTGATTACACCTGTGTAATTCCACTGATTTCAGTAATAATTGTATTTAATTAAGCACCTATCTATCAGGTTGTGCCCTAGACTTCTTACCCCATTAAAGCATAAATTACATGCAAAAACATATCAGTGTGCCATGCTGCAGTCATTCTCAAATAAAAAGATTTTTAAACATTATTTAGAATGGATGAGCAGCTTTGATGTCTTTTTGAGGTCGTTCCACAGAGCTTGGGTCACATTCCTTGCAAATTGTTTAGTTTTAATTTACAAACAAATGTTTAAATGCTTTTTTATTTTTAAAAACCTCAGGGCTTTATGGAGCTTTGTTAATTTACATCAACTAAAGATCTGCCGTCAGTGTCAGCAGCCCAAAGTTCAGTCATGAGCAACCATACAAAAACAAACATTTATGTAGCAAACAGTGAGCCTGATTCTCCTCTCATGTTTACAGCAGTATAAATCCAGAATAACTCCAGATCATGCAACATTATTTTTCTCTCCTATGTAAGTAAGTCATGCACTTGTATCTATGGTATAAAAAAAGCATATAAAGTTCTCTTCATTAAACTGAAAATCCTGATAAAGCCTGTAGGTATTAATAGCCTCTGAATGTCATGACTGCATGATACAAACAGACCTGTCCTGAGGCCATGAAACATTAGAAGGAGATTTTGTGAAATTTACTTATCTTTAACAGTTCACAGCAGAGGAGATATGTGCATTCTTCACATTGAGTTGTCAAAAATGGGAAACACACACTTTAAAGGGATAATGTCAAGTTCTTTAGGCTGACATATTACCAATAATGGGCCAGAACCTGGATCTCATTCTGCTTTGTGCTGCTCCAGAAAACTGGCTTAACTAGTGATTAGGGGAGTCTCCCAGTATAGGGGAATCCCCAGATGGCATAGAGTCAGCATAGCTTGGCTTTTCACTACCCCTCTCCCCAGCTTTGGTACAGTTTGCATGTGAAGGGGGTGGCTGAAGAAAGGCAAATAGTCACAGCACTGCTGCAGTCCAGTAATCCCCAGCTGGTGAATGACACCTTAGGGGCCCTTAGCAGTCAACACAGCTTAATGTAGTCCTCAGCCAGCACCATGGTAATGGAGGCATAAAGGTGGCATAATATCACCTTTGCCCCCCTTCTTAGCTGGGCTTATTGGAGCTCAAACACAGCTGAGGACTGAGACTAGTATCTTTCAACTGTTATAAACTGATGGGGAATTTCTGTTGATTGACTCTAATCTATCTTTCTACATCTTTTAAAAGCCAGTCATCACTTGAAGGATCTATTAAGTTCTTCCAAGACTTGCTGAGCATCGTTCATCCAGATTGATGGCCTGCATAGGTGTGAGTATAATGCAACCTCTATACCTATGTAGTCTTTGACCTCTGCAGCGATTGCCATTCGGGATGCTTTTACAGGCCGTTGTGATGGTGGTCTGTGTGATGTGAATACCTGGGCCTCAATTTAGCAAAACATTTAGGCCCTGATTCAGCAATTTTCCCATTGAAGCTAATGGGATTTAAGCATGTGTTTAAATATTATGTTGAATAGGGATGGGATTATATTCATGCTTAAGTGCTTTGCTGAATTAAGGCCAAGAGTCGTTAAAATAAAATGACAATATTTATATATAAATAGATACTTCATTTTTTGGAAGAGATTAATTGTGTTGGACGGGCAGCTAAGAAGAAATTCTAGCAGTAATTTTTATACCATTTTAAAAGAAGGAAAACAAAATTGACTTTATCCTCTAGCGCACATCCTTCTTTTTGCAAAACACATTTGCTAAAAAAAATATTTTAAATACATACAAAGTATTGCTAGTCTTAACTGATGTTTGTGAATCATTACATGAATGGAAGTAATGCAACAAACTAAAATATGCTGAAAAAAGCATTTTGGTGCTAACTTACGTTATCATTTGTAATAAATGGTAAAAGCCTTATTAACTTTCTTTCTAGAATAGCTTCAGAAAAATCAAAGTTATATACTCTGTACATCTGCATCGTTCAGTTATCTGATGAAATGTCACCTTAAGCATAGGGTGGATATTGAAAACATTACAATTTCAGAAGGCTACAAGTCTAGAAATGCATAGAATGGTATAAGACATGTCACATACTTGGAATTCTGGTCAGAATATTGCCATGCATCACATGCATTCAGCTATAAAATTGCATTCAAGGCAAAAGTACACCTGGGCGAAAAAAGAAATCTGTCCTGAGGGTAACCATCGCTCGTTACTAAAAGAAAATGTCCTGAAGTCAAGAATTTGCTAAGAAATAATAGGATGCACACAATCCCAACCAGAGTTACAAGTGTTTGTTTGCTCATGTTAGATCTTTGGTTGATAAGATTTATAGATTATATGAGATTTATTATACCTCTGTCTATGCTAGAGGCACAACTCAAATATATATATTATTTTTATTCCCTAAGTGCTCCCCTATTTTTATTCCATAAATGCTCCCCTATTCCCTTGCCTTTCCTCCCTGCCAGACACAAAACCTAAGTATATAGGTTTGCACAGAGTATATAAGAGTGACTGAAGAGAAGTAGTCATCGCCCCTGCCCAACCTGGAACATTGACATGAAGGGCTAGCCTACACTACACAGGCTGTGCTGATATAGCATACCAGTTACAACTATGCAGGCAGAGCCCCTAAGTGTACATGTAGTGTATACCGAAAGAAGGAATTTTTCTGCTGGCATAGTAATACCACCTCACCAAACAACATTAGCTGTCAACATAGCTGTGTCTAAACTGGGGTTTTGCTGGCTTAGCTATGTCTGCTGGCAGGGTCTCCCAGGATCACAATGGGCATTTTGACTTCCCCTACGGTGATCTTCTGGTCCAGGAAGAAAGTCCCTGCTTGCAGCTTCTTGAACAGGCCAGTGTTCCGAAAGATGCGTGCATCATGCAGTTTTCCAGACCATCATGCGTTAATGTCTGTGAAACACCCATGGTGATCCATAAGTGCCTGGAGAGCCATTGAGAAATACCCCTTGTGATTAATGTACTCTGTGGCTAGGTGGTCTGGTGCCAGATTTGGAATGTGCATTTAGGAAAGCCCATTTGTGCAAAGCTATCCACAATGTCACGCATGTTGCCCAGAGTCACGGACTTTCGGAGCAGGATGTGATTAATGGCCCTGCACACTTCCATTAAGATGACTCCAACAGTCAACTTTCCCACTCCGAACTGGTTAGTGACCGATCGGTAGCAGTCTAGAGTAGCCAACTTCCACAGTGCAATCGCCACGTGCTTCTCCAGTGACAGGGCAGCCACTACTCATCATCCCAGAGGTGCATCATGATGTGATCCCACCACTCAGTGCTTGTTTCTTGAGCCCAAAAGCGGTGTTCCACTGTGGTCAGCACCTCCGTGAATGCCACAAGCAATCTCGTGTAGTAGGTAATACGCATGGCGAGATCAATGTCGCACTCCTCTTGCCTTTGTAGTTTAAGGAATAACTCCCCTGCCACTCGTGACATGTTGGTCAGAGCGAGCAGCATACTGGTCAGCAGTTCAGGATCCATTCCTGCAGCCCGAAAGAGGCAGGACACTCAGTACACAAACCATTGAAAAATGGCGCCAAATGTGGACGGAAACACAGGGATTACTGGGATGTGAAGCAAGGCATCACGGGGCATTGGGACTGGACACAGGATGCCCTGTGACTCCCTCCACCTTCCCACAAGTCTTAGCAGCAAAAGAGAAAGAGGTGCTCTGTGGGATAGCTGCTCAGAGTGAACCACTCTGAATAGCACTGCAAGTGCCGCAAGTGTGAACACACTATTGCGCAGGCAGCTGTCAGTGTGAACACACAATAGCAGTTTTCTTTCTAGGCTCTCTGACCGGTGCTGTAACTGCCGGCGCTGTAAATTTGCCAGTGTAGACGTGCCCTAAGAAACCTAACTACAGAGGTTTTTGTTGTTGTGCTTTTCAATGATGCATTCCACTGTGACAGGGCCACACAAATTGCTTGCTGCCTCCAGGTTTCAAATAGGAAAAGAAAAGAGCTATAATTCAGAAAACAGCTGGCACAGATATAAGTAGAAGGCTCTTTCAAACATATAGTCAAGGACTGAACAGCTATAACAGTAAGATTGTTTAACCTTTATAGTTCTATGATTTATAGCATGGTTTATATAATCCCTCATTTTATGAAGATTCATGTAACTCTCCACAACCTATGTCTGAAATAGTTAATTTATACCTAGAACACTTTGTCAAGACTTACGTTGTGTTAAAAGTAAGATTTACAGTACTGGAACAGTATCGCTAAAATAATTTATCATTGCATATTTTATATAGTCATAATTTGTCTTCATTTTTATCCATATGGAAGCCAGTCCAGAACAATCCATATATATACACACAGTGGTGAGTGTGAATGGAGACATGAGTGGGTATGGAAGGGCAGGTGAGCAGGTGTGGATGAAAAAGTGAGTGAGTGTGGAAGTGACAGGGTGTAGGTGTGGATGGGGAGGTGAATGCTCCGTTTTCTTTACCCAATTGCTTTTTTTTCCTGTGTTGGCGCCCCCCTGTCGTTACAGACATTAATTCCCACAAGACGCTGCTGTTTCCTCTGCCCGTCCCTGGTCCCTCCCCACTGAATAGAGTTGGCTAGAGCAGGGAGGAGGTCTCTGCTGCTCATAGCCAAGGCAAAGGCAGCATAGCACTACCAACTCTGAGCCACTCAATCTCCTCACCTGAAGCACCGAGGTAAGAATCCTGATTGTTACTGTTGTGTAAGTGTCTGGATGCCTGGAGTGCAAGGAAACCTGCAGTGAAGTAACGCACGTTTAAAAGCAAGAGTCCGTGCTTCTGCCCGGGCTCGGTTAGTCATTTCTTCCATCCTCAGATCAGATGCTTTTAAACTATCACAAGAAAAGCCGGAATCTACCCGAAAGAGATGAATGTATTCCCGCCACCAGTACTGATTTGCCCCACCCTTAGACGGTGTCTGTTGGGAGTGTGCATGTGCCAGTGTTACTTGTATTCCTGCAAGGAGCAAGGAGCATTTCTAACAGGCAACTTCTTCCCTAGTGGGTTCACATCACTCCCCAGCTACACGGTGCACACACGAGCTGCAGCGGAAATTGTACAGCTCTAATATGGGAGAGTGTTGCTGAAATAATATACAACAAGCTTGTGCTCAGACTATGTCCAGTACAACCCCGCCCCACCCCCTTTGCGGACTTGTTGTGGCACCATCCCTGAATTGTAAAGATACGGCACGTTTCCAGTAGAAGAGGATTAGCAGGGAGAGCGCAATTAAGCAGAAGGGGGGGGGGGTTGTGACGGGGTCAGAACAGTGACCCTAGTGCTGCTGGGGCTGGATAACGTGTATCCCCGAGCAGTGACAATAGAGCGGGTCAGAGCGGGGTGACACAGGCTGAGCGGTGTGTCCGGGCGCGGGTAGAGAAAGAGCTTCCTCTGGGGCTCCGCGGCGATGGCTGGGCTTTGCGCTTTGCCCAGGGCGCTCCGCGGACCGTGCAGAGGGGAAGAGCGAACTAGCGCGTGCGGATGGACGGCGTGTCCCAGCCGGGTCTCTGCACCGCGGGCGGGAGGCTGCGTTCGCTGCAGGAGCACAACTTCCAGGCATGTTGTATTCAGACAGCATTCGAGTCTGGGCTTGGCACGTCCCACACCTGCGTTTCGGGGGAGCCAGCAAGGGAGAGCTCCGACACAAGCAGAGAGAGACGGTGAGCGAAGGTCCGTGCTGGGGTCTGAAGCGCCTCCGCCCGCAGGACCTTTCAGCCGCTTCGTCTTTGGAACCAACTACGCGCCAGGTGACTTGCACCGAGAGCAGGACCAAAGCAGCTGGGCTAAATAGGGGGCGACTGAATCGGGGTTTTTCATGTATGGTTCATTCCCCCGCAGCAGCTGTTCTGAGAGGGACATTAACAGGGGAGTAAAAACCTGAATGGGTCCCACTCAGTCTTTTCCCCCCTTCCCTGGAGGCTCTGCGTACGGTATGTGAATAACCATTCATGGGTGAATTTCTGTGTGTTTAATCATCATTCACCACAATTTCATCTACAGTTAAAAACTTGAGCGTACCCGTATTTTAACCTCCGTCTGAGAAATGCCAATTTTAAAAGCATTGCCATGTAGCCTGGGAGGGAGGGAGGGGTGTGTGTGTGCGCCCGCACGCTGGTTTGCTTTTTCTAAAAATACTGTGAAAGTGCCTATAATATCAGTTTGTGTCAAGTACTGAACATATTTACATTGTGTTTGAAAACGACTCTAATAGGTTTCTGTTATCAAATACAATATCATTATGGTGGCAGCATGAAGGAAATTCCTGTTCGTAGCGATAAAAACAGCTCGTTCTTACAGGACCGGGATTTTAAATATATGTGTGGAAGCTTGTAATGTAATCTGAGCCATTATATCGTGTTAGAAATGCTCAGAGGTTAAGTGACTGGAAGCTGCCACAGGCCAGAGAAAGTTAAAACTAGTTTCAAGTATTATACCTGCTCCTGTTCAGGCTGAGAAGAGATGGTGGTCAAGTTGCTGGTGGTGGCTGGTCTACATTACTGCTCCTATCGTGGCTACCAGTGGTGGAGCAGTACTAGTGATATTTCAAGATTAGGAAATCTGAAGAAAAATGTTACAGTAAACACAGGCAAAGTGACTGGATAGGGAATTCCTACAGAGTTCCAGAAAAACTGGTTTCATAGCCAGTCAATTTACTTGCATTTAAAAGAATGGTAGATGGAAGTAGCAAGAGGCAACATAGTCTAGTGGATTGTGTGCACCGTTGACAGCCAGCAACTCTGAAAATCTACTCCCAGCTCCAAGACTACCTTGCTGTGTGTCCTTTCACAAATCAGCAAAAACACCCAATGCTCAAAAGTGTCTGAAGTTGGGCATCCACAGATCCAGGCACCCACAAGTACCAACAGTTTTGACAATTTGAGCCTTATGCTCTATTTCAGTTTCTCCATCTGTAAATTGGTATAATACTGGAGTCCTAGGGGTGGGTTTTTTCTATTTTTAAAATATTTCACTGGATATATGTAAAGGGTTTCTTATGTAATCTTCGTTGGAAAATAGCCCTTGTGAAACCCTTAGGGTATCTGTTTGCTTCATACATGAATCACTTTATCTTTAATGTAAAAGTAGGCATAAAACTTAATATGGGTCTTAATACACTGAAGTAAAATACCTAACTTTTCATTTGACTTTTTTTAAGTCACTGTTTTAAAGATTTATTCTCCCATCCTTTTTATTAGACTTTACGTGAGTAATTCCCATTAATGCTAACAATAGCTGTTCAATGAAATTTCCCGAGTATTAATGTACAAATACACCCCTTGAATGTTCTGCTTGGAGCATGTACTTCTATTAAAGAATGAACTGCTGTTTATATACTATCCGAGCAAAGCAGATCCATCTCTCATTGTTCTTGTGCAGCATAAATAATAATGTGCATCATCACTGTATTTTGTGTTGTTTAGGAAAAAACAAAACATGTTCTACAGATTCTGGTGGCTTTTGTGGATACTAGGACAGCATGTGTTTTGGGCACAAAATCTCAATGAAGACAAAAGAAATGGAGTAAGACAACAAAAATCTAAGCACTTTCTGTCAAATGCTGTAGAAAAATATCCCAGTCCAAGTGATCAAGGTGAATTTTAACATATTTTTTTCTTAACATTTATGCAGATTCTAGACTGTATATTTACAACCTGCAGAGCTACTCCCACTTACAATTTCGTTTGTCATATTTTTACAGTTAGATATATAGTTCACTTGGGGTGGGAAAAGAGCTTAAAAGAGCAAGGTTGGAGGATTCTTCTGTTACATTCTCAATATGTTTGGCTGTCAGCCATGGTATTATCAGTAAAAGAAAAGTGGCAGATATACATTTATTCAGAAGCAATTTTCCTAGGTTTTCAGAAAACGAATATTGCCTAATTTGCACTGTGTTAGGCCCTGAGCTTGCAAACTTTTATGTACGCACTTAGGTTTACACACCTGTGTACTCCCATTGAACTCAATGGGAGCAGGATAGGGCACGAAATGAAGTGTTCTAAAGAGTTCAGTGCTCTACCTAGTCAGAGTTGCAAGTCTATGAATATATTTATTAATTATTTGTATTACAGTAGCCTCTAGAGGCCCCAACAGAGGTTGGGGACCAATTATGCTAGGCGCAGTATGCACACATTATAGTGAGAAACAATATGCCTACCTTGGAGAGCTCACAATTGAAATACACATGATAAAGACATGGAAGAAAAACAAAGACACAGAAAAGTAATGTGACTTACTTAAGATCATACTGCAGGTCAGTGGCTAGGCCAATAATATGACCCAGATCTCCCAACTTGCCATCCAGAAGTTAATCTTCTGGGTCCCCCTCCTGGTAAGATACCAGGTAGGAGTTCTGAATGAAGGTTTAAATAGCTTCAGAACATTCCTCATGGCAGAGGATTATACCACTTTCAGAAGATTTCTTCTCCCCCAAGAAGGTCTCCCCCAACTTCAGAAGATTCCTCATCCCATAGACTCTAAACCTCTCCCAAATTTCAGAAGGTTCTTCATCCTTATATTTATTATGCAAGTATTCTAAAACTTCCATAAAATTGGAGTTCCACTTTCAAAGCCTATTATTTACATACAAATATATCATTTTATGAGTAACATAGCTTCCTAATGTAATTAAACTTACTTATCTACCAAATTTATTCCAGATGAAGATTGCGTTCTTGAAATAGCTTTTCTACTGGACAGTTCAGAAAGTGCTAAGAACTATAATCACGAACAACAGAAAAAATTTGTATTAGAAACAGTGAACAGTATGAAAGAAGTGCAAGTCAATTCTGGACGTACTCTCAGCTGGAGGATGGCCTTACTTCAGTACAGTAGCACTGTTCTCATGGAGCAAACTTTCCGAGACTGGAAAGGTCCTGAAGCTTTCAAATCTCGCATTGCTCCCATAACCTATATAGGCCATGGTACCTACACAACATATGCCATAACCAATCTCACACAACTGTACATGACTGAAGGGACTTATGGCAGTGTGAAAGCAGCTGTGCTCTTGACAAATGGAGTGGATCATCCAAGAAATCCAGATATTTTTGCAGCTACTGCTGATGCTAAACATCAAGGAATTGTGTTCTTCACAGTGGGAATGACCAGAGTGGCTGAGGAGGTGGCCAATGCTGCCAAGCTTCGACTTCTGGCCAGTGTCCCAGCATCAAAGTTTGTTTTCAACCTCCAGGAGAAAGGAGTTGTGGAGAAAATTGTGAAAGAAATGGTATGTATGGACAAAGGTTTGAAACTGTTCTAGCCAAATATTTAAAAATATTTTACTGCTCTCTTCCCAGTGTTTTTAATTTTTGGTGTTCTTTTAAAAAAATCAGTATTTTATGGGTAGAAGCAACACTCTGAAGTTCAATCTGATACAGTTCATTTGTCATCATTCCAAAGCACAAGCTTCTCCCTCACTCTCCTCCATGGATCTTCCCAGCAGAAATATTCAGGCTGGAGGCTGTAAGTTGAATTTGCCCCTAAAAGAATTGGGATATTTTTGTTATTTTTTTCCTCAGAAAAGGTATTTTAAAACTAGTTTTCTTTGTTTAAAAAGATAATTAACATTCAAATTTTCTTCTGCAGCAAGTCAGAGAGATTATATTGCTTTAGTCACAGCGGCCAGATTCACCTCTGGCATAAGCACTCCTCCATAGACTTTAATGGAGGTATGTCCACTTAGCCCATAGCTGAATTTGACCCTAAATCTCCATAAGTGTCCACTGGAAAACCTACCAGGGAGTCTAGAAGCACATGTGATTCCAGAGTTGAAAGTTTCCTGCACTTCTTCACTGTGTTGTGAACTCTTGACTTAGATAGCATTCCCTTACAAGTGTGGAGTACAAAGCCATCTTCCCATGCCAGTATAAACATGATAGCACAAACATTTGACTGCATCCTAGAGAGAACACTAATAAAAGGGAAAGACTGTCATAGTCAAATTGACAGATAATTGACCTTAAAGGGTCTACAGAATTGTAGGTTATGTCTGACTGCACTCCAACAAGCAACTACTGAACCTAGCCACACTGACTGCCACTCACTTTGACAATCTGCCTCTCTATCTGTCTGCTACCTCTTAGTCACCAATATTATGTGGTGTTATTACTTTAGCACATGCTCCATTCAGTCTGGACTGTTTCTCAGATTAAGCTATTTGGATCAAAGCACTCCCTGGTTCTAAACCATTCTGAGTTATGCCCCTTTTGGCTGGTTGTTCACATCTTAGGGTAAACATGATGCTTTAAGTCAGGTCTCCCCAGTTGTTTGTTTTGATTTATAGTGTGGTTGCTCTCCCCTGCAGAGAGTGAAATAAACACCTACAATATTGTGCAACTGAAAGATACACATTGAACAGTGACAGCAGCATCTGCAAGCTGCACATTAGTCTTGGCAGAAAGCAGCTGTACAATTAACACCAACTTATTGTGAAACCCATAATTCTTAGTAAATGAACTAGAAATGTTTCAGTAGATCATCAAATAGGAAAGGTTAGACTCTGCCATATTAAAACCTAAAAATAAGTATGATCATAATTGCCTTGTCCCCAAGGCCCATGAAATCATTGGGAGTTAGACACCTAAATAACTTTGAGGAGCTGGACCTAGATCTCAATGATTCACTATAGATATTTCCCTCAAACCACTAAGTGGAAATCTTAATCTTCTCTACGCACATAATCAAAAGCCAATCTAAATCAATGGGAGTCTTTCTATTGATTTCAGTAAACTTTGAAACAAGCTGTATGTATCTAAATCTCTTCCACTGTGTTGCAAAATGTAAAATAAGTGTACTTGGAGTGTTGCTGACTAGTTATTATTGTTATCTGTTGCTATTACTTACTATATCATTGGAGTCATAGTAGACTTCCTGACAGCATTGGTTTGACTAACAGGGTTAGTGTGTGTATGCTTATGTATGGGTTAACATTACAAAATAGGAACTGAAATATAAAATAAACTAGAGAATTTGATGGAAGTCTTTTAATAACTTGAAATTGTGTTAATTAGTTGCTGAACAAAGAATAGATGTCATTCACTGTAATCAAAGATAGAGACAACAATCTTAGCTTTCTGGATAGCAACATGCATTTTTTCCTCTATAGGTGGATTATGACCTGTAATTTCTAATGTTGTTTTCAATGTCTATCTTCACAGAAAGATCTGGCTGAAGAAGGGGTAAGTAATTAACTGGTAAACAAAATATGAGAATTACTGTTTAATCATGCTGTCCTGTAAATAGTATATGTAATGTAATAAATATTCATGTAATTGAAAAATAATGTATGAGGAACTAGATAACTCAGGGTGTTGATAATGGGATACAATTCAGTGGGGCTACTCATGTGAGTAAAGTTTCATGTGTTAGTGTTTGCAGGATTGGAGCCTTTATTTCTTTCTAAATTTTAATAGTTTACAAGAATTAGAGAAACTACAGATTTCTGTGGCCTGACATACTTTACATTTTCCAAGGGGGAATAATATCTCAAATATATAGTGATATCAGATAAAGCCAAAGTAATAAGTTTTCATAAGATTATGTATTCTCTTAGCGATTAGATCGTTAATTAAATTATTTCTGTTGTATACGTAACAGCAATATATTTATAATTGAATAACACTATATATATAATGTTATGCCTCTCTATTCCATGCAGAACATAGGACCTTCACTACAGCCTTCCATCTTTACTGATCTCTTGCTGCAGTCTAAGCTTCTTCCCATGTCATTTTGATAGCTTTCAATTCTGCCTCTATTGTGCATTTCCATGTTATCCTTGAAGTGTCTTGTCATCTTTTCCCCTGGGTGTTCCAATCCAAATCCTTTCTTGTTACATTGTTTGTATCTTTCTTCCATGTATTTCATGGCCATCTCAATCTTCATTCTGTAATCTCCTGTCCTGTCGGCTTCTCTTTCAGCCTCCTTCAGCGTTCTTCATTTGTGATTTTTTTTTTCTGGATATCCGATAGAGGTTTTGTCTAAGGCAGCCGTTTATGAAAAATTGGAGTTTAGATATTAGCATCTTAATAAGTCTTCAAGTTTCAGAACCATAGACTAAGACCAACTTTAAAATGGTGTTAAATATTCTAAGTTTAGTTTGGAGGGCAAGATTTCTATTTCTCTAGATCAGCCTTAAAGTTACAAAGGCATGTCTGGCTTTTGCTTTTCTGGCTGTAATGTCTTTGTCTGTTCCACCTGGTGTACTTACAATTCTGCCAACATATGTGAAACACTGGAACTGTTTTATGTCCATCCTGGAAAGTATTATTGGTGTTTCTTGTTCCACGTTACTACAGGGGTCATACAAGGATGTCTTATGTCACCCACAATCTTTTTGTGGCAGTAGATTGGGTAATAAGAAAGACCATAGAAGAGCCAAATGACATAAAATGGATTTTCAAACAGAAGTTAGAGGACATTAGATTTGCAGATGACATTAACATGCTATTCCATATGTATAGAGATATGCAAGGCAAAACAAATTATCTCCAGGCCTGTGCACAATTAGTAGGGTTGAAAATAAACACAGAGAAAATGAAAGCCATGGCCCTGAGAACCAACACACAACAAGAAATACCACAAAAAGAAGAATGACATTGACAGTAACTTTTCCTCTCCTGACCTCTCCAAAAAAATCCTGCTCTAAGCAAAGCTTCCTATAACCTGAGAGGGAAGACAAGCCAAATGATTCCAGGAAGTCCTCTAAGGATCTTGCTATGCTAATCAAATTTCCCTCTAGGCATTCAGATAGGATGGTGATGTGTGACAGTACAAAACCCTACAATGGATTACATGCTGTTGTCCTTGGGAGGCACATTATCTGGGATATTCAGATAACAATGATGCGTGGGTTCCCACTTGTCTAAGTCTTAAATTTTAACAAATAAATAATTTTTTAAAACTTTAAAACTTTTTCCATATGTATTGAGTCTTCATATTTTATGGTTTGAAAGCATAAAAAAATAACTACATATAATCACTGTGGATCAGTGATCCACTGGAACAATATAAATGCAAAGTAAAGAGAAAAAATGCAGGACATTTATTAAAATTCATTTTATTAATTAGATTATATTAATTTGCGTATAAGCATTTTGTTTATGCATTTATATAAGACCAGGTTATGACCCATCCTGCATGACTGTGCAATGGAATAAATGGGTGTAATAAAGTATGGTGCCCCTTTACTCCCCTGTATCAGCTACTCATACAACAGGTAGCTGTGTAAGGGGGGTTGAGCAGCACAGAGCTATTACATTCCCCACCACCACCATCCTGCACAACAACATGCTACCCCTTGCAAGGGGGTTGTGGCAAAGTCGTGAGTATGTGATGTGATATAAAGGATTTCTTGGCTTGAGTATGGGATGACCACATTACTCATGAGTGGTAAAGTAACTGAATGCAATTAAAAGATACAAAGTTGTTTATTCTACTGAAGTAATTCATTGGTGGTTGTAGATTAACTATATGGGAACTGAAATGTTGCAATGTTTTCTGGCTTACCCATTAAAGTGCACTGATTTGCTGTGAACATTTTCATTCAAAGTGTCCCCAAGCTCCTACATGTAACTGTGAGAAAGGGGAAAGAGGCCTTCCTGGCCCTGCCGTAAGTAGCTGTCATTTCTCATTTTCCTTCTGTCTTAGTGAATAACGCATAACGTAATTTGCGATTAGATTTGTTCTAGACATTTTGATTAATCCTCTGAATCTGATCCATGAGACACAAAGTTAGAGCTATAAGTATTTCTTTGTACTTACACTGTGTGGAAGTGTCAGATCAATGAGAAACGTGCGGAGAGCTTGCCTGCTATTCATGAGCTCCTCCTGTGACATTCTCTCTAAAAGGGAACAGCTGTGTGATTTACGATCTGCCAGAGATCTTCTTTGGTCATAGCAGATGTACCAACCCCTCTCCTCGCCCTTCCCCCCCAAAAAAACCCAAAAAAACAAAAAACAAAAAAACTTGTTTAGAGGGCAAAAAGGAGGCTCCATCTCTATGGAAGTGCAGAGCTATTCTACTGATTCAGTCTGACAGCCAGACCAGATGACTCTCATTAGCTCCAAATCAGGAGTATAAAAAACTGAGATACTTTGAGGCAAGAGATAAAGAGAGAAAAGGAGAGAAAGGAAATCCTGGAGGGTGAACTGGCTTGAGGTAAGTGTAGAGAAGAGTGGGCTTTCTTTGGAGAGTACATAGAACTAGACCCTCCAAGCAAAGATGCAGGATTGTTTCATTACCAGTCCTGATGAACTAAACTGCAGGGTTTAGCTGTCAAACTGAATCTTGAAGCCTTTGAACACCCCAATATTATACTAATTAAAATCAAACTGAAGTATAAAAGGATTCTATATTACTTGCCCAAGGTCTCAGAGTCTGACGCAGAGTTAGGAATAGAACCCAGCAGTCTTGACTACTTTTTTTCAGTCGACCTGTTAAAAACACTAAACTTTACTGCCTCTGCTTTCTATAGAATAACACTCTTAGTTTTAGCTTAAGTTACAATAAGATATCACTACCTGAAGAAATGGGTATCTTTTATATGAAGCCATACATTTCAAAAAGTTCAGTACAAACATGCATCATTTAACAGTGCTAAAATGAACAACTGTGACCGCTACAAAAACATCTTCATCTGTTTTTCAGATTAAATCAGTCCTAGGTGCTTTACAGAAATGTTAAGAAGAAAACAGGTTTTCTGTGGCAGTGGGCGTGTCACTCGCAGACATGCTGTTTGACATCTGTGATGATTACACTGATTTGTTTAATGTACAGGAAACAAATGACCAAAATATAATTCCTAAAGCACTGCATATGCTGCCAAATAAAATCATTTTATTTAATAACTCCTTTTGCGGTGAAGTTACTTGAACCTGTCTGAAAGTACTGAATGATTTATACAGAATTTGGGATGTGGGGCATATGATATGTGACTGTTTTATTACATAACTTTTTGTGTGTGCTGTTTTTAGGGAAAAAAGGGTCGTCCAGGTGATGATGGGGGTCCTGGCCAGAAAGGAGTAAAGGTGGCATGACTTTTTAAAGATTTAGTAAAAACATCCAATATTTTCATTTGAACTGAAAGAATAATAATGTATGTACTTAGCATTTATGAACTGGGATAGTTCATCTAAGTTATTTAGTCTTCCCTTTCTCTTGAAGGGAAATACACATTAATGTAATTTGCAAACAGAACTTCTATATTAGTATCTTGCATATAATATAATTAAAACTTTGGAAGCGGGAGCTGGTATGCATCCTTTACTATGTACCAAATTATACTAAAGAGAACAATGTAAGTACAGTTTAAAACATTACATTTTCCTTGTTTCACTGATCTTGATGTTGGATTCTTCATAGGGGGAGGCAGGTCTCAATGGAATTCCAGGAAAAGATGGAACAGAGGTAAAAAGGAAATCAGTATTTTCTCTATTCATTACATTGTTCATTTACTTCAAGGAAGTTATCCCATGTTTGCAATAAACATTACAATAGCCAAGCAGAGTTTTCAGTTCCAGTTCATCATCCAGTGATTCATTAACACAAGAAATAAAAGAGTTAGAAAAACTAAAAAGGAGTATTGTTGTTTAAAGAATGTGTTTAACTCTTATTTAAAAGTAATGGGAGTCCACAACTACACACTTCCATTGGGGTTATATACTCCCCTCAAATGGTTTAGTCTTTTATATTTGATATATTCAGTTTACAATGTAATGCAGATAGCACTGGCTATCTTCCTTGTTAGGAATTGAAGAAAATTGATTTAGGGAAGCAAAGGGACAGAAAAAGAAAAGTATGGCCAACAGAGTTAAGAACAATAAGAATGAGGATTTTTTAAGTATATTAGGAACAAAAAGAATCCTAACTATGGTATTGGTCCATTACTAAATGGAAATGGTAGGATTACCAATAATAATCCAGAAAAGACAGAAGTATTCAATACCTATTTCAGTTCTGTATTTGGGGAAAAACAGAAGACATCATCACAGGATATGACTAACACTCTTTCCATTCTACTAGTATTTCAGGAGGATGTTAAACAGGAGCTATTAAGTTAGACATTTTAAAAATCACCAAGTCCAGATAACTTGCATCCAAGAATTTGTAAAGGGCTGACTGAGGAGCTTGCAGGACCATTAATGGTGATTTTCAATAAGTCTTAGAACCCTAGGAAAATTCCAGAGAGCTGGAAGAAAGCTAATATTGTGCAATATTTTAAAAGGATAACTGAGATGACCCGGAATTTATAGGCCTGTCAGTCTGACATCGATCATAGGCAAGATAATGGAGCAGCTAATACGGGACTCAAGTAATAAAGTATTAAAGGAAAGTAATATAATTAATACAAATCAACATGAGTTTATGGAAAATAGATCCTGTCAAACTAACTTGATATCTTTTTTTGATGAGATTACATGTTTGGTAGATAAAGGTAATAGTTGATGTAATATACTTAGATTTCTCTAAGGTGCTTGACTTGGTTCTGCATGACATTTTGATTACAAAACTAGAACAATATAAAATTAATAGGGCACATATTAAGTGGATTAGTGGCCTACTAACTAACAGAGGCTCTTAAGCACAATGGATAGTGCACTGGCTTTCTAGAGCTGAGAGGGTATTCAAAGGATGCGGATTTGAATCCCATCAGAGTTAGGCTTCTTTTTGGACAGGGTCACCAGCCTGGCCTGGATGGGGAGCAGCTTTAGACATGAAATTTATTGATTTTAGTAAGACTTTTGACATAGTCCCACGTCATTCTATAAGCAAACTAAAGAAATGTAGTCAAGAATAAATTAATATAAGGTGGGTGAAAATGGATTGAAAGACCATACTCAAAAAGTAGCAATCCATGGTTCGCTGACAAACTGGGGAGAGGTATTTAGTCGGGTCCCACAGGGGTCAGTCCTGTCCAGTACTATTCAATATTTCCATTAATGACTTGAATAATGGAGTGGAGAATATGCTTATAAAATTTGTGGATGACACCAAACTGGGAGGGTTTGCAAACACTTTGGAGGACAGCATAAGAATTAAAAATGACCTTGATAAATTGCAGAATTGGTCTAAAATCAACAAGATAAAATTCAATAAAGATAAGTTCAAAGTTCTTAGGAAGGAAAAACTATAAAATAGGGAATTACTGGCTAGGTGGTAGTACTGATAAAGATCTGAGGATTATAGTGGATCACAAATTGAATGAGAGAGTCAACAGTAGCTATTATCATTCTGGGATGTATTAACAGGAGTGTTGTATGTAAGACATGGGAAGTAACTGTCCCATTCTACTCAGTTTTGGTGAGGCCTCAGCTGGAATATTGTGTCCAGTTCTGGACAACAAACTTTAGGAAAGATGGGGACAAATTGGAGAGAGACCAGAGGAGAGCACCAAAAATGATAAAAGGTTTAGAAAACCTGATCTATGAAGAAAGGTTAAAGAAAATGGACATGTTTAGACTTGAGAAGAGAATACTGAGGAAGGACCTGACAATCTTCAGATATTTTAAGGGCTGTTATAAAGAGGATGATGATCAATTGTTCTGCATATTCATGAAGGTAGGAGAAGAAGTAATAGGCTTAATCTGCAGCAAGGAAGATTTAGGTTAGATATTAGGAAAAACTTTTTAACAATAAGGATAGTTAAGCTCTGGAATAAACTTCCAAGAGAGGTTGTGGAATCCCCATTACTGGAAGTTTTTAAGAACTTGTTCCACAAATACCTGTCTGGGATGGTCTAGGTATACTTCGTCCTGCCTCAGCACAAGGAGCTGGATTAGATGACCTCTTGAGGTCTCTTTCTGCCCTACATTTCTATGATTGATCTCAAAATGTAATTGTACATGGGGAATCATCAATGAGCAGGGTCATTTCTAGTGGGATCCTGCAGGGATCAGTTCTTGGCCCTATGTTAGTTAACATTTTTATCAATAACCTTGAAGAAAACATAAAATCATCACTGATAAAGTTTGCAGAGGACACAAAAATCAGGGGAGTGATAAGTTTTCTGCTGTTAGATTCAGAGATTTTTGAGGCCATAAGGAACCATTTTGACCATCTACTCTAACTTCCTGTGAAACACAGGCCCAATTGCTTTAAAAGACAACCTAATATATTAAATAGGAGGAAAATATTACTTTTCCATTTAAATATTGCTATAGTTGGCATAGGGGAAGTATGTGATCATAAATGGCAGTGGCGGTAGTGCTTGTGACTGTGAATGTGAGGGAAGGTGATCTGCAAAACACTGTGGTACAGTCTATGAAAATGTTTGAGAATTCCTGTTATAATGAGTTATCAACATTTACCAATAACATAGTTGTCACAATGTCCCTGATCCAGCCACATGACTGACATGTTTTCATTGAATCAGTGAGATTCCACACAGCCGTTGGGGTCTACACAGACAGATATCCTTGCAGGACTGGAAACCTGATTTACAATGGAAAGAAGAATATCTGCATTGTTTCATTTTGTCACCTGTAGTTATTAACAGTGGGTTCAGCTTTGTAGCCTTTCCACTCATACAACTGTCATACAAGGATTGTAAAAACAAAAATACAGCAGTTCTTTCAGAGCTGCACTGTTGTGTGCAGGGCACTGAACATTTTCCCCCATGCTGAGTTTCCTCCAGTTTTTAAAAAAGTTTTGCAACAAGTCTCAAACTTTGATGTCCTCACTATGCCCACACCACCTCTACCTTTCCAGAAATATGCTTACATTTACGGGAGCGTCAACCTTACCTCTAGAGCTCAAGCCTTTGTATAATTAAAATCTCAGTTTAAAATTGCATTGACATAGGGTATTTTGTACATATAATAATATATATTATTGTAGCTAGCTGTCATATACACAGCCATATTGCCTCCTCAATCAGAGATCCAGTGTTGTAGCTGAATGTTTATTAGAAATTTTATGTTTTTTATATAAAGACTATGGAGTTGCAGCTTGTGTAATAGTGTCACAATTAATTTACTTAAATCAGGTTGAAATGTCTTCCAATTTTCTTTGTTTCTTTTCCCAGGGAAAATCTGGCTACAAAGGAGAAAAGGTATGATTTTCAGTAGGAACATTTATTGACATGTTGGTATTGTCTTTTAGATATACACGTCAACATATTTGGTTGGCTGTTCATGAAAAATTATAGCATTTGGGACATGTGTTCCAGCAGGAAGATGTAATGAATAAAAATATCCTTGTAATGCTAAGTAAACTTTTTGAATATTTATGGTTTATTTTCTAAGGGGGAAAGAGGTGACTGTGGCACTCCAGGGATAAAAGGTGACAGAGTAAGTATCTATCTGCTTATTATACTTTAGGGAAAACATTGTTTTTCTCCTAATGTACAGGGAAATGGAGTATGGAGAAGTTATGGGACACAGTTGCCTGAGATTTAAAATGTGGTATCCCTGAATAATGCACATTGTGGTAGATTTAGTGTAAATGTTATTTATAAAGCTGAGGGAGAATACAGTTGACAAATTTTAAGGTCAATCAAATAAAGATAAACTGAACAAAGGTAATTTTTCAATAATTATTCCAGCTGCTCTTATATTTTAGTGCTGTTGCATTTAAGGCACAAGCCTACTTCCACTTCAGACACTGGCAAGACTCTCATTGACTTTGGCAGGAGCAGAATCAAGCCCACTTTTAAAGGGGGAAGATGGACTGAGGGATGTATGACTATGAAAATAAAAACCAAGATTTTAATTCCAGCAATGGGCTTGAAGGTTCAGTGTATGGTAGTTGTAAACATGTTTAATTAAATAGATGTAAAACTTGACCATGCAGGATCCTGGTATCTGACTTCAAATTCATTCTCATACTATAATTTAACTACTATACTGTATCCCAGTTTTCATATTTATGCAATACTTTCTTGCAAGTTGTTGACTTCTTGATTTCTTTTCTTGATGTTCTTTGTACTATATTTTAATGTATCCAAATATATTTTAGAAGTTTTAGATTTTTCTAGGCACTTTTTTCTTCTTGCTTTTCAGGGTCCAGAAGGTCCAGTTGGTCACACAGGATTAAGAGGTCTACAGGTAACAAACAGCACAGACATACTTTGCTTCCTTGGTGCTTTGCAAAGCTTTGAAATCACTTTAGTTCAGTATATGGCCCAGCTGAGGTGCCTCAGGTGCTTAGACTTCTAGAGCCAGTCCCATTCAAAATATTCCATGTCTAACACACTTATCCTCTTTCATTGCAACATTGACAGGGATTTTTGGAGTTCAATGTAGACAACTGAATATTTTCGTTCTCTGATTATTGACTAGCAGAAACGGTAGAGTATGCAGGAGAAGAGACCCCACAGCAATGGAAAAACTGCTGTTGTCATGTCTGATGCTGTGGGCAATACTTAGCATATATTTATTCATGAATTGGGGCCTCAGGTAGTTTGGCCTAATTAGCGTATAGATCCCTGCTGTACATCGGAGACTTTGTTCCCCCCTGAAAATGTGTTTATTTTAAATTTAATATTTTAAGGATTGATTTCACACATTTGTATCATTTGTCTAATTCAGAGTGTCATATTCCGCATCTCTAGGATGGCAGAATAATTTGACCTTGTCACCTTGTACTTCCTTAAGGAAAAAACTCTAAGTCACTTCTGGGGCCCAATTCTGTTCTCCCTACTTGGGCAAAATGCCTGGGGTGTAATCCTGGCCCCATGGGAAAGCAAAACTCCCATTGATTGCAACAGGACCAGGATTTCATCCTCATTGTCTTCATTGATCCGAATAAGGAGCAGGTGACTAAACCCTTGATTAGGCAGAAGATGAAAATATGCAACAAGTTTTAGTAAACAGAAAGTATATAAAATGTTAGGCCTACCAACCACTGTCCCTTCATAACCGAGTAGTTGATTTAAGAAGTAATATAGGAAAAGAAATAACACTGATAACTTAACAACATAGAGCCTTATCCTTTAGGAGCACTGGGCAATGGACTGTTGAAATAAATGAGTGCACTAGTGAGATGTAACCCATATAAATCAAAGCAATTGGCTCAGCCATCCTCAGCTGATGGAAACTGGCATAGGTCCATTGAAGTCAATGGAGCTACGAAAGTCAGTGAAGCTATGCAGATTTATACCTGCTGAAGATCTAGCCCATGTTTTCTAACAGGGATTGAAAGTCATGTACATTGATAAATCATACTCCCATATTATGAAGGAATTAAAACAATCCAGAATATTGCCAGTTTGCACATTTTGGATCAGTTCTGTTCCCACTGGATGCAATGAGGTTTTGTGACTTAAAATGGCCTGTTCTTGTACCTATTGTTTTAGAAGAATCTGTCATATAAGCAAACTTGTTATAGTGCATCATAAAAATCAATAACAAAAATCAGAACATCTTTATGCAAAATATGCAACCAAAGAAAGTCAAAGTTACACATTTTAAACAGATCAAATTTGCCATAACACCCTTTTACTGGGAGCAGTGTTTTGTAAAAGAACCCCCAAACCATAGGTGCTGAAACTAGGGATGTGGGGGTGCTGCCGCACCCCCTGTCTTGAAGTAGTTTCCATTATATACAGGGTTTACAATTTGGTTCAATGGCTCTCAGCATCCCCACTATAAAACCTGTTTCAGCACCCCTACCCCAAACCCTACATGATTAATACCTAGAGGAGCTTCCAGTATTGTCATTGTTGCAGTGATGATGTAGGTAAATTCTGATGACTGTTTACTTTTATTCTGCTTAAGAAAGAGCCAAGTGCTGTCCTCAGACGCTTACACACCACTAGCTGCATTCTTGCATACAAGGGCAGAATTTAAATTGTGTTTAGTTTTGAAGTGTTTCTGACAAAGATTTTCATGTGGATTGCAGGAAATTATTGCTTGTTTCTCAAAAACCCCTTGCTCTGAAAGCCTGGAAAATTCTGATAAAAACATTTGTGTTTTAACAGGGTTCCCAAGGGCTACCCGGAGACCAAGGGCCTGAAGGTGTGCAAGGATCAAAGGCAAGAATAAAAAGATCTCCTCTTTTTTAAGGTTAAAAGACACATACAGTTATCCATACCACAATAATGCTCTTCCCCACTTTCACTTTTCACTTCTGTTCAAGGGGTTTGGCTAAATGGGGACCGCAAGTAATTCATCTATCCAATATCCCTGCAAGTTACCTAGCAAAATCTATTACTCTACTCCTGGTGTTTACTACACTAGATTCAGCTGGACATTGTCTCTTCAGCATAGTGACTTATATCCCATTCTTCTAGTACTTGAACACTTGAAGTGCAGTATTACTCCAAAAATTATTTGTTGTCTCTTACCACTTGATGTATCAGATGTGTTCAATTTAGAAAACAACATGTTTTACTTGTAAGTGCCAATCATGGAAATTCAGCCTGGGATCTGAAAGCCAAACTGTGTTCCTTTTGGATTGTACATTCTTATTAGTAATACTAATTCTGGCACTGGATTGTATTGAATAATCTTGTTGATTATGCATGAAAAGGGATCAAATCCATTTTGTTCTCCCATAGCTGAATTGGCTCCACAATGCCAACAAGAAGTAAAAATCAAATCAGAACTTACATGTGTCAGTAAGGTAAACAAATCAGACTTGGAATCTGCACCGTGAACAGATACATTGAATAAGAAGGTGCTATTTTTACATTATCAGTCTTTTGACCTTTCACAGGAACTCTTTTAGGGTAATATCACAAATTCCCTTCTCTTCCCTTTGGATCACCACTAACAAGATGGATGCTTTTAAGTTTCTGACACAAATGTGTTATTTATTGGGTCCTCTCCATCAGTTCACCAGTATGACTCTGTGCTACAACATACAACTGGAAGTAAACTTTCCCTTTATTCTACTCTCCAGGGACGTAAAAGGCAAGATCTCACAATCCTGAGATTCTGTATCCCCTGGCCCCTGCCAGCCTCCTCCCTTGCACTTCCTTCTGCCCTTTAGCTGTTGATGGGTTGATAGTTCTCATTAGCTCATCAGCCTCCTGACTAAGTAAGCCATTGAACATCCCATTCCCCCCAGTTAAATCCACTCCAAGGGGGAATAGCTAGTACCTTAGTACTAAGAGTCCTGGGTCAGCTCTAGACTCCCAGCACTGTGTCACAGGCAGAGACTGAGCCCGATTCAAAAAGATTTCTGACATTTATATGGATAAGAATATCTAGAGCTGTTTATAATTAATTATGATAACAACGTTGGAGGGAATATTGAACTTCATGCTTCAGGGTGTAATCCTATCCCTGTCAATTACAGATCAGATGAGAACTAATGACGGGAGCAAATTATCCCACATCTATCTCCTGTGGGATTCTCACACCTTCCTCTGAAGCATCTGGTACTGGCCATTCTCAGAAAAAAATATACTGGACTAGATGGACTACAGGTCTGATCCAGTATGGCAGTTCCTATGTTTCTAGGACTCCAGTCTTCCGCAGAGCTACCAATCCTGCAGTTAGGGGTTACATTGTCACCATTTAAGTCAATGGGACTTTTTGCCAGTGACAGCAACAGGAGCAAGATCAAGTCCTTAAATGTAGGCTTGAAGACAAGTATAAAAATAGGCAGGTTAGCAGTGGGAGTTAAGCACCAAAATATTTTTTAAAATCTGGTCCTTGAGTGTTAAGTACTATGGGCCTGATCCAAAGCCGACTGACGTCAGTAAGTGCCTTTCCGTATACCTCAATGGGCTTTGGATCAGACCTCTAAATTTCAAGGTTCAGTCATTTAATTAACTAACTTTTAAGTTAGAAACTTGTGGGTATACAGGGTTTCTGAGTATAATCCATAAACAATACTGGGAAAGTGCCCTCTTTTGCCTAGTGCTTCATCCCTTTTCTAATGCTAACATTTTGTGGACCAAGTTTTCTTTTCACTATATAAATCCAAAATGCTAAATTCTGGCTTTTATTACCAGAAGCACTCAGCACTCTTTAAAATAACAAGACTGGGGCACAGAAGTAATAAAAGCAAGAAGATTCAGAATTAAAGCTACCACAGTGTCACTGAATCATAAATGTTAGAAATAAGAAAGAGCTCTTAGGGCTAAACCTGCATATCCTTACCTACATGAGTAAGCCTGAATCATGTAAAATCCCACTGACTTCAGTGGCTCGACTCCTGTGAGAAAGAATGACCAGCTCAAGACCCAGGTAATCTAATCTATTTCACTACCATTTTGTTTTTTTCTAATGCCTTTTGAAATCCCATTTTGACCCATGTGCCTGAATCTAGCTGCCAGGGCTTGCATCACCAGGGCAGGAAATAGCTAGCTTTTTACACAGAATGACTTAAAAGGGCCTGGGGAGAAGGCAATGGATTGGGTCACCAACAATGTAATATAACACCAGTGGGTTTGAATTATTTAATTCCTAACAGGAGAAACAAAAGAACATTGTGATTAATATTCAAAATTTGTTCTTTTTAGACAAATTGCATGAGTCTGGTTCCTCTAGTAACCTACAAAGCTTTGAAATGTTTTAAAAGCAAAATTGTTTCCTTTTTATTTTTTAAAAAGGGTGAAAGAGGCCTCCCTGGGCCCCCTGGATTGACTGGAGAAACTGGAATAGGATTGCCTGGCCCAAAGGTAAAAATGCTAGTCATACAGTATACTGTGCATGCCTTTGTAAAAGAACAAAAGCAACAGCAGCTGAATATATAAATCTTTCATATATCATTGGATTAAGTACAATAAACGTTAAGATTGTGATACCTGCAAAGTTATTCAAAATGTTCATAGATTAAAACAACAAAAACCAACCACCACTTTATAGTAAAACCAGGGAGTACATGCCTAATTGAATATAGAGACACACATATTGTCAAACAAAATAATATTTTGTTCTGAACACACTTGGTCGTCCAGATAGTTGGCACAAAGAATATGAGCTTACTGTAAACAAAATGTTGCCTTCTGAATAAGGGCTATATCTGGTTTATACTGTACTAGGATTGCTATCACCATCTCGTTCTAGAGCAAACATTGTAGTCTCTCAGCTGCTGAAACTCTGCTGAGTTAAGGTTCACAAGGATTCTCCATTCAGTTATTTTGTCAATTATCTGTCATCAAAAATCATAATTTAAAAATGTTAATATCAAACACAGACTTACCAAAAAAATCATAGCGCATGCTGTGTCTTATGCATACGTGTAGGTCTGAATCATGGTCCAAATTTAATTTCAAGCTTCAGTTTCAAAAACATGTTTGAAAATGGAGTTTATATAAGGAAAAACATTTTTTCTAAAATAAAAGCAAAGCAATGCTGTGGCAGATATTGCAATCATATGCAATATCTTTGGGAACCATATTGTACTAAGTCTATGAATGGTTTATGTAGGATTGTGTTCTGGTCCATGGGGGAGGGTTACCACAGCTCCTCCAGGTACTAAAAATCAGTGAGAGATTTAGTTTGTGTTTCACCTTAATCACAACTCTAAAGAGGTACCACCTTCTGGAGTGGTTTGCATATACTGATTCAGACTGGGTTTTCCAGAGACTAGAAGACAAAGGAAGGATGTTTGATATAAAAGGATGAGCTTGAATTGACACAGGGCCTTCGTTCTGATCCAGAAAACAGACAGGGCCTTCTGTCCAAGAGCCCCAACCTTTGCAGAAGGGTTGAAAAGAGTTTGACCAACCAGGGCCCCATAAGGTTGATGGGTGACCTCTGGTAAGCTTTTAGAATGCGCATAGGAACTTTTATTGTTTTTTTTTTATTATGTTCTCTCTCTAATGTTTTACCTTAAGAATAAAGGTGCTTGCTTAGAAAGCAATGGATGGTAACTTGTAACTGCTGGCAATACACTGGTCTTAGCCCTTAGAGAGTAAGCAAAGCACAGGCACTGGCCCTAGGCAGCTGGGGATATTGCAGTGTAAGGCAGGGAGCTGTGCAGCCTTAAAATGCCAGTCAGGAGGGAGAGAGACACGGGACTCTCCCCAAGAGCGATGACTGCTGGGATCCAGAAACCTTAAGTGGGTGTCTGGCTGTCAGTTACATATGTTAGAGGTGGTTCTAAGCAAGTCAGAATAAGAACTGATAGATGGTTATAAGTAAGGGTACGATTTGATCATGGAGGTCACAGATTCCATGACTTTAACAGATGTCCACAAATTCTTCAGCTTCAATCCCCTGCAGCAGTGCTTGGACTTCAGCTTCAGCCCCACTGTGATCATACCCTGATTTTGTACATTTTTACCATGACTGTTCCAAGAATTTTGCCTAATTTTACCATGACAAAATCATATCCATAGTTATAAGCCATGGTTATAAGCAAGCTATTGATGTATCTACTGGGTCTTATGTGTTGCCAGGGAGGTGAGAAACTTAGGATTTGCCTCACTTATATTCAGGTAGATTAAATGCCCAAACAAAGGATACCTGATTTAAAAGTGTTTATATATCGTGCGAATACCAATACATAAAAAACAAGCTTTTAAAAATATGTCTTTGTTGGAAGGGTGACATTGGCTTGACAGGAAGACCAGGCCCTGTTGGCCCACCTGGAGCTGGTGAGCCAGGACTACCGGTATGTTCTGTGTTTGAGAGCTGAGAGAGGGAAGCCCTCTGAAGGCCCACATGTTAACAAGTACTTGCATGCTAAATTATGCCAACTCTTTTCATCTTTAGACTAGTTCTCTCTTATACACATGAACTTGTCTATGACTTTCATCACCCTTGGTTGTTTGAAGAACCTATCTTGAATTCCTTATTTTAAACTGTGCTCCCTAAAAATCATAATTTGGCCAGCAAAATCAATGACTGATGAAGAAAAAACCCACGCATGACTGGGTTTGTAGGGTTATCAATGAGGAATCCTGCCCTTTCCTCTACATATCTTCTTACTTGTAAATTGAGAACACTTGAGGCAAACCTGGGGCCCACTTTACCATTTTTCAGAGTCACTTTTCAGAGTAGAACCAATCTTCAGAGTCAAGTACAATCCCTTTTCCAAATCAGTGTGGTTTAGAAAGCTGTTCAATGTACTCTGGGCTAAATTCTCTTCAGTTCAATGAGGTTGTACCACTGTAGCCGTGATATAGTCCAGGATTATTCAGAAGTAGCTTTTCCCCCATGAACAGGCAGAAATTTATAAGAATTATTTCATACAACATTTTCTCTTTAAAATGAGAAAGCTATATTTGATGAGAAATAGACTGACCTCAGCCCAGCTTAAAAAGAAATTCATTCAGAAGAATGAGTGCTTCTTGCTGAAGGGTTCTGAATCCACAGAGTAAGCAGCTTTACTAAATTACACACTAGTGACAGTCGATCAGTAAAGGTACGAAGATTCCCCCTTCATCACCTGGGCTAGTTACCCATATTGCAGGAAGCTACATGGGAAAGAGCAGCCTCTGTGGAGGTCATACATCCCCTATTATAAGCATGTGGACGAGAAGAGGTGGTGAATGGACGGAGACTTGGCTGTATCCCCATATGCCAACCACCATAGCTGCACCAGTGCACCAGGAGACATACAATGTACTAGGTATGGGACTGACGTCACTCAGGGTATCCTAGTACAGAGAAGAGGAGTTGTAAGCAGATTATGGCAACAATGCATTGACCTATACATGCGACTCCTGGCAAAACAATAATAGAACTCTCTGCTCAATTTTTGTCTCAGGGCCAGATTCATGCTCCATGCTCAAAGTTCTCACTGGGAATGCCACACTGGAGGCACAGCAGAATCAATGCCCTCAATCTTTTGAGGGTCCCTCCTTTCTTTTTCAGGTCCTACTTGCTTTACAATCATTATTTAACAATAAACTATCTCCAGCCCTCTATAAACTGTAAACTCTTCTGGCAAATCGTAATTCTGGTAAAAAATTTTGGAAACCCGAAAAAAAATTACAAAATTGAAATGCACAACTGTTTGAAGGGGAGTTTCCTTTTTATTATTGAAGGCAGTAGGATTTTCTCCACCTAAAAATTAAGTATAGTTCTGAAGCTGTACACAGGACCCTCTCCAACTACAGTTAGCTTCTATGGATTCTAATTTACTGACGTATTGAAATCTGTCATTCTGTGCCTGCCACTTTCCCAGAATAAAGTTGAGAGGCAGACAGACGCAGGGAGCCACTGTATAGCAGGCCTAATATATGAAGATTCTGGACCTGTCTTTAGCACAAATCTTTGCCCACTCATATTTGCTAGACTATGCTCCCACTAGCAAGTATGCTGTTTTGTTCATACCACAGTCGTAAACTTCACGTAAACCTTCTTCCACATTATTTTGTGTGGCCTTTAATCTGGTTCTCTCTGCATAGTATATTATGCTCAAATGCTAATAAGCATTAATAATAATTTCCAAAATGAACCAAAGGATGGGGAGGGAAGAATTAAGAAGACGAGTAAAGAGAAGGAATTTTCAATGACTCATAAGTAAGCCACTAAGATAATCCTATATAGCATGTCATAGCTGCAGGCCAGAATGCTTTCTTTGTTGATTTATTGTGACTATCACGTTACCGTATTATTTTGAACAGGTTATAACTATGTACCAATTCAAAGAGGTGTTTAAAAACCAACAGCAAGACTTATTGCTCTGTTATCACTTTGAATAGTTGATATATTTTCTAGGCTGTTTTAAATTTATTTTAACAGGGGCCTCAAGGACCTCAAGGGATTCAAGGAGAAAGAGGGTCACCAGGTGAAGGGCTTCCAGGACCAAAGGTACCGTAACAGATAGTATATAAGGCCCGATCCTGATCCCATTTAAACCAGTGACCCACTTTCCATTTACTTCAGTGCATACAGGATCAGACCTATGGCAAAAAAATTAGCTAGTCAGATTAACCTGCAAACTAACCCTCTGGGGCAAATAGGCCGCTCAGTTAAACTAGTACAAATTCACTGAAGCCAGTGGCTCAGAATGTTACCTCTAATCAGAGCTGGCCTTTGAGGCCTCCATAGCCTGTGGCCTCTCCCTCCTGCTTTGGGGGACCTTAAAAGGGGAAAAAATTGGAGCTTTAATTTTAAAATAGCCTCTTGCACCTTACCTTGGAATATAGTCTTGAAAACAAACTAATCTAAAGTGATCTCTAGAGTGAAAACTTGTCATTGATTTTTCCTATATCTTTATACTCAGTCCCCTTTACCTTCATCCAGTGCTGGCATTTAGGGTTAATGAAAATCTTGGCCACAGGTCCCTGAGTTTGTGGAGAACCCCAAATCAGCTGAGGGCAATACCTCCCAGGCTACTGTTGTTGGCATTCAGATACAGTAGCTCATTGATGAGGGGACAGCACTAGAAACATTGCTAGCTCTCTTCCAGATGCTGGCCTGAAGCTGAGCCAGCTCCTAGGCTGACAAGCCAGTGTGATCTTTGGCTACAACAACAGAAAACTAAATAACATGAGAGATACAGCAGTCTAGGCATGGGATTCACAAGGGATTCCCACATTCTAGCCCTGTCCTGAAACTGACTCCCTCTGTTGCCTTCTATGTAACTTTCTGCTTTATTATCCCCATTTTATAAATGGAGACTGAATCTTAAATACCTCCTGGGTAAACTGTAATGATTATGTAGTTATTATGTGTAAATTCTCTACAAATGCTAAAAGTCACCAGAATTCACATAAAACCTTCCAGTGGTAGGGGACTTCATGACTCTCAAACTCCCAATGTGCTTGAACAATTGTCCCTTCCAGAACTTTTTAAAAAATGTTGACAGCCATGAATAGCCCCAAGCATGAGCAGCTGGACTCCACTGGAGTGCAGGCAGAGGGCCTAAAGAGTTCCCCTGTCCCACACTTTTTTAAAATGTGAAATGAGTCAGGTAAGGTTGAGGTATATCCCAAAGAACTAACTCCTCTCAAAATCTCCAAGGTGATCCTGGGCATAGTTAGTGGTGATCATGGTAGTTAGATGTCAGTTATGTTTGGGGGAGTGGTGAAAAATCATTTTGCAGGTATGTCCACAAATGTTAATATTGGTTTTCCCTCGACTCAAACTCTCTTGCATTTTGTTTAGCCCAATACTGCAATAGCTGGGTTTGATTTTGGCTGTTGCTATCAGAATAATCATTTTTACTTAAATTCATCACAATTTCTGATATATATTTCAGGAAGAATTATAGAAGTTCTCTGATGTTGTTAATGTTGATCACTTACATTTACATAGCAAAGATTAAAATGTTTTAAAGAAAACACAGACAGAAATCACTCCACCACTACTGAAATACAGCCACTATTTAACAGTGCCAAGCAACACTGCACAACAGGTTAAGGAAGTGAAGAATGCATCTAACTGAAGCTACAGAGAGAATTTAGATAAGCAGAATGAATGTATTTTAACCAAACTGGAATTTGGCCAGGACAGCAGGGTTATTAGCACTCCTGTGCCTACAAAAATGCACTATATTTTACTGCCAATTTGAAATAAAGCCAAACATGTAACAACAGATTCTATATTATTGTATGATCTCCAATCCTGTTGCCAAGTATGTCAGGTCTCTGACATTAAATCATGTATTTTAGAAGTTGGTTTGTAAATCTAAAACAATCTATACAATTGCTTCTTCTAAGAAAGCTTGTTTGTTAAAAGATTAGACTTCGGTCAGAGGAAAACATATGCCGATGTCCTACAGTAGTAGGAGAAAGGAATGTTATTTTAAGTAGGAAATTTCAAAAATGTAAGGAAAACTAAAATGAGAAATTTGATCTTTAATTCTGTTGACTTCACTATGTAGAACTATGATAATTTGCACCAGCTGAGTGCTTCTCCTATATGCTTTAGTAATAGAAATACAAAGAAATTCAATCTTTTTCTCCTTATTAAGTTGCATTTTCCTTAAGACCTCCTTTTGTAGTTAAATTTTCTTTAAAAAATTCTCTGTGTGTATGACGAACCCTTTTTCACTAATACCCCTTGTCTATTTCTTATCACCTCCCATTTCCATCACTAATGCTTGGCTGCCATACTGAGAAAGCTATTTGCTTCTCTCAAATTATTATATTGAAACAATGATGCAATGTGGACTCAGTGCTGAAATCCTTATTCAGGCAAAACAATGAGGGTCAAATCCTGCTTACCTTATTTCACCAAGACTACTCACACGAGTAAATGAGCAGAAGTCAGCCCTCAGAAGGTTATGAGGCTTAGCCCTGCTGACATTTAAACCATTGATTTAAATGGAAGCAGGATTAAGCCTAATGTGCTTGAAGTGAAAAGAAGGGTAAAGAGAAGCTTGTGCATTTCTTTTTTGTGATCAGTCTCACACTGAGGAGTGTTCTTGTCTGAAAAGAAGACCTCTTTGGTACACCAAGAAACAAAGAAATTCAGGCACTGCCTTCTTGTTCTTGTTTTGATTTCCATCATTATGCTACCACTAGTCTCTCTGATTTGTACTGAAGAGAGTAAATAACCATGGATTGCTGAAGTTAACATCATGTAATTTTTTTCATATAGGGAGAGCGTGGTTTTGATGGTCCAAAAGGACCTCGTGGCCAGCCGGGCACTGGCATAAAAGGTGAAAAGGTGAGCAATAAATATGTCAGGCAGTTAACAAATTGCAAAGGAATCTGAATGCAGTGGGTGTTGATATTAGCTACAAAAGATGTAATGAAGCAAAATAAAGAATTTGGTATCTACAATAGCAGCCGCACAATACTTATTTTGTGGTGAGATTTATAGCCAATAAACTGCCCCAACCAATTGTAAGATCTCTTCTTGGTAAAATTTGAGACGGTACAAAAAGTGATTGATTCTGTGGGAAAGTTAAGATCTGGAATAGAGGATGCGGGAGGGGAGAAGAGACTGTAACAGTCGTTTACAGCAGCTGACCAGCATGTGCAAAGATGTATACATGGATTCTTTAGAATCATAGAATAATAGGAGTGGAAGGGACCTCGAGAGGTCATCAAGTCCAGTCCCCTGCACTCATGGCAGGCCCAAGCACCATCTAGACCATCCCTGACTGGTGTTTGTCTAACCTGCTCTTAAAAATCTCCAGTGATGGAGATTCCAGGGCTTGGTGGTCATAGACTCAGCAGGTGAGTCTGCCGCACTATAAAACACAAGCAGGAGAAGAAGAAATGTGGAGAAGGTGTAGGGTCAGAGCCTCAGCTGGCGTATATTGAAGTAACTCCATTGGCTTCAAAGAAGCTATGCCAGTGTACACCAGCCAAGGATCTGACCCAAATTGTTTCTATATCTTTACAACGTTAAGCAATTGTACTTTGTTCAACAGGGTGAAATTGGCCCACCTGGTTTACCTGGGCCTATTGGGTTATCTGGCATTGGGATTCAAGGAGAAAAGGTGGGGTTTTAATTTTTAAAGCATTTCTGTAATATTGGGAGAATATTTTAATTTTAAAGATTAATTTTAAAATCTTTTCAGGGGGTAGAAGGCCCAAAAGGACCGCCTGGTCCAAGAGGGCCACCTGGACAAGGGCTACCTGGATCAAAGGTAAGGAAATTCACTGATGTAAGAGGTACAATGGAAATTTCTGGTTTTAGCATTAACTGTCACATATAAGAAATGGCTTAATTTTATGATGATTCTTAATAAAGTATTGAAAGTAAATAGGTACACTGATTCAGCTACAATAAGTTATTACTTTTCTGTATTAATATTATTGTAGGAAATTTGGACCCCTAACCCATTACAAGGCCTTGCTAAACCCACACAAATGCTATGTGCCTAGTTTCTTTCTATGGCCTACTGCTATCAAGAAACCTTTTGGGACTCTATATGCCAGAGACTGGGGGTTTCTACTTCATACTTGCGCTTCCATACATAGGCTGCAGGCGCTTTTGATCTCTTCCGATCTCTCCGGAAGAATATTTTATGCTTGACTGAACATCGCACCAGGCCTCACGCAGCAGTATCCCTCTTCCTGACTGCATTGCACCCCTTCCAGAGCAGCATGTCATTGTCTTAGACTGCCTTCTGCTCTTGTTGCTTGTGCTGGTTGCTTCTCCCTATATTTCATCTAATATTGTGCATTTAGAAATATTAGAAAGCAGCACAAGGTTTAATCAGGATCACATTCTTAGGTGTCAAAATTGAAGTCCAGAAGAGTTCATCCAAGAGATGGAATTGCAGGTGAAAGAGGTCACCATGAAAGCTTTTCGGACAGGAGATTTAAAGGGGCTTTCTGAAAAGAAATATCAATATGAGCAAGAAATATGGGCCTATAAAGGGGTTCACTCACCACAGAAGCACCTCCTCATGGCCAGGTGTGGCATAGTAGCAGCATACCTATATGGTACCCCCTACCACTGGTCGCTCCATCTCTGCAGTGGTCTCTCTTCCCACAGCTCGGCCCTCAGGTCATGTTTTAGTCCACCCCTTCCGGGGTAACAGAGTCCAACCTAGCTATAGTCCAGTGCCTTCACAACAGGTATTCCTTCTATCTCTGGGCTCTGAGGTCCTTATACACCTTACCTTAGGGAGTTTCAACCAACCTTCCTCGGTAGCTGGTAAGAGGAACAAGACCCTTCCTCTTACTCTCGGTTCCAGCCCAGGAACCCTGTGGCAGGCAGCCAAGATATACTCCCTCAGACTCCTTGCTGTCTCCCTGGATTGCTTCCTACCTTTTCTATCCATCAGAGAGTGACCACAGACTATTTCCCTGCAGCCCATTTCTTCTTCTTCCGCTTGTGTTTTATAGTGCGGCAGACTCACTTGCTGAGTCTATGACCGCCAAGCTCTGGACACTATAGATTAATTCTTGAATTAAAGTCTTTCACCTTTCCCAGTATGCTAAAAGAATTGTAATTTTTTTTATGAGGACCCATTTTTCTGATGCTTTTACTAGATGTTGCAGTGAAAATGTTGATACTTTAAGGCCTCTATGTTTTTCATACAATACCCCCTTTCAATGGTACACTCTATACTCCTAAAGGAGACGATCAACTGTTTACTAGACCTTGCATGGCCAACATAATCCATCTTTATGTTTGAATCTAATAAACAAATTACTATTTAAGCCACAATGCCAGTTAAAATTCTAAATAGACCCACTTCACATTCTCTCTCAAGGCCTTGGAGTATATCAGCATTTTCAAATCTTGGGCACATTTCACAGAATCTTTTTCCCTTCGTTTCTTTTGCCCATATTTCTTGCCATTCCTCTGAGTCATTTTTAATTAGTTTTCTAAACTAAAGTTTACTTAAAGGGATCTCTAAATCAGATTGCTCACGTTTGACAGCATTTTTTGCCACTTGGTCTGCCAGCTCATTGCCCACTGCCCTACATGCACTGGAATCCATGCCATTATTATGATTACACCCAACTACATCAATTCTGTTAACAGTAATATTTCAATAAATATATCATTTCTGCTATCTGAAGTGCTGTTTCTGATCACCAGTAGTCTTGATAACGGATCAGACAGGATGACTATGGCAGCTGGCACACCTCTATACCCAATTTAATGCCAGCATTATCCCTGCCTGTTCGGCTGTCAAAACATCTACAAAATTTGATAGCCTCACAGCTTTCTTGAATGAAGGAATGCAGAATGTTGTTCCCACTCTTCCTGTTCTTTGGCGCCATGAGTATGCATACGGTGGTAGCATCTCACTTATCAGAAACCATATTGATATGCCATATCTTGCACGTTTAACACTCCTTTTCCCTTAATTTTATTATACAATTCCATATCTATCTTAAGAGGTATAATTTTCCAATTATTATGCATTTTCCCAAAGTGCTAGATTAACCTCTTTTTGGTCTTTCTTTTCACTAAGATCATTTGTCCATGCTTTAACCCTACTTACATGAGGCATTTTTGCCTTACACATTGACCACTTAATTCCCAGCATTTATCATATATTAGCTGGGTGTTTCCATCTTCTACATTTCCAGTGACTTTAGCCAAAAAGGTCAAATCCAAAGCTTCATTTTTAAAGTAACAGGCATTTCACCCACAGCTATCTGCAGTACATACAGCAGCTTTGTTATGAAGGCACCACATGCAATTTGCAATACCTGAGCTTGGACTGAGTCAAGCTTTCTCAAATTTGTTTTTGATGCCAAACTGAAAACCTGGCACCCATACTCAATAATTTGTCTTCTTAGCGTTCTGAGTAGCATTACCACTGCTTTTTTATCTGCACCACAGGGGGTTCCAGAAATACTTCTAAGTCGTTTGAATCTGCCTTTCCATTTATCTCTAATGTCAATATGATCCTTCCAAGTGAGCTTGCTATCAAATACTACACCTAAAAATTTGAAAGCTTTTAACTATACTTATTTGCTGTCCATTATAGATACAATTTATAATCTTTTTACATTTTCCTTTTTGTGAATATTATTCCTTTGGTTTTATCAATTGAGAATTTAAAATCCCATGTTTCCCCATTCTACACACTTCATGAGTGCTTCATTTACTCTTAAGCAGCTATTTTATGGTTTATGGTTTTGGCCATATGGTCATATAGCAGCAAATAAAGTGATGCCTATTCCTACACTCATCTCTTTTGGAAGATCATTTACCAAGATGTTGAATAAAGTAGGACTGATGACACTCTCCTGTGAAGTGCCATTTGTAAGTGTATATATACTGGAGTAGGCTTTCCCTACTCTGACCTGCATAGTTCTTTTACTTGAGAAATCCCTTCTACCCCTATACATTCTTCCTTTTATACCCATGGTAGCCACTTTATGAAGTTAACCCTCCCTCTATATCATAATTTTTTCAATATCCAGAAAAGTGATTATAAATTCTTTAATTCTTTTACCTTTTTATTCTTCAGTTTCTATCCTTACAATATGGTCAGTTGTGCACCTTCCCCTCCTAAACTCACTCTGCTTGCTACCTAGGAGTCTGTTTCTCTCAAAGTATGAAACCAATCTCTCAGTTATCATTTTTACCATTTCAAACGTGCTGTAAGCGCAGTTAGACTACATGCATCAGGTCTGGATCACAGCTTTCCTAGTTTCCTTACTGGAACAATAACCACATGCTTCCAGCCTATTGGTTCCTCACCTTTTCCTCATATACTACTGTACAATTTTAGTACCACTCTCAGTCTTCTTTCAGGTTGGTGTTTACAGCTGCTTTCTCCTACAAATTTCCTGGCTTTATAATTGCCACCAGCCGGACTTCATTATCAGTTAAGCCTGGCCTTCTGTCTCTTGCAGGTACTACCAGGTATGTTAATTGGCTTTCAGATCCACATTAACCCCTTCATGGTCCCAGTAACCCCATCACAGGTGAATCCTTTCACATCATTAGGAGTTTGATATGGTTATAACAGGTTTAGCAATCTCTATCAGGTAAAGAAAAGTAACTAGGGAACAGCAGAGCGCTTCTCACACATTTGGAATGATTAATAGCAGGGATATGCTCTACTCATGATATAAAGAGACAAGAGTAAAGTGTATTTGAAAGTCAGATGTGCTCTCAAAATGTCTGCTACATTATTCATACATTTACAGCATTCATCAGGTCCAGTGACAAGTTTCCCAAGAAAGGATGAAGTAGACAATACACTGGAGAAGCTAGCCCTTTAGGTCAAAATTTAAAAAAGCTAGGACTTCAAATAATGCATTTTTATTAAGCTGAATGCTCTTTCTGTAAATGTAAGCTACCAAGAAAATGTAGTCTTATCTTTCTGGTGTTAAAGCTCTTCAAAAACATTTTCCGTTTAAGGGAGAACAAGGCTTGCCAGGAGAAACTGGAGCTCCGGGAGAAAGAGGTCCTGGGGAACCTGGTTCAAAGGTATGCTGTTAATAAAGAGCTCTTTCCTTCTCCTAAATTACTTAAGCACTTTTGAAAATCCCACCTGTAGGCACTAAAACATCGATTTAAGAGCTAAACTTTAAACTCCTATTTTTGAAAACTTTGGCCACTAACTTTTAACGGCATCCAAAAATGTATGTTTTAAAATGTTATTAGCACTATACGCTTGCAGACAAATTCCATAGGGCTGAAACAATCCAGATGCCTAGCCAATACGTAGGCTTCAGTGGTGCTTAGGCCTCATTCAGCCTGGCTGCACAACCACTGTGCACAAGAGTAAGGGGGCATAGGAGCTACCTTAGTGCCCAGCACAGGCTAGCCACATCAGCAGACCCTGAGCAGCAAGGGGAGTGCAGTAGCCATGGGCTGTTACTCTCCCTCTTAGAAAAGTGGATAGGGAGTGACTGGACAGAACCTTGGCTCTGCCCGCAGCTCACCAGCTAATAAATCAGAGCTGGCACAGAGGGGGAAGTAAGTTATGTCAGCAAAAAGGGGGGCATGGATCATTGTCCATGTCACACTCTCCATCAGTACCCAGCCCAAGCTGGGGAAGCTAATGATCCAACCAGCAGACCAAATTTGGTGATGAATCCTGGTCATGTGCCACCTGAGGCATGTTGCGCATATGCTAAGAAGATGTTCCCTGTGACACACAGGGGAAGCAGCAACCGGATTGTGACCGTCAGTCTAAAACTATGTGAGATCAAAATCAGTCATTGATGGACAGATGAATACAAAATATATAGCTAGGGTTTTTTTGAATTTACAAAGGTTTATCTGAATCCAAAATTACCACATTTAATCTGAATCCTAATATATCAGCTCAGATCCTTAGGTAGTGTAAATTGGCCTCGCTCAATTGACTCAGTGGAACTATGCTGATTTATATTAGCTGAAGACTGGGCTCATCATATCATATTAAGCTCAGTGCTAGTATTTACTTAAAATACTGCCACTTTTATTAGTTAAATAATAGGATAGTGACTTTTTAAATAAAAGTACATTGAATATAAATATGGAGAGTTAATAACTAACATTCATTACATAATTTATCCTTAATATACAATGTATGCTCTTAATAATCAGTTAGTACAGTATTTCCTGATCCTTCCTTCCTTCCGTGTCTGGAATTCAGAGAAGTTCTGTGTACAGAATGACTGCAAGATTTGATCTCATATGCCTAAAGGTTTTTCTTGCAAAAAAATTAGGAGCCTTTTAAAAAAAAAAGAGGTTTCCCTGATTATAAGAGATAATGGTACTATAGTTACATTTAAGATATGGACGTGTTTTTATTTATCTCCATTATTTATTTCAGGGTGAGCCAGGTTCTTCAGGACTAGCAGGTCTGCCTGGTCTTCCAGGGGAAGATGGAGCCCCAGGACAAAAGGTTTGTGTGTTTCTTTGTCCTCAACTTTCCCCTTCCTCCCTCAGCTCACGTACTGCTTGACCCATCCCTCATACTGATACCCTGGTCCAGCAGAGAGCCCTCCATGGAGTCTGGGACAAAGGGATTGACACTGCTGAGGAAGGGATGAGCACTTTCCTCATGGAGAAAGGGAGATCCAGGTGCAGTGATGACCTTACACATGTATGCTGAAAAGTCTCAATGAGGTTCTGTAATGGGGTACACTCACCACTGAGTCAGGAGATTAGCTCTCACCCAGTCTGGTGTCCCATCCTTTGATTGCTCACACCATGGACTATGGTTTCTCTCTCTCTGTGGACTCAGGGTCCTCTCTCTTTGTGACTCAGCCCTCCGTCCAGGTCACTGTCCAGTCCTCCCCTTCCAGGGTACCAAAGTCCCTCTGGACCAACAGTCTGCACACTGTCCCAGGCAGTCCTCCGTGCCAATTCTAAACTTATGCCACTTTCCCAGTGGCTGGTACACAAACACGGGCCCACCCGCTATGCCAGGTTTCAGCCCAGTGACCCTATGCCTAGCAACCAGTCTGCTCAATTCCAGACACTGTTGCTATTTCTCTGGACCACTTTCAACCTAGCCTTGCTCAAGCCTTTCTTACCCAAAACCCTCTGGGTTGACCGTCATTTCAGGGCCCAGACCCCAGGGCTTATGGTCCCTGCTGGTTTTCATCCTTTCCAAAGAATGATTGCAGACTATCTACCTGCAGCCCCCTTCTTTTTCTTCTTTTGTATGGCGAAGCAGACTTTATTGAATAGTTTATACTTGCCACCAACTACAGTTCCTCGTTACTTAGCCGTTTATAGTCTCTCTCTCTGCCCTGTGTCTTTCAGGTAATGTAACAGTGCCTTTTAATAATGCCCCATTTCCCCAATGTTTTTACTAAATAACAATGTAATTTTTGTTACCTTAAAATGTTCAAATTCCTCAAAGTTTCTCCCTTTCTTTATCAAAGACCTTACATACCTATAAAAGGTCATCAATTGTTTTGTTCACCCTACAGAACCCATATAGTCCATTGGGTCTATTTATTCAAAAAAATATTTCCATTTAAGCCACAATGGCCAGATAGTGCTCTAAACTAAAACACTTCATTAGGCCTGTCCCTGCCCTGATGTATGTTATTAGCCTCAACTGTAGCAGCCCCCTTCTGCTCCAAACTTCCTGGCTTTAGACAAGCTCAGCCTCCCCTGCCCAGCTGGGCTTCATCATCAGTTAGCCTTTATCAGTCCCTGTCTCTTCCCCAGGTGCAGTCTATATGATTAATTGGCCCCTTCTGAGCCACCTTAATCCCATCACAGGTCCACAATTATTAACAGGGCTTTCCATGTTGCCAATGATATCAGAATTTGATATGAGATAAGGCACAATTTCTCTCTTATACCTTGGATTAAGTAATGCTGCCACCACCAAGTGATTTAAACAAACATTTAGGGAGGGCCACTTGGAGCCCTACCTTCCCCAAATATCCCACCAAGCCCCTACACCCCCTTTCCTGGGGAGGCTTGAGAATAATATCCTCACAAATTGGTACAGGTGAACACAGACCCAAACCCTTGGATCCTAAAACGATGAAAAGTCAATCAGGTTCTTAAAAGAAGAATTTTAATTAAAGAAAAGGTAAAAGAATTACCTCTGTAAAATCGGGATGGTAAGTATTTTACAGAATAACAAAAGACTCAAGAACATAGAGGATCTCCCCTCTAGGGAAAACCTTAAAGTTACAAATCCAGGGATAAACCTCCCTCTAGACAAAACCTCCCTCTAGACAAGGAAAATCACAAGCCAAAATAAAAGTAAGCTAACGCATTCCCTTATTATTACTTACTAATTCTAATTGAGTTGGATTGCTTGCCTTCTTGATCTGTCTCCAGCAAGCACACAGAACAGACAGACAAAGAACAGACAAAACAAAGCCCTTCCCCCTCCCCAGATTTGAAAGTATCTTGTCCCCTTATTGGTCCTTTTGGTCAGGTGCCAGCTAGATTACCTGAGATTCTTAACCCTTTACAGGTAAAAGGATTTTGTGCCTCTGGCCAGGAGGGATTTTATAGTACCGTATACAAAAAGGTGGTTACCCTTCCCTTTATATTTATGACAGTGCTTTTTTTCTTTCTCAAAAATAAATTAATTAATGAATTAATTAATTTTTGGGGAGGGGAGGTTCAAAATTCTCAGCCCAAAAGTATATTTTGAGGGAAATCTTTCACAGAAATATATTCAGCCATTTTTTGAGTTACCTGTTGTCAGGGGACCAGGTTGTAGGCAGTCAGGCCTAGTTGTCAGAGCCGACATGCCAGAGCCAAGGGTTCAGAGAGTCAGAGCCAAGAAGCAGAGCTAAGGGTCAGAACTGTGTTATCTGGAGTCATGAAAAGCAGGAACAGGGCTGGTTCCAAGGCAGGAGCAAGGCTAGGACAGGACTGGAACAAGGCCAGGTGCAGAGCAGGGTCGAGGCTGGAGGAAGGCAGGAGCAGGGCTAGGAATGAGGCAAGCAGAGGAAGGCAGAAAATCTGTGGGCATTTGTGCTGAGCAGCCAGTGCTTTGCCATTGCTGTTGGGCTTATAAATCAGGCTGCTGATCCTGCAGCCAACAGGCACTGCGATTAATCAGGCAGTTCTAGGGCAGTGCAGCTGAATCTATTACTTTCCTAGTAGCGAAGTTAGCAAGGGAGGAGGCCAGTATTCTTCTTGGCCCCAAATGGTTATTGGCCAAAAGCTGCGGTGCGGAGAGGAGTGGAATTAAGCAGGAAGTTTTCCCCAGATTCGGGTTTGCTGATGCATTGATTTAAGAATTTGGGCAGACAACCAGACTTTATCGCCTATAGTGAAGGCCTGGTTCTCAGAAAAAGTAAGAATGTCATCCAGGTAAATAATAATGAATCAGTCCAGCATGTCAATGAAGGTACTGGAGGGTTGCTGGGGTATGGCATAGACTGAACAGCATGATCAAATACTCAAAGTGACCATAGTTTGCATGGAAAGTCGTATTCCACTCGTCTCCCTCTCACACACACTAGGTTATAGGCCCCGCTCAGGTCTAGTTTTGTGAAAATTCGAGTGGAGTGCAGTTAATCTAAGAGTTCGTGGACAGAGCCACCCAGAGGATTCAGGGGGTCTGGGGCAAAGCAGGGGAGCGGACATAAAAAAAGGCGCCACCCGCTGCAGTGCTTGTACTCACCGGGTGGAGCTCCGAGTCTGCGGTGGCAGGTCCTTCACTGGCTCCGGGTCTTCCGCGGCACTGAAGGACCCCCGCCGCTGAAGTGCTGCCGAAGTCCCGGAGCGACATGAAGGACCCCCCGCCACCTTTACTGCCGGGTGAGTAAAAATTAAAAAGCGCCTCTAGCCAGGAAAGGGATTCTTGGCCAGGGCTCGCGGGTGCCCTGCGGGGCCCGGGGCCTGGGGCAAATTGCCCCACTTGCCCCCCACTCCGGGCAGCCCTGTTCGTGGATGACAGGAAGCAGGGATATCAGTTCTGAATAGTCACCTTGTTGAGTGCCCAGTAATCAATGCAGGGCCTCAAGGGGCCATCCTTCTTCTTAACAAAGAAGATCGGGGCCCCACCAGACATGTGGATGGATGGATAAGCCCCTTCTGTAGGTTTTCTTGCAGATAGGTACGAAGAGCCTGAAGTTCTGGTTCAGAGAGGCATATATATGACCGAAGGGAACCTTGGCTCCAGGCTGAAGGTCCATCAGGCAGTCATAAGTTCATTGTGTTTCCTTTGTCAGTGTTTCCTTTGACAAATATAGTTTCTCTATAATACTGCGACACGTTATGACTTTCAAGTACATTATTTCTACATACCTGGAAAAATAGTCTATGCCCCTGAGAGACATAGCTATGCCAACCTAACCTCCAGTGTAAATAATGCTACTGCCTCTTGGGGCGGTGGATTACCTACACCAATGGGAAAGCCCCTCTGGTCGGCATAGGTAGTGTCTACACTGAAGTGCAACAGCAGTGCCGCCGAAGCATTTTCAGTGTGTAGACATACTCTAAGGCCTGGTCTACACTAACCCCCCAATTCGAACTAAGGTACGCAACTTCAGCTACGTGAATAACGTAGCTGAAGTTCGAAGTACCTTAGTTCAAACTTACCTCGGTCCACACGCGGCAGGCAGGCTCCCCCGTCGACTTCGCGGTACTCCTCTCGCCGAGCTGGAGTACCGCAGTCGATGGCGAGCACTTCCGGGTTCGACTTATCTCGTCCAGACAAGACGCGATAAGTCAAACCCAGAAGTTCAATTTGCTTGCCGCCGAACTACCAGGTAGTGTAGACCTACCCTAAGACACTTTAATGCACTAGTTCAGGGGCGGGCAAACTTTTTCACCTGAGGGCCACATCGGGTTTCCAAAATTGTATGGAGGGCCAGTTAGGGGAGGTTGTGCCTCCCCAAACAATCAGGCATAGCCCGGCCCCGCCCCTTATCCGACACCCCCCACCCCCGTTTCTCACCCCATTATGGCCCCCCCGGGACTCCTGCCCCATCCAACCCCCCCTGTCCCCTGACAGCCACCCTGGGACCCCTGCCCCATCCATCCCTCCCTGTTCCCTGCCCTCTCACCACCCCAACCCCTATCCACACCCCCATCCCCTGACCACCGCCCCAAACTCCCCTGCCCTCTATCCAACCCCCCCCCACCCCGCTCCTTGCTCCCTTACTGCGCTGCCTGGAGCACCAGTGGCTGGCGGCACTACAGCCACGCTGCCCAGAGCACCAGGACAGGCAGCCACGCCGCCGCGCAGCACAGAGCACCGGGTCAGGCCACAGATCTGCAAGAGCCCCACCGCCCAGAGCATTGCGCCAGCAGCGCAGCGAGCTGAGGCTGTTGGGGAGGGGGAACAGCAAGGGAAGAGTTGGGGCCTAGCCTCCCGGGCAAGGAGCTCAAGGGCCGGGCAGGAGGGTCCCTTGGGCCAGATGTGGCCCGCGGGCCGTAGTTTGCCCACCTCTGCACTTGTTGCTCTAGCTATTACCAGCTCAGGTAAAGTATGTTATGCAAGGGGCCACCTAGTGGCTAAACATTACAATAAAGTTTGCATTACATATTTAAAAATAATGTACTGAGCATGACATCATTTATCACCAGAAACATGTCACCTTGTGCATCCCTGCAAGAGTTCATAAATGAGGCTGTCTGAAAACCTGAGGCCCTATTGAAGTCAATGGGAGTTTTGTCATTGACTTTAAAGGGGCCAGGATTCCACTCCTGCTCCTTCTGAGCTGCAGTTTATTCAAACTAATTCAGAATTTATCTTATAACAAATGTATATACAAACTCTTCTGAGGTATCTCTTACTCTGAGTAAGCAATGCAGGACCTGCTACCTGGGTATACAGTTTCTATGACTAAAGAGAGGACTTCTGTCTCCAGCCTTACAACTTAATAATAAAACTAATTAAAAATACAACTAAATTCAAGTGCTGATTTGATTTTTTCATTACAGGGGGAGCCAGGAGTACCTGGCCTTCGAGGTCCCGAGGGTGCCCCAGGGATTGGAATACAGGGTGAGAAGGTAAGAATTCCTTGTGAAAATTAAAGTTAGCAAATGCAATGCTCAGGGAATAGATTTGTCACAGTTTTCCCCATTTGGTGGAGTATAAATAAACCCAGTGAAGAAAAAGTGCACTGTGTGATTTTATGAATGATACTGTGAAATAGGCTGACTGCAGAGTTGGTTTCAGTCTTAGCTCAATAAAAAAAATGTAGTGAAACTGATAAAATACAATTAAAGGCAAGTTTTCATTGTGGAGCTGAGCAGCCCAACAATCCAGTAGCAATACAACCCACTGCTACAGGCTCCAATCCTGCAGATCCTCAGATATGTGAGCCCTTGCTCAGATTGAGTAATCCTTACTCAGACGAGTAGCAAATAGATGTTTGTATGAAACACTTCTGATCATTCTCTAGCAATCCCTCTGGACACCTGAAAAAATTGTGTTGACAGTGTCTGGATGAAGCTAGAATCTTTACATAGATTGAGGGTCACCATAACAATAAATTTTAAGGGCTAAGGGAAAGTGAAGTATGGCGATTACTGTATCTAAGATGAATTCAAAAGTTTTCCTCTCTAGGAAATATATTTAGGTGATATCCTACAGGGTAAAGAGACCATTATGGCTGGGGCTGGAACTTTCCAGAATTTCAAATGTTTAGGTTTTCTGAACCACTATCTCATGTGTATTTTTGTTATAACTGTGTTCTAATAATGGTTAGAATGTGTTAATAGTTATCCCTTTACAACCTACACTCGATCTTAGCATTTTTCTGTCTAGAAGTATATAAATAGATTAATCAGAGTGAGTGTTCTGACTTGTAATTTTCCTTGACAGACAAAAAGATGTATAAAGAAAAGACGGTTACTCACCGTTGTAACTGTTGTTCTTCGAGATGTGTTGCTCATATCCATTCCATTAGGTGTGTGCGCGCCGCGTGCACGATCGTCGGAAGATTTTTACCCTAGCAACACCGGCGGGTCGGCTGTGGAGCCCCCTAGAGTGGCGCCTTCATGGCGCTGAATATATACCCCAGCCGACCCGGCGCCCCCTCAGTTCCTTCTTGCCGGCTACTCCGACAGTGGGGACGGAGGGCGGGTTTGGAATGGATATGAGCAACACATCTCGAAGAACAACAGTTACAACGGTGAGTAACCGTCTTTTCTTCTTCGAGTGCTTGCTCATATCCATTCCATTAGGTGACTCCCAAGCCCAACTTAGGTGGTGGGGTCGGAGTGAGACATTGCTGCGTGCAAAACCGCTGATCCAAAGGCAGCATCGTCCCTGGACTGCTGCACTAGTGCATAGTGTTCTGTAAACGTGTGGACTGACGACCAAACCGCAGCTCTACAAATGTCCTGGATCGGAACTTGCGCCAGGAAAGCCGTCGAGGACGCTTGGGCCCTCGTGGAGTGAGCGGTGAGGTGTGGTGCTGAGACACCTGCCAGGTCGTAGCAAGTCCGGATGCAAGACGTAATCCAGGAGGATAGGCGTTGTGAGGAGACCGGTGAGCCTTTCATTCGGTCGGCCACTGCAACGAAGAGTTGCGTCGTCTTTCTAAAGTGCTTTGTGCGGTCAATATAGAAGGCCAGGGCCCTTCGCACGTCCAGGGAATGCAAACGTTGATCCTGGCGAGTAGCATGTGGTTTAGGGTGAAAAACCGGGAGAAATATATCCTGGTTGATATGAAATGGAGAAACCACTTTAGGGAGAAAGGCAGGATGTGGACGAAGCTGCACTTTATCCTTGTGGAAAACTGTGTAAGGGGGCTCGGATGTAAGCGCCCTGAGTTCAGAAACGCGCCTTGCTGAGGTGATGGCTACGAGGAAGGCTGTCTTCCAGGACAGGTACAGAAGTGAACAGGTGGCCAGTGGCTCGAATGGAGGACCTGTGAGCTTGGAGAGAACCAGGTTGAGGTCCCACGTCGGAACGGGCTGACGTTGTTGTGGGTACATCCGGTCCAAGCCCTTGAGGAATCTAACGACCATTGGGTTAGAGAATACCGAGGACGCGAGTTCCCCTGGATGGAAGGCCGATATAGCGGCCAGGTGAACTCTAATTGAAGATATCGCCAACCCTTGCTGTTTTAGGGAGAGGAGATATTCCAAAATAAGAGGAATAGGTGCGTGCAATGGGGACGTGGCTCGTTGTTCGCACCAACAGGAGAACCGCTTCCACTTGGCCAAGTATGTGGTCCGTGTTGAAGGCTTCCTACTGCTCAGCAGAATCTGTTGGACAGAGTGTGAACACTGTTGCTCTGCCTGGGTGAACCATGGAGCAGCCACGCCGTGAGGTGGAGTGATTGCAGGTCGGGGTGACGCAGCCGGCCGTGGTTCTGCGTGAGGAGATCCGGATACAACGGAAGCGGGATCGGTGTCTGAACCGAGAGTTCCAGCAGCGTGGTGTACCAATGTTGTCTCGGCCACGCTGGAGCGACCAGAATTACCTGTGCCTGGTCTCTGCGCAATTTGAGCAGTACCTTGTGGACCAGAGGAAACGGAGGGAAGGCATAAAACAGGTGGTCTTTCCAGGGAAGGAGAAACGCATCCGAGAGGGAGCCTGGGGCTCGACCTTGCAGGGAGCAGAACACGTGGCACTTCCTGTTGTCTCGAGATGCAAACAGGTCTATCTGGGGAAACCCCCACTTCTGGAAGACGGAATGTATGATGTCCGGACGGATAGACCACTCGTGCGTTTGAAAGGACCTGCTGAGTCGGTCCGCTAAAGTGTTCTGGACTCCAGGGAGGAACGATGCCGTGAGATGGATTGAGTGGGCGATGCAGAAGTCCCACAGGCGAATGGCCTCTTGGCATAGAATTGACGAACGTGCTCCTCCTTGCTTGTTGATGTAAAACATGGCCGTGGTGTTGTCGGTGAGAACTAACACACAGCGGCCCCGTAGGAGATTGAGAAATGCCTGGCACGCCAGGCGCACCGCCATCAGTTCCCGAACATTGATATGTAGGGCTAGCTGAGGTGCAGCCCACAGGCCCTGGGTATGGTGCTCGTTGAGATGGGCGCCCCAACCCAGAGATGAAGCGTCTGTGACCAGGTGCAGAGAGGGTTGTGGGGCGTGAAACGGCATCCCTTCGCAAACCACATTGTGATCTAGCCACCATGTGAGGGAGGTCAGGACCGAGTTCGGGATTGTGACCACCATATTCAGGCTGTCCCGATGTGGGCGGTATATTGATGACACCCAGGTCTGGAGTGGGCGAAGCCGAAGTCTGGCATGCCTGGTTACGTACGTGCAGGAAGCCATGTGACCCAGCAGGGTAAGGCACGACCTCACCGTGGTAGTTGGGAAGGCTTTGAGTCCTTGGATGAGGCTCGTGATGGTGCAAAAGCGATTGTCTGGCAGGATGGCTTGTGCGCGTCTGGAGTCTAGAACCGCACCGATGAATTCTATTCTCTGGGTAGGTTCTAGAGTGGATTTGTCCTTGTTGAGTAGGATACCCAACTTGTTGAATGTGCGCACTATTATGTGGACGTGATCGCGAACTTGTTCCTTGGTGCGACCGCGTACCAGCCAGTCGTCTAGGTACGGGAACACTTGTATCCCTTGCCGACGAAGGTACGCTGCCACGACAGCCATACATTTCGTGAAGACCCGTGGGGCCGAAGATAGGCCGAAGGGAAGGACTGCAAATTGGTAGTGCACCCTGTTTACCACGAATCGGAGGAAGCGTCTGTGAGGCGGGTAAATAGCAACGTGAAAGTATGCGTCTTTCATGTCGAGGGCGGCAAACCAGTCTCCAGGATCGAGGGAAGGGATAATGGCCCCCAGAGAGACCATGCGGAACTTCAACTTTACTACGAATTTGTTGAGTCCGCGCAAGTCCAAGATGGGTCGCAGACCTCCTTTGGACTTGGGGATGAGGAAGTAACGGGAATAGAATCCCCTGCCCCTTGAATCCACTGGAACCTCCTCTATGGCCCCCATGGCGAGGAGCGTAGAGACTTCCTGTATAAGAAGTTGCTCGTGAGAAGGGTCCCTGAAGAGGGACGGGGAAGGGGGGGAGGAGGGGGGAAAAGAAGAAAACTGGATAGCGTATCCCCTCTCCACCGTGCGGAGGACCCAACGGTCCGAAGTTATAAGGGACCAAGCACGGTGGAAGTGGGAGAGGCGATCCCGAAAGGAGGGGGCTGGATCCTGGGGGATGACTGGGGCGCCGTCCTCGACCGCACCTTCAAAAGTTCTGCCTGGGGCCTGAAGGTGGTCTAGGTGGCCCCTGGTTCTGGCCAGGTTGAGGGCCGGTCCACCTTCTTCTACCACCTCGCCCTCGCCTCCGGGCCGAGTCCTGTCTCTGACGAGGCGGGGGGGGGTAGAAGCGCTGAGGCTGCGGCCTAAACGGCCTGCGCTGGGGGCCCACAACATGCATCCCCAGGGAGCGCATGATTGTTCTCGAGTCCTTGAGGCTCTGCAGGCGAGAGTCCGTCTTATCTGAGAACAATCCATGACCCTCAAAAGGCAGATCTTGTAGGGTTTGCTGCAGCTCCGGAGGCAAACCCGAAACCTGAAGCCAGGAGATCCTGCGCATAGCGATACCCGAAGCCAGGGTCCTCGCCGCTGAGTCTGCAATGTCCAAGGAGGCTTGCAAGGAGGTCCGAGCCACCTTCTTGCCCTCCTCTACCATGGCTCCAAACTCCTCCCTGGACTCTTGGGGAATCAACTCCTTAAACTTCCCCATAGAGTTCCAGGAGTTGAAATTGTAGCGGCTCAGTAGCGCCTGTTGGTTCGCCGCTCTAAGTTGTAGCCCTCCGGCTGAGTAAACCTTGCGGCCAAACAGATCGAGCCGCTTAGCCTCTTTTGATTTAGGCGCTGCAGCCTGCTGGCCGTGGCGCTCTCGTGCATTCACTGATTCCACCACCAGTGAACACGGTTGGGGGTGGGTATACAAGTACCCACAGTCCTTCGACGGGACAAAGTATTTTCTTTCCACCCCTCTCGCTGTGGGTGGAATGGAGGCAGGAGTTTGCCATATCGTATCCGCATTTGTTTGGATCGTGCGGATCAGAGGTAACGCCACCCTCGATGGGGCATCTGCTCCAAGGATATTCACGATCGGGTCGTGAACCTCCACTATCTCCTCCACCTGTAGGTCCATATTACGGGCCATCCTACGCAGGAGATCCTGGTGAGCCCGAAGATCTATCGGAGGGGGACCCGTACAGGAAGTGCCCGCCACTGCCTCATCCGGAGAGGAGGAAGAGGATGCCTCCGGTGGCACTGGATCCAAGGGGGGGTCCTGATCCCCCTGCTCTTGGGCCGGGGCATCACCTGCACTTGGGTCCATGGTGTCGGGTGGTGTGAACACTGAAGCCTCCATGGCCCCTGGCGGAGGCCGAGAGATGGTGGACTCCGGGGCCCTTCTAACGGAGTGACCCGAGCGAGAGGTCGAAGCTATTGGAGCCCCTTGCGCCTGATGGTACGCCCACGGGGTCCAAAACGACCAGTGAGATGGTCCATGAGAGTGGTCCTCTGCCATCTCCTGCCAATGGCCCAAGTTTCGTTCCTCGGCTTGCCCTTGAGGGGGATATGCCGATCTCGACAGGTCCTCCGAGGAGCGAGACACCGATCTTGACGGCCATGGCGGTGCCGAGAGAGATGAAACGAGCCCCGTGGGCTGTGGTGCCGCACGGTGCCGGTCTGGAGATGACCTATCTCTGCGCGGTGCCGGCGATCGGTGCCGGGACCGCGACCGGTGCCGATGACCTCGTCGGTGCCGGGAGTCGGATCTGGACCTCGACGAGGACCTGGAGTATGCCCGGTGCCGGGAGCGGCCCCTCGACGTCGAGCGTCGACCGTGGCGGTGCCGAGAACTACGTCTCGACGTTGATCGGTGCCGACGATCATAGCGGTGCCGAGACGTAGAGCGGTGCCGCGAAGAAGATCTTGGCCGCGAGTACGACCGGTGCCGAGACGATACTCGGTGCCGGGACTGCGAGCGGCGTGGGGACCTGCTTCGGGACCTGGATCGGTGCCGAGGTTCCAGCCCTTGTGATGGAGGGCGCATCAAGGCAGGTTTCCCCCTCGACTGGACCGGGCGAGTCAACGGTGCCGTCGGTGCCGGTGGTTGAGGCGGTGCCGGCTCCGTGAGAGCTATTAAGTCTCTCGCCGCCGCGAAGGTCTCTGGCGTCGACGGGAGGCACTGTATCACCGCCGGCCTCGGTGGAGACGCCGTCTGCACCGGACTCAACGGCCTCGGCGCCGGAGTCGACGGTGCTGGAGGCACCTGTTTCCGGTGCTCCACCGGCGTACGCGGCTCTACCCCCGGCACTGGGGGAGCCAGCGTCTTCGGCACGGAAGTCCCCGTCTTATGGGCTTTCTTATGCCCTGGGGATAATGACCGGCGCCGAGGCACTTGCCGTGCTTGCGGTGCCGACGAGGTCCGGTGCCGGGCAGGCTCATCTGACGCCACTCGCGTGGTCGTCATGGCCGGTGCCGCCGGGGCACTGCGCACCGAGGCGCAAGGTGCCGGGGCTTGACTTGTGGATGGAGCGTCCGGAGTAAGTGCCGCCTCCATCAGGAGTTGCCGGAGCCGAAAGTCCCGCTCCTTCTTGGTCCTTGGTCTGAAGGCCTTACAGATCTTGCACTTATCTGTTTGATGGGACTCTCCCAGGCACTTCAGACAGGAGTCGTGCGGGTCGCTCGTGGGCATAGGCTTAGCGCAGGAGGCGCACAGCTTGAAGCCGGGAGCGTTGGGCATGAGCCCGGCCCCGCGGCCGGGGGAGAAAGGGGGAGACGACCCCCTTAATCCCCTGAACTATTAAAACAACTAGACAACTTTTAAAACTACAACACTAGGACTATAACTATAACTATAACTACGAATAATGAAGTAAGCTAGGGAGAGTGGAGAACAGCTAAGCAGCGCTCCACAGTTCCAACGACCGTCAGGGGCGGTAAGAAGGAACTGAGGGGGCGCCGGGTCGGCTGGGGTATATATTCAGCGCCATGAAGGCGCCACTCTAGGGGGCTCCACAGCCGACCCGCCGGTGTTGCTAGGGTAAAAATCTTCCGACGATCGTGCACGCGGCGCGCACACACCTAATGGAATGGATATGAGCAAGCACTCGAAGAAGAACAGGAGTACTTGTGGCACCTTAGAGACTAACAAATTTATTAGAGCATAAGCTTTCGTGGACTACAGCCCACTTCTTCGGATACAGTCTGTATGCATCCAAAGAAGTGGGCTGTAGTCCACGAAAGCTTATGCTCTAATAAATTTGTTAGTCTCTAAGGTGCCACAAGTACTCCTGTTCTTTTTGCGGATACAGACTAACACGGCTGCTACTCTGAAAAAAGATGTATAGTGTATTTACCTATAAAAAATGAGTATCCAATTATTTATGCGGTTTTTTATTAAAATTATTTCATGTAAATGATTTCTCTATTATTTGATTCCACTCACTAGACTTGACTTTGCTGATGCAAGCAAACAACTCCTTTTGGGTCGGATTCTCTTCACAATGGTTTTATACCAGTGTAGAACCATTGATATTCAAGAAACTACACCTGATTTACACAGATGTAATTAGAGGAGAATTTGGCCCATTGACTTCAATTGAAGTTGAATTAATTGACTTCCCATTGAAGTTAATGGAAATTTCTCATGTGCAGCAGCTATAGAATAAGGCCCCTGTTGAGTTCAAGGCCCTCTAGGGCAGCAGGAGCAAAACAGGTAGTTTGCCCTGGGCCCCACTTTTGAGAGGGACATCAAACCAAGTGGTGTTGTGACCCAACATATGGGGTGATAGCACCGCTCAGGTTTGGCCCAGTAACCCCTCCATCATGACAGAGGGACAGTCAGGCAAATCTGAGTGAGTGGCATTGCAACCTGTTGAGTGAGGTCGCAATGACTAACTGAAATTTAGCCCAGCAACCCCTCTGTCATAATAGAGGCAGGGGTCACTGGGCCAAACTGAGTGGTGCTGCAACCCTGCATGTCTGGTCATAGCACCTCGAGCAGGGAGGCAGGCCAAGCCCTGTGGGACAGGACCCACACCTGTGAGGTGAGTACTGGGTAGGCTTGCTCTCTAACTCCTCTACCCACCTTCCTTCAGTGGTAGTAATTTTTGGAAGGGGGGGCTCAGTTTCAGATTTTGCCCTGCGTCCCCAAAAGACCTGTGTGGCCCTGGTCTGATTGATTTTTACAAGAGCTTTCAAATGACTTTTTGATAACCATATTGATAAAATGTAGAATAATGTTTCTTCATTTGTGTAGGGTGATCAAGGTCAGAGAGGTGTACGTGGATTATCGGGACCAACAGGAGTACCTGGACCTGCCGGTGCTAAAGTACTCTTAGTTTTGTACTGTATCTGTATAACTGAGGTCTCAAGTCAAAGATATAGCTCATCAGTGGTGGAGATGGTGGGGTGAAAAGGTCATTAAAAAGTGGGGAGGAAACAGGAGAATCCATGCCTCCCCCCCACCAATTTTGAGATCCTGAATTCAGTCAGGCTCAACTGGAGGCAGGGCCGGTGCAAGGATATTTTGCACCCTAGGCAAAACTTCCACCTTGCACCCCCCCTCGCCCCGGTAACATCGGTTCATTGAGGGGCAAATCCCAATGAGCCTTTATAGACCCAGGGGCCAGCCGTGCCCAAGGGCTGCTCCCCAGACCAGGTTTCCCCCCTCCCCGCCCCCTGAACTCCCCTGGAGGGTGCACAGCCCCCCTGCGAGCCCTGTCCCCACCACCCTGGCAGTCCCCGCCCCAAGTCCACTCACTGGCTTTGCTGGGCTTGGGTCGCTGCAGCAGCTCGGCAGGGAGGAGCTGCCTTCTGGGGGCTCCTGCAGCAGATGCATGTGGGCAGAGACCCCCATGCACCCCCTCGGCTCCCCTCTTGCCGCGCTCAGGCTCTGCGGCTCCCAGGCATGTGAGCCGCCGCTGCCCCTCCCCCTCCCGGAGCAGTCTCAGGGCCCCACATGCCTAGGAGCTGCAAAGCCCGAGCGTGGCGAGGGGGAACTGGGGGGTGCACGGGGGCCTCTGCCCACATGCATCTGCTGCAGTCTGCAGGGGCCCCCCCCGGGGGGCGCCAGGCCGCAGCCTGGGCAGGATGGGTAGGGGGCGTGTCTGCTCCCCACTAGTGGCGCCACCGCCTTTGCAGGGCTCCTGTCCCCCTGTGCCGCGCCAGCTCCTCCATGGCTAGGGCTCACCGGCCCCGCAAGCCCTATGCAGTATTATTAAACTGGTGCCCGTATGCCCGATGGCAGCCTGAGCTTGCAGCCCGGCGGGGGCGGGGGCGGAGGGACAAGGCAGAAAGAACAACAAGACGCCCGGCCCGCCTCACGGTGGTGGAGAGTCACAGTTCCTCGCAGAGACCCCTGTACCCTCTCCCTCACGCAGAATGGACATGCAGAAGGTACCTAATTAAAAGCACTAAACTTGGGAATAAAAAATGTCAGTCACAGGTTTTTTGATATGCCCTGAAGTTTGTCTGACATTTATTTGCAAAAACTTTGTAGTAAGGGTGAGTCAGCTGTCTTGCTGAATACAACATTAAATATTCTGGAATACATGATGCAGCTCTTCTCTATTTTACATTTTCTTAATCAGTATTTCTAAGCTGATTTTATATTTTAAATGTACTCTTAAGCCTTCATAAAGTAATCATTCCAGATAACTACATATTTAACTCACTGAAACAGACATTATTTTAAATTAATCAGTCACAGAGGTTTAGTGTGTTCATAACAATGTTCATTGCTTTTAGAAAAAGGGAACACTAATTTACTGTGTGTGATCTCCATAACAATACACATGTTTATGAAATTTCACCAACTTAAAAAAATATGTTTCCAAAGATTTTAGGCATAACAAAGGATTTTATATCTTACTAAGGCACTGATTTTGCTTAAAACTAGTTCATCAGATAGTGAGAAGTAAAGAAAGGGAAACTCTGTCCAGCTATCTGGAAGCAAAGGGCTGTTGCTTCCTTCAGTGGCAGGGGGGCGGGAGGAGGGGGAGGAAAGGGGGTGAAGGGAGAAATGGATGAACAGAAAGGACAGGAAGACTTTGGAAGTTTTTTTTACTATAGTAATTAAAATGTGTATTTTAGATAAGGGTGGTCTTTTGAAGAATTTATTTTAAAAACCATATGTCTGAAGATCCAAGCATTTAAGGCTAAAGATGATTGTGCATCTAAAGATCTATGCAAGGATTTTTTAGAGATGTGATTTTATAATCTTCACCAACTCGCTCATGAAATATTTTTAAAGCAAATTTTAAACTAAGGTCCTGTAGACTGACATGTTCTGAGTAAATATGTCATGCACAACTGTTTTTGTCAGTACGTTCAGAAACTGACAGTAGATATCTGGGGGTTGGCAAATGCCTGTTAAATGTCTTCATTACCCCTTGAATGGCTCTTTAACAGTTTCAGTGTTGTGCTCATAGGTCTGGCAGGCTGGAGACTGTTTCTCTTTTAACTGCTAGATCCCCTTCCCGCGAAGACTCAGAGCCTGCAGGAAGGGTCAGAACAGGCATAAGAAAACCAGTAGGGTGGACACTAAGACCCAGTGGTGTCCCAAATTTTCAGGTGCCCTACCCAGCTGCCTATGCCTGAGGACGGCCCCGGGCGCCCCCAACCACTTGCCGCCCTAGGCCACTGCCTAGTTCGCCTAGTGGTTGCACCAGCCCTGACTGGAGGTGAAAGGAGCAGAAGGCCCAAGCCCTCTCCTTGGCCCTGACTGAAGCTGGGTGGTGTAATGACAGATCCTCTTCCCTGCTGGCAAGACAGAAAAGCAGTCAGGCCAAATCTGAGTGGGAGACTTGAGACCCCATGCATCAGGCTGCAATATCATACACTCTCTCAACGTTGATCCAAATCATGACTAAGGCTACAATTAGGTCACGGGTATTTTTTAGTAAAAGTCATGAACAGGTTATGGGCAATAAACAAAAAGTCACTAAAAATACCCCTAACTAAATGGGGGAGGGTGGGCGCTCCAGCAGATGCTGCTGCTCACGGCGGGGGAGGGAGGGAGGGTGCTCTGGTGGTCGCCGCTGCTCCTGGGTGGGGAGACGGACAATGACCCTGCCACCGCCACTGCTGCTTCGTGCAGAGGGTGGCTCAGGGGCCCCGCCGCCGCTACTGCTCCCAGACCACTGCTCCGAGGCAGCGCCCAGGACTAGTTGCATAGGGCTGCCCAAGCAGTGGCTGGTGCAGCTGGCCCCAGGGCCGCCCCAGCTGCTCAGGCGGCCCTGGGATCAGTCGCACCAACTACTTCAGCGGCGGAAGTCACGGAGGTCCTGGGAAGTCACAGAATCCATGACTTCTGTGAAAGACTCGCAGCCTTAATCATGACGGAAGGGTGGCCAGGCCAAATTTGAGTGAGTGACATAGAAACTGGCACACGGGGTTGCAACGCCACTCAAATTTGGCCCATTTTGATTGCTCCCCCTCCACACACTTCTGCAGTCCCTCTGGTACCCTTGATCTGGCTTGTCCTAAGCACCAAACATAACTGCAATGCTTTGAGAATCTGCAAGAGATATGAATGACCACAAAAGGAAATACTCTCAGTACTTAATACAAAACTTCAACTAAGGATTCGCTCAGTAAGTTCTTTACATATGGGAACATAACATACCCACTACATATACACAAACAAAGATTTGTTTAAACTAATCCCACTATTTTTTCTACAAGCTGTGAAAGAATTGGAAGACTATTATTATTTCTATGTTTAAATGTTTGGGAAGTACTTGGATAACACAGTCATGGGACTGTCTTAGTCTCAATAGATACATATGGAATTGACAGGGCTTGATTTTCCTCTTATTTACACTGGTTTCATGTTAATGTAACTTCATTGACTTTAAGTTACTCCTGATTTACCCCAGAGAGAATGAGAGGAGAATCAAGCCTATCATCTCTAGCAATTTCATGTCTTTCCTCCAGCTTTCTATGAACTCTTCTGATGTTCACAAACACACAAGAGGAGGAAAAATTGAAAAGGGGTAAAATATAGAGAAAAGAACATTTAAGAAATCTAAGTCACATGTATTTTGAGACAGAAATCTTGTCTTTTAAGACAAGAAAAGTGGCTGAATTTCTTAGTGTTCAGTTTATTTCAGTAGTAAAGCCCATTGAGAGTCTTCCTATTGACTCCAATGTACTTTGGACTGAGCCTGTAGTGCATTAGTATAAGGATCTTCTAACCTTAAATATTGTACAATGAACTAGAAAAAAGAAGAATCCCATTTTCCATTGAGGAATCAGTATTATGCTGGTAACCAGTATAATTGCACTAGTTAGAACTTGTCCATGATCACTTGCAATTTGTTTAATAGAACATTAAAACATCCTTCAAGAAATGTTGCTACCCAGAAGCTGCTCAGGCCCACCTCTCAAAAAAATCCATTCTACTTTTTTCATTTGCTGTAGGGCGAACCTGGTGGGCCAGGACGTCTTGGAATGCCAGGTCTTCCTGGTCGAGCTATTCCAGGACCAAAGGTAACATCTGCACTCCAAGCTGCCTAATGTTTATGACCATCAACATATGGAATATATTAAGCATGCATCGAAGAGTATGGTGAGCTAATTAAACCAGGATTATATATTTTCTTAATTATAGGGTGACATTGGGTTACCTGGTCCTGCTGGCCCAGTTGGAGAACCAGGAGTTGGGATTCCTGGCGCAAAGGTAAACCCCAAACTGGTAGACTAAAGTAAAAACATAAGAGAACCCCACGTTGGCTTTACCCTGTAAGTAGAAGAGCCGGTAACCTAGGACAACAAATGCCCTATAACTGTCGATGTGGATGACTGCAGTAGATTTGCAGAATCCCTCAAGGAAGACCAGAAAAAGATATTTAAAACCATCTTTACTCATCATTTTATAAATAACCATTTGAAAACTTGAAACCAAAATCTCAATTATTGAATGTTTATATTCCTCCAAGCCACAGCGGAGCTTATTCAAGATATTTGGGTTAGGCTGCCTGAATATATTTAATTAAATGTTGGTAAAAAAAGAAAGTAAAACAAAATAAGTTTATTAACTCTTATTATTCATGTGTTTCTATCTATCTCTATGGCCCCCATTACTGTACTCTGAGCAACTACCAAGTATTTTAAAATAGTTTAAAATAAGACAGTCTGCCATTTTTTTCTTTACAACCAGTATGAGAAATAGCTTAAGTAGTTCAAAGAATATTATGTGTGTGTGTGTTTGTTCTTCTGTGTGTATGCATGGGTGGATGTGTTGTGTTATGAATGTGAGTAACTAATCAAGGGAGAGCTAAGTTTAAAAATCAGTTTTGTTATGAGTTCTGAAAATGATTAAGTCTGTCCCCGTTCTTCTCAAGAGAGAGTGTGAGTTCCATAATCTAGGACCTGCTGTGAAAGTTTTCTCTTTGGCACATACAAGCCTCTGCATGTTGATGGACAGTTTAATTGTTCCATAGCTGTTGTGAGAGGCCATGACCACAGAGGGAGAGACAACCTCTCAGCTAGCAAGAGTCAATTGCATGGCGAGCTTGAGCTTTCTGTGTTCATTGGGAAGCAAGCACAGATAGCACAGCACCTGGGTGATGACAAAAACTTATGTGCCATGCGCATAGGTTGATGCATTTTCTCCCTGTTGCAGTTTTTTCAGGAGGTGGCTTCCTTCCTAAATATGAGTTGCAATAGAATCACCGGCATGGGTGGGTCAGAGTCCAATAGTTACCAAAAGGACCACAGAGCAGATGCCCTTGAAAGTGTGAGATGATATAGGAGAGGCAAATTATTACAAACACATTCCCTCTTCACACATCCCCTCAGTCTTGCCTAGCTTCATCTTTAGTCAGCTGCTCTTCATTCAGGTGCTATTTTGGCTAGATATCCAGAAACCTGAGCAGTGGTGCTATTTACATTTGATGTCAAGGACCCATGAAATTGGGTGTTATTCTTATTCCTGTTTTTTCAGTTTTTGTTTACTTTGTGCCTGTGACAGTCCCTTGAGTACAGTCAGGCAGAGACATCTGTTGTCTGTGTTAGTCTTCCACACAGTAACAGGAGAGTGAAAAACATTTTAAAATATAAGAAAATGAGATTTTGAAACCACACAAACTAACAGGGAACTCAGGGGCAGAAGTAAAGCCTGAAAGTACTTTTAAAACATTTTTCTAAACTGACTGGATTTCAAGTTGGTCTCCTTTTTAAATCCTCCATTTTATCCACAGAACAGATACAACATATGCAGTGGCGGTGCTAACTTCCTCCCACTGCTCTGCTGCAGTTTGGCAGCTTCAGGTACTATCCCATGCAGTTAATGGGTAATTCAGTCTCTGTGCCTCTCTGCTGACACTGTCAGCAAGAGTGCCAATTCTGGGCCCAATCATGGAAGTTGCTGAATGCCCTCAACTCCTACAGGGCCTGGAGTGTTGGTATTTGAGATGTGAGCATTGGGAATTGGACTGAGGCCATCAACTCATTATACATAGGCCACCAAATTGTAACAATATATGGTAATTACAGAGCCTTTGGACAAGATTTGAACTGGCATCCTAGAAATGAAAGGCTCTATAAATCCTCAGAGCCTTTCAGTCCCCTAACTTTAGCCCATAAATCATCAACCATTGATAAACTGAAATATACAAATAAAATAAAGCTATTTACAGTATTTGTTTGCCAAATCCTGCAGAGGAGTTTTATTTTTATGTAAACCTACCTGACAGCTATTGTACGGGCATGCACTTGAATTATTTTTCTGCTATTATCAGGGTGACCGTGGTCATCCAGGACCACTTGGACCATTTGGGCCAAAGGGAGATGGTTATCCAGGCCCACCTGTAAGTAGACAATTTTTGACATGCCAGTTATGAATGGATAAACATGACCAGAGAAAATTAGCCTCCATGGCTGTTGGGCCTCAGGAAGTTTATGGGTCTCGTAGGCTCATCTGCCATAGAGGCTCATCATAGTGTTGGGAGTGAAAGGGAAATTTTCCCTCTGGGAAGCATGAGATTCTAACTCCTTCCAGGGAGCAAAGCCTCTCATTAATTTTGATTACAATCTTCAAGAGATTACAAGTGGGACATTCCTAATGCTATCACTGATGTTTCAAGCAGTATCCTTAATATCCTAATGCAGGGCTGGTTCTTCCCTTTTGACGTAGCTGACAGAACATTTAGTCAGTCAGCCAGGGAAACTATTTAGAGCTAACTGTGGCAATAGGCCACAGTTCTGAAAATCAGTGCTTGCACTGCTGCAGTACACCAGTGGGAGCTCTGGGAGGCATCCTGCCTCAGGGAACTTCTAGAAAAAGCAGACACCACACCACCCTTAAAGAGCAAGTAGTATGCACGTTCCTCTGCTGTTGGCCATTTTTGCTAACCTGTGTGGTGGGGAGGAGACAAATGGCCCCTCCTCCTTCTCACCCCTCTCAGCCCCCTGTCTCCAGCTAGGGCTGACAAATCCTCCCCAGCCCCTGTGAAGAGGATTCAAAGAGACGAGGCTCCTTGTATCCACACCCTCCTTTGCTTATGCATGAGCCAGGCACAGTCTGACCCTTAACTGCTTGCATACCTGTAACATGCAGCAACACACACTGGAGGAACTGTCGGTTACATGACTGATGTGCCAACATTCCAGAACGTAGTGAACATTTATTGTGAATAGAGCCTAAAGTGTCTAATGATGATGAGTCAGCACTGATCAACATTAAATTCTCTAATATTTCTAATATTTAAGAATTGAAGAAGTTGATAAGTGTCAAAATGTTATCAAGTGAAGTTAGTAAATGTCAAAATACAAATTGTCATGTTTTATGATGCACTTGTGAAATCTGATGCTGGGATTCCTTGCATCTGGCTCATGGTATCAGAGAATCCTGTATCTCCAAACATGCATACAGTTCCATAGACTTCAGTGCATGCTTTCCTGAAGGTAGAATTGAATGTGTTATTTACAAAGAAAGAGTGTCCCATGAAAACACAACCCATAATTTCTAGTTATGAGACATATTAGTTTGCCAGTATTTTGTATATCCAGTTGATGTAGCCTCAGATTAGATTAATAGATTAATGTGTCTTCCATATCAGGGACTTCCCGGTCTTCCAGGAGCTCCTGGTGAACAAGGCCCCGAAGGATTTGGATTACCAGGACCTAAGGTACAGGCCATTAAACTCAAGTATAAAGCAAATTCTCATTTACACAGATATTATTTCCTTCAGATGGGTTATATTCGAAGTACAGTCAAGTCTGTTTAATCTAGATTTGGTTTATTCATTAGTATCTAAAATATTATCCCTTACAGAGACTTCTAGCGCATGGAGAGAAAATGTGCTTTTTTCATATATTATTGCATATAATCCTCTGTATTTTTTCAAAAATATATCCGTTATCAGATATATATCAGAGACCAAACACACTCCATATTCAACGCAGTCATGGCCTAAGGACTTTTTGTTTTCTCTTAAGAGGACACTTACAACCTGTTTAGAATAGAAGTAATAATTTGCCTAATGAAAATCTCATGCGATTTTCCTGAGAGATACTAGTAACTATTAATGAATATTCCATGGTCACACTAGCTAAGGGCAATGAATGGCTGTGGACTATGTACACAAATGGAAATAGCTCAAAGGAATCTACAAAATTTAGGGAGAGCCCAGATTCTGTTCCCGTTGAAATCAATGGCAAAACTCCCACTGATTCCAATAGGAGCCTGATCAGATCTATAATTAACAAATATGTGTAGCACTCATTTATGCTTTAGATATGGTGCAATATCACCATAAATGTAATTGCCCTTTAATGGTGCACTGTGGTATATTTATTATGTGCTGTGTTTCATTCTTTCGTTCAAACTTTGCTTCAGAACTCAGTTATCCCTGTCACAATTTGATACCAATTAGGTGATAAAAGTCAACTTTTTGCCTGTATAGGTCTTTCCAATGACTAGTGAGTGTACAGAGCATAATGGGATATCACTTCCCTTTCCTATGACGGTCATCTAGATATACTGACAATTGTTAATATAAATAAAAAGGAGCGGGCAAGCTGATTTGAAGTATACAAATACTTTGATGGGATTTCTATAGTTTTATCCTATTTTATGTATCTTGACATAAAACTCCCTCCTAACGTGAACAGAATCCCGGCTGTCCCAGGCCCCTGAGGGGTAAAGAGAAACACCAAACAGTAACTAAATAACATGCAGTACAATTCAACTCCCATTAGAGTCAAAGGAGTGACTACCATTGGCTCAGTGGCAGCTGGCTCAAACCCCTGGTCACTCTATAATAAGAGTACTGAAATTATAGTGACGTTATGGCAAAGTCCATTTGCAGCAGCTAAGAGGAGCTAGTCTTTTGTTCTTCAGTCAAAATGGACAACATGCCAGTGCTCATTGCTAGTTTAATACATTTTCTTTGACCCACCCTGCCCTGCTCTTTAATTAGACTTGTTCAGACATGTGCTTTGGTGTTTAACTAATTCCTCTATTTCCTTTTGTCCCCCATTGAGCACTGCAGACAATGGAAATAATAAAAACAAGTGAAACTCTGGTAGTCACTCAGGAGCAGATGTAGCTTCCCAATTCAATGGGTGCACTATATACTAAACTATACTATAAATTTGGTGGGGAGCCCAAAAGCATAGGCTAGTGTCTTCTGCCCCTCAGGATGGGCCCAACTCCCCACTCTGGGCATTGTGATCTGGCACAAAGGGTCATTCAGGCAACCAGCAAACCTGAGTGGCACCAGATTGCAATGACGACAGTGGGCAGCCAGGCCCAGTCCTGCAGGACAGAAAACATCGCTGTGAGATGAGTTTGGGTTCACTCTCCAAACCCCCCACATCTCCTCTGGCACTGACGGAAGAAGTGTGTTGCCTAGGGTCCAGTCAAAATGATACTCCTTCATGATGTTTCAATATAAATACCTATTAATGGAGTATATAAAACAATCAGTGTTTTTGCACCCTTGGTTTCATGATTTCTGTGCGTGCAATTGAACCCATAAACCCATGAAGCCATGCCTGAATTCAGTGGGTGGTTTTTACAAGTATCAATTTTCAGGGTGATCCAGGTGTTAGAGGACCAGTTGGTCTCCCAGGTCCACCAGGAGAAGGCCTTCCAGGACCAAAAGTAAGTCAATTAAACAGTTTTGTCTCACTTCATCAACAAATTTCTAAAAAAAAAAAAGAAATATAATGTTTAATATACAAATAATATATATTTGTACATACACACACACTGCAGTATTTTCTGTCTTCATGCTATTCTAGAAACAACTGGTCCAATGAATAAGATAGAAGGGGAAGTCAGTGTCCTCATTTTGCAGATGGGAAAACAGAGATAAAGTAGTTAATTGACTCACCCAGGCCAAGTGCTATTTTGTCTCTTACTATGCACAGAAAAAAAGAAATTTGTTAATTTAGTGATTGAGATCTGTCCAAGAAGTGTCACTTTTTCCAAACTTACTATGGGGAGGATCCTGCCTCCCTACAATCCCCAGCCACGAATTGCTAACAACAGGGTAGGATGCAACGAGCCTGCAAACTGGTTTTGTATTGACTGCACATTACAGAGTAATGCTCCCAGAGGTTCAGTCCACGTTAGCATGGCGGACAGGGTCTTGGCCAATGGATCTGTGACAACACTGATCAAATGGTACACAGTTATAGGGATGGGTATGCCTGTCGCAGAAGACAATGTAGCCCAGAGGCTGCAATAGTAACCACAGAGCAGCCACAGCCTGTACACTGGGTACAGGATTGGGCCTGTAAGTGGGACCCACTGTATGGTTAGACCCTTACCAATGATTAAAACAAAAATTATGCACATAGAGATCAATTCATCAAAGGAGTAACAAGCACATTTTGTGTTTCAAAGTCTATTGAATAACATTTATTTTCAAATTTTGACCAACAGATCTAGAGAGAATTATTAGAGCTATATTTATATAAAATTCATGAATGTTAAAATGTGTTGGTTGCAGTTATCTTCATGTGAATAACACAGAAAATCCATAATTTTCTTTAGAATTCCATTAAAAATGAAACGTTTATAAATAGGCAACAAAGTACCATTTATTTGTTTTGCCATATACACCTCTACCACGATAGAACGCGACCCGACATAACACGAATTCTGATATAACGCGGTAAAGCAGTGCTCTGGGGGGGGGGGGCTGCGCACTCCGGCGGATCAAAGCAAGTTGGATATAACACAGTTAACCTATAACGTGGTAAGATTTTTTGACTCCCGAGGACAGTGTTATATCGAGGTAGAGGTGTAATTAGTGCACGTGTCTTGAGGTGTTTTAAAATTAATTTAGGGCTGATGGAAGGTGCTATATTGGATATTTTAGTTCTTTATCCACAGGGCAATCTTCTCCTCACTGCCCCACCGTGCCGCATCCTTTCACTGGAGGGTTCACCTCTAAAGGTGGGAGTGATTCACTATCAGTGCCCAGTCAGTCCTTAGTGACTTCTCTGAAAGCTGAACCATATTACAACCATTAGTTATCTGATAAAATTTGAAAAACAAATATCTCCTTATTGTCTCTCTGATGAATCCTGGCCATGGTACTTCTAGGACAGGGATGGCAAATTTTTAGCCCGAGGGCCACATCTGGGTATGGAAATTGTGTGGTGGGCCTGAATGCTCATAAAATTGGAGGTTGGGGTGTGGGATGGGATGAGAGGCTCCAGCTGGGGGTGCGGGCTCTGGAATGAGGATAAGAAATGAGTTCAGGGTGCGGGAGGGGGCTCTGGCTGGGGCAGGGGGTTGGGGGGGGGTATAGGCGCTGGCTGGAGGTCCAGGCTCTGGGATGGGACTGGGGATGAGGGGTTAGGGGTGGCAGGAGGATGCTCCGAGCTGGGATTGAGGGGTTCAGAGGGCATGAGGGGGATCAGGGCTAGGGCAGGGGGTTGGAGCACAGGAGGGGGTCAGGGGTGCAGGCTCCAGATGGCGCTTACCTCAAGCAGCTCCCGGAAGCAGCGGCATGTCCCCTCTCTGAATCTTAGGCAGAGGCACAGCCAGCGGCTCTGCGTGCTGCCCCATCTGCAGGCGCCGCCCCTGCAGCTCCCATTGGTCATGGTTCCCGGCAATGGTAGCCGTGGAGGCAGCACTTCGGGCAGGGGCAGCATGTGAAGCCCCCTGGCTGCCCCGAGCTGGAGGGGGGGACATGCTGCTGCTTCCAGGAGCTGCATGGAGTCACAGCATGCGCAGAGTGGGGCAAGCCCCTGACCCCGCTCCCCAGCTGGAGCTGGGAAGCAAATGTCAGATTAAAATGACTGAAGGGCCAGATGTGGACCCCAGGCCGTAGTTTGCCCACCCATCCTAGGAGGACATCACACATACTGAGGAGTAACATGAAATTGTGTGATGGTATAAGAATTTGTCATGTGTGTTTTATTAGATACTGTATTTAACATGTGTGGGTTTTTCTCCGTTTAGGGAAATGTAGGACGGCAAGGGTCCCCAGGCCCCCTGGGACCTCCAGGTGAAGGTATTCAGGGATCTAAGGTATAAAGATTCATTGACTTCAGTACTCATACGTAGCTCAGGGGAGAACCTGACCATCACCATATAAAGGAATTGAGAAACAGATTGCCTGTTTGCATTGCGTGCGGGTGGTTTTTTGTTTCCTGTTTTTTTTTTTTTAATACCCTGGTTGGCTAAGGGGCTGAAGGTGGAGACTGAAAAGAGTAACATGAGCATCAACAGTGACTGTCCTCTTTCTCCCTGCTAGATTAACAGCAAGGTCTAGGGGAGGTGGCCCAGGAGCCTCCAGGACAAAGTCTCAACTAGTCTCAAATATAGTTAGCCTTGCAAGTGGGCACCAAAAAACAAGGCCACCTTTCCCTGTTCCTTTTCCATCAATCCCTGTGATGCACACTTCTGCCAAGCTTGGAATAATTCTATTAACTGTCAGTTGGGAAGGAGAAGGCGCAACACTGAGTATAGATGTCATGCTCCTCTTCTCCTATAATTGGTACTTTTACACTAGGAAAGGATGCGTAAGTGGAGAGTGATGATTCAGACCAAAGGGATAGGAGAGAGGAATGAGGGGGAGAGACCAAGAGAAGATGAGAAGAAAAACAGAAAAAGCCAATTTTATTTTAAAATATTAAGAAGGAAAGGAGTCATATGTGGCTCGCCTGTGCAGCCCTTATTCACCCTGGTGAGAACTTGTTCCTGTGAGAAGTCCCATTCACTTTAATTTGTCTATTTACACAAATAGGTACTCAGCAGGGTGAATAAGGGATTCACAAGCTGGCCCTTCCCTTTTGAGGAAGCTCAAAAATATTCTTGATGGGAAGCAAGGAAAGCATATGCCAAAATATATCTGCATAAAGAAATCTACATGACCTGTGATATCGTTCAGTATATTCATTAAAATATAGCTTGAAACAATTTTGCTGTGAATATTTAACATTAATATATGATGAATGGTCATCAAGTGTTAACATTTCTGACTGAAACATCATTAGGGTGAGCAAGGAATTCAAGGAATGCCAGGACCTCGGGGGCCTCCTGGGGAAGGACTACTTGGACCAAAGGTACAGTATATAAATGAAAGAATGTCTGGTGCCCAGTACTCCCCTGAAGTCAACATACTGGATTAAACTCCGAGTGGAGTTACTTATATTCTGTGGAGAGAGACTAGGGGATGAGAATTTGTAGGGCAATTATGTAATAGAGAATATAGTTAGAGACAAGGAAAATCAGTAAACAGATGTCATATTTTATCTTGATTAGGTGCAGTGGTATGCAGAACTTTTTAAATTAAGTTTTTACTAATGTGACAGCAGATTGTTCCGTTTGCCATCTAGCTCAGTGGAGCCTTCCCCTTGGAGCGTCTACTCTGTCTGATATAGTATGTCTTCTTTTCATCATCATGCCCGCTTCTTAAAAAGTGAGCCAATGAGAAATTCACAGTAGAAAGCCAGCATTTCAACTCCAGTATTTTCTTCCCCCACAGATATTAATTTGATTACATCTTACACACGTCAAAGTGCAAGGAAGCAATGAAAAGCTTTATCTGAGTTTAGTACAATTTAAACGTACTGTTGTAACTAACACTGGGCTTGATCCTGCAAGGTGTTGAACACCTCATTGTAAAATGCTCATTGACTCCTTTTAAGGTCAGTGGGATTTGAGAACATCCAGCCCTTCACAGAATCAGGCCTTCAGTTTAATATTTTATAAAGTACCTTTCACAATATTACAATTTAAATATATTTTGAAATATGACACATAGAACTTATTACAATAAAAAGGAACAGAACTTTGGTAGAATGGTTTTTAGTTCTTTCCACCAGCTGCACAAGGTTTCAACAATGACAGCTAGATATAAAATGAAAAGTTTAAATTGAAAGATGTGACTTACAGCTATTGTCTAACTAATGCATCATTCCAAGGGTGATCGCGGTGCTGCAGGTGAAAGGGGAAGAAAAGGAGAAAAAGGCAACATGGGTGATCCTGGTTTGTCCGGAGAACCTGTGAGTTCCTACAATTTATCAATGAGTTTGTTTTTTTAAACAAATTTTAAACGCCGTAAGTATATGGCTGCGTAAAGTGTTTTCATCACTATTTAATTGCAAATAATCTGAAATACTTATGAAAAAAAAGTCAAACTATGCAAGGATTTTAAAGACAGAATTCCTTATAAAATACACATTCCCTTGCTCAGTGAGAGTCCAGAGGTCAAAACAATAGGTGCAGCTTCTTCCTTAGAGAAGTGAAAGTCAATCAACTTAAAGGTACACAACCACATAGTTCTGTTCTAAAGTCAAATTTAACTGTCCATCAACCCTCTCCATAAAAGAGAAATGATTAAGTGGGGGCATGTGTGTGTGGAAAGGAACACTGATGATGGGGAAAGACCCAAATAATCATCACAGCAAGGAGCGGAGAGAGAGATGGGAAAAGCCTGATGACCAACTCCTCCTCTGCCATTTGCTTCTTGTTTAGTGGGCTTTATTTGTGTGTTTTTTCATTTTTTAAAATAAAACTGCCCCAGCCCTTAACCCTGGTATTGAGCCTATCATTGTCTACTTGTGCACACGAACGGGAATTATGGCAATCCTAGAGTTCTTGCAGCCATTCCTATAGTAGCAGGTTGGGAGGCAGAATGTTCTGGGAGCTGGCACTTGCAGAGCATGGCAGGCAGAAAGTAATTTGCATGAGTTCTCCCGTCTCTGGATAGATAGTAACTCACAGCCCTACAGCTGGAGGTTTGGGGTCTTCTGGTCTCCATAGCATTTTGATCATTCTTCTGACTAGACTCCAATTAAAGCTGCAGTCTCATAGGACTTGTGCTGCCCAGAAGACGGTAGATATTTTGTGTTGGACCGAGCCCTAATACTTTAACTGTACATTTTTATAGAAAAGAGAGAGTTCTTATTATCTAAATATTATATAAATTACAAGGCTGATAAAATAATAGTTCAAATTACATTAGTGGTTACTAATTAATTGCTAATAGCTAAATTATAGTCTTCATTGCAGGGCAGTACTGGACCCAAGGGAGAGCAAGGCCTAACAGTAAGCAAATCTTGTTGTAAAGATACAAATTAAATGCAAGATGTTATGAGTTAATGAATCACATGGGGATTATTATTTGGAATGTTTCCTGACTGAGTTTTACATTGAGAAAAAAATGTTAGTAGTCTCGCAACCGGCTATATTATCCACATTTAAGAAACAATATAAAAGGTGCCTGACTTAAGTCCCATTGACTTTAATGGGACTTAAACACTTCTGTAAGAGTTTTGCTGAATTGGGGCCCTGATGCAGTTCAGACTCAGCAGAGGCATAATTAAGCATGAAAGACTATGGCATGTTTTATCAGAACAAATATCTGGAATTAAATGATTGGCAAGGACAATATTATAGGTCATCTGAGAGTGTACAATTGTTAAATAATGTGCTATTTGTTATTATTTTCTATTTTTTTCTTACTTAGAGAGAAGATATAATTAAATTAATTAAAGAGATATGTGGTAAGTGTTTAATCAACCTTACATTTCAGATCCTGTTTATTAATTTACTTTTACCTTCTCCTCTTCCACCATAAGTACAGAATAAATTTATCATTGCATAGCTAGTATACAGTAATATATTAAGCTCTACTCAAGCTATAATGGAAGTAATATCTATTATATACACACACACAAGACTAAGTATAATAATAAATCCAGAACTAATCATGATCTGATTTTTATTCTTCCTCTACAGGCTGTGGTATTAAATGTAAGGAAATACCTATGGAGCTTGTGTTTGTGATTGACAGCTCTGAAAGTGTGGGACCAGAAAATTTTGAGATAATTAAAGACTTTGTCATTGCTTTAGTAGATAGAGTAACTGTAGGCAGAAATGCTACCAGAATTGGTCTTGTACTCTACAGTTTAGAGGTTCGGCTAGAATTTGGACTTAACAGGTACACAACCCAACAAGATGTGAAACAAGCAATTAGAAAAATGCTGTATATGGGAGAAGGTACATATACAGCAACTGCTATCCGCAAAACAACACAGGAAGGATTTTTTGGTGCTCGAACTGGTGTGCGAAAAGTAGCTATAGTATTAACAGATGGACAGGCAGATAAGAGAGAGGCTATTAAACTGGATATCGCTGTCCGAGAGGCCCACGCAACCAACATTGAAATGTATGCAATAGGAATTGTAAATACTTCAGATCCAACACAAGTTGAATTCTTGCGTGAACTAAATCTGATTGCATCAGATCCTGACAGAGAACATATGTATCTCATTGATGATTTTAATACTCTTCCAGGTGAGTGCATTTTGTTTTAATTGTGTTAAATATTTGTAAATTAATCCAGAGCATGCTAAACTTGTCCAATGGAAAGAATGGCTTGTTTTTCTTTCTGTGTAAACTTCCAGAGATCTTGGCCTAGATTTTGAGCTATACTGGGTGCATCTTGAAGGATGGGGTGCAGCAGTTTCTGAGGCTGGTAAAGGAATGGTCCAACCCATAGCATAAGTTAGAGCAGCTCAAAGACTGCTCTAATTTACACTAGGCTGCACATGCCCGAATGGAGTCATTCTGGCAGCTGGGAATTGCAGGAGCACTGAGATGGTCCACTGATACCAGTTATGCCAAAGGGCTGGGTAGAGGTAAGGTACTGAGCTTCTACATTGGCTCAATGCCAGCCACAGGTTCCACTTACAAAACAGAAATTCCCAAATAGGCAATTAAGCCAGGTGTCCAGCTGATTTGCACCACTGGCATAATGCAAAGCATCCAGAGCAGGGAGCCAGATGAGACAAATCCTGATTTCTCACTCTCTTCCATGGGATTAGTTACATGACGAAGGCAAGTAAGATTGGCCTATTATGAGGTAATGACTTAGAGATATTTTAAGAGATTCAGAGGCTTGAATAAGCACAGCTGGCTGAGGTTAGAGACACAGATCTTATTTTATGCCACAATGTGCCTTGCACATTGGAATACAAGTAATGGAGGTCTGAGGGAGCTGGAAGACTTATGGTGAATAGTCCAGAGGGGCTGTCTGTATTATTAATTTTCATTATTTATTATTAATTAATAATTATTATTATTCTGGCACATAAATAACCTTATTTCCTGATTGAGTCTCTATTTCCATAAATAATGCTGTTCTCTTTTCTTTAAGCTTTGGAGTCCAAATTAGTAAACCAGTTTTGTGAAGATGAGCATGGTGCCTTAATATATAATCGTATTGGAAATGGTGCAAGCATAAGTGGACCATCTATCCATTCATTGTCTTCCAGTTCTTCACATTACTTACTTCACAGCATCAACAATGTTAATGGACAATCAGTTTCATCAGACAGCCATGGAACATCTGTGAAAGAAAGAAAGCTTTCTCAACCATTAGTTCCGGTATAAAAATGAATCATTTATTTTAATAACCAACTGGCTTGTATGTACATCCTTGTCTGCTAATGGATGCAGTATATCAGATTTTTTCCCCCCCTAGTTCCCTCTACTGGTTGGAGTTTCTCCTTTACCTCACTGGGAATTCTGAGAGCTATATGTTGTGAATGAGAGTTCTGATGCAGCATGTATGCAGTTAACTAACAATAGTAACAATATCCATGAGGAGACAAGGATTATTACAATCATGTTTAATATAATACATTTGTACTGTAATATAAAGAATGAGATATTGAAAGGGCAGTTATACTCTGAAAAGTAACTCTAAGAAGTGGCATTTCTACTCTATGAGTCTATATTATATTTTTTCTGATTACAGAATTTTGAACAGCCAAAACCACAAACCTGTCTTGGGATGAGAGTCAAACTGTATTCTTCTGGCTCATGCATCACCACCAGAAACCAATATTCCCCACCAAAATTTAGATAACAATTTTCTGGCTTATGCATGATCCAGAATAGAAATCACTTCACCCTCACATAATACTACAAATTTAGCTAATCAGAGTAAAAAATAACTTCTTTTTGTCAGGAAAAATAAACAGATTTAACTTTGAATTTCCATAGGGAGCTAATCAGGATACTAAAATGATGCCATTTTTCGTCACTCTTGGTACCTTAACAACACTTTAAGAAACAGCACTGATGGGTTCCAAAAAGAATCCCATCTAGTCCTAGGCTCAAAAATCATAGTGACTTGTGGATTCTTTAGGAGCCCACCTCATTTTTAGGGACATGGTTAACCTAAAAGCATTTTAAAATTAAATAAAATTAAACATTTGTTTCAGACCAAAGAATCATCTGTGGCAGTTTATGAAGACGGGCAGCCATCCTTGCCCTCAGTGAACACCAGAGGTATTTTCACTATCATCTTGCTCCTTACTATTTCACGTCCTAATTCTTCTAGGCCAGACAAAAATCAATTATTTTTTCTTTACTTTCAGTAGTGGTATCATCACTGCCATCATCACCGCCAGACAAAATGCTGTCACCATCTCTTTCATCAGCTTCCTCTGTGTTGCTTACACCCAGACCAGGTTACACATTATACCCAACTTTTAATTTTGATTACTTGAACATTAAGCTTTATTAAAGATCCTGAATCAGAGTTACGTCTTCAGGACTAATTCATTTCCTAGATTTGGTAAAGCTATGATGGGGAGGAGAGACTATTTTAGAATTTAGAGTGGACTTAGTCCCATTGCTTCTCCAGCATCTTCGTCCTACATGCCCTGCCTTCCCCAACGGCCAGGTCTTGCTGTTTCCCTCATGCTGGGAACAGGAACAGAGGCCAGGGTCAGAAAGAATCTGAGAGAAGGTCTGCACTAGATGTGGGTGTGATTCCCAGTACAATGAGACATATTTTCACTAGCTCTCATTGAGGTAGCATGCTAAAAATAGAATGTAGCTGTGGCAGCATGAGCTGTGTGTATTGTGAATCCATGATTTGTGTTTCAGCATGAGCTGTGGGACAGAGACCCCCAATACATACCCATCAGAGATGCTAGGCACATACTCAGGGCACCTAACCCATCCCACAGTTCACACTGCTGCAGCTACATTCTTTTATCATTGATTTATTTCGCTTATCAGCTCTTCTGTTATGTGCAGTACTTGATTACCACCTATTGCCATTAGAAGTGAAGTGTGCACATCTTAGAAAAAACACTGAATACAATTTCTGATTCTAATAACGGCTAATGCTAGGGCTCCAATACCACAGTGATGGATGCTGTACCAGAACCTAGATGGACTATGTATTGTAGATAGTTAACATAAAGGTTTTAGAACCAGAAACGCTCACACACAATACCAATGCACGAATACTGTATATACTTCCTAGTTCTCTAGCCTACCAATCTTTCCTCCCTCTTAGTTTCTGGTAAGATTGACTGCTGACAATTAGCTTCCAAAATTATCAGAATGTTTCCAAACTTTTTTTTATAAAATAGCCTGTATGGATAATAATTTTATAGCATAATATTTCTAATTATAATTTTTATGATTTGTGAAGGTGCTTGTACCTTCACTCACAGAAACATGACAGCTAATCTAATAAAGGCCCACATTTAAATTAGGCTTCCAAATTTCAACTAAAATCTTTAAAAATTTCAACTGAAACTTTAAATTGCTCTATCACATTAGCAGCAATAAAACAGTTTAAAAGGCACAAACAATGAGATGTAAATTATTTTCACATGCTGAGAGCTCTTTTTATCCTTTGTTTTTTAAGAAAATATCCTGGATCCACGATGTAAATTGAGATTAGATCAAGGGTCATGTCGTGTGTATATAATAAAATGGTACTATGATAAACAAGCTAATGCCTGTGCTCAGTTTTGGTATGGCGGTTGTGATGGAAATGCAAATCGCTTTGACGTTGAAGATGAATGTAAAAAGGCCTGTGTATTTCATTCTGGAGGTAAGACTGTATAATTTTCTCTACATTAAAAACTAGTATTTTATGTGATTCCCTAATATGGTTAATTATCTGGTATCTTATATTACATACAAAAAAAAGTTAAAGAATGTTATTAACAAAGTCAAACATTCAAAAGGTAGAAAATGACTAAATTAAGCCTGCCTGTGCAACCTTAATGTTGCCCACTTATGCATAAGCAATATGATACACGCTTTAATTACATGACAACATACTATTTTTTCTGTAGGATCATATTCAGTAGTACATAGAATGTAAGCTTTCTGGGCAAGGATTACCTTTTCACTACATATCTGTACAGCACGTAGCACAATGGGATGCTGATCCTTGATTGGGGTCCCTAAATGCTACTGTTAAATAATAAAAGTAGGCAAATTTAAATTGTACATGTGGGTTGGTTTAAGTAACATTTTATTTTTTGTATAAGTCTCTAAACAGTATAATTATGTACTTTCTTCCCCTCTGTTACAGAAGACTAAAGTTTGATTTGAATTCTGCAACAAAGACGACTTCTTTTTTTTAGTAAAAACTGAAAGCTTTACACAAGTGCTGTTTTTACACTTGTAAAGTATTTTGATATAATACTTAAATAGATCACTGTACATCAACTTACAATTTGAAAGCAAATACTACTCAGGGGTTATCACTATGTCTGTCAACCTGCTATCTACCAATATTAGAGCTTCAACGAGAAGGACCAATATTTTAAGAGGAAGTGGCATAGAGGATTCTTGGGTTATTTTCCTAGCTCTATCAATTAACAGTTCCATGATCTTGGGAAAGTCACATATGTCCCCTGTGTTTCAATCCACCCATTTGTAAAATGTAAGACTGTAGTATTGCTCCCTTATGGGGAGGGTCTGAGGCATAAGTAATTTATGTTTACAAAGTACTTTAAGATCACTATGAAAGTCACTGTATACATGCATAATATTATACTTGTAACTATTCAAAAAACATAGTACTTCTGATGTAAAGACTTCCTTTAGTTTCCATTGGCTAGTAAGATACAAGATGAATCTATTTAATAATGCCTACAAACATATGTGACTGATTATAACAGTAACTGGCATTGCTAAAATAGATCAATTCAGTGCTAAAGTAGTTTTTATTTTTAAAGTATTGTTTTTCTGAAAGCAGTGTTTGATTTTTAAATGCATTTTAATATTCTAACCTCAACATTTTTTTAAAACTCATTTAACTTGCGTTCAGAAGAACTGCAGCATAGGCCTGACAATAACAAGCCATTCTGAATTCCTGTTTAAGTCACTGCCCATGTGCACTGCTGCGTTTATGTGCATGCATAACAGTATATGATGTATTTTTTATGAATCAAATTCTATACTACAAAGCTTGTTTGTAATAAAATTATTTTGTTTTTACTGCCAGTAGAGAGAATTGATAATAGCAGTTTTGCAAAACTAAAGAGCTGTCTCGATATGATATTTAACAATCACACAAGTTCAGGTTAACACTTACAGTTGTACATGTTCCTGCTGTAGTCACTGGAAGTAATGCCACTGATTTTAACAGGATTGAACCTTCTAGGTTATGCTCTCCACTCATGTACACGCTGCCAATCACTGCATATCTGGGGTTTTATATAAATATCTGCAACAGTAAGTCCAGAATATCAACACAATTTACAGCATTTATGAGGTAACAATTCACCTTTATGGAATATACTGCATTTCCTACATGTAATCAGTGAAGCCCACAACATGTCTGTGATTTTTACTAAAAATACATTGGGGGGGGGGCAGGGGAGGGAAACAGTCAGAGCACTTCAGCCCTGCTACTGCATCAGGGGCTGACCGCTGATGCTCCAGCCCCAGGGGGAATGATCCAACCCTGGCCACTGCTTCAGCCCTGGAGCTGGTGCTCTGGCGGCAACTGCTCTGGCATCCCGGGGGCCACTGCTCCAGCAGCTTCGGGGCTGACCACTGCCTGCTGCTCTGGTGGTCCCAGGGCTGACAGCTGCTACAGCCCTGTCACTGCGGAAGTAGTCACAGAGATCTCAGAAAGTAATGGAATCTGACCTCTCTGACAGAATCGTAGCTTTACTCTTTACTAACCCTGCAAGCCAATGTGAGTTATATCTTTAGAGCACAGCTCTGATTCCAGACCAGCTACTATATCGATACAATCTGACAATTCTTCAATGGCCTACATGACATGAGTTGCTGGTTTTAGTCCAGTTCCAAGTACATAGCTGACCATATTACAACACCATTATTTGTACCTTTATTGGTAGTCTTAACAGAGAAACCAATAAATGATCTATTATCTTACCTACAGAGGTGATCTCTACAGAATACAGATGAAGAAACTAGAAGTGCTGCTATCTGTGTTAGAACTGATCTATAAAGAGATTACATCAGGCTGCAGTACTGTCAATCTGGAATTTTTCAAAACCACTACATTCACTGGTATAGAGGAGACGTAGACTGTAAAATTAAATATTACATTTACTATCCCAGTTTATATTTATGCTTACTTCCTCCTACTTGCAGTAACTGATGTGATTGTCAATCAGTCTTGCTTTATTTAATATATTATACACACACACACATGCAAAATGTTTAAAAAACCAAACTTATTAAGTTTGTAAAAACCCACCACTCAAAGTTAGGAAATGCCAGAACTATGGCTGCATGTGCAACCTTAATTCAGCCCCCTTGTGCATATGCATTATGATACTGTCTTGAATTACATGATCATAGGCTATTTTTCCACAGGACCCCTGCCTCATTTAGTGCACAGAAAGAACAGTGCTCAGTTTATGGTCAGCTATTTTTGTTTTTTTTCTCATTGTTCAATGTGTGGCCCCAGACTTTATTTATTGCACACTATTCAAATCCTGCTCAGAAGACAAAATTATTAATTTCCTCCTGGGCTTTCCTAGGGCGCTTATCACTATAGTATCTTAGTCCACTTTGTGACATCTAAGACAATTTTTTTAAGAGTATTTAGCATTATATGACACTTTATATGTTCACAGCACAGCTCACATTGACTTCAGTTGCAAGCGCTCAGCACTTCTACAACCTCAGCTCCCAATACCAGTCTCTTTGTCCAGCCAGTCCCATCTCAACTCCCAGTTTCCCTCTCCTGCTGCCAGCCTCCAGTTCCATTCCCCCCAGGCGCCTTGTCCCAATCTACTACGGTTCAGCTCTTTTCCCCTCTACATTCAAGTCTGGCAGCTTCCTCCTACTCACTGCTAGGCCCAGCAGAGGGGTCACTGGAAGCACAAGAGAGAGAGGCATGCAGCAGTTCTCCAAAAAGGGCCATATTTTTGGCATTTAATATACCCACTTCATCCCCCACACTTACCCTGAAAGGATTAATGTAGGCTAAGAAGGGGGCCAATTAACCAGACAGGCCATAGCTGAGGGGAATGAGGTGGTTTAAGTTACCCCCTTACTTAATAATGAGGGAGCCCAGCTGAGGAGGAAAGAACTGGACTGGATTAATAGACAGGATGTTGGCAGCAAGGAGTCTGCAGTCACTCCCTGGGAGAAGGGAGGTGTAGCTGGAGGCTACAGAGCCAAAGTAGCCTACAGTTATTCCCTGGGAGGAGGAAGTTTGGGGGCAAAACCAGGGGGGGGAGCCAGAAGGTTAGAAAATGCTCCAGGGAAAAAGGAGAAAGGTCCAGAATGGAACACACTTGTCTGCTGATTAGAGGATCCCTGAGCTGGAACCCAGAGTAGAAGGCTGGCCCTGGTTCCCCCTACCATCCACTGGGGAAGTGGCACCAGTTAGGTAGTGAATGGGAAGACTGCCTGAGCCTGGTTGTAAGAAGGGATTTTGATACTCCAGGAAAGGGGAGGATATATGTGACTTGGCTGGAGGGCTAAGCCACAAACACAGAGCCTCTTGCCTTGCAAAAAATACTGCTTCCTTTTTTGTAAAATTATTATATTTGAGCTAGAGAACTGTTTTTGGTTATGACATGTATGGGTTTTCTTTTATAACTCAAAGAGCAATTTGATAAAGGAAGGCATGTGGGAAATTTCAGTTCACTACATTTTTTTGATGGCTTCCACACACTACATGGGACTAAATTAATCCATGGTGTAACTAGAGTGAAGTTAATGGAGTTACACCAAGGATGAAATTATCTAAAGATTTGTAATATTATTTACGGAGCAGTAGAACCCACAGCTCCCAGTCAGGGATCAGGACTCCATTGTGCTAGCCAAAAAGATAGTCCTTACCCCAAACAGCATATGATCTTGCCACTGGTGTGCATCATGCCATCCTTCACTAAAATAGCTTAATGTAAGTAGTGGTATGTAATCAAATTATTTTAAGTAAACAATTAATGTATTTAACAGGTATATTTTTTCTACAAGAAATGTACCATGCATTACTTTGATACTTTTTACAGTAGACATGTCACCTGTGTTCAAAATGTGAATAATAGCGTGGTATCAGGTATGACTGAAGATTCACTATTCTATTTACATGCACAATGCAAAAGTAATCGGTAACAGACAACCTGATTATTTATCTGATCCATAATTTATGATCTTTTCTCAAAGTAACCTGATTGCAGATATGACATATTATATAAATGTTTGTGTATCCTTGGATGCTATTTATTATTTTGGAACTTTTACTGTTGCTGGTGGAAATTAAGCAAAAGAACGGGAACCAGTCCAACACCTTTTCTGTATTTCCAAATAACACTTTTTAAACGCATTCAGATGTGTAGAAGCAGATAGACTAGATGTCTCCAAATGTTCTTACTGAATTTCAGACTCTCCAGATATTTATGAATCCTGAAAAAGCTTTTAAAATTTAGTATTGCTAAACATTTTTATGAAGATCTCTTGGCATCTTCAAAACCTGAGTTTACACAAAAGCAAGGGGAAGACGTTAGACTCTTGCTAACTCAGATTGAAAACATAGTCTGGTTCAAGAGGACCTACCCAGAAGAAAGCGAGTAGAGATGTAGGTGAGGTGAAGGAAGAGAGGAGGCAACAGCTGAAGGGGCTGAAACCCATCCCAGCCCCGTACCCAAAGCTGATTACAGCAGCAAGAGCCCTCTGCAGCCGAGAGACTCGACGTTCGTAACTTAATAGAAAGGCGGCTACATTTAAAGGCGTGAAGCGGTTTCCATTGGCAGAGCCGCCAGCAAACCCGCACAGCAGCGTCCAGTACTTGGTGGTGGTGGCCGTTGTTGTCCCGCAGATGCCCAGTCAGCACAGGTTACAGACCCGGGTTTACAGTCAATTTCCTGGCAAGCTGGTGCCAGGTTTAGGGGATTGGGGGAGGAGAGGGTAAGACCCCCCGACCCTGGGTCTGCCCCCTGCCGCTGAGCCCAGAACAGCTCCGCGCAGGGAGCGATCAGTCCCGCAGCAGGCGGGCCCTGCGCGCAGCGGCCGCGGAGGGGGAAGGCAGTGGCTAGGGCTGCGCTGAGCCAGCGGACACAACTCCGGCGCGAGCCCCCCGGCCCGTGAGGCGGCAGTAGCCGCGCGGCTCGGGGCGCTGTTTCGGGAGAAGCGCCGCGCGATGGGCGTGGAGGGAGCAGCCCCACCCCACGCTCTGCGGGCGGAGCCGGCGGCGGCAGCTCCTCCCAACGGCGGTCGCGCCTGGGAAGTTTGGTCCTCGCTGCGCTACGTCGGGCAGTTGCCAAGCCCGGTGCCGGACGCGGGAGAGAACTCCGCGGAGCCGTTGGCGGGCCCTGGCGAGGACCGTGGGGAGTGATGATGTCTGTGCTGGACGCGCTGTGGGAGGACAGGGATGTTCGCTTCGACATCTCGCCGCAGTGAGTGGCGCCCCCGGGCCTCCCCTCTGCGAAGCCTCCTTCAGCCCCGTTGCGGGGCCTGGTTCTCAGGGTGGCGGGGCCGCTTTGGGGAGCCTGGCGCGGCCCTGCCAGCCCGCTAGGGCCCGAGACAACTCCCGGCACAGCCTACAGCAGGGGGCTGCCTTCGTCCAGAGAGGGGCCGCGCTGGGGACTGGTCACTTCACGACGAAGTAGTGCATGCTGGGAGCAGCCGGGCCCTCCGGCTCGGATGTGCGGTCGGCATCCTTTTTACAAGGGAGCAGTGCATGCTGGGAGGGAGCGGTGCAAGGAGATGCAGGGTCAGCCTGTGAAAGCCTGAAGGCTCGTGGGAGTCCTAGCACAGATACTAATCCTGCTATTTAAGTTTAGGGACTGGAGTGTAGTCAGGGCTCAGAAACAGGCAGTAGGTTGCTCATTCCCTGTACCAAATCCTCTGGGAAACTACTCATCTATTTTCCAGAATCTCCACTTTCATTTAAAATAAAAAGTAAGCAAAGAATCTCAAAAACGTGAACTAAGTTTAACCAATGCAAAGATAGCCGCATACAAAGATATGTGCCATGTTCACTTAATCAAGGTGTTTACTCAGCATTGCTATGTGTTTAATTCCTCATGCAAGAAAGCAGGATCTTCACAGATCTGAACTATTTAAAGAGTGAATCTCAGTTTGGTGCTACATGTAAGTGGCATTTTGGAAGATACTGCTTCCCCCACCCCACGCATACACACTCACGATCCCAAGAAACCTCGCAGAGCCCACAGGCATACTGTAGCCACACCAAAGCTCACAGAGCACACTTTTATGTTTTGAACTTCTGCACAATCTAGAGTGATTTCTCATTTTGGTGACTCAGATGGGTGAAGCTTGGAAGAGTACTTCTCCTCTCCCACAAATCTGACCCCTGTTTATAGAACACTTTGGCCTTCATTGTTACCATATTTCTGGTTCCCAAAAAGAGGATGCTGCCAAAGAGGGAGAGCCGGTGGAGGGGGGTGTTACTCACTGTAGGTGGGAGTCAGTGTTGCCCCCCATCACATGGGAGGGTGGCTGGCACAAGCCCAAGATGCAGCAACAGCCATCGCAGATGTAGGGGAGGGACTAATCGGGAACGGGACCAATCGGGACCCTTTTTGAGCTGCAGCTTGTCTGTTCTGAAAACCCCCTGGACATTTCATGTTATTTTAAAAATCCCTCTGCACGGAGAAAGAAGGCTCAAAAAAAGAGGCTGTGTCTAGAAAAACCTGGACTTATGGTACCCTAGTGTGCAAGGTCAGATGTCTGAAGCAATTTCAGAAACATACAGTTATCTCTTGAATAGTTAGTGTGCCTCTTGTTCTTTTTTATAGGAAAGTTGGCTTCTATTTAGTTTTTTAAAAAATCTTTAAGTTATACGGTGTGTCAGGACATAATAGGAGCCAAAGCCTAGGGAATGGAGCGGGTTCTTGAAAGAGCATAATGAAACACACATCCTCTAAAATAATCATGGTAGAGAAAAAAAATCAAAGTTCACATCAATAAGTATTTTCTACTAAGACCCATAGCTAGCTGGATAAGACTGAAGGATGCTTCATGGTGAGAGAACAAAATTAAAATTGCTCTGGAATTTGAACTTTACTGCTGCAGTGTTGCTGAAGAAGAATTTGGTCCGTGTATTTGGGCATGTCTATTCCTGAATGTAGACTCAAAAGAAATGTACACATTAAGCTAATACACTAAAGCAGTGGTTCTCAACCAGGGGCACGTGTACCCCTGGAGGTACTCGGAGGTCTTCCATGGGGTACACCAACTCATCTAGATATTTGCCTAGTTTTAGAACAGGCTACATAAAATGCACTAGTGAAGTCAGTACAAACTAAAATTTCATAGACAACGGTTCGTTTATACTGTTCAATACATTGAAATGCAAGTACAGTATTTATATGTCAATTGATTTTATAATTATATGTTAAAAATGAGAAAGTAAGCAATTTTTCAACAAGAGTGTGCTGTGACACTATTTTTATGTCTGATTTTATAAGTTTAAGTTTAGGTGAAACTTGGGGGCACACAAGATAAATCAGACTCTTGAAAGGGGTACAATATTCTGGAAAGGTTGAGAGCAGGGCTCGGCAACATTTCAGAAGTAGTGTGCCAAGTCTTCATTTATTCACTCTAATTTAAGATTTCACATGCCAGTAATACATTTTAACGTTTTTAGAAGGTCTCTTTCTATAAGTCTATAATATATAACTAAACTATTGTTGTATTTAAAGTAAATAGGGTTTTTAAAATGTTTACGAAGCTTCATTTAAAATTAAATTAAAATGCAGAGCCCCCAGGACCGGTGGCCAGGACCCGGGCAGTGTGAGTGCCACTGAAAATCAGCTTGTGTGCCGCTGTTGGCACGCATGCCATAGGTTGCCTACCCCTGGTTGAGAGCCACTGCACGAAAACAACAAGTAGGAAAAAACCCTTCAGTTGAGCTAGAATAACAATAAAGTCACTATAATGGCTTTAGCTTATGGCAACAGATTTACCATTTAGACAATCCTGTGTAGCGTGTATTGCAGTAATCCTGTCTGGACTTAGAACTGCATGCATTGTGGTTTTTAGATTAGAGTAAAAAATCTAAAATCTGTAGTCTAGAAATATTTATAAAAATCAGTAAAACTCTTTCTTGATCAAGATTGACCCATTTGGACAGTGAGTTTGTACAACGGCTTACCTACTCATCTATTCATTTGCTATCTGCCACTCTGTTCAATGCCAGAAACAATTGCTAGACAGACAAGAACCGACACAGCTACTACGCTGCATAATGTTAGACATATTTTTAAAAACACAGTAGTCCTAGAATTCATTACTCTTATTGCAAACATTTATACAAATTGTGATATTTCTACCATATTAGCAAATCTTTGGTTCACATTCTTTTGTTCCAAATATTGGTGGCTTGTGCCCCATGTCCTCCCAATCAATTATAAAATTAGCTGCACAACATGAAAATGAATGTGAAAGTAACATTTGTACAGCACTTTGAAAATATAAATAAGTGTTAAGTATTATTAATATTTTCTCTTGATTCACAAGTGACTAAAAATAACACATGGTAAATTGCAAAGAAAAAATAAAAGAAAACCAGGCAAAATTTTCATTGCTTGCTCTTCTCAGTGGACTGACAGTTGAATTAAAATACATTAGCACTATATATTTGACTCAGTAGTGCTGGTTTATTGTTTCCATGTGTTGAGTTTCTATGCAGTTATGGTCATTTGGTGTCCCCCTTCTGTTTTGGCCTTCCACCTATCCCGATGGTGTATCATCATGAATTTCCACACCCAATCAAATATCTAGGTGACAAAATACTTAAAGTAGTAATGCCAAAAGAAAACCCATAAGGGAGAGTAGACAGCAAATAAGGCAGGGAATTGACATTTAATTTGGTATCTAAAAAGCAACATGAGCTTTGAACTGTATACCAACAGGCATCACTGTCATGGACTAATGAGATTGTATTTCCTCTTCATTGACTATACCTAGTAGGACCTGACTTTCAGATATGACAAACACATAGAGCTCTTACAGCAGCCCATGGAATATTGCATTTGTTGGGGAGAAGTTGTTAAGAAAGGGAATATGTGGGAGTAGAAATGATCACCACTTTACAGGGCCCAAGAGAGTAAACCCAATAATATCTTAATTATACCTTATTTTGTTGTGTCTAGACCACAGTATTTTGTGATCTGTTTAAATGGAAATGAATAAATGAAATGATAATATCAAAAACAAATAAAATTACCTTGTTTTAGGCAAATGAAAATGAGACCAGGAGAGGTTCTTATAGACTGTTTAGATTCTATTGAAGATACCAAAGGAAACAATGGAGACAGAGGTAAGTGTGTACCTAATGAAATTCTCATCTTCTTAACTTCTAATTTGTTTAATCATTGTGGGTTTAAAGCAGCTGCCATTGAAGTTAATGGGAACACTCCCACTCACTTCAGTGGGAACAGGAGTGGATCCTGAATGCATAATTGTAAGAAAGACGGAAACAATTACACCATTAGAAAATGATTATACCTGAAGTTATGTTATTTCTGAAAGGAAAATGCAGAACTATCAAGTAATGTTCTACAGTTGTCTGTGAATCTTGCAAGAGAGAGCTACTGTATGTATATCTGATATTGGTCATTAGTCTTCTCTCTGAAGATCTTAGGAAAACAAACATATAGACTATAATGCAGACTATACTAGCATACTTGTGCTACCAGACAGAGAACATATATCTGTTCTCTCAAGGATATCCATCAGGTAGTGCAGTAGGTGCCAATGGCATGGATTTGATGGAAAGCGAAATAGGTGATGGAAAGTCTGTATCTGTGGGTTTGTTTGGAATTGAAAGCCTGGTTAGGAGGCAATTCATTTGGGTTCAGTTTCCTCCCTAAAAACAACTTGGTGATCTTAAGCTATAATCCTGCAGAAGGTTGTATAGGCCTGTACTACAACTGTATAATTTCTAGTTCTAGTGGGAACTTGTTTAAATTTTATAACACAAGAGGATTTCTTTTTTCAAGATTTATTGTACTCTCTAATTATCTCAGTGGTTTCTCCCATCATAGGTTAAGGTGCTTCTGTAGACAGAAAAAGTGGTAAATTCATCATAGAGTGTCATTGGACTAGGTTTCAAAATTGTGCTATTATCAGGCAACTACATTTTAAAATGATATAGCCTATTTCTCAGAGGACTGTTAGAAATGGTAACAAAACCTTCATTTATCAAGTTGTTGCAGGAACTGGAACTCTTTAATTTGTTTAAATTAATTCATTAGCCATCCTGATGCAGGAGCTTAAATACAATGTGAGATCTTTTCATTATTGAAAAGCCCTTTAAGAGAAGAACCCACCGGGAAGAATAATTCCTTTGTCTCTACTTAGAGCAAAATGTTGGGCCTTTCTTATATAGTAGTAAGGGATATGCACCACTGTGATAGGGTCTTTGGGGGCCAGGCAGCCTAGCGATTAGATCATTGGTTAGGGGCTGGAGTGGGGGCCTGCCCTCCTTTCCCTCAGGTCCTGGCTCAGAGTCCAGGGCCACTCACACCACTAGATAGGGGAGATGGATCTTGCTCCCAGCCATGAGGGGGGTGCTCCGGACCTGTTTTCTGAATTGTTCCCTATGTAAGTCCTTTAGTTTGGGGCATGGCCCTGCTAGCCCAGTTTCCCCACAGTTGAAGCTTGGTGGTAGATTCCCCTTGGCAGGGGAAGAGTTACTTGCTTCCAGTGGCTGCATTGCCAGGCAGTGCTGCATCTGTGCCTTCAGGCAGACACACAGAGAGTTCCTGCCTCTTCACCAGTCAGTACCTGACTGAGCCAAGCTCCCTTTTTTTTCTCTCCCTTCCAGGCCTGGCATTGGCTGCAGGTATAACAGGGTGGGGCTAGCTGAAGCCACAGGTTTTCTTTATCCCCTGCTGTGCCTGGCAGCCATCTCTCTGCTCCTTCACAGCCACATAAGCTGCCTTCATTCTCAGCCAAGCACTCCTGAAGATGGTTGGGCTGATGTGCAAGCAGAAGGAATAGAGGGGATTTGCATAAGGTCCATGGGTATAGGGCTACTTGGTAAAGTAGCTCATGTAAAGGAACTTCTCATCCTCCCATCCACCACCACAATGAGAGTGAAATCCATAACTGTTTTTTGTTTGTTTTTAGGGCTTAACTCTTGTGGGTATCGCTGGTGTATGGGAGTAGAACTGGGCAAATAACTGATTTTTTGGTTCTCTGGCATTTCCCGGGGGGAGGTGAGAGGGTTTCGATTTTTCTCTAAAACTGTAGATTACAAAAAACATTCAAGAAATCAGACATCAGCAAAAACTTTGATTTGGAGCAAACACTTTTTTAAAATTTGAAATGTTCGGTTTCATTTCTGGGCATTTTTAACTTTTTAAAATAAAAGCAAAGGAAATTGAAGGGCTAGATTCACAAAATGACTGGAGGAAAAGGTGGTGGTGGTACCCCCCCTTATAACCTTTAGGGCACTCTCCTTGGATGTAGATGACCTATATTCAATTCTTCCATCTGCCTGATGTGGAGAAGGAATTTGAACGTAGGTCTCCCAGATTTCAGGAGAATCCCCTGTCCACTGGGCTGTGGGATATTGTGAAACAGGTCTCTCAGTCATTCCTGTTGAAGCTATTCTGCTTTGTATAAAATACTTGAATAGTCACTGGGTTAGAGAGAGAATGAGAATAAGTCTGGCTTAGTGGTTAGGGCTTACCTGAGGTGAGAAAGACCCAAGTTCAAGTCCCTGTTCTAAAGAGAGATTGAGAGAGACCTGCTCCAGGATACCCCAAACAGAGTGGTTGGGAAAGTCTTGTGCAATATGAGAGATCCAAGTTCAGATCCTTTCTCCACATCAGAGAGAGGGGGGAACTATATTTGGGTTTCTTTCGCATCCCGGGTGAGGGGCCTAATGCCTGGAGTAAAGGTTATAAGGAAGGCAGCTGTGCTACTGTCACCACCATCGCCCCTGGCCGTCCTGTAAATCTAGCCCCAAAAATCAAACACATTGTCTCAGATATGTCAAAATCATTTGTTTTAACATTATCAAAGTTATTTTGTTTTTTGATTTGACTGAAACTATTTGAAATAAGCGCACATTCACAAATAGTTTTGACTAACCTGAAACTGCATTTTTTTTCAATGACTACTTAGTCAAAAAAAGTTACCCAGGTCAATATGGGAAACTGTTTCCCTCCTTCCTGATTGCCACCATGAGAGATCTTTCTTAGAACAGGCCTTTAGTCCTTTCTCTAGATGACAACTCTATCTAAGAGTTAGCCTGAAGCTCCCTTTTTGTGTGTGAGACCCATTTAAGGTTCATGACCACTATTGCACTGGTATCTGCGCAGTCACCTGGGGGAAACCCATTCCTCTAATAGGATCTTGACGTAGGTGCTGAACATGACTCAGAGTTCATTACCACCATAGAATGACACTATCTAAAATAAAGGTTTTTACAACAAAAGAAAGATCAGTTTTGGCATTTGGTTTGTAGGGGTTTTCAGGAAGAGGAAAGGAAGCAGTTCTTATGTTTAAATTTTAAGTTTTGTGGAGCAACTTTGAAATCCCATGTTTAATCTGGACAGTTGTCAAATTTAATGAAAAATGTTGCACTCTTTGTTTCCAGGTAGACTTCTAGTGACAAATTTACGGATTATTTGGCACTCATTGGCATTACCTAGAGTCAATCTCTGTAAGTATCCCCTTTAGTTAAGAGGAATAAAGTTTTGTGTTTTCTTATAAGGTAGTATGCTGAATTTTCACAACAGTAATGAGTATAGCAATAAAGTTACAGTCTAATATTATGTGCTACTGCAAAGTCTTCAGTCTCCCATTGCTACCTAACCTGGGTATAATCCAGCAGTATTCATTATTCCTTTCAGTAATATAGGAACTGATATAATAATTCCTAGATAAACTGTCAATGTTTAATAACAGTTTCTCAAACTAGAATTCTGAAGATCACAACAGTGTTATACTTTTCCTAAAGTCTATGGAATTTGTAGGTTTGCCTAGGAAGAACCGTTTCATTTTACTGTACTTTGAATTGCCCACTTGTCATGTCAGTATATGCTGTTGCCACTTCTTTATTTTGATTTAGTCTTGAGCCTCGTTTTTTCTCTCCTCAGAAACATATCATTTACTGTTATGGGCCCTGATTCATCAGGCTACTTAAACACATGTCAAACTTCAATTACACGGGTAGTCAATGAAACTGCCCAAGTGCTTAAAGTTAAGCATGTTCTTAAATAGCTTGCAGAATGGTAGTGTGTGTCGTGGTACATTTGTTCAGCAGGCATTTTGCTCCAGATACTCAATTTCCAGTAGCCAAGAAAGTAGAAGTCCCGATGCTCACAAACTCAATCCCCCCTACATTGTATTACGTATTTGTGGTGATATTTTTTACCAAGTTATATAAAGTTTGCTTCTGGTCTCAATTCACCCCTGCTATAGGCAGAGACAATTCTATTCTTCAACTTTTTAGATATTTTAAAAATTGATTTTCTGTCAAAGTAATGCATTATCTATTACATGTAAGGTAATTTATTGACAAATAACAGGAAGTATCAATGAGTGAGTGAGTTTGCTAATTCTAGATTTCACAGTGGACATCAGTGTAGGTGCTGAATGATGACCTTGAGAGTAGTATTAATATGTGCAAAAATACCAGGAAAGACTGCCTTGTGTATCATGTAAAGATATAAGCATCCTCATTCTTTTGCCTGCCACCATACCCTAGTTTTCGAGACTGCAAAATCTCCTCATGACTAGCTCCCTAGTTGTCCTTTACTTATTTCATTGTTGCAGCCTTATACTATATAAATTATATTTATATAAATTTCTATAAATATTTTCTAGTGGAAAGATTAAAAACGGAGAAGGCTGTGAATGCCTTGACCCTACTCTTTTGACTATGCTTACTTTTAATAACCATTTTTTAAGATTTCTTGGACTCTTTGGACCCTTATCCTTTATCATATTTCCTAGAACTCCCCATGTTCATTCAGCAGCTACTTTCAACTCATTTTCTATTATAAAAATTAAGGTCCCAATCCTGCATAGGGATCCTTGCAAGGAAGAAAATCCTATTCAGATTTATTTGCAGAACTGGAGCCTAAATTGGGAATAATATTGAGCATGTCCCAATTTAGGTTCCAGTTCTGCTGCCCCACTCAGATGAATAGACCAATATATTTTAGGTAGGGATTGGGCCTGCTCGTATTGCAATCAGTGACAAAGCACTGATTGGCTTCAGATTGGGCCCCTAACTATGTCAGTAGGTCTGCTCAGATGAAGAACTGAAGGACTGGGGTCTTAGTTTTTAATAACACAAACTGTTGTGGTCAGGGCAATAAAGCATTTTTAAAATTTTACCTTTTTTTTCTCTCTGTCCCCTCATTCTCTTCTCATTCTCCTCTTTTCAGACACAGTATCCATTCCCCCACCCAAACTGCTTCTATTTTTTTGCACTCTTAGCTCCTGGGATCCTCGCAACAATATTAATATAATAGTGGTAGGGATTTTTGTTTTTAAGGGTGAGATTCTAGCTGGGAACAGGTATGACATAATGTAAAAGGCCCAGCCAGCCTATCATAATGTGGGCTTTTCACAATCAGTGTCCCAAAGAATGCTCTAACTGTATTGTTCTATATAACAGAATTTTCTTCTGATCAAAACTGTGCTTTTTTCCCCCCACAATTTTTAGCTGTTGGTTACAACTGCATTATAAATATAACTACGAGAACTGCTAACTCAGTAAGTTTCAAAATACTTCTTAAATTAAAAAGGTGTAAAAGTACCATAAACACTCATTGCACTATATAAATAATCTGAAAGTTCATCTTTAATCATAGACATAAAATAGTAGTGAATTTTTTATTTTAAATATTTAGAAATAAACTTTTAATTTTATAAGGAGAGGGTTTATTATTACAAGAATCTTGGGGGGGAAATAGTGACTTTTGTGGGGCCAGGATTTCAATAACCAGGGGGCCAGGAAGTCAGTGTAAAACTTCCATAGACTGCTCTGGGGCCAGAATTTCACCTTAAGTGATTATAATTAGAATATGACCAAAAAAATGGTATGCTTGGATTGTTGATTCTCTGTGTTGTTTACAATCAAGATTCTGTAATGTCAAAATGTTAAATATTAACAATTTTTCTTATAGAAACTACGAGGCCAGACAGAAGCTCTTTATATATTAACTAAATGTAACAATACACGATTTGAGTTCATATTTACTAATGTGGTTCCTGGGAGTCCCAGACTTTTCACTTCAGTTATTGCTGTACACAGGTACCATACTTAAAATAATGTTAAAATTATAGTAACTCAAGTATATATGCAGAATTGGGGATTGCTGTCACTGATGGACCCATCACATACTCTCACATACGTAAAGTCCACAGAAGTATTTGAAATACGAGCAAGGAATCTTAAAATGTGAGGTGGAGGGATGGGGGGGCAGAAAGTCTGAGTCCAATTAAATGAATAAATACCGTAAAATGCATTTCATTCATATGTGTTATTGACCAGGGACGATATCCCACACTCTGGCTCAGCCAAAACTTTCACTCAAATTGGAATGTGGCTTGAGTGAAGACTGCAGGCTCTGGCCCTAGCACAGAACAAGTTACAATAACTCCAGTGCAAACCTGAGAAAAAAAATTCCATTGGAACAGTTATCAATTATTAGGTGAAACTAAAATTCTTGGATTCTTATACTGGGTCATCCTTGCATTCTGTTAAAGATTCACTAAGTAGTTTTGTCTTAACTTTGTTTTGATTTAAATAAAATTTGTCAATTGATTTGCATCAAAAAACATTCATCTTGCCTTCATAAATGACCTGGAATTTGCTTGAATTAGGGCTGTCGATTAATCGCAGTTAACTCGTGCGATTAACTCAAAACAATTAATCATGATTAATCACAGTTTTAATTGCACTGTTAAACAATAGAATACCAATTGAAATTTATTACATATATTTGGACATTTTTCTACATTTTCAAGTATATTGATTTAAATTACAACACAGAATACAATGTACAGTGCTCACTTTATATTATTTTTGCACTGTAAAAGTGATAAAAAATAGTATTTTTTCAATTCACCTCATACAAGTACTGTAGTGCAATCTCTTTATCGTGAAGGTGCAACTTATTAATGTAGGGTTTTTTTGTTACATAACTGCACTCAAAAACAAAACAATGTAAAAATTTAGAGCCTACAAGTCCACTCAGTCCTACTTATTCAGCCAATCGCTAAGACAAACAAGTTTATTTACATTTAAGGGAGATAATGCTGCCGGCTTCTTATTTACAATGTCACCTGAAAGTGAGAACAGGCATTCGCATGGCACTTTTGTAGCTGACATTGCAAGGTATTTACATGCCAACTATGGTAAACATTTGTATGTCCCTTCATGCTTTGGGCACCATTCCAGAGGACATGCTTCCATGCTGATGATGCTTGTTTAAAAAAATGCGTTAATTAAATTTTGACTGACTCCTTGGGGGAGATTAGTATGTTTCCTGCTCTGTTTTACCCGGATTCTGCCATGTATTTCATATTATAGCAATCTCGGATGATGACCCAGCAAATGCTTTTTGTTTTAAGAACACTCACTGAGATTTGACAAAATGCAATGTGAGATTTCTAAAGATAGCTACAGCACTCGACCCAAGGTTTAAGAATCTGAAGTGCCTTCCAAAATCTGAGAGGGACGAAGTGTGGAGTATCTTTCAGAAGACTTAAAAGAGCAACACTCTGATATGGAAACTATAGAACCCAAAACACCAAAAAAGAAAATCAACTTTCTGCTGGTGGCTTCTGACTCAGATGATGAAAGTTAACATGCGTCAGTCTGCACTGCTTTGGATCGTTATCGAGTAGAACCCATTATCAGCGTGGACGCATGTCCTCTGGAATGGTGGTTGAAGATGAAGGGACATATGAATCTCTACACATCTGGCACATAATTATCTTGCGACGCCAGCTACAACAGTGCCATGCAAACGCCTGTTCTCACTTTCGGGTGACGTAAACAAGAAGTGGACAGCATTATCTCCTGCAAATGTAAACAAACTTGTTTGTCTGAGGCCTTGTCTACACTACGTGTGGGGTCCACATTACTCTATGTCTCCCATCGACTCCCCTTATGCTTCTCGTTCAGATGGAGTACATGAGTCAATGGGAGAGCGATCTGTGGTTGATTTAGCAGATCTTCACTAGACCTGCAAAATCGACTGCCGATGCATTGATTGCCACGCATCGATCCCCTGGTAAGTGTAGACAGTGACTGTCTACACTAGAAGTAGGACTGAGTGGATTTGTAGGCTCTAAAGCTTTACATTGTTATATTTTTTGAAGGCAGTTTTTTTTTGTACATAATTCTACATTTGTAAGTTCAACTTTCATGATGAAAGGATTGCATTACAGTACTTGTATGAGGTGAACTGAAAAATACCATTTCTTTTGTTTTTTACAGCATAAATATTTGTAATCAAAAATAAATATGAAGTGAGCACTTCGTATTCTGTGTTGAAACTGTAATATATTTGAAAATGTAGAAAACATCCAAAAATATTTAAATAAATGGTATCCTATTATTGTTTAACAGTGTGATTAATCGCACAATTACTAGTGATTAATTTTTTTAATTGCACAATTAATCACAATTAATTTTTAATTGCTTGACAGCCCAATTTGAATACAAAAGCTTAAGTTCTATAAATAATGATTTTAAGCAATTCCTATGGTTTAAAGTAGCCTGTGTGATATCAGTGAGAAAAAAAACTTTCTGATTTCTAAATAAACTAGAGCTAATTTCAATATTCAACTTCTTTGAAGTATTAGTAAAAACTAATATTAATAAGTAAAGGACACTTTTAATTGAAATATTTGCATAGGAGTAGTTAATCATTTAGTGTTTATCGAGGAATCATGACTGGATTGAAAAGCCCATTGGGGCCAGGATTTCACCCCTAAAGAATACATTATATAGATGTGAACCTGTACATAGTCTAATGACATGAACCCTGACCTACACTATATACATAATTAAAAATTGTGGAATAATGATTTGTGTATATCTTATATATACAGAATATTTGTGCCTGATCGGAGTTGAAAATTAAATGTTTCCCAATGACCATACTGTATATAATGTGTGAACAGCAGGCTTTGGTTTCATTTTAACAGCTGAAAGAGCAGAACTGTAAGGTGCAGAAAAGTGACAGCATGCATCAGAACACTGCAAAAGACCAAAATTGATTTCAAGCTAAAAAGTAATTTTTAAAATGTTTTGCTTAGTTTAAAAAAAAAATTAACATAGCTATTCTACGTAGTGAAGGCTTATTAAAATTGCTGAACTTATAGATAATTGAAGTGGGAAGTTTGAAATATTTTATAAACCTGTGTTAACATGAACTATGAAAGACATTGAAATCTTCAGCTTTGGCATGTATTTTTATTTGTAGAGCTTATGAAACTTCTAAAATGTACCGTGATCTTAAGCTAAGAAGTGCATTGATTCAAAACAAGCAACTGAGATTATTACCACAAGAACAAGTATATGACAAAATCAATGGAGTCTGGAATTTATCTAGTGACCAGGTATAATTAAAAGAAGAGTATATGCAGTTTTACTAAAACTTTGCTTTGTTTTTCATCTTCCTAGCAACTGTACTAGTATAGTTCTATAACCTCACAGGAATTCTCTTTTGGTTCAGTTCATGAGTGGGTTACATGAGAAGCAGTCTATCCTGTGTATGCTATTCAGTATAACAGAGTACTCCTCGTAGCAATCTGTCATGACATTTGTGAGAGAGTTTTTCAGCTCTGTATACAAGGAATTAGATACACAGCTCCTATTAACAAGAAGTATTTGAGAGCCTAATTCTCTGTGTATCATTCTGAAAATATACCCTGCTATTTCTAAAACACTTTGCTGCATATTTGTATAATCTACTTGCAGTTTTTGACTGCATGTTTTCCTTTGTTTTATAGTTGCTAACAACTAAAAACATTGGAATAGAAGATTATTTCTTGGGGATGGGGTGAGACTAAGAGTTGCAAGTGATATGTACAATATGTCGGTGTTATTCTCCAGGGAACTACTTATCTGTACTTTTTTAGGGCATGGAAAAAAATGGAAGCTGTTATTTGTCTGTGTAATTTTAGTCCAAAATGGGCATTACATCAGTCTTGATGAATAAGAGTTCTTTCCTCTATGCTCCAGTTTTGATTTTGGCACACATGTCCACAGTCGCCTAAATTTAACGCACATGCCATTGTACTTGTACAGTATGCCAGTTCTGGAACTCTACAGTGAACAACACTTGAAAGTTTCACATTCTCCTCTAAGGTTCACTGTGCTGTAGTGTGATCCTGGTTTGCTGCAGTAATAGCAATCCCCCAAGGGTTTTCACCTCTTAAGCAGTGAGAGTCTTTTTTAAGATTTCTCCTGCTCCCATTAAAATCAGTGGTAACACTCCCATTGACTTCAGTTAGGCAGCATCAAATCCTAATTGAACTGAATGCAGAGTTCTATTATATTAGCATTTCAGTGGAGGATCTGAGTAGGGTCTGCAAATGAGAACAGGCCCTACATTTCAAAAGAATTCTGATATATCTATTTTTTACAGGGAAATCTGGGGACCTTTTTCATTACTAATGTGAGAATAGTTTGGCATGCAAATATGAATGACAGCTTTAATGTCAGCATACCATATCTGCAAATTGTAAGTATCTTAACCTCAATAATCCTTTTGAAACCTAAATACTGTATGATATGGGTCAAATTCCAACCTTCAGTTCACACACCTAGCTCATATTGAACTTAATGGGAGTTGCATGTCCTTATCTGAGGGAAGATTTTGCCGTTGTAGAGCAGATTTTTCTGTCCAAATTCCTTGAAAAAAAATCAAGCCTGTCAGGATCAGGAGCCGGATCCTTGGATCTGATCTGTATTTCTGATTTCCATGGTGCTTACCATGCTGCTGTTCCAATGCCAGTAGTGTACACCAATGTATGTGACCTCTGGAATTCATCTTTTGATCAAAGGTTTCAGAAAGGGACACTGCCAAGACCTTGCCATCATTTCTGATGGAATACTCCTCCACCGGATGTCAGTGGTTCAGATTTGGAATTTCAAATGGCTGAAGATGCCACGTATTCAGAACTGATAATTGCAGTTAATAGTATTAACAAATTGTTTGTATCAAGGAATTAAAGAACACCATTTTAAAAAAAACACATTTTACCTCTTTTTACTTTACAACCAGCGTTCAATAAAGATTAGAGACTCAAAGTTTGGCTTGGCACTTGTCATAGAAAGTTCTCAGCAGGTAAGATGATTTAATAGCATTCTTTAGTTATTTTCATTTTTACCTATATAGCTATGCAATTCTGATATTCACTGTGCTATTTTTAGACAATGAATAGACTGAACTCCTATATGCTCTTTAGAGTTTAAACTCAAGAAAACTTGGCTACATAAGAGGCCAAAATTGTGGTGAAAATATGGCTGTTGAGTTATGAATTTATTGAACAAAGATTTTGATGAATGAACCACCAGCTGATTAATGAGGTCTCTAACTGAAACACGAACTGGCCAGCATGGCCAGTTAATTTGTTATTTATTTAGGTAATGCCTTGTTACACAGGAACTCTAGTTTAGGGAGAGTAATAATGGATTAATTTTAGCACTGTGCAGCTAAAAAATAATACTATTAAAAAAAACATTGTCTTCTTTGCTACTGTGTGTAAAAGATTGGTAATATCTTCTACTGGTGACCATGATCAAAAACGTTTCTACAGTTGAAAAAAATATTTTTGGCTACATCATATGCATTCATTATAACTGAAAGCTACCTTCATAATAGCACTTATGATCTAATGGATTAAGCATTTATTGAGCAGCTCGAAACTCCTGAATACAGATCCTAGCCTTGCCACTGATTTTCAGTTTTCTCTGTTTCCCATCTGTAAAACAGAATAGTAGTGCATAACTTTTATACTTCATGGGGCGTGAAATCCTAGCCCACTGGAAGTCCATGGAAGTCAGAATTTGTACAGCAGTTTGAAATTTATAAAATACTTATATAAAAGTCCTCATTGTTAGTATTAAGAAATGCCGGTCAAGAGGAAATACTTTTTCTGTAAGTAGATATCTTTTATATAGTAAAAAAATAATTCATTTGAGTACATATTTTTATTTTCTTGTAGAGTGGAGGCTATGTACTTGGTTTTAAAATAGACCCTGTGGAGAAACTACAGGAGGCAGTGAAAGAAATAAATTCACTGCATAGAGTTTACTCAGCTAGCCCTATATTTGGAGTGGATTATGAAATGGAAGAAAAGGTATTCTGTTCCTTTTATTACAGAAGCTACATGCAGCATTGCACTAACAGAAGAAATAAAATTATATTAAAAACATTATATATAAATGTATTTGTTTACTTCATTGTCTCAATTTACAGCCTCAACCTCTTGAAGATCTGACAGTGGAACAGGTTCAGGATGATGTGGAAATAGAGTCTGATGAACAGACAGATGCTTTTGTGGTAAGCTTCTCCAGAAAAACAAAATTGTTTGATTATTTAAATATAAATCTTTTCTAGACTTGGGTTCCTACTAAAAGCTATGTTGGGTCTTCTGATGTTAAATAACATATTTAAATGTCTTTTGGGCATAAAGTCCAAAACTATGTAGTCTCTAACTGTAAACTCTAACTTTTTCAACATTCTCTTTAGAAAGAGCTGTATTTCAAATGGTTATTGACAGTCAAGGTAGTTGGTATTTAAAGTAGCAGTCACAAGCAACTAGCAGCATGCTTTAAGGTCCAGCAGGGTCTAAAAGCTTGTAGTTTAATCAGGTCATACAGATATTAAAATTAAGTCTTCTTTCTTTCTGGGCAGATTGATATGATAGTGTTGTGTCTAGAAGGTTGCCTCAGTATTTGCCCCCACAAGATTTTAGGAAAAGGTAACATTAAATGTTGTCCCTAAACCTAATATGAAGAAGGGATGAGTACCCACAACTTCCATTGATACAAACACAAGAACATATATTGATGAGGTGGAGTCTCTTCTGAAATTATTTTAAATGTAGTCCTTTCCCTATATCCAGAAACTATTTTTTAGTATAAACAGAAGAGTGCACAAGTATTTTTATATGGTAGCCTAACCCAAAATACACATTGTCATAGCTCACTTTTGAAATCTGATAGACTCAACAATCCTAAAACCAACCCTACTAGCCTGCCCTTACTCTTCTTCTTTCCTATCCCTTATCTGTCCTGCTAACCTTCATCTTTTTTATCTCTCTATCTTTCCTTTCTCTTATTTCAGTCTGTAATTTCCTTTCCTTTTTTCCTCTTTCCTTCTGTGTGGGTTTTTTTTTTGGGCTTCAGTGTCGGGAGTACTTTTATTTCTATGAGATCGTCATCACAGTTACAATCCTTTTCTCTTATATTTGGATTTTGTCTGGATTATCCATGCCTTTGTCACTTCTACTTTGAATTAATCTAATGTGCTCTGTATTTAAGTATCCTAGGATAATATTTGGAAGCTATAGCTGGTACAGAATGCAGTGATCTACTTGCCACAGGGAACATATTTCATCTGAATTCCAGTTTTCTATTGTAATTGAAGGCGTTAGTATTCTGTACAGTCCCATGTGATTTTAGGCCTATTTGAGAAAATGCCTTGGCCCACCAAGACAGCTGAGGTCAGCTGAGACACTTTTTGCTAAGTCCCTAGATTTAAAGATCTAGGAGCTGCTGGCATGGACCTCTCAGAGAAGAGCCATTAATGCTCTAATTTGCTTTCCCTGCTTGTCCAAGACTCAGTCTGATTTTCAGGGGATGGTATAAAGCCCACCTCTTTATACAAGTCTTTGCCTGAGACAGGAATGACTTTGCTTAAGTGTTAGATTAGCCAATTAGTGTTGTTGACTAATCATTTTGATAATAGCAGCAAAGAGTCCTGTGGCACCTTATAGACTAACAGACATATAGGCGCATCCGAAGAAGTGGGTATCCACCCACGAAAGCTCATGCTCCAATACGTCTTTTAGTGTATAAGGTGCCACAGGACTCTTTGCTGCTTTTACAGATCCAGACTAACACAGCTACCCCTTTGATAATGTTATTTTTAATTTTTGTGAACATGCCCCAAGATGATATGAAGGGCCCATTTTTAGAAATTGAATAGTAAATGTTGCTGCATGTGCAGAAGGAACTATGAGCATGCCATCAGTTCTGCCTCCATTTTATTATGAATAACAGACATTTGTTATAACAGACATTTTAGCAGTTATTTAGATTGACTGTTTCATATTAAGTCACTGCTTTCTGATTGAAGTTTTGCTTAGTAAATTTCAACCCAGAGTGAATTTTTAGTCTTCTTTATAAAATGAAAGTAAAAGATTCTACCAAGCACACATGTAAATCTCAGAAAATATGCCAAATGCAGTTTTAAATAAGAGATTGTTTAACACTGAAATTCATTTTAAAATGGAAAGTTAATAGAACTGAGAAGCCTAAAGTATCTCTGTGTAGGTATAAAAAAATATTAATGGTAAATGGGAAAGTATTTTTTAAATTGCATATAGGAAAACAATTTTAAATCATTTAGGTGGGTTTATGATACTTTTTTTTTCTTTTTGTAGGCTTACTTTGCAGATGGTAATAAGGTAAGAACACTTTAACATTGTAAAATGCATATTATTTAATAATTCACTATTCACAGATTCTAATGAAACTTGTCTTTTATTTGTTCCTCCTCTCTATGCCCTTCGCCTCCAAAAAAGCAACAAGATCGGGAACCTGTATTTTCAGAAGAACTGGGACTGGCAATAGAGAAACTGAAGGATGGATTCACGCTTCAGGGACTCTGGGAAGTAATGGGTTGATTTAGATTTAACATTATTTTCCTGATCAATGCAAGGCATGTAGTCATTACGTTACCACCAGATCTTTAGGAAGACTGAAAATATTTGAGTAAGACAGAACTATTATACCAAAGAGAAGGAACATATAAATATCATACAATGCATAGTTAACTTATTTTGTGAAAGAAAACATGTTAAACAAATTGTACATTTGTAACAATTGTATTTTGTGTATTTTTTTATATATTTCTTGTGCTAAAGTTTTAAATTATTTATTTGCTTATATAAAAAAGGTACTGATCTATAATTGTATCTAAATAACATTTCCATTGCATCTTTTGTGACACAGTCTTAAAATGTTATTTAGGGGAATAAACAAAAATATATTAATGTGGGAAACTTTTTTTTTTTTTAAAGAAAGAATAGTTGTCATTGTGGCAGTATTGTGGTATAGCTATCATTTTGACAAAGTACTGTACTATTCCAAGTGTAACTGCTAGTTTTCATATTACATATAGAACTTCATGTACTGTATATCAATCATCATTCCAGGTACTAATTTTCATCCAAAGACTCCAGTACAATTTTTTTTTTTTCCAGAAAGCACTGACTTGTTTGTTTTTTAAAGGAGATAATCAGGAAAGAATCACACACTACATATCTTTTGCTTCTGACCCATCAGACCTTTAAAATGTTGTGTTAAATGCAGAGAGAATTGAGTCATTTATTGTTTAAAGGGGAGATGCAGCTGTTATGTTTTTTAGTGAGATGAGATCTTACACACTATTTCCTATAAATGGAAAAAGTGAAATGAGCTCTCCTTTCAGCTGTTGTTTTAGCAGCTGACTACACCAGTGACTTCACTGTGGTATGGAAAGGAAGAAAAGCCTGTTAAATATTTGTGTAAAACTTAGATATATATAAAACTATAATTAAATGAAATCCTGTTTATATCAAATGTATTTATAAAAGTTGGTACCCAATCCTGTTCCCATTTAAGTCCCATTAATGGGTGTTTTGTCATTGACTTCTGTGGGAGCAAGATCAAGCCCTTTGTCACTAAAGCACGTTAAGGAAATTCTGGGTTGTTAAAACTTCTACATTTCCAAATGTAATCGAAATCTAAGCCTTCCCTGCCTAAATTCTGAAACTCTTAACAAAAATAATTTGCGGGTACCTAACTCACGTATATTTTGCAAATCTGCTCTTCTTACTTTGTTAAACTATTAACAGTTTGTACTGTTAATACAAAGCTTCTTTTTCTCAATTTTTAATGTTGTGAGAATTCTCATTGGTTAAAGGATTTTCATTTGTGGCATTTTTTTTTTAATTTTCTATTCTGTCTCTAATGTACCTATTACCTTCATTTTAAAAGGATAGAGGATACCCTTTACTAATACCACTTTTAATGTCTCCCTAAAATGAAAACTTAAAAACAAATATTGGGGAGAGGGGGGGAAGGGAAGTGATAATGTGTCTAGGAAAATGATCTGGAGTGAGAATTACATTTTAAGAATAAAAAAATTGGAGCTTCATTTGTAAATGATATTTTAAAATAATTAAGTGGAATTTTGCTTGGAGATTCTTTTCATATTTTAGCTTGCAAACAAATTACCATGTATTGTTTTAAGTAGCAATCCAAAATAAAATACATATTTTTCATTACATTATTTCTCCAGAACTGAATTATGAAAAAACACCCTAGCACAAAATATCTGTCTATAATGAATCACAATGAATTTTACTCAGAATGAAGTACCAGACATTCATACTGGGCGACTTTTGTGAAGCAATCTCTTTAAAAACCATTTTCTGTGAATCCACTGTGAATAGACATAACATCATAGCTGCTAACTTTACCCTTTACAGATAATACTTCTATTTCAGAGTATTCTGTAATGTCTTTATATTTGAGACCTGATTCATAGCTATTTCCTTAAAGACCAGATTCTGCCATCCTTACTCACATTGAGTAATATCTTACTCTGCAAGTTTCAGTGATTAAATATGCATAATGATTGCCCTTAGTGACTAAAAGCAACAGTTGCTTCTTTCAATCTATGACAGCTGCCAGAGCAACTCTTCTTTCCACACCACCATCCACCCTAAATTCCAACTTGTAAGAGGCTGTACCTATATTTAGTTGGAAGGATTAAATTACAGAGACTTCAGGCTGGGCAAAGCACATTGATCTGCCTTTTTACAGGCAGACCTTAGTGCCGACAACAGCTAAAGCTTTCAGTTTCCCCCCACACACCCATATTATTCACAAAATGGATTCCCAAAGGGAACTCATTGAAGAACTTCGACTTTACCAATCCACGCTTCTTCAGGATGGCCTCAAGGAACTCCTGGATGAGAAAAAGTTCATTGATTGCTATCTAAAAGCTGGTGATAAAAGCTTACCTTGCCACAGATTGATTCTATCAGCTTGTAGTCCTTATTTCCGTGAGTATTTCTTATCTGAGCAAAGTGAAGAGAAAAAAAAGGAGGTAGTTCTAGACAATGTGGACCCTAGCATCCTGGATCTGATTGTCAAGTACCTTTACTCTGCAAGTATTGATCTCAACGATTCTAATGTGCAAGATATTTTTGCTTTGGCCAGCCGCTTTCAGATCCCTTCTGTATTCACTGTATGTGTCTCCTATCTTCAGAAAAGACTTGCTGTTGGTAATTGTCTAGCCATCCTTAGATTAGGTCTCCTCCTTGACTGCCCAAGACTTGCATTGTCTGCCCGTGACTTTGTGTCAGACCATTTTGTGCAGATTTGCAAAGAAGAGGACTTCATGCAGCTTGCCCCCCATGAGCTCATCTCAGTTATTTCACCTGACAGCTTAAACGTAGAAAAGGAAGAAGTGGTATTTGAAGCAGTAATGACATGGGTCCGAACAGACAAAGAGAACAGAATAAAGAGCCTGGGAGAAGTCTTTGACTGCATTCGTTTTCGTCTTATGGCAGAAAAATATTTCAAGGAGCATGTTGAGAAGGATGATATAATCAAAAGCAACTCAGATCTTCAGAAAAAAATCAAGGTTATTAAGGATGCCTTTGCTGGAAAATTGCCTGAACCTGCTGTAAGCAAAGGAAAGTCAGGTGAAGGGGAAGTAAATGGTGATGTAGGGGATGAAGATTTACTCCCTGGATACCTCAATGACATTCCGAGACATGGTATGTTTGTCAAAGACCTTATTCTTCTGGTCAATGACACAGCTGCAGTGGCTTATGACCCTGTAGAGAATGAATGTTTCCTGGCAGCCCTGGCAGAACAGATTCCCAGAAATCATTCCAGCATAGTCACCAAACAAAATCAGGTCTATGTCGTCGGAGGACTGTATGTGGATGAGGAGAACAAGGATCAACCTTTACAGTCATACTTCTTCCAGGTATAAACCTCATATTCATTGGTATATCAGTATGGTGTTAGCATGACATTAAAAACAGACTTTCTGCAAGTTACTGAAGAGCATTTAGCTCTAACTCTAAATGTAGAATAGGGTAATCTTTGATTTAATTAATTTCAGTCACATGATTTTTCCTATAAAAGTTTTGCTTGTTGCTGTAGTCTTTGAAATTCCTCCCAGAACAGCATAGTCCATTAGGGACAAATGTCATCTTTCACTTGACTTGTTTGGCTTTTAACAGATGCCTTAATGGCAGGTTTCTATATTAAATTGATTCCTATTAAAACAAAAGCTTTTATGAAAATATGCATTTTGGGCACATTCTTAAGAAGTGCTGATCATCCAGTGCTCCTAGTGAAGTCCATGGGAATTGCATGTTCTCTGTGTCGTTCAGGATTAAGGCCTAGGTGAGTTCTTAAAGGCACCTAAAGATGCACCTAGTGGGATTTTCAAAAGTGCCTAGATTCCTTACTTCTGTTGATTTCAATCAGAGGTGCCTAGGCACTTTTGAAAATCCCACTAGGCGCCTAGCTGCATCTTTTGGTTCCTAAATGCCTTTAAAAATCTGGCCCTTAGTGTCCTAACCAATTTAACTCTTCCTCCCCGCCCCAAAAAACATCAGTAGGTGTCCTATCATGTTGTTGGGTGGCAGTTTGCCAAAATTATAAAGCTTGAAGTAATTTGAGATATGTCAGTTTAAATACAACCTTCTTAAATTGGCAAACAGCCTGTAATAATGCTCCAAATACTATATTTCAGCCTAGAGTGTATGTGAACATTTAAATCCATGTAAATGTCAGATTTATTAATACAAACTATGGCTGAGCCTTAACTATAGTGACACAGATATAATAAAATTAGCACACACACAAAAAAGCTCAAGGAGTATGCTTATGTCAAACTTATCCTGAGGTTTTTAGATACATAGTTACATTCTGTACCCTTGGGTATTTCAACTATCTCTTGATTTATTTGATGGTATGCTCTGTTTCCAAATTCTTGACTTCAGTGGGAGATTAGCCTAAAGAGTACAAGATCAGATCCTTTGTTAGCATATACTACAGCAAGGCAATACTAAATTATATAATTTTAAAGTCATTGGCAGATATTGAAAATAGCAATTATTGCAACTGTTTCATGAGCTATGGATTAAAATATCACATTCAGATACTAAGGTAATGAACTGGGTACAGATTTTGAGAAAGAACTGTTGGTTTTCTAGAGAGAGATTACATTAGTACTGTTTCATTTCCTTACATAGACATAAAGCACTAATCAATGAAGTACAAGAGTTGCTACAAAAATTTGTTTGCAGTGCAGGTGTTACATTGGTTTCAGGAAATAATCTAATCTAGAATTAGAACTGAATTATCAGGCTATAATTCTATCATGGGGTTTTTAGTGACACATATACCATAGGAGTGAGGCTAGTAATTGATGTAATTTCCAGAATCCTTTTTTACATCTTTCCCTGATCCATGCCCTGAATTTCTGCTGCCCTCCTGTCCCCATCCCACTTATCCACCCCATTGCTACTCTTAAGTGCTGCTGCTGTTGCTCACTACTAAAATATCTCTACTCTTCTGCACTACCAGCTTGGTGATTGTTTCCTTCAAAGTTTTAACATGGTAGACCTACAACATTTCCACTCCTCATAAGTCCCCACTTCTCCACCACTTCTGCCTCACTGGCCTTACCACTTCATTAAGTGCCTGACAAGGTGGGAGAAAACTAAGTTACTGCCCATCAAGAAATGTGCCCCTAATTGTACATTACTCCATCAGAACTTATACGCAAAAGGAAATTCCCCACACCAGTTACACTGCTGATTCACTGATTATCTTATCAGCTATAATGAATAGGATGCAAGAGTTTCTCTGTCCTGATACGCAAAGCTCTGCCTGAACTGGCCTTAACTACCTGAGGAATCTATGTCCATTAGTTCCCAAGTTCCACTGCAACATATAAACTGTTGACCAACAGGAGGAAACTAGTGAGCTTTGGAGCCAGAAGTTTCACTGGAGCAGGACCTACACTATGGACCTCATTTCCACAAGGGACAAGAATAACCATGCACCTCACTTTTCAGAGCTAAATACAAACCTCACTACTTGAGCGTGCGCACACATGTCTGTAAGCTGGAAAGCAAGGAAGAAAAAGATTTCTATTCTTAACTGCTGGGGAGGTACTCAGATACTACAGGGAGGGGGGTTATGCAAGGACATAAGTAGAAACAAATCAATCAATTTCATATAGTGTAGGTCTCTGAAAACATCCCATGGTTTTCCTCTGCCCATTGTTCCTCTTCTGTAACTGCTTACAGCACAGCGAAAGTGAATGGAAACTAAATCTTCTGAGTGTGTCAGATGAAAAATCAGTATTATGACTAGTGGGACTGGAGACTTGTCATTACACTGCTTCCCTCCTGGTTTGCTCAGAAACCAAGTATTTTATTTTGTTTTCCTTCCTTTATGTCTTGTAGAAAAAAAGTCACAATTCACCTTCACTCTGCTATGTGCACACTAAGATCCTAAGAGCTTTTGAAGCACTGCAATGAGAGGAGCACTTTTATTGCTCCAGCAGTGTTAGGCGGAGGGAGGGGGGGGGTAAAAGTTGGCACGTGTCAGCTGATCCAATGAATGGGCAGTTAGAATAAATATAATGTGGAACACTACTGATCCACTTACTGCATCTAAATCTATTTCACCCAGTTTTCATTGTCTGGGCTTTTACTATGCATCTTTCCTGACATTTCCTATTTTGATGTTCTTTCAGCTGGATAGCATTGCTGGTGAATGGATAGGCCTTCCTCCACTGCCTTCAGCCAGATGCCTTTTTGGTCTGGGAGAGTCAGACAACAAATTGTATGTAATTGCAGGAAAGGACCTTCAGACAGAGGAGTCTCTGGATTCAGTATTGTGCTATGATCCTGTGTACGTTAACAATTTATGTTTACCGAGCATGTTTAAAATAACCTTTTTTCATTTAAATTGCCTTAATAGTATGATCTTCCAATTCCAGGGCAGTAAAATGGAGTGAGGCCAAAAAGCTTCCACTCAAAGTATATGGCCATGCAACAATTTCACACAATGGGATGATATACTGTCTTGGAGGAAAGACTGATGACAAGTGAGTACCAAATAATTTCATGGCAATTGGTACCATTGATTAGTTGGGTGTCCTCACACTCAGCAATCAAAGCTCACGTTTATTTGCAACTGGTTGTGGGTTTGGTACATGGAATCACATTGTGATGTCTACAAAATATCCATTATAATGTAAAGTACTGTATTCCTATTATTATGGCCAATTGGCTTGAGTAGCTGGCTTTCTTGTTTCTGTGTCATACAATGTTCTGTTGTGCATACGTGATTCAATGTTTCTCATTGGGTTCTTATTCCTAGCTTCTTGGTCAGATTATACACGAAAAACACTTGCAGCACATTGAGGACTGTATCCAGCTACTGAAACTCCTGTTTTTAATCATTCCAAATTGCAAAGCCTTGTTAGCACTGTAGTTGGAGCCATACTATGATGATTTCATTAAAGTAAGAAAGACTAGGAGCATGAGTGGAAATAGGATGTGTCTCAGTGTAAAAAAATAACATGGGGACACCATGATAAGGTTGCTTGACAAGTGCCAGAGATGTCTGCTACAATCAGAAATGAGCTAATTTCTAAAAGCAGGTTGTCTACTATACAACTTGGTCATCACTCTACTTGGTGCTGCTGTCTTGTTCTCCTGGAGTGAAAGTGATCCTCCTATTCCAGTAGAAACTAGAAGTGAAATGCTTGCTCTTCACGTACAGGATATCAAATGAGGATTTCAAGAACTCAATGAGCAAATCGTCTTATTTTTCCTGTAAATCAGGATAAAGATGCAAATGTGTGTGGAGGAGTTAGAATTTTCCAACATTGAACACTAATGCAACAAAACCACTACATTAGAAGATAGCTTGAGGAAACCCTGACTCCTGTAACCAAGAAATTATGATATATAAATTACATTTTAAAAGTGTCTAGTTCACAGACAGTAGACTTCCCCCTGCAGCTTTTTATTTGGGTACATCATTATTCATATTTTGTGGATACATCTCTCCAAAACAGAATATTCTGCAAAAGAATAAAAGTCCTCAGTGTTAGTTATTTGGTTATCTTAAACTACACTGTAGCCCCTAAGCAAATAACCTCGTATCCTGACCTGATCTGCTATATCTACACCTCAAATCTCTCCTTAAATACACATTTCTTCCTATCAACTCTAGTCTTCCACACTTAGTGATAGTATCGTAAGTGTTAATGCACATATTGTGAGGGTTATATATAATCAACTAAAGCAACTGTGCGATCTTATTGTAGTAATCCTTATGCTCAGTCCCCTCTCTTTGTTACCATCCCTCAACACATGCCATCTTAATCAAGCTGTATGAAACAGGGACATTTTTTCTTGTGTGTAAAGCACCATACACATTATGGCACTGTGTAAATAGCATAACATTTATATCCAGTGCTATGGATGTGAATGGGGATTTACAGAAACTCACAAGGCCTTGTCTCTGCCCTACAGAGCATACAGTCTAAGTTAGAAATGAGAGAACCTCAGGTCAGGAGAAGGAGGAAGATAATAATTAACGTGGCTCAGACACGGACAGAGGTTTGTCAAACCATGTAGTTAGTTTAATAAATTGTGCTTGTATGTATTGACTTCTACAAGAATTAAAAGTCCTCATACAGCACTAAATGCACTTGGGAGAGCAAATTCAATCAGGACGATCTAGTTAACATATTAGCATTAAAAAAAAACAAAGTGACTAGTTCTTCTTTCTATCTCTCTTCTCCCTGCCCCCCACCACACCCACCCACATGTGTTTAGCCATTTACCTAGATCTAACATAAGTGTGATGAGCAGGAACACTGCGGATCTAGGTATGTGCCGCTCTTCGTTACACAAAAAATCCATTTAAATAGGTGTCTCCTTAAACTTATCTATTCAAAGGATTTACCAGAGATGCTTAGAGTTTTTCTTTTCCCCCCACAGGAAATGTACTAACAGGGTATTTATATACAATCCCAAGAAGGGAGACTGGAGAGATCTGGCTCCCATGAAAGTGGCTCGCTCAATGTTTGCAGTGGCTGTCCATAAAGGCAAAATTGTGATTGCAGGAGGTGTCACTGAAGAAGGCCTTTCAGCCTCTGTCGAAGCCTTCGACCTCACCACTAATAAGTGAGTGCATATCCAGACCATTTTAAAATAATTTTTTAATTTGAATTTTAATGACTAAGTTGCCTTATTTTTAATTTATTTTATTGTGGGGAAAATGGTAAAGGTGTTAGTTAAGGTCAGGGGAAAACATTTCAGGATAAACTATTTGCTTCACAAATAATTACTATTTAATATAAAAGTTCCAAGCAGATTTTCAGTTTTAAAACCATGCTCTTAATTACAAATTATACTGACTATTTATGGTAGGTCATAATTGTAATGAGATTACTGTAAAATCCATAAAGTCTAATTAGAAGATATGCTGATCTTTTACGTAGCAGATACACTTGAAGTTAAATATATTCTGTCCCAGAGCAGGACATATTTAGAATTAAACTAAAAATATAAAAAATGGAAGTTTTACCAAAAAATTATTAATGTAGGGAAAAATATATTTGACTTTAGCTTCTACTCTCTGACCTTTTCCTGTAGAAATGCTTTTGTCAAGCATTGGGCAAAATGAAACAAGTCAGAATATAGGTAATTTTATCTATCATCCTGGATCTCTTACACTCGCATTCTGCATTTAAACCTATCTTATCAGGAAAGTCTAACATTCTTGTTGCATTTACCCTGCTGAAAATCAGGAATAACTCCATTGGAGTGAATGGGTTACATCAGCATGAGAGGAAAATTGAGCCCGTTGGCCCTATCCAGCAGGATTGGGTTTACCTGTGCAAGTGTTTTAGGTTTTTACGCCATGATTCTGCATAGGGGAGAGTAACGTTGCAGTGGAAAACTCCTAACAATGCCAATGAGCTTGACTCTTCTTGCGCCATTATGTTAATGCTGGTTCAACAGAATGAACAGAAAGCACACAGACACCTTTGGAGGTTGCAGCAGGAGGAAATGAGGGCCTTCCCTGCATAAAGGATCTTGAGCATGCACACTTTGGCCTTAATGCTGGTGAATGGAGAAGCAGAATGTCAGTGTTGGTACACTATGGGCTTTTCCACATGCTAAGGCTCCTCAGACTAATCCTTAACCCTTGTGTTTCTGCCAACCATAGCTGTCAACATGGGATATCCCAGATACTTCTCCCTTTTTGAACAGAATGTTTCTTAAATATTGTCTGACTGATTTGGTTTTGTTTATAAATAACTTATAGGTGGGAGGTTATGCCTGAATTCCCCCAGGAGAGAAGCTCTATCAGTTTAGTCAATTTGAATGGATCCCTGTATGCTATTGGCGGTTTTGCTATGGTTCAACTGGAGTCCAAGGAATTTGCACCAAATGAAGTTAATGACATATGGAAGTAAGTTCTACTGTAATCACATTTCCTAAATGGAAAATTCACCTTGAGGTTTATAGAAGCTAGGGAGTAAGTCAAATCAGTATTACCCTTTCATTTCATAAATGAACTATTTATATACATTTTAAGGGACTGGTTGTCATAGTGTCTGGTGAGCACAATCTTTGTGTGCAATGAAGTAATACAGTTGTGAGACTTGGACCTGGGGAATAGTTCCACCGTCTGGTGAAGTGATGTAAACAATACAGTCACATCCCACCAGTTGCAGGCTATAGCAAAGTATAGAAAAAGGAGAGTGGGGTGTAGTATTTCTGGGTCTGTTCAGCTCCATAAAGTGAAATACCTGTTGCACTCTGACTTTTTGGCTAATGTCACCTTGTATACAATGCTGCAAGCCTCTTTCTTACATTGCCTAAACAATTTCAAGCTCATCATGTTTTCTTATGCAGGGTGATCTGAAAGAGACAGCAAAATGGAGAGTATTATCCCTATTATTGCATTCACATACACTAATAGATAGATGAGTTGCAATCCACATATAAACTTCTAGAGCAAACTCCCTTAGGGAGAGTCACAAACACACACATTCTAGAGTTTGAATCTGAATTAGCTAATATATGTGAAAAATCCCATATAGTCTGCAACTTCTGAATTGCTCAGATAATTTAAGGTGTGGGGAGCAATTGGTGGGAAGGTAGAAAGGATTCTGGGAAGAAATGAGTTTGAGGAATGATTGGAAGAGGAGAGAGGGGATACTTGGAGAACAGGCACCAGGACACTGTTCCAGGGATGAGGGAAACATGCTGCAAGGTGCCTAGCCAATACTAAGATAAAGGGACAAAGGGAGCGGGAAGGAATCAGAGCATCCTAACATTCTCTTTGGGAGAATAGAAGGGCTCTTGTATAGTAACAGTTTAACACAAAGGCTGCTGGGAGCTCTTGACATGTGGATTATTCTCCTTTTTATACATGTGTCCAAGGAGAAAGGTCAAGCTCAAAGAGCTAAGAAACTGAAGTGGATCTGTAGTCACAGTATTTTGTTAATTGCAGGTATGACGACGAGACGAAAGAATGGTGTGGCATGTTGAAGGAGATTCGCTATGCCTCTGGAGCCTCCTGCCTTTCGACACGTTTAAATCTATTCAAGCTATCAAAGCTGTAAATAAAAAGGCTAGGAAATTAAATAGGATGAGGGAGTTCTGATTATGGTCATTTTATTTTTGTTGCATAAAAAACAAACTGTACAGAGATTTATAGCTAAGTATCCCTTAAACTGACTGCAGCTGTGTTTTAAATGGTTACTAATTTTTTTTAGATAATAAACCAAAACTAACTTTTCGCTCAAGGTTAGAATCGGAAATAGTTCTGATTGACATTGACTGGAATTGGTTTTGAATAAATGAAGATATCATGTGAAGCTCAATCCTTCCTGTGTGAAATTCTCATTGAATTAACCAGAGTTCTGCTTACAGGATTGGGCACTTATCTTGAAACAATTTTAAGAAGTCCCACCACAGATGTAAGAGACATCACTAAAGCCAATTAATTTCTAGATACATGCTAGTTCTATTTAATTTGTCTTACTAGTGACAGGCTGTTTATACAGCTTTATTTTCCACTCCAACCATATACACAAAAGTTGCATTGTCCTGCCAGATCTACAAACGTATTTTATATGTAACGTTCAGAAGAGAGTAATTGAATCTGCGGGGCAAAGGTACATCATGTGGCCTAGGAAACATGCTTCAGCTAATGCAGTACTAGTGGTTCTGTGAGTCATGAAAACAGAAGTTTACAAGGTTATTAGGTTATGGGTATTAGCCCTACAATTTGACATGCTTTGATTTTTCTTCTGGTTGCAAAATCCTTGTAATTTTTTTTTCTTTGCATGTGATTTTTGGCTTGTTTATAAAGCAGATTCTTCCGTGATGTTTTTGTAAGAAATTTTCAAGGCCATTAACTTAGCACTAATGACCAACCCTCCCATGATAAACCCTCGGCACACACTTGTAACAAAGGGAAATATTTTCAGTGAAAAAAAATGGATTTCAATTAGGGCTTCTAAATAGTAGCAAGGAAAAATTATTTTAAAAATGATGAAAAATATCTTGGCAGTCTCGGTCTTAGTGGTGCTTGTTTAGTTATGTCTGCTGCCCAGTAAGTCATAGTCATAATCATATAAAAGGTCTACATTCCTTAATAACTTACATATGTTAGAGGAGGCGGGAGTAAAAAACAACAAGGAGCATTTTGTGGAAACAATGCTATGAGACTTGGCATTATAAACTCAGACTTTTTCTGTTGAGAGTGCAGGTGTGCAAATGGAGGAAACCTGCAATGAGGGGCTAGGACCAAAGTGCTAGTGAACCTGTTCATCACATCCACACCCAATTAATCTATCTAATCGGGTACTTCAGGTATAGGGCTCTGGAGAGACTGTATTGATAAACTGAAGGGAATTTAAGAAGCATCATAAGATGTGGAAGAGGAGAGACGAGAGTTTTCTTGCTGCACTACGGAGATCAAAGGAAATTCATTCTGTGTTGGATACCTCTTTTCCTTTCTCCCACCTCTCCTCCTCCCCACCAAGCTGAAGCTCCTTCAGGCAGCAGGGACTTAGTTGTGCTATTTACAGCAGGGGGAGTGGCAGCAGGTTGAAACAGCATATTCACACAGCCCTTTTCGGCCTTCAATAACTATGTACGTGCCTCGCATCACCACAACTCTCCTTCCAGAGAAGAGGAACGCACTGATCTTTGCAGCATGTGATGTAATATCACATCTCCAAAGGTAAGTGTCAAAATATCTTCCCGCGCCCCACCCTTCTGGGAAGAAGGCCATGCTAAATGCACATGACTAAGTCAGCAAGACCTTAGAATGATCCTTTTTAAAAAGCAAACAAACAAAAAACCACACACACTCCAAAGACCTATGAAAAGCATCAAGCCTTGTGGGCACCAACAATTGTCTGCTATGCAACACTTCCCACAATTTGAAAGAGGAAAGCAAGGTCTGGATAGAACTACTTTGGGACACATTTACTAAAATGCAGGTAGGAATCAGCAAAGAAAATGGATTTGTGACTTTGATGGCTGTATATTCAATTTTTATGAAATTTAAATTATACAGATTTCATGCAGACTTTGGCCAAAATATAACTTAGCATTATATATTCTTTAAAATATATACAGATGGTATTTTTATGGCATATGAATGAGGAAACACCACTAATCTAATCCAATATGATTGTAGCAAACATGTCAGGACTGTACAAAAATTAAAAAAAAAAACCAACATGAATGTAGATTCTTCCAGCACTGCCTTCCTAGGGAAGATAAGTTAGCATGTCTCAAAGGCACAGGCACAAAAAGGCATTGTACAAGTATACTCCCAGGTCTCATCTTTTTGGTTTTCCCCATAGCACACACTATCAGCCAGCTCGTCAACTGAAGTAAATTGACAGCCTTGTTTCAGCCAATGTAATTACCCGGATTTACACCATCTGAGGAACTGGCCCTATAACACTGCTCTGCAGCCAAAATGCTTCTGAAATAAATGTAGTCAAACTTTACTAATTCTGGGTCACTGAGAATGAAAATGATGCTTAAAATTGTTGATTGGCTCTAGTTTTCAAGATATGCTATTAGGTCAGTATATACGACCCTTGACTTGGGAATGGCGGAGGATAAGTGAGTTATAAAGGGAAGGGATCTCAATTTAAACCAGAAATGACTAAAATACATCTTTGACTGGATCTATGAATAAATCTATGACCGGGTTTGGACAGTACTTGCTTTTTAGGCAAAACAATGAATGATGCAATCTGAAGCTGGTATTGCGTCATACATGATATGAATTGCATCATGTTATTCCTAGAAGTCATGGATGATGCAATCATAACGAAGCTTACATCACTCTGCTGAACAAATTGCCCTATATCAGCTCTGGAAATCATACAGTGTCGGGCTCTCTTATTTGTCAGTGTTTGATTTTGCAAAGGGACACATTTCTGTTTAGCCAAAGTGAACAGAGATGCCTCGTACTTGTGTGAACAGTGCAGATAACTTCTGCTATGTTTGTGGTGAAGTGACTTTTGCATCACAAAAGCGCAGTATAACCACTATGGTTAAGAAAGCCTATCACCTTTATTTTGGCTGCAAAACTGGAGATCAGGACAAGAGGTGGGCCCCACACATATGCTGCAACACTTGTGCAACAAATCTTCACCAGTGGTTGAACAGGAAAAGGAAATCTATGCCTTTTGCAGTGCCAATGATTTGGAGAGAGCCAACAGATCATACCAGCAATTGTTACTTCTGCATGGTGCCTCCAGTTGGGAAACGTGTGTCAAAGAAGAAAAAGTGGACTGTGCATTATCCAAACATTCCATCAGCTATATGCCCAGTACCCCACGGAGAAGGACTGCTAGTTCCTGATGCACCAGAATCATTCTCACTTGAGTCAGACGAGGAAGAGGATGAAACTTCTGGTCCTGAATCATCAATGTCACAGGACCCACATTTTCTCCCATCCTCCTCCTCTGAACCACACCTCATAACACAAGGTGAACTGAATGACCTTGTCAGGGATTTGGAACTACCCAAGAGTAAGGCAGAGCTGTTTGGCTCCAGACTACAGCAATGGAATCTCCTGGCAGGTGATGTTAGGGTTTCCATGTTCCGTGACCGTCAAAAGGATCTTGTCCCATTCTTCTTCATGGAAGGTGATCTTGTAGCCTGCAACAACATCGATGGTGTGATGGCAGCCCTCAACATCGTTCACGATCCAGATGAGTGGAGACTGTTCATTGATTCATCGAAGACTAGTCTTAAAGCTGTTTTACTGCATAATGGCAATGTTTTGCCATCAATTCCAGTTGGTCATGCAGTCCATATGAAGGAAACCTATGACAACATGAAACAACTTTTGAGGTGCATAAACTATGACCAACATCAGTGGCAGCTTTGTGGCGATTTGAAGGTTGTTGCTCTCTTGCTCGGTCTGCAAACTGGATACACAAAGTACTGCTGTTTTCTCTGCGAATGGGATAGTTGTGCAAGAGATTCCCACTACATCAAGAAAGATTGGCCACTCCGACAGTCATTGGAGCCTGGGAGGAAAAGTGTTCAGCATCCACCACTTGTTGAATCAAGGAAGATTTTGTTACCACCCTTACACATCAAGCTGGGTCTGATAAAGAACTTTGTCAAGGCCACTGACAAAACACAAGCAGCTTTCAAGTACCTCCGTGGAAAATTTCCAAGGTTAAGTGAAGCTAAGATAAAGGAAAGTGTCTTTGTTGGTCCTCAGATTCGTAAACTTCTTCAAGATGATGCATTTGACCATGCACTGCGTGGCAAGGAAAAGACAGCATGGAAAGCCTTCCAGTTAGTGGCAATAAATTTTCTCGGAAACAACAAAGCAGACAACTACAGGTTGTTGGTGGAAAAACCTCCTCAAGGCATACAAAAGCCTTGGTTGCAACATGTCACTAAAGATACATTTTTTGCACTCTCATCTAGATTTTTTTCCACCAAACTGCGGAGCAGTGAGCGACGAGCACGGCGAGCGATTTCACCAGGACATTGCAACAATGGAGAAACGCTATCAGGGCAAATGGAGCCCATCAATGCTTGCAGACTATTTCTGGACAGTGACAAGAGATGCTCCATTTAATGAATACAAGAGACAAGCCAAGAAGCGCCGAGTAGACACTGAATAGGACTAAACTATATACATAATAGTTTTTTGCCTTTTGTTTCATAATAAATTTGATTTATATAACCCTTTTGCTGATTTTTAAAGTGTTACATAAACAGGACAGGTGAAATATTACCATGTAAAGCAACCATAAACACAGGAAAAGACGTAGGTTTACAATTTATGATTAAAACTCTACTATCTATACGTAGACATAAAATGTAAAAACTTAAATATCTTAGCAACAGTAGCCAATCAGTTGTTTTAATTGTCATATTTGAATTCAGCACATCAAAATACATAATAAATAGCACATTTTATCTCTGAAGCAGACCACTTAAAAATTGTAGACCAGTGTAATTTTAGGAGTATCTGGTTACATTGATCTTTGCTGCCAGCCATATGCTGGATTGCCTTGATAATTTAGACTTCAGAGGAAAGCAAGTCTAAGATAGGTAGGGTGTGAATTTAAAGTTCACTAACTATTCCACTCTAAATCCCACGTGGACACTTACTGCACAATACACTTTAAAGTGTTATTATCTCAAATGGTAATTAACATATGGATTATGCCTTAGGCTCCACCTCCTTTTTGTCTCTGTATATAGAGGAGTATTGGGTTTAAATAAGAGGGTTTTCATATTTTTCAGCACCCAAAAAGCCTTTTGGCTTGTGGTCTACAGGTCAACCTTACCCCTGTTCTGTTACCCATTGTATTTGAGTCAGCAGCAAAACCTGAACTGTACATGTTTCTACAGCAACTAGCATAATTGGGCCCCAATTGCAATTGAGGCCTATGGCTGGTGCCATATGATAAAAGTTTTTTTACTACTTGAAATCAAGATAAAATACATACATGGCATTAGCTCTACTATATCCAAGACTGGTAGTTTGTTGGTCTTCTCTTTGTAAGCACACAGGCTCTCTAACTACTCATTTGTTTTTCTAACACTTACCCAAAATGCTTGCTAGTGGTTCTGCAGTTTATTTTGCAGGCTTTTTTAGAGTTCTTGGTGCCTCTGCTATGGGATGTAGTCATGAGCAAAAAACAAACAAACAAACAAAAAACCACAAACTGACTTAAGACATAGAATTAAGACACCTGTTGCTGACCAATATGACCCTGATATTGACAACTATCAACACTTGTTGCCAGCTAGTACCCTTACCAAATGAATTGTAATTCCTTTTAGATTGTAAAATCCCCTGGCAAGAGACCACCATCCAGACGGTCACACACAGTGTTCACTACATAAATAACATTTACTCTAGAGGAACAATATAGTAAAATTTTTGGAGTTTTATTCAAATTATTTATTGTAATATCAGTTTCTTCCCCCCAAGTAAAATTAATTAATTTCCATGAATTTTTAGCTAATTCATTTTGTTTCAGTATTCCTTAAAATATTAACTAGCTGGTGCCAGTGGAAAAGTTACATGCTTAGGAGACTTTGAAGCTCTTTTTCTCAGGACTTCTCTCTCTTTTTTTACAACCACTACAAGGTAACAGCCCTTCTTCAGGGAGTGTGACTAACACTGATGGCATTAGTAGACATCAGTGGTTAGGAGGAAGGACAAACAAACCTACCACTATTTTTAAATAGTTTTTTAAAATAACTATCACTGATTTAATTCAGAATGAAAATGATTTCAAACTAATTAAACACCACTTCAAAAAATAAAATAAAACACACTTTGTTTCAGGTTTTTTCACTTTTCAAGGACAAATGTACTTTCTTAATCTACTTCAGCACTAGTTTTGATGTAGGTCTTACTTTCTCCTTACAAATATTCAGCACAGAACCCAGCCTTGTGTAACTTATGAACATTTATCAGCATGGACACAAGATCTGTGTGCCAGTCCCTTTACTATGATAATGAAAAACCTAATTGCTGCAGAGCAGTTATGTTCAGCTTCTCTCACATGCAAGCCAGGTAAGAGGCCATCAGGTGTGCTGAGGAACACATTACCCATTTTCTGCCACAAGCTCAACTTCCTTTCTTACACCCCCATCCCCGCAATAACCTGAAATCTGCCTGTAGGAAAGCAAGAGTCCATGCACATGACTTCTGACTAGTTCACAGCTTTTTGCTCCATTTTACTGCAGCCTAACCTAGGTTTCCTCACATTCAGTTCTTCTGCCTTTAATAGCTTTGATAGTTTTTGGATGTTTTGCTTTGCAGGAGGAACAAAATGAAGTGCACAGTTTGTGGAGTCCCCAGGACCCTGTCTACAAGGTGTAGTCCTCCTATACAGTGCTACTTTCACACTCTGCAGTAGAAGAGCAATCCACAGCACTTGCAATGCCTGTCAGCTTGATCAGGAGTCCCATGGCCATAGGAGGAGAAGCACCCACCCAGTCTTCCACAGGTGAGAGTAAACACAGCCCCACATATTCACATGGGAGAGGAGGACCTTGCCCTTGCAGGTTATAAGTTTTTTTCCTCAGTCCTGAGAAGATAGCGTCAAGTATAATAGAAGTTAATACTTACTGACTAGTAAAGGGAGAAGTAGTAGCCACTTGCAAGATGGCTAGTTTAGAGTTGTAGGAGCCTGCCCCTGCCAGATTTAAAGGGAAAGTACCAGAAAGGCATGCTGGGAAAAAGTTTCTGTTAAAAGAGCAGCCCACCTCTCGGAGGAGCCCTAATGACGAGGCAGTCATAAAGAAAATTGCTCCTGAAAAAGAGGTTGCTTTTGCATAGTATTGCTTCACAACACCAATATCTGTCTCCAACAAATACTGTCTTGTCTGTTCTGTTCTCTTCTCCTGCATCTCATTGTCTTAGGTTTTTTCAACAAGCCTGAGTGCTTGTCCGACTAATGGAAGTCTTGTTACTCTGGAGATAGTTTGGGGAAGTCCCTAAAAAGCCTGACCTCAGGTAGGCATGGTGCTACCTCTTCCCCCACCAGTTTCAAGAGAGTATTAGAGATTTCACTATCAGGAGGGCCATCCTGATACTCTACCTAAGTTTTCAGTTTTGCCCTCTGGTGCACTGGAAAGCCTCTCCCTCACTTATAGAAATGCCATTCTATATTTTGGAAAATAAGTAAGAAAAGTAACCCCAAAATCCTCCATTAAAGTAAGGCAGTGCTGTTCTTTAGGACACTGAGGTCTCATAATCTCATCTCAAATTTAACCATATTGAATAATGTGTACTCTCCTTCTAAGTGGAGAAGTTACCTTACTCATATTTGAAGTTAAGTTTGGCTGCAAGCTGTGCCATGCAATACCAGATACTCATATTAGTCTTGGAAGGTCTTTGCTGTCTTCCACCAGTCTCTCAAATATAATTCACCTTTAACTTCTGCACTGTTTTCTCTTTAATTTGTATGTAATTTTATTACCAATGGGCTGGTCCAATGAGAGCTTCTGTGCAAATGAGCCATGTGCAATCCCAACCTCTAGCAAAATCCTTCAGGTAGGCCTACAGTACTCTTAGAGTAAAGTCTTTTAGCTTTCCCTGCCCCCACCTCCCATTTTGGAAATCCTTTAATGTTATTTGTTCTGTCACTAGTTTTACCGCCACATCATGAGTTGCATGTGAACAGTGTGCAGTGTAGTGCAGATTGATTGGCTGCCACACCTTTGGACTAGTTTACTTTTTGGGGCCCAAGAAATATTCAGGGAGGCCCCAGCCACACTCCCTACACCAAAGGCCCAGGATTCCCCACCCCAGATGAAAATCCTCATTAGCTTCTAAGTTTACTGCCACTTTGATGGACCGGTACCAAATAGCTGCAGTATGGCCAAGAAAGCCTGCTTTAATACGTTTGGTTAGGATTCTTGCATTCCCAATGTTTCTGTGCTGCTAGTGAGATTCTGCATTCACTTCTTGTTATCCATTTTGTCACACACCAAAGAGCATCCCTCATTTCTAAAGGATTTACTGCTATTTCTGCAATAATATTTCCAAATTTTTGTTTGATAAATTCTGTGTGTCCTCCCCAGTCCCTTCTGAGGAGGTGGTAGTGTCATTTTATGGTCCAGCTGCCATAGTCCCAGTTGGTTGCAAGCCTTAACTAGCTATAACTTGGTGATAATGTAAAATTCAAGTTTCTTTATCCCCTTTTTAGACCTTTGCAACCAGCCAAGTCATTGATAAACTCAGGATTACGTCTCCAATCTCTTGATTCCCAGTGCCTAGGCTTATTCAGCGTGGCCTATAAAGAGATTTCAATGGAGAATAAATGTCTTAAGGTTAAAAAATATTTAATGTTACATGATCAAGTTAAATGTTTATATGAAAATATACATTCATGATTGTCTCTTCTATATTACTTTGTTTCAAATATACTCTTTTTCAGATACTCCATCCATGCATCTTTTGATGACAGCTCCATGGAATTCCATTCAAAGTGAGGAATCTGTAAGACAGAGTTTGCACAGTAACTTACTGTTAACATTTCTTCTTGTTACAGTGTCACAGTAGATACACATACTCAATATGTGGCACCTTTTATTTAAGCCCTGTGCTCTCCATTTTAAGATATGTAAGGTTAAAGATTGTTATAGGAGATGTAGCCTTTTAATGGGCTATGCTTCATTTTTAATATTAGGAATTTCTTAACGCTAAATGTATTTGCCTGGTAACAGTCACCTTGCTTTCATAGAATAATAATAGTGGAGATGAAGGACCAGATGCTCAGGTGGACTAAGATGGCATAGCTCCACCATCATGTCGTCATTTCCTGTCAGAATTTCAAAATACCTCTAATTAAGGACTAAATCCTCCACTGATATAAACTGGCAATTTACACCAGCTGAGGATCTGACCCTAACATTTTAAAAACTCCCTCAGCCAGGAAATGACATGATAAAAGTTGTGTAACATATAGTATCAGAAGAATACCAGAGGGAGAAAATTAAGGGTATTCAAGCTGTCTGAAGAACAAAACTGTGAGTCACATGGAAGGGATTCTGTTTCAAATTACAGTAGATGAAGCAAGAGTTAGAGTGGAACCTGCTTATAGTGAAGCTCTGCTTCTAGGGTATGTCTACGCTGGGTTGAAGGAATAATAAATCTAGATCTCTAATCCTCCATTGGGGAAGCTCCACCACTTGTAGCAACAGTGGAAGCAGTAGCTTAGGCAGGACATGTGTTTTTACCACTATGTCTGGGCTAGACACCACAGTGGTAAGTGTCCATGCCCTGTCTATCCCACAGCTTCCACTGCTGGAGCTGCACTAGTGGAGAATTAGGGGGTCCTAGTGTAGAAAGCCCCCACTTGAACTGAAGTGGAGCAAAATTCCCAAATTGATACAGTGCATTTCAATGGACTTTCACTCCTTTTAAATGGAGCTTCTCTCCACTTAAAGGTGGTTCCAGTCCGGCATTCCTTTCAGAATGCGGCAATCTACCAAGGATTAACACGTCCCTCACCTCCTCTGTTTGAGCGGCAGAGGCAAAGCAGCCACTATGCTATAGTGGAGGAAAGGTATACAAGATCATTTGACTTGTTTTGCTGCAGCGGTTCCTAGTGAACAGGAACTAGACGACACACTTTCCATAGCTATTTCCTCCTGGTAGGGAAAAATACTGTCTTTCCCCAACAACATTACAGAGCCTGGAGAATGCCCTGCAAATACAGGAGAGCATTCTGCCACATATGCCCTTTCCTGTTAAAGAGAAACTGTATAAAGTTTTTGAAGGGGAGAGCTTAGAGGATTCCATTGTACACACCAGTCCAAATATAAGGTATTGATATAACAGATTGTGTGCACCATACCTGAACCACCTGGTACCCCAAAATTTCCAGGTGTCTTTTTTTCATTGCAATTTCTCCATTGAGCTGACATGAATTTTTGCAAAAAGCTTTAGAATCCAGAAACTCCACAGCAATTCTGCTAACAAACAAAATAGTTACTTTCAAATATTAGTAGGATGTCTATTAGTGATCCCCCTATTCAATTATAATAGTTGTAGTCAGACTACCATTAGATTAACCTGAAAACTAAGGTTTAAAAATTTAAAGAAAATTAAACTCATTCTTTAAGTCAAGACTCAATTTTCTTCATATTTATCTAGACAAATATGAACTCAAAATGGTTCCCAAAAGCTTTTCCCTTTTACACGTCTGGGTAGCTGCAAAACAGAAAAAACAGCCAAACCAATGTTTTCAAGGTAGACACTTTTGTTGCATCTCCCTACATAATTTTTGTGCATCTAACTACTGATTTGTATAAGCAAATACCTGATTTGCACACACAGAATAATAAAAATATCCCTGAAAGGCAGTTGTCAGCACAAACACTGCTAAAGACAAAGTTCAGAGAGGAAGCCTTAAATATAGGCATGAAGGACTTTAAAAAGCAGCCAACTTGAAACCAGTCTACCTTTAGAAAGGCAACCAATGCAGCACAGATGTAATATCAACTGCTCAAACTCAGGAGCAAATGTGTTGCTGCATTTAGAATAAAATGCTACTGATGGAAAAGCCCTTCTAGCTTAGCAGCTTTACCATTATCAAATCACGTAGATGTAGAACATGCCAGGTGTGTTCACGCAATGGGAGCACATGCACATTTTTTGGAAGCAACTTCTAATTAGAGTGTGTTGTTGCCATTGAAAAGTCAGTGTTTATTAACAGTTATCATGTGCCTGTATCTGAACAAAGCCAGCAGAAGGCAAAGGTTTAGCATCTCAGATACTGCTGTGGTACCTGTTGGTAAAGGCTGACTTTTTTGAGCCAAGCACTGTACACTTTAAAACTGTATACCCTTTTTGTCCTTTACATCTGAGAATCCTAAAGCTCATCTACAATCCTTAACCCTCCAAAGCCTGGCGCTGTCTTCTGAGTGAGTTGTATCTGCATTTTACAGGGGGGATGCTAAGGCACAGAGGGTAAGGCCCTCATCCTTTTAGGTTCTCCACACCTGCAACTTCACTAGGTTCAACAGCAGTTGCAGGAGGTCTGCAAAGCAACAGGCTTTGAGAAGTCAGGGCTGTATTGCTAAAATTCTGCATCACAGCCATTCAGCGCACCTACAAATGATCAAAGAGGCTTTGATTTCCCACTTTCCAAGTAAGAGTTGAGGCCATACTGATATTAGGCGTTCACAAAGAACAGCTGTCCCTCCTGCCTTGCACTCAATACCACTCCTAGTCACAGGAGGTGTGATGTGTATATTAAAAAGCGAAGCCACAGCCAGCATGAAGGGTAAGAAAAAGCCAGAATATACAAACTTGGTTCATCTACTTAGCAAAATCTAATGTATAGAAACCCATGTACTAACCTCTGTGCTCCCGGTGGAAGCCCCTTCTTCCCCAGGAGCTGGATGTCTGGTCCCCACTGCACTAAGTCAGCCAAAACTATACTCTGATCCATATAGGGAAGAGGCTTTTTGTTTTTATCCAGAATGAATTCAAAATCTAAGAAAATGCAATAACCCAGTACACTAATCAATATAGGAGGAAAATGGATCTGATTTAATATCTAGAACATTTATTTTAAGAAAAACTAAGTTACCGTTATCACTGGAGTTATCAAATATTATTTGTATTATATAGGGTAAAGTGAGTTGTGGGGCTTTTTTTCCAGACCCACTTTGTATCCAGTTTCCAAAATAGCAACATTCTGTTTGATGGCTTATTATACTTACACATTTGGGCCCAATGCTCAGATGCTCCAAAGATATATAGCAATGGAGTTAGGGAGAAGACTCAGGTCTATAATAACCCCTACAGGAATTAAGTGTGGACTTGTGGATCCAAGGCTATTTCCACCAACCTGGTTAACCACCCACCTATTCCATAGTAGTAAGGCGTGAGAACAGATACTTTTGCATACTGGCTTCCTCCCAAGATCTCCCCCAGCATTCTACGAATCTGCTGTTGCGCTGTATTTGTGCTGCGATTGCCTACAAAAACAAAATGGACAAATTAGTGCACCAACATACAGGCCTGCAGTCTTGAAATAAAAATAGTGTCACAGTAAACAGAAAACTGCAATTGTTACACTAGATATCTGAAAACAGACAAAACTGGGATTAAAGCATTTCTGTAGAACACTAATGATGTTGTTTTACTTTTGTAAGCTAACCTTTCACAACCTACACAGAGCTCCACCACCTCTGAGAAGAAGACTGGCAGCCAGGTGCATCAATGGCACATACCACAACAAGGTAAGGGGGAGGGCAAATTTTGCCCAAGGACTCTGGAGTAAACCCTTACTTTTTTACAGGTACTGCCACAGGATATTTTCACATCAATGCAGGACAGATAGGACATCTGTTTTTAAGGTTTCATCTGACTTCTTTTTATGCTAAGTATTACATTCAGTTATCAGCTTTTATAGAATGCTAATAAATAACCCCATTAAAATGCTTGAAGAAATGTAGCACCTACCGAACTGTTGGTCCTCCATAACTAAGAACAATAATGGCATTGCCTCTCCTAAAATACTGACCTTTACGCTGCATCTGCTGACAATAGCGCTCATGAAACCAAGGGATCTGAAACTCAGGGCATTCCAGACACACAGCTCTGTTCAATTCCATCAGGCGTAACCGGACCTTCCAATTCAAGGTATCTGACGGGACTGAATTTAAAAAGTCAGCTAGAACACAGGAAGTCTGGAGGGGCACTCAAAATGGCTACTTAATTAATGGAGAAATAGCCTTTTAGCTAGCAGTGCACATTAATGCACTTAAGTTCAGAATCTTACAAAGAATATGGAAATCTCTTAACTGGAATTTTTTCCTTCTCTTTTTATTCAACAATAAGGAATTAGAAAAATGCAGCCATTCAAAACATCTCTTCTGAATTTCCTACCCATCAGCTCTTAACTAAATGGCAGGGGGCCAGCCCAGCAGCCTAGTTGTAGCAAAATGTGTCTGGGGGAACGGAATCAAAGTTTGGAACTAGTGCTCATCCCTTTGGTTACAGAGGGAGGAAGTCTGGGGGGAGTCTTCTGTTGTGGACAAAACCGCCACACAACTTCCTGAGCTATGCATGTGACAGTATTCTTATAAGATTCCTGCAGTAATGTAATTTATTTCAAAACAGATACTGAGTATGGGAAATGAATAACCACTCTGAAAATGTTATTTCAGCGCTAATATGAGGACAAGCTAACTGCAAACAAACCCTAAACAAAATCCTTGATGATGCTCAGATTCCAACTATGTCTTTTAAAACCAGTACACTGATGTCACTACTTCTTCCCACCAAGCATTCCAACCATCACCTGAATCAAGTTGTATTTGTGAAGGTGTCTTCCAGGAAGACTCAATTATTTAAAAGTATTTCTATATCTATAGTAGTATACTTATCTACCACACCATTTTGTGCCACACCCTACATAATTAAATTAGTTAAATCAGACAAAAGTAAGCAAAATAATTTAATTTCCAAAGTTTATAACTGGTTACAAACTAGATGTTAGACTAAAAGGCTAAGAACTTTTGAAGAACAAAAGTTTATAAAATTCAGTGTTTCCTTACATAACACAGACACTTTAACTAGGTGTTGTGAAACAATCATTCTTTGCAGGATCAGGGCCTAACTTTAGACAAGACACAACAAGTGTGTGTAGCAAACCAACAGAGATAGTAGGGGAAGGAGCACAAAGGTAAAAATAGAAATTTATAACTACATAACTAACTATGGTACAATTTAGCAGGTTGATTAAAATATAAAACATCTCCCCAAACTATTGCATTCTTAGTAGTATCAAACTCACTCTGATACATGGCAGAGCCGGTTTGCTGGTTGGCAGATTTGCCAGCTGGTTGAGCAGATGGGATGAAGACTTCAATTTCAAGTATATTTTCATTTTAAGAGAAAATATTTGAAAAGACACTCCTCCTTTACTGACTTGCCAAGACAGGAGTCCATGTTTTCCCTACCTCAACCAACAACATCATGACATAAGAGCAGAAAACAGCACTTCCTGTCCTGCTCAAGTGCCTATGTAATAAGATTTTGCAGAGGAAATAGAAACTTAGGATTTAGTATCTAAAAAGCTTGATCCTGAGAGGTGCTAAACGCCCTTGCACAGGACGAGCTCAGCATGTCTCAAAGCGGGCCTTAAGTAAAAGGAGGAAGAGACTGTGGTTACTAGAGTTTCAATGTAACAGTATTTGTCATTTTTAAATCTACACATGTACTTGATTACTGATTTGGGATCGTTTACAGTGTAAAAGATATTTCAAAGCTTTACAGTCTTTATAAAAAGCATAATAAGAAAATGAGGGATAAATACCTACTTTCAAGCTGGGCATCCAGTTTGGCTAGGAAATCAACATTAAATATTGCGTTGATCAGGGCTGGAGGAAAATACTCAGCAACAGCCAAGGAATAACCAAGCAGCACTAGGATGTGAGGCTCAAAACAATCTTTAAAAAACAAAACATATATTTATATGGATATATTACATAACATTTGTTAAAAAGTCTAATGAAAATTGTCTAATGAGCTCTATTCTTCCTTCCATTAACATGCCTGACTCCCATTACTATCAACTGGAGTTAAATACACGCCCACTGCTTTGCCAATTTTCCCAATGAGGGCTGTAAAACTCTAACACAGTAAATTTCAGTTTATGTTGTAAAATATATTGTTCCTTGTAGCAAGGCTTATCACACCAGCCAAGTGGAACTGTGCCTCTCCTACTCCACAAAAACTTGGCCTAATTATGGCATATTCTCTGCAGGAAGAAAATGACCAGTCTTAGAAGAAGTAATAGCAAGGTACTATATTACATAGCAATCTTTCATACAACTCTCAAACTATACTATCAGCCAAGAAATCGGTTTTTGTTCATCTGTTCCTGACTCACCATCTTCTGGTAATCAACCACAAGATCTACCTCTCCCCCAAATAATTAAGAGCCTGATTCCAATCCCTTTAGGAGAGGCCACATTAATTATTTTGAAAGGATTTTCCATTTACCCACATGACAATCAGCTAGTTTAAATTCTCACTTTCTTTGTACAACAATTCAAGATATATTCTTAGTCCCATAGCAACAGCAATTTCTGAAGTGTGAAATAAGGCTGTGAACTCCCATGGAAACACACAATTAATTCTGCAGAACATTACTTAGAAAAAGAAAAGAAAATTAATCCGTATGTTTCAATAGCCATCCAATTCCCATTTCTCTCAAGTGTACCTAAATTTGTGCCCTGGAAAAACAGTAACTGACACAATTCAGAGTCTATATTACCTAGCATCACTTACCTAAGTGAGAGCTACAATGTTGGATGCAAGTCTCAAAGAACTCTTCACTTTGAGGAGGATCATAATTCAGAACAGTGAAGGTGCGGAGAATAGCATACATTCCAGAAGGATGGATCTGGATAAGAAATTTTAAAATAACCATTTCAAGAGTGAAAAAGAATCAATTTCAATACAGTCTGATGTTGCATTGTAACGGAGAGGTTTGTAACTAATTCAGAAGCAGAAGACCTAGAGTACATGGACTACTTTTAAATTCGAATGATTTCCTTTGCTCCTCAGATTTTACAGTATACAAATATTTTAAAATATACCAAACTGATGAATAATATTTTGAAGTATTAAAATCAAAGTCTCTGCATCAGAGCAAAAGTAGGAGCAGATATTTATAGCAATATAAACATTATTCTCTTCTTTCCAAAATCAGAGACATGCCCAACTTCATTGTCTAAAATCTTGTAGTTTCATCTTAGTACCACAAACTAATAAATACAATAGGTTTAAAACTGTCAGTCTCTCCTCAGAAGATACTGTATTGACAACTCAGTTGAAAAGAAGACTAACTCATCTGTCCTCTTAGAAAGGATGATACCTGTTTCAGGAAAATTTTCATTCAAAACCTCCTCTATTTCACCCCTGAAGTAGAATAAATCTCTAGAACTGCCAATTAACAGGTCTGAAAACAGTGGTTCCCTGTATCTTTAATCCCATTCCCACCATTATGGTAATCTGATGCTTTCTAGACATTACTTACAATGATTTACAATAATTTACAAAGCAGTTGGAAGAGGAGAAAGAACACTCACTGCACTGTAATAAAAATATTATAGGAAAAAGGCAGCACATGTGATCATACCATCAGGAGCCAAACTTCTAAAAGTGAACATATATCATCTGACACACTAAAATTATAGTAACACCTGAAGTATCATCAATACCTTGTTTATATGTTGAACTGCCACAGAAGCTATTCTATCAAGTAATGGAGTACAGCGGTAGTTTGTTTTGAGGAGAAAAGTTGATAATTCTTGTACATTCATCCATGTAATTTGGTCCATCAAGCGCTGACAAGTATTCACTGTTTCTTCAACAAGTATTTCTTCAAACCATTCTCCAGATAAATATCTACATTCTTCCAGCAACAGATCCAAGTCACTGGCTTTTTGAAGCCTCTGATATCCGCAGTTACTTAATTTTTCCAGAAGCTTTGCACTTGGTCCAGAAGTGCTTTGATGACGTGACTGATCACGACGAACCCATCTGACAAGAGCTGTAGCAAAGCTATTCAAATCATTTAATTTGCACTGAGACAAAACTGCATCAACTCTGTTAATCACTACTTCATCCACTTGAGAAGAAGGAAGCATGGACAGAATACGAGTTAGCATAGAAATGTCACGGGGTACAACATTAACTTGTAAGTAGCTAGAAGAAAGGGGAAAGAAACAAAACCATCAGTACTGAGTAATATAATTTATGGATAAAAATAGCAAATAAATTATGTAAATATAAATTATATTTGAAAAACAAAACATTAACCACATTAGCCATCTACATTTCATAAGTTTGCAATAATGACAACAATGTGATAAAAGTTCAAAGCATGGACTACTACTGTCTTATTCATTGCGAGACCAACATTTTCCTGCCACTTTACTCACTAATAATGTGTGTCACCAAACTACCACTATAGAATCACCTGAACCAGAGCAGGTGAAAACAGAGGCATGAAAGCCTAAGGAGCAGAGAACAGGAAGCACTATTTAAATACAAGCAGATTATGAAAAGTGAACAGAAAAGAAGCTCTCAAACTGATCAATGGGAGGTCACTAGAGCCATCTCCCTGGTGTGGAAATAGTGGAAGCCATATTGCAGAGGATCTAAGAGGAAGCTGAGGTAATGGGACTAAGCTACATGCTGAAGGAAGGAGAGAGGTAGAGTGTTAATCAGAGAAAATGAAGTCATCAGATACATTTTATTTTCTTGGAATGTGAAATTGAAACCATCCTATAAGAAATTCAGATAAGCTGGGATGCCTCAGTTTTTAGGGTTGCTCTTTCTATCTTGATACTAGTAGAAGAATTCTGTCCAAACAGCTGCATAGACCAAGAAGGCGGAAGGCTTTATAGAGAAGCTCCTAGCCATATTATGTAAGAGAAATATCTCAGACTTGCCACTCAGATGTAAAACTGTCAGGCTCAAATAGTCTTGCCTGAGATGCAAGGGCAGCCCCTTAGAGAGGAGATCCTGCCTACTTGAGGAGACAGAGAAGACACATTTGCAACAGCTATACTACGTCTGAGTACCACAGCCTTCTTTATCAGTCTGGGATGACGATGACCAGGATAGTCCCTTCTCCTCTATCTTCTGAATCATTCTTCCTAGTAGTGGAAGAGGGAGGAAGGCACAGAGAAGCTAATTCAGTCAATGAGGCTCTAAGGGATGCTGATGAAACTTAGACTTCCCTTCTAAGGGCAGATTTTATCTTCCTGCCTGCTGGGTCCTCTGGGGAAAAAAAGCCCCTTGTCAGGAATTAACACATCCTTTGCCTGGGATACCTCATCTGTATCAACATTGCAGGAGAAGAAAGAGAAAGCTTTTGGATTGTGAGATTCTACAGGCATTCCGGGTTTGCCAAATCAACCTTTCCCCAGCCTTCCCAAGAGGCACCTTGGGCAGTGTGTTAGGGACGCAGAGACACCCTCATCCCCAACAAGCCATTCAGACTGAGCTCCTTCCCCCACAGAAGGGCCATTGTGGGAGAGCTCCTCTTCTGTGGCTCCTAAAAGGGTCTCCTCGTCAATGGAACAATAGTCCCCCAACATGAACTATTAAGAGTCATTAAACCCCCTTAGCTTTGTTTGGGTTAACTATGGCCCAGCAACTTGGCCAAGCGCATGAGGTTCCCCAGTTAAAGAAGAATACACTCATTTGTGTTCCTTTCTTTTTCATTTGGGCTGACACCTGAGTCCCTACTTCTCACAAATGGATTATTTTTAGGCATTTCTCCAGGCAGAAATGCCCTTTTCCATCATCTCTTCCTACAAACACTAATAAAATCAACGTAGCAGCTGTCAATGATCTTGCTGGAATGCCCCCTATTCTAGTGTTCCAGTGTAAGAAGACTCCTTGCCCATTCTTATATTTTATGGAGAGCATATTTATTACATAGATCACTACTATGGCTAGAGTCTAGACCACATTCACTTCCCATCCTAAAGTTCATGTGCTTTTTTAGACTTGAATTGTTACAACAGTTTATTTTTTAGTAAAACATTAAGCTCTAACAAGCTGTACATAATTGTGAAGTAACAATAGTTTAGTGTAATAATCAACAGTTATATTTACAAAAAGAATACGCACCCAACTACCAATCCTCTTAATTTGGTGTAAAGCTTTGCATTATGGCAATGCAGCAGCAGCAAGGCTTGCGTTATTTTTGCCAACTCTAGGGGCTTGTACTTATCCAAGTACTTATGTAGAAGAGAAGCAATTCTGAAACCAATGCGAAAAATAAGAATAAATTCCTTCATTATAATTTTGTGGAAAAACATCACAGAGGAACTTCTTACATCATGAACAAGACATCATTTAGACAACACCTAAGATCCTACAATTTGTTCTGCGTGGGTGGACTGCAACATCCACATGAAGCCCAACTGACTTCAATGAAGCTCTGTACAGATGCAGCAGTCCATCTGCGCATAATGAATTGTAGAATCGGAGCCTTAGGGAGTGGCAACTGGTTGGTGTTAGTCCTGTATTATCTCTATAATGTAAGGACTGTGGTGGTCAGACCTCTGGCTTTGCTCTGAGGTTCCTCTCTATTGTTTAATCTTATGAAGATTTGTTTAGGCTAATGGGTTTCAGCAATCACTATGAAGTAATAAGTGATTACTTATGAAGTTGCCTACTGCTCTAACAAGGAAAATATGTGCTGACCTTTTACTTGGTTTGCCTTCAGTTAAATGTAGAGAATAAGAATCAGTGGACCAGATACTTGAATGGCGTAAATTGGAATAGCTCCATCAACTTCAGTGAAACTATACCAGTTTACACTAAGAGAGGATCTGGCTTGGTCAGATACATGAACTAATAATTCAAAATAGAGTCTAATAAACTGGAGAAGAAATTCGGCAGAATACCAGATCAGGTAGTCAAATGTGCAGGATCAGCATGTTTGTTACAGAACACTTAACAAAACATCAGAATATACCAAAATATTCCTCCTGTTCTAGGTTTCTTAACCCAGATAGACAGGGCTGGGTTCAGACACAGCCTTTTCTCAGGCACTCTCCTCTTCACTATTCCTGGAACAGCTGCTGTTACTGATCCTCCCTGCAGCACCTATGAGCCTGAGTTCCTATCAGCTCCTTTTTTGCACCAGACAGGGCAGGGCCTCTGCAGCTTGTCATATATATGTATTCTGAATTGTGTGTCTGTATTGTACAACAGATCAGAGAGCCTGAGAGTTCACTCATATTCATAAACTAGCTAAGGATGTTAAAGTCAATTTGGTAAGACCACATGTATTTCTAAGAAAAATCCTGAACCAACTGAATCACTTTGGATCCAGCTGTGACAACAGAATTAAGAAACACCGGCATAGCATATATACACTGCACGTATATCCTGGCTTTATCAGCTTCCAATTCCAACCCTCCTCAAATCTGAGCACAATTCTGCCTCATATGTGAGGATGCCTGAGTATTTTTCTGTAGGAAGTGGAAATTGCTTACAAAGAGAATTCAATAGAATGTATTATTATTAGAAAAAATTACTTTTGAATCAGATGTGAATTTCTACATTCCATTTTTTCCATTGTTTCCACTACTACCAACACTTCGTGACAGTTAAATTCTTCCGCCATTAGTAGTGCAGTTGCTATTAACCTAAAAAGGAAGAGAAAAGATGCATTTTGCAAGTTTCCAACAATTCTCCTGTGTAATAGAGGAGAATACAGTAATCACATTTGTCTGAAGGACGGAAAAGAGATTTGTACTATGGGAACTATAGTAGAAAATAATGGAAACAAACTCCTCCAAAATAAAGACCATCACTTTTTTATTTCCTACCTCAGCACAGTTGGGTAGAAAAAGCATAAACAACTGGGTAAAAGATGAAAGAGTACATGGTAGGCACATGATTTGGAATGATGCTAGAAGCTAGCAAATGGTCTACTTCTGTAAGAAGAATAAATTGAAAAGGAGGCTATGAGTGAGTCACTGTTAACCGCTATACTCTTTATAAGGGGATCTAGCACTGACAAATTGGTGTTAGAGGACACAAGAGTGTTAAGTTATTCAAAATCAGTCTGCCAATGAAAATCCAAAGTTAATTTTTTTTGCACAATCAGCTCAAATAGAGAACACTGGATTTTTAATCCAGTGGTGTTGCATCAGTTTATGTTGGCATCAGTTTGGCCCAGAAACACTCTACCGTGGACCAACAAGTCTGCACGAGCACAACTAACCACTGCCATTTGGGGGGCTGGTGCTGCAAGGGGGCACAACCCCATACACCCAAATATATGGAGATATACCTATCTCACAGAACTGGAAGGGACCTTGAAAGGTCATCAAGTCCAGTCCCCTGCCTTCACTAGCAGGACCATTTTTTTTGCCCCAGATCCATAAATGGCCCCCTCAAGGATTGAACTCACAACCCTGGGTTTAGTAGGTCAATGCTCAAACCACAAATCTCAACTTTCATTTGAAGTCTAGCTTATGATAGCAAAGAAAAGTTTGAAAACATGACCAAATGTAACCAATGTTTCCCTGAGTTTGCAGACTTCTTGAAACGATGGCTCACAGAGGCCTCTCACTACCACCACCCTGGCATGGGATTGTGTGTAGCATGAGAAGAGCAGACAGAACCAGTCCCCGCGCCCAATTACAACCCAGCAACTGGGATAAGTACTGGAAGATCTCCTGCTGCAACCCCTGCTTCTCCAGGACAGATGGGGGAGGAGGGACTCAAGGGGTCGGTCTACACTTACCCGGTAGTTCAGCGGCGAGCGATCGAACTTCTGGGTTCGACTTATTGCGTCTTGTCTGGACGCGATAAGTCGAACCCGGAAGTGCTCGCCGTTGACTGCGGTACTCCAGCTAGATGAGAGGAGTACCGCGGAGTCGACGGGGTAGCCTGCCTGCCGAGCGTGGACCGAGGTAAGTTCGAACTAAGGTACTTCGAACTTCAGCTACGTTATTCACGTAGCTGAAGTTGCGTACCTTAGTTCGAATTAGGGGGTTAGTGTAGACCTGGCCAAGGGTGCTGCTATTCTTGTGTAAAGAGAAGAGGCACAGTTTGCTGTCCCGATTTCTTAGGGGCTTGCCACTTCCACTCCAACTGGAGGGCAGGACCACAGCCTTAGTAATGAAGCTATGGGGGTGGGGCAATGTAGCAGTGTTGCCCTTCCACCTTCCAGACAACAGCTTTTGGGATAAATTGTTACAATAGTGTATCACAACGTAACAACAAATTTGCAGTCTAAATGATGCCAATTAGAAAAAAATTGCTTCTCTGCTCATGCGTGCATGGATAACAGAGTAGCAGGCCAGACGATCCATTTTAATAGCATACTAAGCATGGGGAAAACTCAAGATTTGCATGACTTTAAATACTTGAAGTCTTAGATACTAGTTTGTGTGAGGGAGCACCTGCATACACACACTAGACATAAATAAGATGTAAATAGGGCTAAACTTACCGTTCTCTTACCTCTGGTCCTGCCATAGGCCCTAGAACAGCAAATAATTTTGTGAAACTCACAGGATTGATACAATCATCAATAGTTTCAGTCAGCTTCTGTTTAACGACTAATCGGAATTCAGTGTTGTTAAACTGTAGAGTCTGGTATAGTGTAAGGATATGACTGATGCTCTCTAGATCAAGCTGACGGAGATTCTTAAGGAAAATCTTATTGCATTTGTCCAGCAACGGACGGTGAGTTAGTCTGACATTTCGAAGAAAATGCACCATCTTTCTGGCATTGTTGAAATGGAAGCAATTCTCTGTTTCCAATAGAAGTTCAGCCTTTTGTATTAATTGTTCTTGAAAACTCTGTGAGATGACACCAGATATACTGACCATCAAAACCAACAGGACCCTAAAAACATTCAAGAGATTTTACACTTACACACTGAGCTTTAAAAAAACCTAACAACATTTTTAGAAATAACTAACAAAATCAGAAAAGGGACAAGGAAAAGGCTTTACAGTGGATGTTGCAGAAGTTCTCTCTTTCAAGAGCTATTTAAAATCCAACCTGAAAAGTAGGGCTTGGTGAAAAAAATATCTTCTCCATTATAGCAAAATGATAAAAAATTCTGGTTCTGCTGGGATTCATTAAAAAGTTGGGATTTTTCTGCTATAAGGAAACAGAGCGTTTGCAGACGTAAACTGATTGGGATGAACCTGTGTCATGTCTGATTAAAAAAAAAACTGTGCAAAAGCTAGGGCTCAAATAAAATTTAAAAAAATTAAAGAAAAAAAAATCAATTCTCAAGAGGGAGTTGAAAACTAAGAAAGAGAGGTGGGCTTCCTCCTCTTCTCCATATCCTACGTGGACCTTTGGTGAACCCGACTGCCCTCGACGTCAGTAAGTCCAGAAGACAAAAGCTGTCCAACATAAGGGATCTTTTGAAGATTAGTTACTTAAATTTTGGAAAGTACTCTGAAGAAGAAAAATGCGAAACAAATAGAGAGCATCGTTATTACTATTCTCAGAAGCTGTTAGCATTCGATTTAGCTTCAACTCCTTACTAGAAAAACTACCAGTCTCATGGCAGGAGACATCACCTGCTGTTCATTTGAGTCTAAAACAGGGATGGACAATAATTTTCGCAGGAGCAACTCCACTAATTTTCGTAAGTCATCATGGCCCGCACATTTCTACTATATTGATGAAAGAGGTGCGGGGTCTGGGAGGGAGTTTGGATGCAGGAGGGAGCTCTGGGCTGGTGCAGAGTGTTGGGGTGCAGGAGAGGGTGAGGGGTGTGGGTCTCGGGGAGGGAGTTTGGTGCAGGAGGGGGCTCCGGGCTGTGGCAGAGTATTGGGGTGCAGAGTCTGGGAGGGATTCTGGGTGTGGGGGGTTCTGACCTGGGGTAGGGGATTGGAGTGCAGGTGGGGGTGTGAGGTGCAGGCTCTGGTCGGGAGGCGCTTACCACAGGTGGCTCCCGGCCGGGTTGCACAGCAGGGCTCAGGGAGGCTGCCTGCATGTCATGGCCCACGCCACTTCCGAAAGAGGCTGCAGCTGGCTGGTGCTGGCACCTCTCTGCGCGCCCCTTGGGGGAGAAAGGGGACAGCAGGTCTCCGTGCACTGCCCGCACCCACAAGCACTGCCCCTGCAGCTCCCATGGCCAGTTTCCAGCCAATGGGAGCTGTGAGGAAGGTGCTGGAGGTGAGGGCAGCGTGTGGAGCCGCCTCCTCCCCCTCTCGGGGCACGCAGAGATGTGCCAGCAGCAGCTGGTTCTGGGAGCGGCATGGGGCCACGGCAGGCACGCAGCCTTCCTGAACGCCCTGCTGCGCCGTGGGACTTTTAGCGGCCCGGACTCGGAGACCATGAGGAGGCTGGACAGAAATGTTAAACGGGCTGGATTTTGCCCCTGCCCTCCCCAGTCTAAAACCTCAGAAAAGACAAGTTAAGACTCAGAGTTAGGATACAGTAATATCTTCTTTTTCATTGGCACAGTAGAAAACTACTCTTTTAAGAAGGATCAAGTAAATTCTTGAACAAGTTTTGCACATGTTCTCCCCAAAGAGACTCAGAAGATGACTTATCTAAATATCCCCAGAATGGATTCATCCATGAAGACTGACCCTATGCCATTGTACAATTATTTGCCTCCTCCAAAATTTGAAGAGTTGATAAAAAGTCAACGTCTTGAATAAGCAAGGCATAATAATTCTATACATATTGAATCTAATATTATTCAGCTTCCCTGGACCAGAATTACCTTATGTCCTGTGTAGAATCCAAGTTCATGTTCACAATATCAGCTATTTTGCCAATTAGAGGGCTAAAGTATATCTGTTGTTCATTTAGACACACTGCAAACCTAGACAGAGTTGGCAGACTAAACCTGTTGATACATCAAACAAAAGAAAACTGAACAGTAATCATTTATTTTTCTTTCCCTAAAAGCATGGAGGTAAAACATCTAATACAATAATTAAATTAGCAAGTAGACAGAAGTTTAAAATTAAGAAACAACCTCCCTGCTCCTCCCTCCCCTCAAAAATCAGACCCATATAAAATGCTTTCCTAAGAGGTCATCCTCTAGTAACATTCATGCCTCAACCAAAATAAAATAGAAGTCCATAAGGAGAAAGTTCTGAACAGCTTAAAAACCTATGAATTTTCATATCAAAATATGATAAGAAGCACGTGTACACAGTCTGGTAAAGTACAGAAGGAGTTCCTAGGTTTAGTAAGGCCACCGAATGGAGTGGTTAAGATTATTCTATCATGCAGTAAAGTGCTGCCATGTTGGATAAATGTTGATGAAGTGAATCTAAAAATCAATTGGTGTGAGTATTAGTATGCACTTTTCACTAGCCTGTGTGTCTTAGCTAGTAGGCTAGGACAGGCTATTCGGTCCTGTTGGTGACAACAGAAGAGAGTGATGCCAGCCCCTGCATTCAGCCAGGAACTAAGGAACAAAAAATGCAATCTCAAAATAAACACAAATGCAAAGAAGGAAAAATACTAGGGTTCTATACTAAAAGTCTTTTTTTAAATTAAGATGGGGAAGAGGAGAGGGATATATCTGCCATTAAAGAGCAGGACAACTAGCATAACCCTGCTTTATCTATCAATATAAAACTGTATGTATGCCAACTTTGAATTTTCTTTGTCGGTGGTGTCTGTGTTCACACATCTAAATATAATCTTAAATCTGCACTCATTTTTCTAGATACCACAGCCTCTATTGTTTAGTATCTGAGCACCTCCATTGGCCATCTGCAATTCAAAACTCCATCAATATTCAAAGCTTGATTATGTTAAAAAAACAAAACCAGTTCTAAAGAGGAGACATTCCAAAAAGATAGTTGAGGTTTAAAATAATGATATAAAAATACTTAGATAATGTCTAAAACTCTAGTAAGCACCCTGTGAAAGAACATTTATAAACTCAAGCTGAATATGTTTGTAATTTACATCTCTCTGGAGGTAGAATAGTATAATACTTGCCTTTCTAATCTTCTCCATGCTTCCACAACCAGCTCTTCTACCAGAGAATCATGGGCCTCAACAGTGAGCCTTCATAATGATTAAAGACAAGACAAACCAGGCAGAGCTGCATAACTCTTTTAACATTTGCTTTAAAAGAGCTACACAGACTCTAGTAAGAGAGTTATATCCAGTAACAATTTGCATGTCTATGGCACCTTCCAGCCAAAGGTCTAACAGCGCATTACAAATGTTAATTGATTAAGCATCATAACACCCCTGTGATGTAGATAAGTATTCCCATTTTACACATGGGGAAACTGAGACACAGAGACATCAAGTGACTTGTCCAAAGTCTCACAGTCAGTATGGCAAAGCTAGGACAGGATAGAACCCAGATCTCTTTACTTCCAGCCTTGTGATTAAAGCACATGGCTGGAAGGATATATTTATATAAAAGAAATTAAATAAAAGAAGCTTAGCCTAATACATTTCAAATTATTCAGGTTTGTTCATTTTTAAAACATACATATGTTGCTCACTGGAAAAATCAAATTAGCAGATATCTCCATTAAGGTTACCAAATGTAAAAGTATAGTTCAAGGGACACCATCAACTTGAAAAAAACCCACCACATTTGTGACTGAGAATTTTGTACCTAAAATGAGAGAAGATGGCAAAAATGTGGTTTTCCCTAACTGAAGACAAATTGAGGGAGGCTAGGTTACATTGTCCGGTGGAGATCCAAGAGTTATATTGGTAGGATGGCCCTTGCAATGATTGTGGATGGAAGACAATCAAAGGGAATGCCAAAGACTCGTTACATGGACTGAATATTAACGGACCTTAAAGAGACCAATTTGCATGACAGCCAGGAGTACAGTCATGAGTTTTGGAAGAAGGCTGTAAAAGTCACTGACTGTGAATAGGGAAGAAGCAAGAAAGAAGAAGAAAAGTTGACAAAAAGTTAACTTCTAAGCCAATATTATTTAATTGAACAATAAAATGTTTAAGATTATATTTACAGGGCTCATTTAAAATTGGTTATATGGAATTTAATATTATATTGCTTACCTCAATACACTGTACAGCGTATCCACCAAGAGATCATCATCCATAAATTCTATCTTGTTTTCAGCTAAAATGCGAAGAGTAAGAAACTGGGAATGGTTTTTTACATAGTCGATACTCCTCAACAGACGGGACTTGTCCTTTTGAAAGTTCCACAGTTGACTAATTGCAGTTCCAACGTGTTTTTCAGATAGTCTGGCTTTGTTCTTTCCAACAAGATCAAAGACCTGATCTTCAGTTGTGCAGCTATTTAACTGTCTCAGCAACGTGTCACTACTCAGAGTTCGAAACTGGCAACGTCTCAGTGCAAATGCACAAATATGCCTCACACAAAGCATTTTTGTCACCTCCACAAGCTACTTTTAAGATGTCCAGAAAAATGTTTTCCTCCTTCACTTTTCATAATAATAAAAGCCACTATTAGCAAGAAGAGGACGCATTTTGAGACACACAAACTTGTTTTTCTTGCATCTTTTATAGACCCTGTCGGAAGAGGTATACATGAATTCTAATGTATCTGTAATAGTATTGATTTAAGACAGTGAGGTAAGTTAATAATTAGCAGCTAAAAATTAAAACTACATCCTTTTAAACTTTTGGAGTTAATTTCTCTTCAGAATACACCAGACTTACACTAAGGCCCAAATTCTTCCTGTGAATGCCACCCCCCCCCCCCCCGCCCATGCAGGACATTAAAATATTCAGTTAAATTTAAAACAATAAAATACACTTGATATATTTTCAGATTTAGAGATAAGAACAATTCAAACTTAAATTTTTTGAAATGTTAAAAGCAAAACTATAGAAAGCACAAAACAAATACGATAGTTCAGAGCATTGTGACCAACCAATTAGTTGCTTAAGAGTTATAGCCAGACCAGAATAGCTGGTCCTTGAAAGCTCTAATAATTCTACAGGCTACATATCTGTGGGGATGCACACCATCTAGCAGTCATGGAATGCCAATTAGTCAGAGCACCGGCTTCTTCCTCACTGAAAAACTCCAAAATGTACACTCCTGAAGAAATAGTGCTGGAAACCAAGAATAGGATTTACCTTGTTCCCATCAACAGACTTCAGTGCTCTTCAGGTGCAGGTGTGACTTCACCAGCATAGCACATACTGGGCATCACACCAAACCCAAACCAGCAATACACAGCAGCCCTAAAAAAGAAAGAAAACTCATACATTATTTTGAACAGTTCATACATGGTACTGAACTTATTCCAGCAGTGAGTGGGAGTAGTTGCAATTTTCGTTTTTGTAGTTCACCTTTAACTAAAAAAATAAAATAAAATAAATAAAAAAATAAAGCCCAAATAACCCTCCAAAATCCATTACATGCTTTTCCCAGTGTTGCACACATTCATGCTGACATCACTGATGCTGGTGCACACACAAGGAAATGAAGAAAATTAAGCTGTCATGATTTATGTTCCATTTAAACACAAGGTAAAGTATTCTGTACAAAATGAAAGTGAACAAAAACAAACAAACAAAAAAACAGAAGGGATAGGAATTTCCCTGCTATCAAGTTGTAGACTATTTTAAGTATTTTTTTTATAACCCCAATTTCCTTTCTACTCCAGTTTTATAAAATACTTTTATCTCTTCTATCCATTCTGCCCTGTACTGATCGCTATAAAGCATTCTGATCTACCTCTGTATTATAAAGAGTTCTGTGATACTTTTTATGGACAAGGTTATATAAAAATAAATTCCAGTGTAGTTGAATTTTTCCTTCTAGAAGCAAGGCAACACACTTGCTCATTTCCTTGAGATGCCAGCCTTGTTACACCTGTTATGACCTCTTAACATAGGACTTTTATTACTGGTACTGAAATAAGCTAAAATGCAGACCAATACTCGATAAAGAGACATTGTAAACTGGAAATCTAGTAATTTTCAACAAATAAGTTAAAAACATTCTAAGTACTACACTGGTCCCTGCGTCCCTTGCCAATTTTTGTGATTTTAAAATCAAATTTTTCCATTTTTAAAAAAAATGTTTTTCTCTCCCTTGTTTCTCTGAGTGTGTGGTGGGGGGGGGGGGGACAAAATCAGACAATCAAAAGGGGAAACTGATTCACTCTTCAGGAGAGACAAGTTTTCAGCAGAAAAGATGAGACTGAGTTTACAAAGAGCTGTTAAACTACATAAAGTAAACAAACTAAAGAAACAGAAAATTATTATTTTTCTTTCATTCTGAGAGAATGAGAGCACAGATCAAAATTAGGACAACCCCATTATCTTGCTGCCCAACTAACACTGGCGCAGATATTTTCCTAGCCTAATTTTACAACACAATTAAGAAAGCATCACACAAACACTTTTAAAAGAGACATTGTCAGGTTAAAAATAATTTTTAAAACATTTCCTTAGCTGTGTTACTAGTAATACGTAACTGTAAACTAAGTATTTCCCTCAGTTCAGATGATAAGAAAATTACTTAGTTTCAGTAAAAAGCAACAGAGGGTCCTGTGGCACCTTTAAGATTAACAGAAGTCTTCTGTTAGTCTTAAAGGTGACACAGGACCCTCTGTTGCTTTTTTACAGATTCAGACTAACACAGCTACCCCTCTGATACTTAGTTTCAGTAATAACTCCCACACTTCCTCACCTTTCATAGGATCAGCGTAGAGGTGAGCACAGGCTCTGCCACATGTGCTAACAAGCTATGCTGCAAGACAGTGAGAAGGAAAGTAGGTCACTAGCCCCATGGAAGAGAGTTAAAGGAGATGATGATCTTCTGTGGAGATGTTTTGTGTACCACAGGATTTCCCTGTGCGCTCGGAACATCCATGCCCCCAGCTCCTCTGCAGGCCCACCAATTCCTCCATCCCAAGGATTAGGGCTTGGGACCTCAACCTGGTGGAGCTGCACAGTTTCCAATAAACTTTTTCCCTCCTGTAGGCTTTTAACTAAAGCAGATGATTTATCCCAAAGCTCTTAAAAATCCTATAAGACAACATTAATTCCAATTGTTACTCTTTACAAAGAGAAGTGAAAGAAAATGAGTACAGAGTAAAATTTATTTTGCCATAAGCTTTAAAAATATACTAGTCAAAACAATCACACAAAAACCTATTCAAAGAACAGGCTTATTACATAGTTTTCTATGTATTGTACAAAAGATTTACTGAAAGGACAAGAAACTCCTTTAAATTACCCCCAAACAGATTAAACTAACATATTAAGCACTTCAAGTTGGCTCATAAACCAATGAGAGCCACAAAGTTCTCAGTTAAGGATGAACTTTATATGTCCTTCAATAACTACATACTAATAAGGCACAGTGAGAAAACCATTTTTAGCAGCGCATTATTGTTTTGAGATCAGAGACATACAATAGGGTGGATTTCACTCATCGCCTAATTGTCTTACTTTTATTGAGTTGCGTCACAGCCAAGGCAGCATCAAGGTTAGTAAAATATGACCTAACTTTTTTCCCTTCTGTTTGCTAACTTCATGCAGTTCGTTGCCATATGCAATTCAATAAGCTGGCTAGTATTCATACAGCACTTCTAAGATGTAAAGGTCCCATCTGGCCTTAAGAGCTATGAATCTATGTATATGCCAAGTACTATAGGGAGAACAGTAATTAGCCCTATATTTGCGTGGCCTAACATTTCCCATTTTATAAATACTGTATATAATTTTATATAATTTTAAAGCACTTCAACCTCTGCATGGTTTGCAACAGGATTTTAAAAACTGAAAGGGGGGTACTCCGAAGGTCAGGGAGCGGTCCCTTTTGCCCCATGAAAAGGCATCCAGATTTAGCTGTTATACAGCTTCGAAACCTGGCATGAGAGTATGATGGCCTTCTCCCTGCCATGCTGATGCTCGTGGGGGCAGGCGGGTGCCCATGTGGGTGCTATCACCCCCCTCCTGCCAAGGAGGGGAGTTTACTCTGGTGCCCTCCTGAAATGTTGGCCGGCGCTTCAGTACTCCCAGTTACCAGCTTCCACCCCGGGCCTGAGGGACCCAGCCCCCTGGCCAGCGCACAGCTGGAGGGAGGCGCAAAACCACGCGGCTGCTACCGACCACTCACCGCGGCGCTCCCGGGCTCTCGGATCCGCATGGCACAAGATCATCGCCTCAGCCCCCAGGCTTCCGCCTGTGGGGGGGTCTCACGACCCCGTTTGGCAACCGCTCCCCGCTCTGCAGTCCTACTGCCAAGGTGCGATGGGAACACACCGAGCTGCCACCCCAGCCGCCCAGTGAACCTCGGGGCCCACCTCGAATAGCGCAGACTACACTTCCCAGCATGCAATGCTCCAGACAGGGGCCGCACAGACCAACTGAGAGCATTGCATGCTGGGATCAGTAGTCTCTCCTCCTGGAAATAGGCAGATTACTGAGATAGACTCTGCGTCTACTGAGTGCATTGCATGCTGGGAGAGTTGTAGTTCCCATGGTCTGCTCCTCTTTGCTGGGGAAGAAAGTGGTTGCAATCCATTCAGTTTTATGCAAGTTCTGTGCAGTCCTTGTTAGGCTCCTGACAAACTACCAGCACTCTGGCTTCTTCAGCTGGTCAAACCCTGACCTCTCCACAGCTGTGTGATAAATTGCCAATCCTGTAGTACTCCTTCTACTGGGCAAACTTTGGGCAAGTTGTGTCTTCAGCTGAGCAGAGTTTGGATGCCCTATGACCCACCTCAGTGAAAGTCAGAGAACACAGAATGATCTACCTTAGTGAAAGTCAGAGAACACAGAAGAAATAGACTTTCCAATAAAAAATGATCATGCCTTTTTGTTTTTCTTTCCCCAAAATACTTTTCTATTCAGCATTTATCTTTGGACTTTGAGTTTATCCTAACAGAACAAAATGTGGCTGCAGTATGTTTAATTTGTACATATGTTGCAATCATGATGTACTAAGTCATTATATCTGTTGTTTTATATATATACACACAAGGGCGTGTGCATGAATTTAAATTTCACTGCTTTTGGAGGAGCACATTCTGTGCCCCCCACCGCAGCCCTGGGGCCAGAGGAGCTGTCAGCTCCTGCTGTGGCCCCAGGATGGGAGGAGCTCGCTTCCTGCCACAGCCCTGGGGGCAGAGGAGTTCTGTACCCCTGCTGATTATTGGGGGGCCTGTGCCCCCCCCCTTGTGCATGCCCCTGCAGATACATTAAAATGACATTATTTAGGTTGCAAAGACAAGCACTAAAAAGTTAGGAAATAATTAAGATTGCCGGAGCAACCTGAATTCAAACCCCTTATGAATACACATTATAATACAGTCTTTAATATATTATCATATCATTTTTTCTACCTCTCTCCCTCATTCAGTGCACAGGAAGCATGGTGCTCACTTCATCAGGAGCGAGCTATTCAATATTTTGTTCTATCCTCATTGCTCAATGTGTGGTCCCAGGCCTAATTTACTACATTCTATTTAAACCGTGCTTGGAAGTGAGAATTATTAGTTTCCACATGAACTTTTCAATTATGCTTATCACTCTAGTATCTGAGTGCTTCACAAATCTAATTTGAGACACTCAGGAGCTGATTTTTCAGAATACTTAGTATTATTATAGTTTGGTGTGTATTGTTATGGGTCAGGTCTGGCCACACTGCCTTCTATTAAATACAAAGATGCCATTTTAATCAGTGCCTGAAACAATAGCAGTAGCACCCAATTTTTCCTCCTAACTGGGATAACCCATAGGGCCCCGAACTTTGACTAACCACTCTGGTTAAAAGGGTAAAAATGTTATATAAAGCACTTTATAAGTTCAAAGGCCAGCTCCCACTGACTCCAGTTGCAGCTGTGAGTGCTCTGCTCTTCTACAAATCAGGTCTGAGGGTATCAAATTGGGAACCTAGAAAAGGAGGAACATGAATGACTTCCTATGAAAAGTTTGATTTAAGTGATTTGTCCAGCATCACCTATGGCTCTGTGGCACAGGCAGGGATAGAATCCAGTTGAAGGCAGCATTCAACTGCCTTAATCATAAGACAGTCCTTTCTCCTCCTGCAATCTTCTGCCTTAGGCCTAGCCCAACAGAGATGGCTGCACATCCAGCTAGTCTACCTCCCTCCAAACCATGCCCAGAGACACAGGTGCCAATTCCATGGATGCTCCGGGGCTGGAGCTCCCATGGGGAAAAATTGGTGGGTGCAGAGCACCCACTTGCAGCTCCCCAGCTCGCCTCTGCTCCGCCTCCACCTCCTCCCCTCAGGCCGCCTCCTCCTGCTTCTACCCCCTCCCAGCTGTTTCATGCGGCAACCTGGGAGTAGGAGGAACGCAGCACGCTTGGGGAAGAGGCGGGGCCAGGGCGGGGATTTGGGGGAGGATCCAATAGGGGCAGGGAGGGACTTGGGGGCACGAGCACCCACTGGCGCCAACAAAAGTTGGCGCCTGTGCCCAGAGAACATCTATACTGCTTGTACTTCATACCATCCACTTCCTCACCCTTGTGTCCTGCCCTAATACCAAGTGGACCTGCTGCCACCTGAGGAGGGCAAGGACCTCCTTGCGCTAGCCTGTATTCCACTCTGGTTTCAAAGCCTGCTGGGGATATTAGTTGACAGCTCCTCCGGGCGCGTACCTCGTGCAGTTCACAAACTCCCCCAACACTTGTCCCTTTTGTGGAGAAGTAGACCCTGGCACACCTCTGTGTAGAGTGCATCAGGTTGCAACCTCTCTTCCGGCTCCCCCAGAATGTCTTACTGAGGTTCTGGCTGCACTTTTCTCTGCATCTCCTGATCTACACACATTCCATCTGCAGTTGCACTAAGTTGCAAAACCTCCTTGGCAACCACCTCCTGGTGCTGGCCAAGACGGCCATCCACCACTCCAGGAGAAGGAAGCTGGACTGGGGGGTATACTGCAACTGTGAGGCTTATTTCCAGTCCCTTGCCTGCTTACATCTCTGGCTAGAGTTCCGCTGAATGGCATCCAATGACTCCTTGGAGCAGTGGGTGCTGCTGTCTGGCATTCTCTGCTTGGTTTCCCCTCCTCTGGATCTCTCATTCTTAACCTCTGACCTCACACCCACTACTGTTTTTGTCATTTGTTATCCCAAGAACTCAATTTTAGCCTAGGCTTTGTGGGGCTTTCCACTTAGCTGAGGGGACAGGCCTAGACCCACCTGCCCCAGACGGGTACAAATAGTACACAATCCTGCTCCAGATCCAGAGTAGGTCAATCCTATGCACTGAATGAGGAAGAAGTCCTGTAGAAAAAACAGTAGGTGTGCACGTAATTATTCCTTATTTTGTGCCCATCACGTAGTATCTGAGTGTCATCATCCCTTTCTCTAGTTTAGATAGTGGAGGCCCATGGTTCCTGCTGGAGGCTACCCACACGTACTTGTGAACAATATTCAGATATGGTACAGACATGCTAATTTTTTAACTGACAGAAGGCCCAGTCAGGCCCATATTTTATAATACAATATATCCATACAGGCTGGCATGAGGAGGGATACTGAAGTGTGTGCGTGTGCCCCTCTCCTTGCTTAGGGAATAGATGCTCTGGCATGGGCCAGGGCCCCTCTCTTTGCTTGGGGTACAAGGGCTCTGGCATAGGGCAGAGGCTGTGCCCCCTCCTTGCTCAGAGGCTCTGGCAAGTGGGGAGCACTGCCCACTTGGGACATAGGAGCTCTAGCAGAGTGGGGGGCTGAGGCGCTCTCCTTGCTGAAGAAACTGGGGCTCTGCCAACGGGGGGGGGGGTCTGTGTCCTCTGCACAGAGGCACTAGTGTAGGGGGGTCTGAGGCCTCTCCCCACCCAGGGCACAGGGAGCTAGTGGCTGGGGGTACTATGCCCATGTCTTAGCTCAGGGCACAGAGACTTGCGGGGGGGAGTTAGGCCCTCTCCTGGTTCTGGCCACAGGGCGCTGGCAGAGGGGATTGTGCCTGCACAGGTCAGTAGGGTTGCCAATCCTCCAGAACTGTCCTGCAGTCTCTAGGAATTAAAGATGAATCTTTAGGTAAAGACTATGTCATGTGATGAAAGCTCCAGGATACCTCCAACCAAGCCTGGCAACCCTAGGCACTGGCAGAGAAGAGCCGGCTCGGGGCACGCGAGCTCTGGCGCGGGGGCAGGTCTGAGGCCCTCGGCTAGCTCGGGGCTCAGGTCTGCGCTCACGCCCAGGCAGGCGGCCCAGCCGAGTGGAGTGGATGAGGGGGCGGAGCCGCTCTGACGGCGGAAGGAGGCGGGGAGCGGCCCCCCTAACCACTGTGGGCTCCGAGCGGCCGATTTGGCCGCCTCAGCACAACCGGGTCGGGGTTTACCGCGACCGTTGCACCCACCCCGCCGGTGCCCCGTCCGGTCACCGTCCACCCAACGCCGCCGCTGGGGTTCCTCGCTCCCGCCCTCCACTGACGCAGTCTGTGCCGCACCAGCTCCTAACATGGCGGCGGCGAGGCAGTGAGGAGCGCGGGCAGCGAGCCGGGCCGCGAGCGGGTGAGTGCTGGGGCGCTGCGGGGAGTCTGTCCCGCCGAGCCCCTTGCGGGCGAGGGCCTCAGCGCCATAGGGAGGGCCGGGGCCTGCACCCCTCACCAGGGGGCGGGAGTTACCCGCTCCGTCCCGGGAAGGGGCCCACAACACACCTCGTTGGGCCGCAGCAGCTTTAGCCCTCCGGGGGACTCAGCCTGCCTGTAACGGGCTTGGGAAAAGGTGGGGGTGGCCCAGCCCTGGGGAGACGACGAGGAGGGTCTTGTGGTCCGGTCTGGCCTGAGAAGAAAGGAGGCGTTGAGTGGCAGGGAATAAGCTGCAAATTGGAGGGAAGTTAGAGGAGGGAGGTGTGGAGGGTCATGGGCGAGATCCAAGGGGGTGGGATTAGTTACAAATGGGGGATTGTGGTGAATGGCTTTTTTTAAAATTAGCTCCTTGGAGCAGGACAGGAGCCTTTTCTCCACGCACGTAGGTGATGTGCTGCTGGCCACATTTTCAGTCCTCCAGACACAAATCATTAGTGATAATTCCAGCTGCTGGTACACAGGGGGCCGTGCTCCGTGCCTGCTCCAGAGTTTGAATGAATCCTCTCTCTTCTCCCCTAGCAGACAAAATCACCAGACTCTCTGCTCGCCACATGGCCTCGTCCCCTCTGCAGGCCTCTGGAACAGGAGATGTTGCTTTGAAGGGTGCTCCATGGCTGGCTGGAGGGTCTCTGTCTTTTAGTTTGAAGGGCTGTCCCAACGCTGTGCATAGATTTTTTTTTTTTTGTAATAGTGATGACATCAGTTATAGACTCATTTTGCTTGCAGGCATTAATGAACTGAAAGTAGAAAATATTGCATATATATGACAATACATTTAGCAGAGCCGTTAGGATAGTATGAATGAAGGAGATTTCAAAAAGTAAGATGATACATGGCTTGTTGAAATACACATAGCTAAACCTTCCATTCCAAGGCTTAATATTGCCTTAAAACTCCATCTCAGTGAAGGAATTGCCTCCCATAAATATATGGGACTTGGTAAAGTATCTCTGGTAACTAATTGAGCCCCTGAAGCCCTTTAAGTTCTGGTTATCACTGTATTTGTGCATAGGGGAATATGAGCCAGACTCTTTTTAGACTCATAGATTTTTAACACCAAAAGGGACCATCAAGATGAGTTAATCTGACTTGCACATTGCAGACCACAGAACCTCGCCCACCCACTTCTTTTCATTTTAAATCCACTTTGTAAAATGCTTGCATGTTCTTTTAAGAGAAAATATTTATTTGCTCCCTATTATCTACAGAGGAGGCCACATACTTGAGCTCTGTGGGGCAGGGACTATTTGGTTGTTTTTTAATTGTGTTTTTATAAAACACTATGGAGTCTTGGGGCTTGTCTACACTTAAAGCACTGTAGGAGCACAGCTGCAGTGCTTAGTGCCTAGTGCCAATGAGAGAGCTTCTACCCCGAGAGGCGGTAGCTATGTCGATGGGAGAAGCCATCCTGTCGACATAGTGCTGTCTACACAGGGAGTTCAGGCCGTATAACTGCGTTGCTCAGGGTTGTGGATTTTATACCGACATGAGTTCATAGTGTAGACCAGGGGTTGGTCTGTGACTGGTAATCCTAGGCATTACCACAATAAGAATAATAATAACTGAGCTTGAATCTCAAGCACTCTCCATGAAGCATTACCCTATTTTAACTTTAGCTCAGTTTATATTGTGTTGAATTAGTCAGTTTTATCTACTAGTTATTTGTTCAGTGAGAACAAATGTACACAGCCAGTCCAGTATGAAGGAGGTGTACGAGGAGCAACAACAATGATAATGCCTTGATGAGTGAGCCTGCTGTCCAATTATCTGTTGGGGAGAGGTGCTAGGTTTCCTACCATTGTGCTGACTGTCTGCTAATCTTTAGTATCTAACTATTTCTCTTCTTCGTTGTAGCCCCTGAACCTACTGTCTTGAGGTTGTCTTGGCTGCTCTATTTCTAGAAGATTTTGTTGCCAGATTGCTTTTTTTTTTAATTCTTCTTCCCCAAAGCTTGACTTTGTGTACAGTTTTCAAAAACAGAATCTGCATAGTAAAATGACATGGTTCTTGTCCTGTCCCTGCTGGTCCCAAAGTTATGAATAGCAGAAATGAAACTGATTAGAGTGATTGATTTCACTCTGCTATTTTTTGGAAAGTCACGGCAGCAACAAATGCATTGAAGCAATCTGAAGACAGAAGAACCATAGGGGCTAGAAACGTTATTGTTAATGCACATCTAAATTCTGTCAAGTATCAGAGGGGTGGTTGTGTTAGTCTGGATCTGTGAAAAGCAACAGAGTCCTGTGGCACCTTAAAGACTAACAGATGTATTGGAGCATAAGCTTTCGTGGGTGAATGCCCACTTCGTCAGACACATGTAATAGAAATTTCCAGAGGCAGGTATAAATATGCAGGCAAGAATCAGTCTGCAGATAACGAGGTTAGTTCAATCAGAAGAGGGCCTCACCCTCTCCAATACATCTAAATTCTGCACTCTCCCAACTACACCAGAGGCTATACTGACGTAGCCTCTGGTGTAGACAGCTCTAGGTCAGTGGCAGAATTCTTCCACTGGACCTAGCTACTGCCTCTTGGGGAGGTGGATTACCTACACCGAAGGGAGAATCCCTGCCATTTGAGTAGGTAGTGTCTATACTGACCATAGACATACCCTATATAAAGGTCATTTTCTACTATTGATCTTTCTGCAAATATCTATTTGACACACACACAAACACGCACACCCGCTGCCATGGGCCTATACCCTGGGTGGAGCCTGAGGCAAGTATTTGGCCTAAATTTATACACTGGTTCACAGATCATAATTACAAATGTAATTTCTCTCTTCTATTGCAAATGGAATTTTCCCTTCTGTACTAGAGGGAGGCTGTGAAGGATGGAGCCCCATAACAGTTCAGGGACAGCACTTAGGTTGGAATCATAGCATTCTTTTGGGGAAGGTGAGAGGGGTGGAGGAGAGATAGGTTGGCCTCTCACCAGAGTGTTTTCCTGGACATGCTGTTTATGTGGCGGGAAATATTTTGTGTTGGTCTTTGGTTAGTAGATTAATCCTTTGATAGTTTGGTGTTTAGTAAATTTTTCAAAACCTGTGAGTGAGATAATAGTAGTGAGGGTATGTGCAAGTGGGGGGGGGAAGAAAGTAGTGGAATACATTTAAATAAGAGACATAGGGTTCATTGAAAGAGATTATTGGGAGAGAAATGGGAGAAAGATTAAAATAAAGAGGGAAGAGATAGAGAACACAGGAAGAAAGGGATATAGCAGTTGAAGGAAGAAAGAAAAAAGAGGAAATAACATTGAAAACAATGTAGAAAAAGATATAGTATGATCTGTTTTAGGAAGGGAGAATGGAGTGAAGGAAAAAAAGGTATAGGAAAAATAAGGCAACTTGTATTATAAAAAAAATTATAGAAAATTGACAATATGTTATCAGTGACAAAGTGTGAAACTGTTTTATTCATTTAAACTGTAGCGGGCATAGCTTTGTTAGAGGGGTAACATAAGTATTTTTAACCCTAATTAGTCAAATTATTCCTTGGGTAAACTGTGTTTAACTATTAGGCTTCTGATTTTTGGTTTAAGCAATACACACAGATAAAATGATCCTGACACAAAAATGAAAAAGAAATATTGGTGTTTATCCAATAAACACTGGAAATGGTTACTTGTGTCTAAGGGCTTGTCTACATGGAGCAGTAATGCAGACCACGGGGGTGTAGCAGGGCAGTTTACCCCTTTAAAGCCTGCAGAGCCAGGGAGCAGTGAGCCCTTACCTATGGAGAAGCCCACCAGGTAGGTGTTGGGTACCAGCTGATCCACCTAAGAAGTAGCTAACAACTGGCTCTGATTTCCAGTTGGAAGACATAATTGAGGGCCCAGCTCTATGAAAGGGAGGGCCAGAAGAAACAAAGTTTTGCTGGACAGCAACAGAAGGCTGCAACAGGGCAGGTAGGGCCTTGCAGTTCCCCAGAGGCTAAGGAACAGCTGTGACCCTTGAGCTGCTGGGGCCAGAGCAGTATCAGTCCAGATAAGGACTGTCACTTTTGTTACTTCTCTGTGTTCCTTGCGTTTGTGTGACAGAAGAGTAAAAGAGCCTGCGCAGAAAGCCGAAACAGGGTTTGCACATAGCTGACTGTTTTGTCCCTTGAGCTGGTGAACAGATGCAAACTCACCAGCCTACAGGGAGCGTGATTTATAAAGTGCACTGATGTGTTGCACATTAATTGGCCTGAGTAGACCCTCCTAGTGTGCATTAAATGTTTGAAACAGTACTACATTAAAGCATAGTATGGAACACTACAAATAGAATACTCATCACAGTATATACTACTGTATAATATGTTACTCATTACAATATATATATAAAGAGAGAGCCTGAAAACCTGCAATTTTTAGACATCTACATAAAACTCAAAAATTCCTAAAAAGAAACCCTGAAAAATGTAATGTATAAACCCCCCAAAACAGAAGCCCTAATTATGATCCTTTACATGCTCACAAACTTTGAAAAAAACTTTGGGGCTAAAAATTTCTCTGTGCCCCACCCACCCCTCTGTCCCTATGTGTCCCTGGATCCCCTCTCTGTCCCCATGTGTCTCTGTGCCCCCACCCGCCACCCCCTGTCCCTATTAGCTCTGCACCCCGCCCCATCACCATGTGGCCTTGCACCTCCCTCCCCCCTGTGGACCTGTGCCTCCACTCCCATTCAGCCCCTGCCCCAGTCTGTCCTCCCGCACTAGCCCTTATGAGCCCCAGTCTGACCCCCTCCCCCGCAGTACCCCACGCTGTATGTTTCCCCATAGCCCCTGTCTCCTGACCTGGCCCGCTGTGAAGAAGGCAGCTCTTTCTCTTCCCTCGCTGGCAGGGAGCTGCTGCTTTGGTCTATCACCACAGCGCCCTCTGGTGGGCAAAAGTTGGAACCACAGAAGTTATTTTCTACTGGGAGCTGCTGCTGTTCTTGTGCCACAGTGCCCTCTGGTGGGCAAAAGGCAGAACTGCAGCAACATTTCAGCACAAACTTTTTTCTGTGCAAAAATTAAAAAATATGCAGGGCTCATTAATTATGCGCAGTAGCGCAGAATTCCCCCAGGAGTATCTTCTATATCGCTACATATGCATTGCAACTATTGCAAACATATGCAAACTATTACAAGGCAAGCATTTTTTCTAAAGATAATTTAAATTTTTCTTAAATCATCTTCAGGATAAAAAGACTTACAATACCTTATTTTATTTCTTCGATTCTAGTAGCTTGTAAGTAAACTTTTGTTTCATTTTAAAAAAGCAAATGAGTTTGTTCTGTTCTTATGTGTGGCATTCACGATCCAGAGGTTATTCATGATTTAGACATATTCATTCCTCCACAATGTAGGCAGAAGGCAACTTGGGCTTCCTTATTAGTCTTTTCAATTCAGACTCTCTGCTAGACTGCTGCAGTACCACGCTGACTCTAGTTTGCTCTGTCTTCACCTGAGAAGGCAGCTGCATGGTCATCGCCTTCCACAACAATGCAAAAAGTATGAGAATTTCTCCTCACAAACTGCTAGGAAAATCAGATTAATCAAATTTCAGTAACTGGAACCTGTTGATTTCCTTTGTAGCAACCTGAGGGCGCTATGTATGAATCTGCATTCCTGCTGTCTCCCTGAGAGTGTATATGTTAGTGTGGCCTAGTCCATCCTACCATTTTACTACACTTTCAGTGTGTGCATTTGGGGAATTACTGCCAGGTTAATAATTATATTATGAGAGAGAACTTAACTTTACTTGTAGATAACATATTTTGAGGAATTTTCTTGGTCTGAATCGTTGTAAAAACTCAAGCTTGGATGTCAGGGACGGTGTGCTAGGCTAGAGTAGGATACTTTGAATCATTAAATGCAGAAACAGATATAGATTAATATTAATGGCCTAATAAGTATGCAAAATTTTTGTATATAGTTCCACATAGAAAATTTAAAGTTGGAAATACACTTCTAACATTCTGATACGTTTTTGTTTGTTTGTTTACAATATTGAAAATGTTTCCTGGCTTTTTGTTAAGGTCAAAGAATTGAGAGTTAAGGTTCCATAAAACTAACTTTTAACTTGAACTCCAACTTACTATCCATCAATATGAGTAAGGGTATATAGTGCTCAGTATGACTAACTTTAGACATTTTTCAGTAACTGACAGTAAATAATAATGTAATACTTTCTACGCATATGCTGGCTGCAATCTCTCCTTCATAGAAAAGAGTTTCTTAGTTTCAGTGAATGTGTTATAGAGGGGAGTCAAGGAGAGAGGGCGATAGGGTCCAAGAGAGAGGATGATAGTAGAAGGAAAGTATTGCAAAGGGCACAGTGCATGAAGAGTGATACTTGTGGAATGAAGTAAGGGAACAATTATTGTTTGTTATTGTACTAATAAAGAGGGAACATATACTAAAACATAGACAGGAAAAGACACACCAAGATAGTCAACATAAAGAAAGAAACAGTGCCATGAAAGGGAAAGAACAAACACAAGAGATAAAAAGCGGAAAATGTGTTTAATAATTGCTATAAAGCTTAATGCAAAACTGTTACAATTACCTACTCAAGATGTGTTCTGTTTTTAAAAGAAACCAATAGAATGGGTTGGGTGGGTTATAATTAGAGCAGCTCCTGTATACTAGGATGATCGGCATCTTAAAAATATTTGCAACATTAAATGTCTAGGGCTAAACGTGTCAATATTGTCATTGATTTGGTGGATCTTGATAAATTGTTTTTACATTTTGACCCTTATTTTTCTGGCGTTTATAGCACAAGTCCCAGTCTGGCATTTCTGCAGTGGCCTTTGCCCATCTTACGCAATTGCAAGGAATTTAACAATACAAAGTAGTGAAGTACGAAGTATTGGTTATTTTTTTCAGTCAAATTTCTAAAATATGACTAATGCAGCTTACAATAGTCACAGGAATAGCCTATCGCTTAAAAGATTGCTAAGTTCCTCCACTGGACTCAATTATCGCTGATTCAAATTCACTGAATAGTTTTGGCCAAATATGTGTGTGTGCGTCGGCGGGGGGGGGGGGGGGGCAGGAGGGGAGATAGGAGGTGGGAAGGACTTGGGGATATTCACAAAATTGTTGGAGGAGGCGGAGGCGGCAGAAGAGGAGGTGTTGGTGCATTATAACCTTTGTCCCAGTGATTATTTTGCATTAATGGCAATTCATAGTCTTTCATAATGACAATGACTATTCATTGGGCTAGAAAAAGAGAATGAGAACCACTCTACAGGCTGGCGGTTAGGGCAGTAACCTAGGATGTGGGAGATCCACGTTCAAGTCCTTGTTCCAATAACGCTAATTATTTAGATGCAGTGGAACAGCTTCAACAGGAGCAACTGAGATAAACCTATACCAGAATATCCCAAAGCCCAGTGGTTAGGGCACTCTCCTGCAGTGTGGGAGACCTGAGTGCAAATCACTTCTCCATATCAGGCAGAGGGAAAATGGAACTTTGGTCTCTCACATCCCAGGTGAGTGTTCTAACTATTAGGCCTAATGGTTATAAGGGAGGCACCACTGCCTCCACTTGTTTTGTGAATTTAGCCCTTTAAAAATGCCCCAAATGGACATTTTTTTTTATTTGCTGAAGGATTTTTTTTTTTTTTTATACTTTTTGGATTCAGTTCAACCCAAACCCAACTTTTCTTCAAAAAATATATTTTTTTAACTACCAACAAACTGAAAAATCAGTTAGATGCCCAGCTCTACTGCTTAGGAATTACAAAGTCCATAGGCTGAAAGATGTATATCAGTAACTGTGCACAACTATTACAAGGCAGGGACCATATACCTTGTAAACTCTGTAAGCAGCTGTTGAAAAATGTGTAAACAAATAGCTATGATGCCTCCCTTTTCAGTATAAATAGTGAAGGGTAACACAGGGTCCAAGTATTTGTCATATGCAACTTTTTTTTTTTTTAGGCTAGTCAATTTTATTTATTTGGTATAAGTTTAAAACCTCAGTGAACCTTGCATCTCTTCCAATTTAATCTCAGGAGTATCTTATTTCCCACTCCCCATATGATACTTTAATATGAACTTAATATTGTCCATCTTATGTAAATCTGTGCTATTTGACTTCTGTTTACTGAATAGTCCTTCAAAAATATTCTGATTTCTTATTATGGCCAGTAAGAATTTGTCTGTCAGACTAGGGACTTGTTTGCTTTTCTTGGCAAATAGTTCAGAGGTAGTCTTAATAAGTTGCCTGAATGCACAGACCTTTGGCCTCAAAGTTAACTCCTTCTCTTCACTTCATGCCCCCCTTGCCACTTGATTCAGCTTTGGGTCTGAAGATCCAAGGCCTCTGAGAGCAAATTATCTAAGTACTCTACTGCATCTTAACCTTTTACCCAGCTAGGAGACCGGAAGATCCTAAGCTGTTTGTCTTGTTCCCACTTTTTTCCAAATCCTCTAATTTTTCAAGTATGTTCTTATAAAGCCAGTTAGGAAGTTGGATGACATTCTCATCAACTGATGCTTTATTCTCCCTTGCAGTTTTCTTGTATGCTTTCCTCTAAAAAACTATGGGACAGTTTTCACTTCAAGATTTAATCTAAGTAAACATGAATGAAGTCAGTATTGCCAAACCCAAGCATTCAAAATCATGAGTCTGGCCCCCCAAAATCCAAGATTGGCTTAAATCACAAGATTTAAAAATAGTGCATTATTGAGCCTTTGGAATACTTTCATTCATGTTTACAAGCTTTGTTTACATGGTCTGCAACCATGAGAACTGGAATTTTTGTAAATAAAAAGTGAGATCTTTTGACCTCTTTGATTCATCAAAATTGGTGATTGTAAGCTCTTAGTTTTGAAACAGGGACAGTCTTTTTGTTCTGTGTTTGTACGGCGTCTAATACAATGGCACCCTGGTCCATGACTGGGACTCCAATGTGCTCTTGTAATACAAACAATAATAATCCCTTGACTGGTGTTGCAGGAAAAATGCAGTATTTTGTGTTAAAGCTCCAGCAAGTTTTGCAAGAGTTGGTAACAACGTTAAGTTAAACTTAATGTGCACAGAAAACTGTTTTTAAGTTATTTTTCCTTTTCATCCTAAAGAACAAAGATTAACAGCTCATAGACTTTCATATTTAAAACAACTTGAGATTGCCACCTATCTCAACGCTCAGTTTTGCTCATTTATGTTTCAGGATGACCACACTTTTTTTCATTCATAAAAAGCTTTTAGGTTGAAATCAAGTGAATATATAGTTTCAGTACACAGAGGAGAAAAACTCAAAGGTTTATATATTTTTGTTTTTTGCAGTCTTAAAACTTTTGAAGCCATGGGAATCAAGGTCCAGCGGCCACGTTGCTTTTTTGACATAGCCATCAACAATGTACCTGGTGAGAAAAATAATTACTAGGCTATATTATTTTTAAGCAATATAAATATTTAATGGTCAAATGAAGACAAATATAATTTAACTTTATAAATGTGTGGAATTTTTTCCAGCTGGAAGAGTGGTCTTTGAATTGTTTTCTGATGTGTGCCCAAAGACATGTGAGAATTTTCGCTGCCTTTGCACAGGTTCGTAGATATTTATGATTTTTAACTTAATTCATTGTTGGTTAGTTTCATATTGTGAATTACTATATTCAGCAGAATCCCCTGTAGATATCGAATGATTATCACTTTTTGCATACCAGAAAATGAAGGTAGACGTTAAAATAATGGGTCTTGGTCTCTGTAGAGATTTAACATCAGTGTCTTGTGTGCATTTAATGCAGCACTTGCAGTTGTGGCATCAGTTAGTACATGGAGCATACGCTAATCAAACTTTATTTTAATAAAAAATTAGTTTTGTATTTAAATTTGATTCTTTTAATTTAAATACAATTTTTAAATAAACCTATTTAAAATTAAATATGAAATTTACAACCTGTTTTAAGATTTAAACTTACTGTAATCTATTAAAATCATTAATTTAAAATACAAAAAATAATATTAAGCAGTATGTTTGCTGGTAAGTTTTAAAGAAAGTAAAATCACTGACTTTTTGTGTAAGTCACTGGTTAAGCACCTGGAACCAGAGCTTGTTGAAGTGCTAAACCAGCTTTTGACAGCTGTAGCCTCTACTGCAGGTACGGAGAGAATGTTTTCTTCATTTCAGTTAATTCAAAGTAAATAACCATAGGAGATGAAAAAAGTAAGACCAGTTTGAATCAATGTATAAAAATATGTATGATAGGATGAGATTTACTAGTTCTAAAATCTCGAAGGACTTAGTGACCAGAAACAATCAGTTCAATTCACAGATAATACTTCCTTTGTTTCATAAATCAGTTTTAAATGCAAAACATGTTTTTGAACTTTGTCTTGTATCTACTTTTAAAGTAGTTTTATTTAATAATAAAAAAATTAAAATGCTGGTTTTGTGCATTTTAATTGAATTTGAATTTCCATCCAAATAGAGCTTGGCACAAATCACAAGTAAAAAAGAATAATCTAAAATAGGAAATTCATCATTCACTGTTTTCTAACATAATAAAAATTAAGGCTTTAGTAATTGCAAGTGATATAATTGATTAAATTAATGTGTGTGTGTGTGCATATGTGTGTGTGTGCATATGTGTGTGTGTGTGTGTATATACACATACATACACACACAGAGTGTATCCTGCTGGTTAGCAAAAAGAAGCACCAATGTTGGTGTAAAAGGTTATATTTAATTGCAAATCAACATGTTTTAATGGTTACCACCTAATGAGAATCAACTTTTCTTTAGAAAAGTTAGTAGAAAGTACAAATGCAAAATATGATTAAAATTGATGATTTTAATCAAGTTTTCCTGCTTGTTTAATTTAAATCATGATTAAAGTCAGTGATTTAAATCAGTTTGTGCTGGCTGAAACTATATTATAATAACTAATCCTGAAACTGATAAGCATACAGTAAAGGTAGCCAATGAAAGGTCAGGAAGTTGGGCATTAATGGACTTCCTTCTTACTCCTGTGATATACTGAACTACCACTAATATTCATGGTCTTTGCTTTCTAAGATTGGCCATCCACGTCTTAACTATCCCCTTTGGTTTTTTCTTTGTAGCAGCTGTGTGGCGATCTCTAATCCCAAATTAAATTCAAATTCCCTGTTTCTTAGTCAAATTACCAGTCTTTTCAAAGCCCTATCGTGGCATTTTTATCCTGCTGAATTGCTACTTTAATTGAAGAATATTGATATTGGTCCAAGCCTAGTAATTAAAGTAAAACATTGTTTTAAATGGTGGTTGTGAATCTGACCCAGATTTCTCCAACCTCCATCAACTTGTTTCCAAGATAACCTTTTCACAAATTTCTTTTCTCCTAAAAGTTCGTCACAGTAATGGATTTATAGAAATTTGCTTGTTTTTTCTCTATCTCCAACATTTCCCACCATCTGCCCCCTCAATATTTTTCTTACATTTCAATCTCTTGCAAGTTTTTGCTTATCACTTCCATGTCAGAAACAAGTAATATATGTGCACATAAAGTAGTTCAAGCTCAGAATTTGAATTTGATCTTATTATTGAAACATTGGGAATATATATGGTCAAAAGTGTTTAGAGCAGGGGACTAGAAATCAGTTTCTTGGGTTTTCTTCTGGCGATCAGTCCAGATAAAGATATACTCAACTTTCTGAAAGTGGCGGAACCTTTGCAGGGTTTTCTCAAATGTCTAAAAACTTGTCTTTAGATTATAGGAGACTTTAAGTCAATGTAGTGCTTTTTTAATTTTGGTGTTCGTTCAGTTACCTGCCCTTCAGACTTTGTACGTATTGCCGCCAGCGGTGTGTTAGCCTTTTAGGAGTAGTCTTTGAGGTTTTGTCTTGACAGGAAAATTTATACAAGTATAATTTTACCACCGTAGTTATACTGGTATAATTCCCCATGTGGACAGTCTTACTCTGGAATGATAATACATTTAAGGTTCTGAGTGATGCTGGTAAATTTCCCTTGGAGACTGGTGTCCTATCTACAGCTTCACCACAGACTTCCTTTGTGACCTTGGCCAAGTTACCTTGGCCAAATTTTTCAAAAATGGGTATTGAAATGGCGTAACCCAAGTTTTGAGTGCCCAACCTGAGAGACCTGGGATCTGACTTTGAGACGTGCTGGGCACCCACAACTCCTAAGACCTTCATTTGGAGCTGTGAACACTCAGCACCTCTGAAAGATGGGTATCGAGGAAATAAGAACCAAAATCAATGGCCAGCTTTGGACTTAATCTACTTGTCTGTGTTCCCATCTACAAAACAGATGTTTACCTACTTCACAAACTGCTTTGCAAGACTTAATACACCTCTACCCCGATATAACACAAATTCTGAAATAATGCGGTAAAGCAGTGCTCTGGGGTGGGGGGGCTGCGCACTCCGGCGGATCAAAGCAAGTTCAATATAACGCAGTTTCATCTATAACGCGGTAAGATTTTTTGGCTCCCGAGGACAGCATTATATCGAGGTAGAGGTATAGTTAATGTTAGTCAGACTGTTGGAGCTCCTCCCATGAAAGATGTTGCACAAGTGCAATGTATCTTTTTTTTATTTCCCCCCCCCTTCCCTCTCTCCCTTTTAGGTGAAAAAGGTACCGGAAAATCGACCCAGAAGCCATTGCATTACAAAAGTTGTCTGTTTCACCGAGTTGTGAAAGATTTTATGATCCAAGGAGGTGACTTCAGTGAAGGTAGGACACAGCCTTAAAAGAAAACTCCAGATCTTAAATAGTAAGATATTTTTAAGAGTCCTATTCAGCACTCTATATTCAGATGAAATGTCTGTGGACTTTAAGGTGTGTGTTCTTCGAGTAAGGTGTGCTGAATAGGGCCTTCAAATAAGAACATTTTTATAAATAGCTTTTGGTTCCATTATCTTTATAGCTTGGAGTGGTCTCTCAGTGGAAATTTTTAGTGTAATGCAGTGTAAAGCATTGTATTTCCCAGTAGTAGTCCTAGCTTGATCTAGAGATATGTGAGACAGTGCAGAATAAATGGAAAAGCAATAACCTGCATTTTCTCAGTCCCATTCTACTTAAGCAGACTGTCAAGATGTAGCTTCCTATTTGACTGTTCTTGAAGATATTTTTACTTGAATGCAATAATTGAAATATCTTTTATTTTATGATACTTTCTTTAGGAGTCATTAGGCACATCTTGAACTTTTAATGATTTATACTTTGACTAAATTTATTTGTAATACAATGTGTTGGGTTTTTTTTCTTTCAAGGAAATGGGAGAGGAGGAGAATCCATTTATGGTGGTTTTTTTGAAGGTAAAGTTTTCTTTATCAAGCCAATCTATATATCTTTTCAAATGTTCTGTCTTATAAATATTAAACTTGTAATCCATGGTCTTGCTCCTACAATCATCTGGGGTCTGTGCATACCAAATCTGAGTCCCATTGGGTTTATTTGGGTTCTTCATGGGCGCAGTGGTCTTTGCTAGCTGATCTGATGGCAGTATGAAGGCCGTAAAGGTGTATTTTGTTTACTTCACAATTTTGTTCAGAAAATGTTTGTGTCTAAGTGAGGCTCAAGCTATTCTGATTCAAATTTGTCAACTTTATCAGACTTACATTTGTGCATATCTGATTCTAAACTTGCTATCATGATTAATTTTGTGACTTCCGTATCCAACTTGATCATCTTAAGTAAATTAATTTTTCGAACAGCAAGCACTGTGTAAACTCATCCTGGTATCTGAAAGTAAAGCTGCTTATTTGGCTTGACACCAGATTGGATCACCACCATTAATAAAAATTCCTCATCAAAGCATAGTTAAAAATTATATTGATGATGCATGAGCTAGAAAAAAACCCAACATTTTGGTCTTCCAAAGATGTATGCATCTGCATGTGCCAACAAGAGTGAAAAATAGCGAAGGCCTGCTCTTACTATACTCAGATGTTGCATGAGTATATACAGGAAGTACATCTGTTGAGTAAGTTTCATTTTTACAGTCACTCTTCATACCATAACTACAATTTAATAGGCAGGTGAAAATAAGAAATTACGTTTATTTTTCTCCTTTTTAAATTCCAGGCATTAGAATGTGAAGCCTAATGTATCCCAAGAACATGACATAATATACTTTATTTTTAAGCTAATTTTTTAATGCTCTTTACTGCAGTGATAAATTTATCTGGGTTAGCTGAGGGGAAAAATAGATAAATGCCATTTAAATAATAGAACAAAGTAAATATTTGGTATTTTAAAGCAATCAAAAACACTTTCTCTAGATGAAAGCTTTGCTGTAAAGCACAACAAAGAATTTCTTCTGTCAATGGCCAACAGAGGGAAAGATACAAACGGTTCACAGTTCTTTATGTAAGTATTGTATTATTCTGATATGCATGTTACTTACAACATTAAAGTTGTAGTAATCATTTAATTGTTAAATAGAAAAAGGTTTAGTTTTTTTTTTTTTTTTTTTTATCAAATGGGAACTGGTTTTCCAGATATGAAGCTCCATGCAAAACAGCCGCTTCCTAGAAATGCTTATCTTGGAGATAAACTTGATCATTTTTAGCACTCCTTATTGTTTTGGATGAGTGCTTCTCTTACACATAGAAAACAATTTCATTACTTGCTTCTAACTTTGGCAAGTAATGCAAAGCTAATTGATATTCTCAGCAGACTTTTCTCAATTTTGTGTAAAATGTCTTGTCTGCTTAGACTTTTGGATGGGAAAAGCTCTGGGGATTATGGTAGCTGTGTGTGTGTGTGTGTGTGTGTGTGAAGTTGCAGTTTTTGGAAAACATTCTAAGAGCAATCTCATTTTAAAGGAAAAAATAACCACATAGCTAAATTTATCACCACATATAATAAATCTAAGACTGAATTTATCACAGTATATCTACAACAGAGAGATTCCTTTGAATAAGGCTTATCTACAGAAAACATTCTCTCTTGAAATTGATCCCCTGTTACCTATAATTGATAAAGATCTTTCCTTTAATTAATGTGATGAGTTACATGCATCATCTACAAGTAGACAGTTATTTTTGGGTTGCTGACCAACCTTTAGCCTCTTTCAGCCCAGCTTCTGATTTCTCTTATGACTGATACTTGCATGCCATGGGATGTCCAGCCCTGGCCTGTGTGGAAGCTTGTGTGAATCACATGCATTGTCTGTAGGTATAAAGCTCTTCTTGAAGAGTCTGTAAGTCAGTTCTAGAGCTACATCAAATGTCATGAAGCAGGTGGCCAGCTGTTTTTCTTTTCTGACTTCTCCCTGCTTCCTTTTCTAATGACTATAAGACTATTTGCAGTCTCTTTTGAGATAGATTCATTTTCTTTTTAAATCTCCCCTCAAGTGTTCATTAATTGAATCAATAATAGCATTTTGTGATACCATGTATACAAGATACTATCTAAAAATTGGATTAATGCTAGAATATCTTCATTTACTTCCTTAAAATTTTTTATCAAACAAAGTAAGGATTTTAGTAGGAACCTTACGTAATGTTTCATTCAGTGATACTTAAACTATGACTACATGGCTGTTATAAATGGAACAAAACAGAATTCTTAATTTATTAGTTCATTCAAGATAATTTTTAACTTATTACATGCACTTAATTTTGTTTCAAATGCAGTTTTGTTTCCTTTGTAAAGGGTGCTAACTTTGTTTTTCTCTTCGTTTTAATTATTCCTTTTGATGGTATCAAAAGAACAACCAAGCCTACACCTCACCTAGATGGGTAAATATCTTATCTCCTTTATTTGTGTTTGTGAAGTGGACACTGCTTTGAAAATTTTAGATGTTAAATATTTCTAATCATTTATTGTAGTAGAAAACTTGCATTTTATCTTTTTTATATTATTTATTTATTTTTTTAATTTATTTTTTTAAACTTCAGACTTCATGTTGTTTTTGGACAAGTCATCTCAGGACAGGAAGTTGTGAGAGAGATAGAAAACCAGAAAACAGATGCATCTAGTAAACCATATGCTGAAGTACGAATACTGAGTTGTGGAGAGTTGATTCCAAAATCCAAAGGTAAGGTTGAACTACCTATTTCTAACGCATGTAAGTGTAGCTTTTTTCCTCGGTTCTTATAATAGTAAATAGAAACATGTTTGTAATGGATGGAGAGTTCATAAAGACATTAGTAATTGCCCATAGTAAACTGTGTACCTTCTAGTAACTGAAAAGCTAGTGACAGAGACATTATTAAAGAAATGTTATTTTGTTAGACATATGATTTTGTTATATAATTTATCCCAATGCTAAAAAAGAATCTCCCACATAGTCATGTGATCAAGCAACCTATAGACAAAAGAAATATCAATCTCTAACAGCCTATACAAGTTGGCCCCAGCTGTTCCTCTTCAGTCTTTCTTCCTTTGTCCTGGCAGCTGGAGTGCACATTTTGGCACTCCAGCCTCTTATCTTTTGTTTCTCCTTCTAGGAACAAGGAAGAACTGCAGCTCCCCTACCCCTGGCCATTGGGGAATGAATTAATGCTTTTCTCAGTGATTCTCAAGGTTTAGGCCTTTCTATGCTAGCCCAACCTGCTTCTGGTACTTTTCTGATAGGTACTGCATAAAGAGTCATCTGGCATATAAATATACTGATGTCAGTCTGACTTTTCTTAACACCTGCTGCTTCTATTGAGCTTGTGGTTCTGGGTATAGTCCTCCTCTACAGTGCTTCAGGTGAGTGAGTAGGTTAGGAAGACCTGCAATTTGCCCTGCTGTAAGTATGCTTTGTAAGGTACTTTGAATTATAAACAGGGATATAACAGAATCTGCCTCTTTCTCTGGAAAGGATGCTCTGCTGTGCTGTGCTCTTCCAGAGCTGAACATGGTGTTGGAAGTTAGCCCCTGCTCTTCTGACAAAATAATTCAGTACAAAGACTGCTGTCATTGTGATGGAGAACCCCAGTACAGGAGCCTCAGGATGCCTGTTTGGTAGGAATTTTAACAGGGACCGTCTTGCTTTCTCATTCTTAGCACCTTCCAGATGATGCCTACTTGGAAGGGTTGCAACAAGGATGTTGAAGCACAAGACAAGGATTACCCTGTTTCTTTGGCCTAAGGGAAGCAGACGAACATTCATACTTGAACTTCTTGATTTATTTCCCTCCTCTTTCATGCTATTCTTCCATCTTCTGATATGATTGGCAGAAGAATGGCTTTGGGTTATGAAGTGATCTCCTTCGTTCCCAAAAGTTCAGTGATAGACTGCATTATGGCTAGGGGTGTCTAGAAGTCGGACAACTTTTTCAGCTGGTTCATAAGATGTCCTGGATGTTAGGATGTCAAATTTTATTTTCCAGCAATTTCCTTGGATAGCACTTGTCTTGTGACAGACATAATATTATAACAGTGAATGGGAAGGGCTAGTAGATATATATGAATATATATAATGAGTAGAGCTTGTGGGTGAGACAATCCCTTGCATGATACATATATCCTAGTCCACCCTATTCCCTTCATAGGACTATTCTAAAAGGTTGGAAACTGAATGACTAACAGAGGTTTTAGTTGGAGCTGAACTGTCTGGTGCCTTAAGACGCTGCCTGAGGGCTTTAAAGTTGCATCAAGCAAAAGAATAAAAGAAATAAATATAAAATCTTTTTCCTTTAACTTTTCCTGAAAGAAAACAGACTTCTGGAGAGATCTGACTGTCTGATCCCACCTGTATGTCTGAGTCCTGGGCCCTCTTCTTGTGCCTCTTCGCCTGGGTACTGCTAGGAGTCTGGAGATCCTGCTTCCTGTAGCTGCTGTGATGTGCCACAGAGGGAGATTGCTGCCAGGGCCGTGGGTTGAGCCACTCAACAGACCATGAGGCACAGTACTAGATACTGGTGGCTAGCAGGAGAACATGGAGAACAAGAGGCCTTAGAGGCGCCAGGAGCGGGCAGGTGGAGGGCAGAGCTGAGTGCGGGGAGGAGTGTGGGCCCCCAGGAAGGGGCACTAATGCCGAACGAGCCTGATGAAGGTGCTACCTGGCAGACTGTGACGGAGTTCGTGGTGAGTGGAGGACTCTGCTGTTAGCAGAGAGAGGCCCTGTGCAGGCTACTGCAAGAGGAAATCTATCCCTGTTGTGGGAGATGACTGTATGGCTAAATTGGTTCGCTGAGGGCACAACCAGGACCCTGCTGATGAGCTATGATGACCTGAGTACCTGGAGATGGGAGGAACAGGCTGTCGTCACATCAGCAAAAGGATATTGGCTCAGCTGCAGTCCAAGGCTGAGTGATGGGGCAGAAGAGACCCTTGGAGTCATGGTCAGGAAGAGGCCAGGGAATCCAGATGTGAGGACCAATACCTGGGAGGTGAGCGGAACAGAGTACTACTGGTGGTCGTGGAGGACCAGCAGCAGAGAGGCATCAAACAATGGAGCTATGCAGTACTTTACTGCAGGAGGCAAGAGGGATCATGTGCTATGAAGTGTGGCAGTTACTGGAGCAGACTGCTTCAGGGGAACTGGCATAAAGACAAAAGAAGGGTGGGTGGGTTCCTGGAGAGAGTGACCAAAAATATCTTTGATCATCTTCTCATAGCAAGGGAGGCTGAACTAAAACACTTTGGGCTTAGGACTTGGTGAGGTGGCAATATCCAGGGAAGGAAGGGGGTGAATGGATTACAAGGCTGTATCTGTAAGGACTAGAAATAAAGCTGACAAATCTTGGGTTTAGTGGGGAGCTTCAGTGAGTCAGAGGGAATGGCTTGAATTCCAGTAGGAGTACGGTTTGGGGTTGGAGGGTGTAAAGTTGGGTAAAAATAATTTGGGGGGTAGAGATTGAGTTCTCAGATACTATCAATTGGGTAAAAATAAGGGGATTGTATTTTAGGGTACTATCATGGGTGATAGAAGTACTGTGTGGAGGAGGGGAATTGTGCTTCTGCAGAGAAGTGATAAATGTGGGGTATGGGTGAAGGGAATTAAGGATTGCTTGGTTACGTGATTGTTGGGCTAATTTACTTGGACTCTGGGCATAATTGGAAGGCTGTCTCTGAGGGACAGTGCAGAGAGCAAAGAGCATGATGTAAGTGACAGAAGGCTAAAACAGAAGCTATAACTTGGAGTTCGATAGGTTTCTCACCAAGGTGAGGGGGATATATTACCAATCTTTTCTCCCCTTTGACACCTCAGAGAAATTAGTAATAAAGAAATCTATAACATGGGGGGGGAAAAGGGAAATAAATAGTAATCGATATAAATTAGACGTTAAATATAAAAAAATTGATAAAGGAAACTAAAGACAAAGGGGCAAAAATCATGGCTGGTAGGGCTAAGACGATAAGGAGTTTTTAAAAATATTAGGAACAAAAAAAATCCTAGTAATGGTATAGGCCCATTACTACATGGAGATAGGGACATTGTTAATAATGGTGCAAAAGGGGCAGAAGTATTCAATAAATATTCCTTTTCTGTATTTGGAAAGACTTGTATCACATGAGGATGATGAAGTACTTTCTAGTTCATTAGTAACTAAGGAGGATGTCATCATTTGCTAAGGATAACTATTTTTAAATCATCAGGACTGGATAACTTTCAGCCAATTGCAAGTGTTGGCTGAGGAGATCTTTGGCCCACTGATATTAATTGTTGTTAAATCTTGGAATACCAGGGAAATTCCAGAAGTCTGGAAGAGTGCTAATATTGTGTCACTATTCAAAAAGAGCAAGTGGTATGATCTGGGTAACTATAGGTCAGTTAGTCTAACATCAGTCTCAGGCAAAACAACAGAAAAGCTGGTATAAGATTCAACTGTTAACAAATAGGAATATTAATGCCAGTGAGCATGGTTTTGTGGAAACTAGGTCTTATCAAACAAATCTGATTTAATTCTTTTACATTACAAGTTTGGTTGATAAAGATAACTTTAGATGTAATATATGTAGACTTTTGTAAGGTATTTAATTTAGTACCGCATGATATTCTGATTAAAAAATTAGCATTATATGATAAATCAGTGGCTAACTGACATCTCAAAGTAGTTGTCAGTAGGAAATAATCATTAAATAGGAGTGTTTCTAGTGGAGTTTTGCAGAGATCAGCACTAGGCTTGATGTTCAGTATTTTCATCAATGTTCTGAAAATAAATATAAAAATTTAAATTTTGCAGATGACACAAAGATTGGTGGAATGGTTAATACAGTCATACAGAGTGATTTGGATCATGTGGTGAACTGGGCCCATTCAAACAAAATGCAGTTTAAGATATCCAAATGCAAAGTTACACAGTAGGGAATAAGGAACCTACAGAATGGGGGACTTTATCCTGGAAAGCAGATTTAGGGATCATAGGGTACAAGTGACTGAACATGAGTTCCCCATGTGATGCTGTGGCAAAAAGGACTATTGTGATTCTTAAGATATATGAACAGGGGAGCAGTAAGTAGGGTGATGATTTTCATTGGTGAGAGACACTAGAATGCTATGTCCAGTTCTGGTATCCTTTTAAAAATGTGAACGTTGAAAAAATTGGAGAAGGTGCAATACAGAAATGATTCAGGGGCTAGAGAAAATGCCTTGCAGTCAGAGACTGAGAGCACAATCTGTTTAGCTTACCAAAAAAGAAGATTTGGTGGTTACTTGATTAGTGTGTAAGTACCTTAATGGAAAGAAAATACTGGTACTAGTATGCTCTTTAATCTAGTGGAGAAAGGCATAACAAGAACCAGTGACTGAATGTTGAAGCCAGACAAATTAAAATTGGAAGTTGGACATGAATCACCGTGAAGGTGATTAACCCTTTGAACAAACTACTAAAGGAAGTGGTGAATTCTTCACCTCTTGATGTCTTGAACTCAAGACTTGGAAGCTTTTCTGGAAAATATGCTTTAGCCAAACACAAGTCACTGGGCTCAATACAGGAAATGTAATGGCCTATGGTATCCAGGAGGACAGACTATATGATCTGGTGGTCTTTTCTGGCCTGAGCTTTATGAATCTGAGTTAAGTCTGACTGTTGGGCCAGATGCTGTCTCCCATTCAAGCCCAATACTCTGTGGTGTCATAAGAGTGGCTACATTTCATAAGAGGTTTGAAGTGTGGAGAGTGGACAACTATGCCATTTGGCTATGATTTATGAAGTCTGACAAGTTCTGGACAATGTGGGCTGGGGAGGAAGGGGCCTGTTTTGAACATATTTATAGGCTGAAATTTTATAAGAAAAAGAATGGAGAGAAATAACATCTGGCTGTCAGCCTAAGTCCTCTTTCTTTTATAGTAAACCCTGACAGTGAATTCCCAGCTGTGGCCTGTAATTGACTGGGGGCAAGCTTGTCCTGGTATTCAAGAAGTCATATTTGCCATTGGACGTAAACGATCATGTGTTTGCAGAAAATCCTTGCCATTCTTTATGTTCACTTTGCACAGCAATTTCACAACACTCCATGTTCTTCCTCTTCCACAAATATGTCCGCCATTGAAGTAAGCTTACAACAGTTGCTTGTATTCTACATTCTGCTCTTTTCAGGTAGACAGTCTACCCTGGAGAGTTCCTTACCTTCAATTCCCACTTATTTAGTAGTCAGTTTGAAGTAGCAAACTTTAGTACAGATCTAAACTTGTCACAGAGTTGGAAATAAAACTGCATCCCAAATTGGTTTTGACAAGCTCTAGACAATATTATCACAGGAAAGGGGAACTGCAGAACTTGACTTCACCCTTTCTTTCATTCTGTACACAGACATTTCTTAATTGGGGCTTGGAGCCATCTTGTTTCAGTCAAGTTTAGATAGGAAGAAATGCAGTGATGTTTCCCAGGAGGATGCTGTCCTGAGTGGAGAGAAAGTCAAGTTCTTCGATGTTTGGGAAGAATATGAAAGTAGAGTACCTTAACTCTTTCTTAAGAGTTAGTTCAGAGCTAACTGAATGGACTGTTATCTATTGGCTGTTCAGCAGAGTATGTGGTGATGCCTCTGTTTGTGTACAGCAAAGGAAGAGTGGACATTTCATACGAGACTCCTTTTCATGGAATGCCTTTGGAAACGATTAATTTTCCATCATGTTCACTGGACAGATACACAAATTTTGTATTTGTACAACAAATAATTTACTAAGTTGACATTCTATACAAACTATAAATAAGCCTCTTAGGCAAAAGCTTGAGAAAATAGACTTTATGCCTTGTTCTTCTGTATTGGACCAACAATGAAAGCAGATGATAGAGTAGAGGCCTCTCCATTGAAAACATTCTGCCAGCAGCTATAGGGATGCTTAACAAGCTTGTCAGCTGATGTCAATTGCCATGGTAGTGCATAACTAAAGAAATGGTCTCAGGTGGTTAAGAGCCAAACCATATATGCCTTCTAAGAGAGAACTCTTCACTTTGAATTGGGCCCGGAAGTGAACGGGAAGCTAACACAGTCTATGGAGCACTGATGTAGTGTCTGTGGCCAACCGTAGTAGGCAGTCAGGCCTTTGCAATCTATACCAGCTGAAACTTCCAAGTGAGAATATTGAGAACATTATGCTGATCCATTCTGTAGGTCACAAAGGTATGAATAATTGTGAAGTTGTGTAAAACTGAAAAGTGATTACAGTTGTTTTAGGTGCGGTTGAGAAAAGACACTTTTGGCCAGTGTACCATCTGGGGCTCAAAAAAGTACCCATAAATTGCAAACCCCCTTGTTTAGGATGAACAAATTCAGGGGCAAAATACCATGCCCGTCAGCTGCTCTAGAAGCTTCTCTGCAATGAATAGCCACCTCATTGCTGTCTGGATTCAGCTTTGCCAGCTTGCTGTCATCCAAGTCACTGTCTCAGCCAGGCACTGGAAAAGCAAAGAGAGCACCCAGTCTGCCTGCAATGAAAAAAATAGTTGCATTTCACCAGTGTACATGTAGCACCTCAATATAAATTCCTCTAGAAAGCAATTGGACCTGCAGAATTCCTCTGGAAAGCCATTGGACCAGCAAACCAACATCACCATCTGGTATTTCTCTGAAAGAGCAGAACTGCTTCAGTGATCTTATCTGCCCACCCAGACAGCTTTTGAAATTGTTGCTTCCATCACTAGAGGGCAATCAAAGAGTGAGCCAAATATATCCAATCAGAAATTGTATTGACAGGGAACAAAGAAAATCTGAAGACTTCACATACTGTCTCATTACTGAATGCTCAATAACTTTATCCAGAAAAGGCATATTTGAGACAAGGTGGTAGTAAGTGTTTAAATGAAGGGATGGTTATCAGTAGCCTAATTATTGCTCATATGAGAAACACTGGCATCTTGCCCTCCATTAGAAAGAATTAACACACACTGCCAACAGCAAACACAGTGTTTGCCTACTTGATCTTGCTAGCCATGAGGGACATGTGTCCAACTTGCAAACAACCTGAAGTTCCCCCAGCACATCAAGAGTATGTGATGGAAGTTGGCTGAAACTCAACCAGAGATGATGTGGATGTTTCGCCTTCCAGATGTGGATCTGTCCCCACTGATTTGGTTATTCCAGTCCAGATCAGAACAGACTTTTCTGTGATAACATTAAAAAAACTTCATGTAGTGAGAAATACTAACCTCTGATTACAGGTGATGCATCGATACTGGAGAAGTAAGTTGCCTTTGCTTCCATACTGGAATCATACTGGATTCTATATACACTTTTTGCAGTTGATCATTGTTGGGATACAGCTACCTCCAACCCTTATGATCTGTCAGGATGGTGTAATAATAACTGGAAAGCAAATGGCAATCCTGTCTTAGCTACTGGTTGAATAATCCACTGACTGTACAACCTTTAGGCCTAATACATGTGAAACTGAATTGGATCAGAGAGATTTGTTCTCTCTGTGTATTATTGTCTTGCAGGTCCCCAAAATGACACCTTTTCAAAAACAAGTGTGCTGTTGGCTTGGCTTACCCTTCAGTTTAATGGATGAGGAAAGGGGGAGTAACTGTTCTCTTTATATCCTCTCCTTTGGGTAGAAGAGATAGTTAGCATAGATAAATGACTGGGTAGGAGACTATAGATGTGAATATCTGAATTGTATTAATTTCTTCGTCCATTTTTATAACGTTATCGCCTCTTTTATTCAAAAAACAGCCCAGCTTGAGGGCTGAATATGACAACCCCTGCTCTGGCCACTTTATATCTGTGACTATGATCATGGAACTTAATTTCTGACTCAGTCAAAAGACAGACATTTTATTAATGATAGCTGAGTGGTTTGACGGACCTAAAGTTGTTAATAATTTCCAGAATGAATACACTGCTCCCTGAATTAGCAGTTTATACCTCTCTAAGGGGGATTTCCAGGTATACACTATTCAAGAGAAGCTCTTCACCTCCTCTAGCTCTGTACATAGAGGTCAGCCCTCTCCTTCTGACCAGTGTCTAGTGGTTCTACTTGAAATATGGAATTAACTGAGTTCCCATTTCATTTTCAAAATAACTAGTATATAACTTCCAGTACATGGATTGAGTTAAAAGGTTGAACATAGTAAACCCACTCGTTGTTCTTAAGTTCTCTGAATACACAAAAGCTTCATGTTGTCTGGGGCTGCCAATAGAGATCTCTGCTGGAGTGGAGTTTCTCTGCAACTTCACTTCTGCAGAATTAAGGAGCTTCACAAGAAAGAAGTTGGTTGTCAGCGTTCAGTTATTTGGAGCTGTTGAGGGGCTCGCTTCTGTTGAACTGTAGCACTCTAGTCGTTTCAACCTCCATGGGTTTGTAAATCTGCAGTGAAGAAAATTGAGGCTATATTTTATGGAATTGTGGCCATTTTTCTGAAGAACAGCTACTCCAACATATTAGCTCAATATTCATTTTATAACCAGATTTTATTCCACAGCAGCTAGGTACGGATTACACCTCTCTGCATTATCAAAGCCCCTGTGCTCGACTCACCTCGGTGGCTTCTTTTGGTGCTCTTTCTCATGTTTTTTTCCAGAGGAGGCAATGTTTTAGTTTGCAGCTTCAGAGGGGATTCACTGAGTTGGTGTACATCCCAACCATGCCTTCTTCTGAGGTAGCAGCATCCACTTTCCAGCTGTACTGACTTCCTGTGCCCACATTTTTGTGCTCCTGCCTCCCTCTTTGCAAACAATCCTGCCTTACAAGGAAGTTTGAGGCTGCTTTTTGCCACTATAACTTGTACCAATCAGACATTCCATTTTCTGTACATTGGGGTATGCCAGCTGAAATCAGCATAAACCAGTAGTGAAACTGATTCATTAACTTCTAAGATAGCTCTCAATAACTGTTTAAGTAGACGAACTTGATCCCAGCTGGGAGTCCTATTCAAATTTAAAATCCTTATTTGACTCTGAAGTCTGTTTTTAAGATCATAACAAACTTTCTGCTTAAATGCAGTTTTCTACAGACACAATGGGGGTTCTTTTCACTTTTTAAACATTTTCTTTTGGCATTTCTTGTCTTCTCTAGTGCCTGAGATTGAGCCTTTTGCCATACAAAACTGCCCTATAGCCAGTGATGTTTTTCTTTGCCCGGGGGTGGGGGTGGGGGAAAGAGAGAGAATAAAACTTAAAACTAATTGCATTAGCCAACTATAATGATGTTCCAGAGTCTGAAAATATCCTACAACTCCCCTATTTTGACACTGTTTTGGAGAGGTGGGGGCGAGTCTGGCTGGAGAATAGCTTGGATTGAATTGATTAATATATCTAGTTGAGACATCCTTTTTATTTTACTTGATTGATGAAAGGATGAAATACATTATATTGTTTTAAAATTGTCTTTTACACTACTACTTTTGCCATCATCAGTTCCTTTTTAATGAGACCTGCTTCACATACTGTCAAAGTTAAGAAATTAGGTTCTCAATCCAGGTCCTAATGGACTTGATATCTGCCTCCAAAAGTGGCACTGAACTCCTTTTCATTAGAGGCCAAGGATATGATAAGACATAGAAACTGCCATACAATATCAGATTAATGGTCCATCGAGCCCAGTATCCTTTCATGGACTGTTGAGGAAGATGCAAGGAACTTTGGGGGGAGGGATAGCTCAGTGGTTTGAGCATTGGCCTGCTAAACCCAGGGTTGTGAGTTCAATCCTTGAGGGGGCCACTTAAGGATCTGGGGCAAAAATCAGTACTTGGTCCTGCTAGTGAAGGCAGGGGGCTGGACTCAATGACCTTTCAAGGTCCCTTCCAGTTCTAGGAGATAGGATCTCTCCATTAATTTATCTTATTTATTTTATTTTATTTTATAGTGGATAATTGTGGAAAAACCTACCCATAGTGGAGGCTTCTTCCTAACCTGAGGCAATTAGTAGTTGGCTTGCACCATCATACTTCTTGGCATATTTTTGTAGAAAAATGATGAGTGCTCAGGGTCACTTCTATTTTCTGAGCTCAGTTTCACTTAAGAAGAATTATCTTTTTCTTGGGTCTTCCCCAATCTGTGGTATTTCATGCTGAGCTAGCTGCTAAGTGACACATTGGATAAGCCTAGGTTATGTGCTGCTGCTGTCAAACTGGTTTAATTGGGTTTCAATAGAATAGATTGTCTGAGATCACGTTAATACCGGAAATTAGAGAACAAATTCCTGATAAGACTTTTCATTCTGTTATACTTTTAATGCAAGATTGTTTCTAAAAAGAAGTAATATTTTAGTACAATTAAAGTGCTATGCGTTACGGAGAGTTCAAAGTTGGTAATGAAATTTTCCTTTGTAATTAAAATAAATGGACTATTATGTGTTTTTAAAATTTCTCCATTATTTGTATGACAAAAATATTTCCCCCCAAATCTTTATTATGTATTTACCATAATGACTTTAGTTACAAGATAAAGTATTGTGTCAGAATTATTTAGGAAGTTCGGGAGATATTAGATAGAATTGTCTATTCTGAACTTTCAATGGAACTGTTTGACATCTAAATGTATGTCTTTGTAACTTTGATTTATAGCCAAGAAAGAAGAGAGAAAAAGACACAAGTCCTCCTCCTCATCCAGTGATTCAGAAAGTTCAAGTGATTCAAAATCTTCCTCTGATTCATCATCTGATTCTGAAAGTGCTTCTGAAGAGAAACCTAAGAAGAGAAAAAAGAAACACAAGAAAAATTCTAGAAAACATAAGAAGGAAAAGAAAAAGAGAAAGAAAAGTAAGAAAAGGTAGGATTATTTTGCTATTCTAAAAGACATTTGGAACCAGTCCATATTACTTTTTGTTAAAAATTTAAATGTTAAACTTAATATATGTTAGTACATATGGTGTAGGAAAAATAAATGTTTTCAGCTAGCTACTTTCTTGTTTTGGTGTTGATGTAGGAAATTTCTGTGAATAAGATCATTTCAATTTTTGCACATATATAATTCAATTCTTTGGTACATGCTTGTTTGAACTTGCACCAGTTAGGTCTGTGAGGATTGCAGGATCCTTGATTCTATTTTGTTTTGTTTTTGTAAACGACTTCAGTTTTCCTGCTTTAGTACTATACATTATTACCACTTTATGTAACAAGAGCCACTTGTGTAGTTTGGATTGAGATTTTCATGTGTTGATTTGTAAAATTGCACATTGTAAAGTTAATGCCTTGACTCATTTTTATATTCATGAATTTGAATTAATTTATACACAGTGAGACTTATAATGTATGAGGAGGAGAATACAGGTCTAAAATGAACAAAATTAAAGCTCAAACATATTAACACCTTAATTTACTGATGTGTAACTTGTAATAACTTCTCAAAAATCAGGTGCCGAAGTTAAACCTGTCTGGTGCTTTTGAAAATTTTGCCCAAGCACACCAAAGTCTCCTTAAAAGGCAATGTAACTTTAGGCTCCTAAGTCACTTGGCTGCTTCTGAAAATGTTACCCCCAGTTTACTACAGTATTCCCATGCAAAAATCTGACTTAGAGGTAAAGTTGTTGTACAAGTGTGTTTTCTTTCAGCGCAACCACTAAGAATCAAGGAAATCCTCTGTTACAGCAGTACTATTCTTCAGACCAGCCTCAGCTTCATGTATCTTACCATCTAAACGCACTCACCTTTCTCATGCTCCCTTTAGATTCTGACAAATAATCATACAATTCCTCGCAGTTTTACATTCAAACAAACAATCTGAACATGATCCTTTTTATATAAATTTTCCAAACTGTTTCTTCTAAAGTAGAGTTGGCCGAAACTTTCACTTTGTGAGAAATTTTGGTATTTGGAAATCTGATTTCATTCAAAGTCAGGCAGCCCATGGAGTCAGCTGGCTCAGGAGTCTGGAAGCCCAGTGGTTCCCAGCCCAGGGCAACCTGCATTGCGTGCCTGCCCTAGAGTCACAGACCCTGGAAGCCCATACCAGGACCTCCAGGTTCCCGTCTCTGTGGCAGGGACCCTGGAAGGGCTATGAACCAAGGTTCTCAGGGTTTTCATGCTTGAGGCTGCGGAGCTAGGAACTGGACTCCTGGGGCTTCCATGCTCCCAGCTCCACAGAAGGGAGCCTGGAAGCCCTGGCATGGCAGGGCTGCGCTCAGAGCAGCAAACCATGGATGCTCAGGCTCCCCAGAAAATTTACAACCAGTTCTAATCTAAAGATACAATATAAGTATATTCAGCAATGCACTGTATGTATTAAAAAAACATTGGTTAAAAATCTTTTATAATGTCAGTTAGGAAAACGTACATAATATACATCTCTGAGTGAAGACCTCATGGGAGCAAAATGGCTGCTGTTTTTGAAGCCTTAGCCTTTGTTTTATATATGTAAATACTTTCAAATATCTGTAAGTGCTTGGGTTGATAACTTTCAGATTTTTGTGCCTTAGCTAGATTTTTTTTTTATTATTATTACAAAGACCATTAAGTATAACCTGCAGAACTCAGACCTTTTCTTAATTGCTCTGATGACCAAGTAAATAATTCCTCTTTTTTTTCTATGTGTATCTTCAGTTGACAAAGCTTCTAAAGTACTTAAGTATAGACAGGTTGAGAGGCCTTTCCTAGAAAGCCCAAATCTAAAGTACACAAATATTTAAAACTGAAGCATTGATAGCTTTTTGTTTGTGTATAAATAAAGCTCATCCAGTGAAAGTGAAGATGAAAACCCTGAAGCACAGCCATTGTCTACTGTCCGTCCTGAAGAGATCCCTCCTGTACCAGAAAACAGGTTCCTCATGAGAAAAAGTCCTCCTAAAATAGATGAAAAAGAAAAAGAACGGAAGAGCAGAGAGAAGGAAAGAGAGAGGTAAGCTTACATGTGTTTGAGTGGAACTGCACACTGACAATGGTGTGATCAAGTCAGTACTTTTAGATTCATAGGTGAAGTCCAGGTTTCCCATGTGGTGTTTAACCACTGGCACGTTATGAGCAGTGGCACTTCAGATTTCATAAAATGTGCTTGTTTGTAAGGGTGAGTAGTGTGGATATTACAATGATACATTTTAAGGGAATTTTACAAGGAAAATAAATGTAAGAAGGAATGGAGAAAATTTGAGCACTGACGTACAAATATAGTTTCCACTTGAGATGGCTGGCTCTGGGGACTTACAAACAGTATATGGAGCCTTTCACTTCAAGGGTAGATCACTGCTTTAGTATCAAGGGTTGTATGCAGCATAGTTGTAGTCGTGTTGGTCCCAGGAAATTAGAGAGACAAGGTGGGTGAGGTAATATCTTTTATTGGACCAACTTCTCTTAGTGAGAGAGAGAAGCTTTTGTGCCACACACAGTTCTTGAGACCTTTCCCAGATCTGAAGGAGAGCTCTGTATGGCTCCATGCTTCTCACTCCACCAGAAGTTGGTCCAGTAAAAGATATTTCCTCACACGCCTTGACTCATTAGTATCAAGTGGAAATTCAGCACCATATTACAGTTTAGTGGCTCTCATGAAATACACCACTACCTCGATATAACGCGACCTGATATAACACAAATTCGGATATAACGCGGTAAAACAGTGCTCCGGGAGGGCAGGCCTGCGCACTCCGGTGGATCAAAGCTAGTTCAATATAATGCGGTTTCACCTATAACGCGGTAAGATTTTTTTGGCTCCCGAGGACAGCGTTATATCGAGGTAGAGGTGTATTATGTTTCTCAATTCAGTTTCTGATGAACCACCTTAAATTGGACACTGATTCTTTGTGCCATACCCTATCAGACCAATAGTTAATATTTTCTAGTATCTTATTACTGACTATAGCCAGTACAGAAATTTCTGAGACAAGTGCAAGAAACATTATAATGGATAGTTATGAAATAAACTGCCCATATAGGAAATGTAGTCCTGACCACATGCAGTTAGTGGTTTACTTTACAGAGATTTATATTCCCTGTACTAAACAAGATAAAAAGTGTATCTGTTGTTCTTGATATATGTGTATGATTCTCTTACTGTGCTCTTGTCCTCAATATTATTTTTGGGGGGGGAATTCCATTGGATCAGGCAGATGAATCTCAGCCTTATAAGTTCTCTCTCCAGATCAAGGTTGGAGCACACTGGTCAGTTAGCGTAGTCAATCTTGTACAGCACAAGCCATGATGGTACAATACCTATCCTGAGGCTAAACAGAGTTATTCACTCCTTATGGCTGTCCCTGGAACATTTCACAAGCTGTAATTCCACTGCAAATTATTATTTATTTTTTGCAGCACCTGAAGGAGTGCTTAGACACCTCGGAGAAACATTTAAAGAGACCAGGTTCCTATCCTTAAGAACTTAGATGGAACAAATTTAGGCAGAAGGATGAACGATAGGAATGAGGAAGGGCCAGGCTTATATTATGATGAGGCAGTGACTTGGTTTTGGCATGTACATGTATTGAGATGTTCCTATACCAAGTTTTTTCCAAAAATATGTAAGGGAACACTTCTTCTCCCATCTGCCCCTAAAAGGATTTTTTTAAACGTTGTATGCCTTTTTTATACTATGAATAGGATGATCATATTTAAAGTAGTGAAGTGATGACCATTAGTAGTTATGTGAACTGGCTGGAGAGTGAGAATTATTCTTTATTTTCATTTGGGCTGATATTCTTTTAATTTGCAAAAGAACCACTCCAAAATAGTAGTGGAGTCTGTCTAAATGATCTTTTCCTGTCTTTCTTCCTCCACAATTTTTAAAACAATGTAATAGACAGCATCAGTTCTCTTCATTTTTTAGTAATCCATCAAATTCCCAGTCGTCATACCAGAGAAGGCTTTTAGTGACCAGATCTGGAAGGAAAATAAAAGGAAGAGGACCAAGGGTAAGTTTAAACAAAGAAACAGAAACAAACAAACAAAACCAACCTTGGTATATGGTGATCATTTGCACTTTTATAGCACATATCTGAGGATCTCAAAGCAATTTCACATCCCTCTTGGGGGAGAGGAAGGGCAGTATTATGCCCATTTTACAGATTGGCAGAGTAAGGCATTGAAGTTAAGTGATTTGATCATATAATGAGACGGTAATAGGGTTGGGTATAGAACCCAGCAGTTCTGACTCCACTCCTCCTGGTCTGTGCACTAGCCAGTATTGCTCACTAAATACATTTAAAAGAAAATTGATTTTTATAGTTGAAGTTTTTAAACGAAAACTACATCTGTTTTGCTTACCCAAATTACTTGAAAGTTCAAAAGCACGAGGTGTTAATCATTTGGAATAAACTGTAAAATCTTAAATACCACTGGCAAAATCTGAGTTTACCAGTGGTCCCATGAAAAAGTAACATTAATTTGTCATGTTCAGTGTTGGAGTTTGGTGGAAGAGATTGGTAAACATTTTCCAAATTGCATTAATATTGGTTTGAGAAATAGTGTTTAGTTGTAATAGGTCTCCTACTCTGAATTTCATACCTGGATGCATGACAGGTAAAATTGCGTGTAGCTCAAAGCTCTGAGTTGTTGAGCCACCAACTGCTAGGAAGTGCATGCCTTCCTGCCTGATTATTCCAGTGTCCAGCAACTCCACTCCTCTGCTCATTTGGAAAAATCTACTTTTGATATATATAAAAGTAACAAAGCCCAAACTATCTCCAGCTCTGAGGGAAAAGTGAGTGATAATTTTATCTGTATAAATCTTCAGAAAAACAGTAAGCAGTTTTCTTCAAAGGATCCAGTGTACAACAAAATTCCCCTTTATAGAGAACAGAAAACTCTAGGAATGTATCTGGAACGATTTTTAATATTAAAAAAAAAAAAAAAAAGTTACTGACAGGCACCAGCAGAAAACATGACTCAGAAAAACAACCTAGTTCCATGAAGTGCTGACATGTCAGGTGCCAGAGATTCAGAATAGGGATCTGTAATAACAATAATCCTAAATAACAAAATTCCAAGTAAATTATTTTCTCATGATTAAATTTTAATAAAGTTCACTGAAGTTAGATTGTTAAATCAGGTGGGGGGTTTCTGTTTTACTCTACTGTGACAATGAGGCAGCATCTATACTAGGGGAAATGCAGAAAAAACATTCCCACTGATACTAATCCTAGATCCTGGATTTGTGGGAGCTCAAATGTAGATTCAGAATCAATGGCTGAATCCATTTTTATCATCATTTCAGCTGAAAACAAGCCTAATTGCTTGTATGGTAAAAATGATGGTAAAAAGCAGGCCAGAACCTGAGACCTTATCCACGTAATGGTATGTTGGGGTGACTTCTGAGACCTTATCCACTCAGTAGCCCCCGAGACCCTATCCACTTGGGTCCCACAAACTCAGCTCGACTCTGAACTCTTCACTGAGGTTTCTTTATTGGCATACAATCAAACTACACTTGAATTGATCAGGCTCAAGTGTAGGGGATGGGTACAGGGCATACCACACAACCAAAGTTCAGAGCAAACTTCTTCTTTTATGTACATTCACACATTACATTGTGTTTTCTATATGTTGCATCCATGCGTTTTGGGATTGGTTTAGTCACTTTGTAGGAACCAATTCCTGTACAGCATGCTCTGCTCATGCATGACTTACTCTTTACCTCATCTTATGTTCCAGGTTTATCTTGGCCATTGTAAATGGTTTCCTGAGTGTTGCCCTTTATCTTTGCTAGTACAAACATTCTATCTCTTAGCCTACTGACCCATTTACCTATCTTAGCTAGTACAAACATTCTGTTTCCAGCCTGCTGATCCACTCACCTCCCTAATTCTGTCTTTCAAGAAATGAGGCCTCACCCATGTCCAGTTACTCATGTCAGGCCTGGCCTACAATGATGAACATTTGCAATAACCCTTAAATTTTAAAGCTAATGGTAAAATTTTTGTAAACTATTGCTCTAGTGATGCTTTGCAAAATGTTACGGGGAGTTTTCATTGCAGGACAAGGGTGAGCAGTATTCATCCTGATGAAAAAAGTTCTTTAAACTTGATTTAATATCTAAAAGATTTTCAGGTTCAAGCCCAACAATTCTCTTTCAAAGAATTATAATACCTGGCTCTTACATAAAACTTATTTAAGGTCTTTTGGAATTTCTGAGACTGCAGTGTGGATATTTGATCAACCATTTGGGATATCTATTTTAACTGAATATAAAATGTAAGTGCACTATTTTTGTATTTCTATAGTGCCTAGGAGCCCTAGTCATTCAGTACATAATTTTCAAGTGCTTGTGTGTTCGTTTGTTTCCAAATATGGCTCAGATTGCATTCCTTCCAGAACTCTCTCTATGCTGAGTATATATTTGAAAATAAAGCCAACTTTGAGTTACTTGAATGCAGTAAACCAAATTAGACATTTTTACTAAAAAATGCCCCCAAAACCCCTCCCTTCCTCTCTCCACCCCCTGCACTCTCAACTCCAAAAAAGCATTTTGCTCAAACTTGCAAAGAAAGCTGCTTCTTGGCCCAGAGAGTAAGCACAAGAAATATATGGGGGGAAAATACATATATTTTGAGGAAGCTATTAGTGAGTGAAAATGGGGATTTAAAATGAAATGGTTCTTTAACCTTTTATGTTCGTGAAAGACCTTAATAAAGTGCTGGAAGGCTGAATTGATTTTCAGGAGGGAAATATTCTAGTTTACAAAGGGTGGTAGATTTGAACCAAGATACTTTGCACATCAGAATTCAATAGCACAATGCAACAAAAAATGTGGTTGAGACCGCTTTGCAAGTTTTTATATTTCTTCACTAACTGTTTTTTTCAGATAATGTTATACAGGTGTTAACCTTTAGTTTCAGTGCTTTTACTATGAAGTTTGACTGCAGTCCAGAGGTGAGATTCTCCCCTACTTGCTGGTAATGGGACCGGAGCAACGTAAAGTGGCTCTAAAAGCCCTGGATCCAGTCAAGGGAGAGTAACTGAGGAAGACAGCTGCAGACTATCTTCTGAGGATTCCCCCCACCTTAAACCCTAGTAGTGGGGATGGGAGGGGCATGTCAGATATAGGAGAATCCTGTAGCCTGAGTCAGCTATGCGAATTGTCAGTTACTGTAAGTTGTGGAGCAGTCCATTGGCAGACTGTGGGAGGAATGTTGTAAATTATACCAGCTCTCAGAATTGATTTATGCTAGCAACCAGTCTGGCCTCCAGAGCAGTCCAGAATGTAGGTGACGTAAAGATGACATAAATCCACTGTTGCGTCTTTTTCTGCGGGGCTGAGTTCTGTGCTGCATTTCTGGTAGGTGCAACTCAGAATCTCACCCCAGATGTATGACACATCTTGCCTACTGTGGAATGTTAAACTCTGTTATATCTAACAGTCTTTCTTTTTTTGCCTTCTCAAGCGCTATCGGACGCCTTCCAGATCCAGGTCAAGGGATCGCTTCAGACGCAGTGAGACTCCTCCACATTGGAGGCAGGAAATGCAAAGAGCTCAAAGAATGAGAGTTTCCAGTGGAGAAAGATGGATAAAGGGAGATAAGTAAGACACCGTTTTTTCCTATATACATTGGAATTTCTGTCTAGAATACAGTGGTGCCTATTTTCTCATCTGTTGTATCACAGTGAATTTTTTTTATTCCCAGAATATGTGATTTTGGCGTAGTTATCTCATTGCTATCTTTGCTCTATCCCTTTTAAAGCACCCCTCTTTATGGTTATGGTAACTGTGTAGCCATTAATGTAGATGTCATAATACAAATTAAACTTCATGCAATGATTAACAGTTTCAGTAGTGAAGTTATTTTTGTTCAAAAGATTTAAAAATAAATATTTTTCTTTCTCCAAGGGGTGAAGTAAATGAAAACAAGAAAGATGCTCAAAAAAGCCCTGGGAGAGGAAAGGAGAGAAAAGCATCAGACCACAGACAAGTCTCTGAGAGCCCAAACAGAAGAGGGGAAAAGGAGAAGAAGACAAAAGACCACAAATCCAGTAGTAAAGACAGGGAGACAAGGAGGAATTCAGAAAAAGACGATAAGCATAATAAAAGCAAGGCCAAGAAAAGAGCTAAATCTAAAAGCCGGAGCAAAAGCAAAGATAAATCAAAGAGCAGAGAAAGAGACACTAAGTACAACAGACATGAAGAAAAGAGAGTGAGATCAAGAAGCAAAGAGAGGGATCATGAGAGAGGTAAAGACAAGCACCATGATTCTAGAGGGAGAGATAAAGAAAGGAGCAGAAGTAAGGAGAGGTGTAAAAGTGCAGGATCAAAAAGTAATGAACAAGATCACAGTAAAAGCAAAGACAGGGAGAAACATGCAAAATCGAGGAGCAAAGAACGTGAGCAGGCTAAAGGAAAACATAGTTCCAATAGTAAAGCAAGAGAACGAAGCAGAAGCAGAGACAAAGGGAAGAGAGGCAGATCTAGAAGTAAAGACAGAGACCGGAGTAGAAGTAAAGAGCGTTCAAAAAATGAAGATAAAGAAGCAAAAAGAAAAGGAAGATCAAGAAGTAGAGAGAGAAAAGGCACACCAGAAAAATCTAAAGGAAAAGAGAATAGGAGGAGGAGAGACTCAAGGAGCCGTGAAAGAGAAGAAAGTCAAAGCAGAAACAAAGAGAAGTATCCTAACCGAGAAAGTAGAAGTTCACATAAGAAAAATGACTCTGAAAGCCAAAGGAAGAAGCGTTCAAAAAGCCGTGAAAGTAGTAGCCCTGAGACCAATAAAGATAAAAAGGCTAGTAGAGATCATCAGGATAAAAGTCCAGACTCAAAGAGAAGACAAAGCAGTAAGGATAGAGAATTAAAAAAATCATCTACACACAGGAGTAGGGAAAAAGAGAAGAATAGAGCCTCACTAGAAAAAGAAATTAACCAAAAATCAAAGAGTCAGGAAAGAGACCATGCCCATCGTAAGGATAAAAAGTCTGATCACGAATCAAGTCCTGGAACAGATGAAGACAGACATGGATGAGCTATGGACTTATTGTTTCCATTCTGTCTCAAAGTTTGGGACATTTTGGGGAACACCTTTTTTTTTAATGTGGACTTCAGTTTGGTCTTTTGATAATCTAAAATCTGGATCATTTGTACTGCTAAAGTTTTAATAAACTTGAAATGAGAAACATTTTATGTGTAATACAGTGTGCTGTGTTTTAACTATTTCATTGCTTGTGTATCCTTTTTGTGTGTTGACAGCCAAGGGAATACCTTCTGTGTTGCATATACATTTTTAATTTATAAACTTGGTTGGCCCATTGCAAACATATGACTGTCTGTAAAGAGGCTTTTTTTGGTTGGGGGCAGGGAGAAGCTTCAAATATATGAAATGTCTTTTGAAGCTAGTAGAACTCTGCAAAGCTGTCTGTCACTACAGTGTACCGGTAATTATATTTCTAATACAGTAATTAAAAAGCCTAAGGAAATGGATGTGTGTGGGACAGAGAGATTTTGTAATCACAAAGTGAAATAGTTTCATTGAGCCTCCACTCTGCCTGAACTGCTGTCATGTACTGTTGATCAGTATAACAAAATTCATTTCTTCTGTGGGGCAGCCATCTGCATTTGGGAGCCATCTCTTTGGGAGAAATATTATTTTCATAGAAAGCTTTTTTTTTTTTTTTTTTTTTTTTTTTTTTTTTACAAAAATGCTAATCATTCAATGTGAGTTTTTGTAATCTTCCTTTTTCTGTTTCCTGCTTCCATGTCGCAATTTGTCTTTGAGTGCTACCTTATTTTTATCTTGCCTACTGTGGAAAACCCAACTTTGCATGCAGCAGCTAATTTTTGAGGAAAATCCTGTCCTCGTCCAGTTTAATTGCTGGTTAATGGATTCACAGAGAGTGAGTGATTCCCTAGAATTCACACTGACTGCATTTGCACCTGGGAACGCCTGGTTCCTAATTATGTTTAGTAACCACTGCCTCTCATTAAAAATTGAATAGAAGAGCAGAGCTGTTTGTTAGGGACTGACAATAGTTTTAGCATAGTGAGCAGTGATGAGTCATCTTGGTTTCTGTAGCCTAAAAGCATAACCCACTCAGCATGAATAGGTGGAGGGTCAGCAAATCACTGCACTCTTAAAAGTGCCACCACACTACTGTAATGCTACTATTATGTCATGAGAACAGTATAACTTACTATTTTAGTATTGGATTTGGTCAAATCCCAATATTGAGTTGACTATTACATTGATGCCTGATAGCACTGCCATTGTTACAGGTCTGTCAGGCAAATCTCTTCTTCCCCCACCCCACCTTCTGAACATGTGCATTGTTGTTAAAACTTGCCTGAATTCAGGTTAGTGATATCCAGAAAATTAAAGAAAGAACAAATAGTTACTTGTTTTAAGGGGCGGGGGAGGAGATGGGGGAGGATGTTAGTAAACAATGTGGACTGACCTGTGGGTGAATAAAACTAAAACTGCAGTGGTGTTTTTTTTTTGTTTTTTTGTTTTTGTTTTTTTTTAAGAACAGTAGCTGGAGCTGCTGTGAACTATTTTTCATAATATTTTTAATACACATTTTGCATGTAGTACTCTTAATGCAGAATGAGTAAGAATGCCACACAAGCCCATTAAAGGGTGTGAAAAAAACTCCTTCTTAGGAGGGGTTGTGATAATAATGAAAGATCCATAATAGATTCTTTGTCATTGGATTGGACATGAAGCAACTATGAACCCAGTACCATGTCAGTAAAGTTACAGAACTGCATCTGATCCAGTCGCATTCTTTTGGGTCTGACACTAAACAAAAGCAAAGAAATTAAAGTTAAAAGCACTATTGGGTTACTTTGGGCCCAGCCTTCCTTGACATATTTATAATTGAGTAGGGATATAATGTGCTCCAGAGTCTCTCTAATTTAAAGAAGGCAGTTAATTGGAGCATTTTTTCATTATTTTTGTAGGGCCTCTGTGCAAAAGAAATACATAAATAAATAAATTGTTCTGCCTTTGCTGGTTTTTCAGCAGCAATTAACCAACAAGCAATATTTGCATTGCTATGCATATTCCTGCTGACATCACTGAAGCTTGTATAAAATCAAAGTAGCAAATAATTAAGTAGCGATGTTGGCTCCTGCTGCATAGGAATTCGGGGGGGGAAACTGCACAATATATGTTGTGGGGATAAAAGACAATCAGTAGAAAATAATTTTCAAGATTAAGACTATGTTGCAATCAAAGACTAAAGAAAATGTTAAAATTGTGTATATTTAAGAAATATCTCCTTTTTGAAACAGAATTCTTATTGGATAGAGGGGTGAAAAATAAGTCCTCCAATTGCTATTTGAGTATAGTTTTGGGAAAGATTAGTTTGTATGGTCTGTTTATTTTAGAAGTTAAAGTATATTTTATACCCTTTCATATATTGCCTCTCTTGTTTTCTTACAAAAAAATATTATAATCGTTTATGTTCTTGTACTTTCTTTGTAGTTGATTTAAATCCAATTGAGGAGACAGCACCATAAATCAGTCACCGTTTAATGCAATTGAATTTTGTACTAAGAGGAATTAGGTTTAACCACACATGGTGGAATCTTCAAAAGCACTTGATGTTGGCCTACCTCTGCTCATGCTAAAGTTGATGGTAAATTGGTCAAAGGCTGATCACTTTTGAAAATCCTACCCACAGTTGCTTAGACTGGGAACTGAAATGTGATAAATATTTTATTTCAGGTAATTAAAACAATGCTTGTGGTCTATCCCGCATGGAAAGTATATTGCATAGTGTAATGGGAAAAGCTGTGTTTTCTAATTTCTCTCCCAAAATTGGTCCACTCAAGAGTTTTTATGTGCCACAATGATGCAAGAAAAAACTGTAAGGACAGGGTTCTGTCCTTGTTAAGGATATTCATTTCATTTTTATCAAAGCTATCTTGTGATGTATTAAGTGCACATGTTGATAAGTGGATTTCCACACTCTGACAAAAGAGTGCACAGCTAATCTAATGACGTGTAATGATTGCTGATTTTATAATCTGGAATTGTATGCTATGTGCAATGTGATTAAAGAATCGAATGATTGTTTCTTTGCAAATTTTATCAGACCAAGCCCAAATTTGTTGGGTTTTCCTGAAGCCATCATTAACCTAGAAGTGCAGATTCTTCCTTGAAGGTGAATGTACTGTGCAATTTTTCAAAAACCATTTCCTTTTAAAGACATGTTGCCATATTCTAATTTTTTTATTTTTTACATAAGAGTAGCCACAGTGTTAGTGTTTAAAAAGGCCCTGGGTCAAGTTTCCATCTTCCAATCCATCTAATTATCAACATTACCTTGTAAAAGGTCATTTTCTATTAGAATTGTCACACTATGGATTCCTTATGGTGTTAATTCTCATTGAATGGCTTCAGGTATTTACTGATGACCATCTCAGAGGGATGTCTAGTTTATAAATATTACTCAGTCTTGCAAATAGATTTCAACATAATATAAACCTTAATTGAGGTTTGTTTCTGTTCTCTCCTCCTTGCACTCCTTTCCTAGAATAGTTGCTATATTAAGGGGACAAAATATCTCTGCTGGACATACCTACCAGGAGTACATTTGATTTACTGCTTAGGTGACTGGCAGAAGAATATTTATTACTGATTTTTAGTAAGACTCCTGTTATGCTATAAACCCTCATAAGAAACATACTGTACTTTATCAGATATATATTTTTCTAAATTGCCTTCCATTCTTGTCTATAGTATTTGGAAGAAGTCTGTATGAGAAAAGGGCTGGATACTTGTTTTTCTGCATGTGTGATGTGAATTAATTTTTGATGTCTGCTTAATTTCCAGGAGGAAATAAGAACACACAAAACTTCACACTTTCCTAATCCCTAAAATCACTGCAGTGTAAATTTTAAGAAACATTACACATTTTTTCACATGATTCTCTGGAACAATACTTCATTTAGAATCCTTTATCCAAGAAATTTAAATCCTAACCAGAGGTCTGCAAACTAATTGCATTTTGCAGAATTTAGATTCCAAACCCTTAAATCTGCTTGTGTAAGCATTGTATGGAAAATCAAACCTTTGATGTGTTCAATTTTTGGAACTGTCACCTCTTGAATGTAGATTTATATTTGATGTAAATGTTACCCCTTACCATTCAGAACAATTAAAATCTCAAAGTAGTTGGGAGTACCATATTAGCAAAAGGACACTGTTTTTCTTTTTCATTAAGGAGCACAATGCTCTGTCCAGCTTAAACAAGAAAACAAAAAACTCCAAGCTCTGATCTCCAAAATAAAATGTAATGTTCACTGTAAAATTTCAGGAAAGAGGCAGCAGTGATAAAACATAATCAAATGGTAAGTTTGGGAATTAAGTCAATTAAAAGGGAAAGTATAAGTAACAGGATTGTATGTCTTGTTTTGATAAATCAAGCTGAAGTAGTACCCCCAAGGTGCTCCTATGAGCAGCCTCGACTGAAACCGGTGAGGCTGTTCACATGAGCAAGGACTGCAGGATCAGTCCCTTGCACTGCCAACTCTGCATGTCTATACTCCATAAAGTATTAAATGTGTGCATTCATCAGTGTTCTGATGGTAATACATTGACCATAGACTAGAACTTGCACTACTGTAATGCAATAGTTGACTTTTTTGGTTAAAAATTTTGCAACATGCAGAGCATGTTTGTAGGAAAACTTGCAATGATTTTTCTGCAAGCATTTAACCCTTTTTTACATCTATCCCTGTAAAATAAGTGTATACATTGTGTTAATTTTGCTGTAACTGTTAACTTTTACATGTATTTTTTGTACTGTGACTTATTTGAAAGAGAAAAAAGTTAGGCCTAGTTAATTTTGTGAGCAGTGGTAACAGGAACTATCTAGTTATTGGTTTGCTGCAATAGCTAAGAATTGTACTGATAATAAAGTAGTGCTGTGTGTTGACAGATTAAAATTCAGTAAGTAATCTGAGGTCTCAGTCTCATGGAAATTTTTAATCTGTAGTTCTCTAATGGGAGGACATTCCAAAATGTGAGTGCTTGATCTGGAATGTGCAACTTGTGTATTAAAGTATTTTCAGAAATATTAAATGCTTTTTTCATATTTTGTTAGTGTCAGGCTGTTTATTAAACCACGCTCTCCAATCTACATTTATAGGAAAGTCTTTTTACAATACAGTCTGACGATGAAGTTGTCCATTTTACTTTTAGTCTGGCTGAGCCTTGTTGCTTGTACAACTGGATGTGGCTTTCTACACAATGCATAAAAAACTTGTTTTACATATGGAGAAGAACTTTGTCTGTATTACAGAATGTATAGAAAAAAGGGATGCCGCTGTGTAATGAGTTCCTTGATAGCAGACAAAAGATACTCCCATAACTTAAATTCCTTTGACAGCATCAGAAATTCCTGTAACTTCCCAACTTAGTCTTCATTTTTATTTATTTATTTATTACAGGGTATGTGGGAGGGACTTGGTTGAGGAATGACAATTGCCAAGGAGAGAGATTAGTACCACAAGATATTCTGCTTCAAAGTTCTAGGTAAACTTCTGTATCTAAACACATTTTTTACTAGTAAATACTATCTGTTTTGATAAGTTTAAAAATTGCTTTAAAATGTCATGTGCCCTCTTTGAAAAGTAATAATCTTCCATGATCAGAGGTTGTGTTTTTTGTTTTTTGTTTTTTTTCAGGGTATGGAGTTGCGTGCCATACACCACAGCATGTTAATGTTTCTGAAACTGCTGACCACAAATGCTTATGTAAAAACAGGCGTTTGCTGCATATTTCTATGCCCTATAAAGGACCAGCGTTTCTTGGAATATAGGCTGTCTTTTAGTTGCAGTTTGTTTTTTAAAAAGCTGTAATTATTGAAGGACATCACTTCTGACATCGCTAACTACTGTTCATCCTTTGTTCTTATCCTGTATTAGTTTTTCCTCACAAAATATGGTTATTTATGCTTTGTGCCAGAACAGTGCACCTTTCTGTCCTTATTAACTTTTTAAAGAAAAATGGGTGAACACTTGATTACAACACTATAGTACAGAAATTGTCAGGTAGTCACTGTGACAATGCTGACCATTGTCACGCAATAGTTTGGCTTCTTAAACTTTTCTTATTTGTAATGTTCACTACCACATAAATTATGCTCTTCAAAAAGAAGTTCAGGTGGAAAGCTGCTTTGTCCAACTTTCAGTCATCAATTTAAAGGTTTTTTTTAATAATTGTAATTGTTTCACTGATTGTTACAAAGCATGACCAAGAATTGTTCTTATATTAATTCAAGAAGCTAGCTGTTAAAGGTCTAGCTAAAACTTCTATGAAACAAAGATGTTGAGTATTAAGTAAGGTATGGCACTGGTTGCAGACAGTACATACTTTACCCTTCGTTTATTTTAAGTATCTTTTCATAAAACAAATCTATTAAACTATGATCAGTAGTAACTGTACAAAGGAATTACTATCAGGCAGCTTTTACAGTGTAGACTCTAGCCTTCTCCTTAATCTGCTGGTTATTAGTGACACTTATTTCTTGAGCAGTTTTAAACTAAATATTAGGTGAGGTCTAGTGGAATTCTGTACTTGATAATTAATTCTTGTTCTGTGGTTGCCTTGGGCTGTTTGCAGCAGCAAGGGTGGCTCCAGGCATCAGCGCAGCAAGCCGCAGTGGGCAGCCTGCCGGTTGCTGTGAGGGTGGCAGACAGGCGGCCTTCGGCGGCGTGCCTGCGGGAGGTGAGCCAGTCCCACGGTTTCGGCGACAATTTGGCGGCGGGTAGCCAAAGCTGCGGGACCGGCAAATCACCCACAGAAACGCCGCCGAATCCGCATGACTGCGGACCGCCCGCAGGCGTGCCGCCGAAAGCTGCCTGACTGTCGTGCTTGGGGGGTGGCAAAAAACATAGAGCTGCCCCTGGCAGCAGAGAGGTTTTGTAGACCAGTGGTTGTCAACCCCTTTTCATTTGTGGACCCCTAAAAATATTTGGATGGGAGGTGTGGACCCCTGAGAAATCTTAGACATAGTCTGCAGATCCCCAAAGGTCTGCGGACAATAGGTTGAAAACCGCTGTTGTAGACTGGCCTTGCAAGTCACAGAAGCTTCTGTCTGTTTCTTTCTCAGTTAGTACTTTTGGCATTTTATCTGCTTGTTTTTTGGTGAAGAAAGAAACATCCAAAAATCTTACTACATTCTGGTTCTAACAGAAAAATGTAACATATTCTACAGTTACATTTTAAATAAAAATCAGAGAAAAAGCTATCTTCAGAGGTGGAACTAACAATGCCTTTGTCTATTTTTAAAATTGGTTTGGGGACTGTGTCTTTTCATGCTTGCTGTAGGCCTGAAGCTGACTTGTGCTCCCATTTAACATGGGAAGAACTAAAATGGTTAGACAAGACTGAGGGTTGTCATTATTTCAATTTGGAAAAATAGGCAGCCCCATTAGACAGTGTTAGGTGGTTGGATATTGGACAGAAAAATATTGAAAATATAAAACTGATACTATGCCCCCTAACCTAAAGTATTGTTTGGGTCTGGCCACCCTATTGGTGGATATAGCAGAAATAGGAATTCAGCATAAGGAAGTAAAAGTCCTGAATGGTAGAGAAAAACTTCCATGTGAAGAGAGCCCCAATCTTTCAGTCTATTTGAAAGGTTGATGAAAGTCAAAGGATAGAAATACAAAATTGTGCTATAGAAGAAGAGGTAAATCAGGGCTCTTATTTATCCCCCAGCATAAAAGATCATGGGGACATTGTGAAACTCAATGCCATATCTTGTGGAGGCTTACGAGGATTCAAGAAAGGATTAGACATTTGTGGAATAAAAATATCTACAATTACACTAGATAGGGTACAAAATTGGAAAGAATATAAACTCACTTTTCAAGGCATAAACTAACCACCTTCCTGCTAAGGACTAAAAGGAGACTTCCCTCTGCGTAGAGTTATTGTATAATTGTCTGCACCTTTGTCTGAAGTATCAAAACGCTGCGGTTGCAAACAGGATAATGAAATAGATGGCCCACTACCCTGATCTAGTATGGCAGTTACTATGTTCTTAAGACTGCGAAAAGGCAAAAAAGCTTAAATTTTAGCAGCCACCAAATAAGTTTCCAGTAGCAGAGCATAAAATGAAAAGCCTGTCCAGTTTATAGAATAGTCAGTAAGTTGTGACTAGCGAAATCTTGATCTTCAGCTCAGCTTGCCGCACAGCATCAATTTAACACAAAGCAATTGGTTAAAGGTTAATTTATTGCCAAGAGCCCAAAACAGAGCAGGTTTTGAAATATGTTTAGGCCTTGTAAGTTAGCCTTTGCTATAACTCCAGATGGCTTAAATCTTTAACTAGTTTTTAAGCCACTTAGAAATTGGGGGAAATTTCACCATTGCCTGACAGCGCCTGAAAAATATATTATCAGAGACAAGAGGGTTGATAAAAGGGAACTAACTAAAATGTATGTTAGAAGATAAACAGAACTCTACCTCACCAGGTCTCAGAAAGGAGTTTGATCTGGGAAACCTTTGTAATGGGGATATCTCTGGGCCTGTAAAAGGGAACTGAACTACTGCTAGAAAGTCCAAGATGTATGTAAAATCACTGCCTGGCAAGCACTGGAATTTTATGTAATTTAGGATTTCATCTCATGAATAACTAGATCCAGTCTAGAAACCAACTGCTCACAGGCTTTGAGGGATTCCTATTGGCAGGGAACATTTCAACTTGCTTCAAAGAATAAGTGAATCTGAAGGATTGTGACTGTTGACGCTAAAACTGCCCAGTCTCAAAACACTTATGTTACATACTCCTGGCTCCTATGGAAAGGTGAGTGGCTATGCAGAAATACACACTTAAGTCAAATATACCAGAATGCCAGTCACAAGCAAAAATAGTAGTGTAACAGAATTTAGCCTCCATTAATTTTAAATAGGAGTTAATTTCAGTCCAATCACAGTCTGAAAGAAATTTATCTTCCCTTTTCTGGATCAGAAGAGAATTTTTAAATGTCCTAAAACTCCACAGTGTAACACTCAAGACTGAGATCCCATAGTGAGAGTTGGTCTGGAAAACAGCCTTCAAATGGTGATTAGTGAAGCTAGTGATCTAACAACTCTGGCACTAGTACTCCAAACCATTGCAATGTATGGACCTTGCGTTTCTTGAATGTAGAAAGTGCTTTTTTTTTTAAATTTGGCTATGAAATGCTTTGATAAACTCCCATTGACTTCAGCAGGAACAGGACTTCACCCCTTATGAATTTAGTTTTCATACAGCATCAGTATAAGCTTCCCCACACTACCCCAACAATGTGCTGGAATTCTAACCTGAAGGAACCACTTCTACTATTGACAAAGTGTTTGAAGCCAGGTCTATTCAAGCTTTGGTTTCTCAGCTCAGACTATCACTAATGTTGCCAGTTAACATTAAGAGTGGCACTCGGCCAGCCCAAGATTTTGCTTAACCTCTAAAGGGTAAAGCTGGTGGGAATCCAATCAGACTACAGTGCTCACCAGAGCCATCTTCAAATGGTGCCATTTTTCAGTTGCCAGTTGCCTGGGCTGAATTTAAATGGGTTTACACCTCCAGGTCACCAATTATTGGACCCAAGACATCCCCTTCCCTCCGTGACAGTTTGTTTAAAAAAAAAAAAAAAAAAGCATCAGTCTTGCTTTGGTTTAGAACAGTAAGGACTAAGGTCTGATGCAGCAACCCTCTGCCACTGACAGGCACTGAAATGTCTCTTAGCGCTAAAAGATCTAAGTGGATAATCCCCTTCCCCCCACCCCAGTTACCATTTACTGGATTTAAGCTTCCTGTATTTTCTTGTTCTCTCCTCACCTGCTTTAATTTCAGCTGCCCAGTAGCTTTTGTCTGCTTCCACTAATCCATGCAGCTGCTCTTTAGCTCCTTTCTCCAATCTTTTTGTATCGTCTTTCATTTTCATCCACGTTGTGGGAGATACCCAGCTAAGTCAATTTACAGTTACCTACATTTTTCATCCTACCCTTTTACATGAGAGAGAGAATAATCAAGGAGCCATATTATCACTTTTACGGAATACTCTAACAATGTGTTTCCACTTGTGCTGTTTGAATTTTTTCTCTCCACAGATCGGCCTGATCTTGTTTAGCTTTAAAGTGATTTCGAATAGTCTCCTCAGCTCACTTTTGTTCCTCTTCAGCCTTAAGAATATCCTGTTCAGCAATATGGTCCTTTAAAAAAAGAAAGTGTCCAGTTGTATTTACTGACAAGCCTGTAAATCTCAGTAAAGAGATGATGGTCATACTACGTCAACTGAGAGCAGTCTCTAGGTATTTGAGGGCAGACAGTGTCCCATAGTCATAATGCACATCCTTGCCCAGTACTCAGGATAATTTGGTCTGGAGAGCCATGGGGCTAGGAACTCGGCTCTGCAGCATTCGTATAAAACATCCCACTCTTAAAGCTAGCATAACTCCAGCACTGGAGAACCCCCAAGTAGCATAGGGGTGGAATAGCAGCTCCTTTGCCACCTCCTCCCAAGCCTCCAAGACCAGGAACTGTGAAGAGTGGAAAGGAGATGTATCCTGAGCCTTGGCAATCCCAACAAGTCCTAGGCCATTGGCAGCTGCTGTAATTTAGCTCAGCCGTGAGCCTGCTCCTCGGGATCAGACCAGCAACTCAAGGATCAGGGGCATGAAAGTACTGTCAACCTTTGTGCTTATCTCTCCACCCAACCTGTGATGACCACCAGTGAGTACCAAGGATCTAGCTAATGGTTCTTACTGAACAGCTATATTTAAACTGTTCTCAGTTCCCATGAGTAGTTGTTTTAAACATAACTCGCCCCAGCTGCCTGTGTCAGTATTGAAGAACCTGCACTGAGAGGCCTCTGGCTTTTCCTCGGATGTCCCTTTGCCACTTAGAGCACTTGTCTTAACCAGTGCTTTGCTTCCCCACTCTGCCTAAGTACATGCAGAGCTGTCACTGCCAAGGTGTTCAGCAGGTACCAGCTCTCATGTTTTTTTGAAAGTACACAGAGGGGCATATTTCAGACCTTAGCACTTTTTTTTGTTCACACTGCATTTGTGGCCACAACCTGGATACCAATATTAGAAGATCTAGCCTACTAACAGAAAAATATGAAAAAGTAGACTTTTCTTTCCATAGGGCCCGACACAAAGCACCCTCTTTCTGAAAAGAGGCTAGAATGCATACAATGCATTTGGTAAGTTGCAAATCAGCACTAAACAGCAGATGCAGTTGACTGTAACAGAGAACAGCTGCTGTGCTGAGAGTGGGGTTGTCTATTTATAATGGAAGAAATTGATGAAGCAGTAAAGGAGTGTTTCATACACTTGTATCCTAAATTTACAACTCTAGGTACACCTTTTCCTAGGGGGAGTTAAGCTGCCACGCTCATCAAGGTGAGAATATACGTTTGATTTTTTTCCCCCCAACATTATTAGAAAGGGTGATGATCCACAACGTTATTGCATGGCCTACCACTGTGCATGTTACCACCTTAGTGAAAATACTGGGCCGACTTTAAAAATAAAAGTGAAATACATGACAGAATGGTATAGAAGAAATTACCTTAAACAGCAAACTCAGAGCCTGATTTAAAATAGCAGTTGTAGGTGGATGGCTTCTCTCATGTTTAAGTCTAGAATTGTGATTCAGCAATATCTATCGAGTTAGGCTTTTGCGTCAACCCAGTGAGTGATTTGGGGAAAGGGGGAGCTTGAACTAATAGTAATAATAATAGTAATTACAAGATAATAGCTTGTGCATAGAGAGATATTTTTTTATTTAGAGGGTCATAGTTAAGTATGCTTATTAGTAAGTTATAGTGTATATTCAAATCGTTATTTTTTTATTATATATATTCATATATTTAATGTTGTTGTAGTTAGGTGGAATGCATTTGTTCTGATTTAAATAAAATCCCAATATTTTTGAACAGCCAGTTGTATTAGTTTGTCTACCATTAAATAACCTTTTATCACTGTGTAACACCCCCCTGCTGAGTAAATTATACCACCACTAAATCTTGGTCAGTGGTTTGGGAGTGGAGTGACCCTCAGATGTATTTCAAATTATAACACACTAACCGTACTCTAAGAGGTCAGTTATCTACACATGCGTGCATGGGAGAGTGTGTGCAAGTATCTGTGTGTATGCATCACACATCTCCCATCACTCTCCTAGTTAACCCCTCTCTAGTTCCCACCATCTTCCACACTTACCCTAGGCTCCATTTTGCAGTCCTTACCTTGTCCCCCTCCATCCTTCCTCTGGCTTCTCTCTCCAGTTTCTTGTCTTCCCCCTGACTAATCTCTCCAGTCCCTACTTTTGTTCTCTCTCATCCTTTGGTCTTGGAGGACTGCTATAGTCCTAGAGAGTAACCAGGCAGTTCACTTAACTGGATTGTCTAGCCTGAGTCCTTCCTGCTCTGGCTCCAACCCATTATGGTAAGTATTGCTAAATAATTGTCTTTGCTAATACCCTGAGTAAGAAAAATGCCCCATTCTTTGTGTTTGAAGAACCATCTTTGTGCGTAAGGTTGGTAGCTCTGAAATTTTTCTGAGAATGTGTGGGTAAAAATAATTTAAAAATGAGCCAGGGGGACAGGAAGGTAATAAGCCCCAAGCAATGATTTAATTAAGTGGTAAAATAAATTTTGAATCTGACACATTCCAGTTTTTCAGAAAAATTCTCTCTATCGCTATTTTAAGCATCACAATTTGCAAACAAATCAGTTGTTCCAAGCAGAAATTAGCAGGATGGAGAAGAAATAGGTTTGGAATGGAAGATCAGATATAACTAGTGCCTACATTATAAAAGTTAAAGAACCAACTCAACAAAAGCAAAGAAATGACAAGTTAAAAAGTTCTACTTTCAAGTTGTTTGGACCTTGCTTCTGTGTTATAGGTACAATAGGGATATGTGATTCAGAATGTGTGTATTAAAAATATACATTTACATGTAGAGAATGTTCTTTTTTAAATGGCAGGATTTTTGTTAGGTAGCTCCAAACAACATTCTCTGCTGTCTTTTGCATCTGTGCTGTCTTTGCAGCAACAGTTGATCAAAGGGTGGGATTTACACTGCTGCACATACTCTCCTGCTGATAACACTTAAGCTTGTGCAAAAACAAATAGAAGAATACATTACCACAATATGGCTCCTGTTGCACTAGAAATACAGTACAGGAAAATTCTTTTTTCCCCAATCTATCAAAGCACTTAAGCATATGCTGAACTTTAAACAGTGAATAGTTCCATTTAAGTCATCAGAACTGTGTTCATGTTCTGAGTTACTAAGCATGTATTGAAGTGTTTTGCTGGATCAGGGTCTTATATTGCAACCTGTCTATATCTGTAGTCCTCTACGCTAAGCATTACATGTTTCCAATCAAATTTCCAATGTTGACACATTAAACATAGTAGAATAGAATTTATATAAATGTATGAGATTTCAGAATTTTTTAAATAAAATTTTGTACGAGACAGAGCATGCTCTGCTGACTGCATAAAAGCATACAGACCATTTAGTGTCAGCAGTAATTCCTGTAGCAAGCCTGTAACTGCTGCTTGATTTATGGCATATAAAAAGGTATCCATTCTTAAGTTAAAGACTTCAAGTGATGGAGAATCCACTATACCTTGATAAGTTGTTCCACTGTTAAAGATTTACACCTTATTTCCAGTTTGAATTTATTTAATTTCAGCTGCCAGTTACTGGACCTTGTTTATGTCTCTTGTGTGCTAGATCAAAGAGCCCTCTTCTGCACATGTAGGTGTACTTACAGACCATGATCAAGTCATCTCTTAATTTTCTATATAATAAGCTGATAAATATATTTTTACACAGAACCTTGTAAAAGGGCATATAAGCTGAGTATGTACAACATGTTCGCTTTGCTGTAACTGTTTTAATTTTTGCATGTATTCTTTTGTACTGAGAATAACGTAGTAAAAATATGTTAATGAAAGCTGGGCCTATTGTAGTTAAAGTTGTGTAACAGCAGTAAGGTAGTTATTAGTTTGTTGCAAGAATTGATTCAGATTTTAAGAGAACAGAAAAGAAATTATATACTGATAATGAACTAGTGTTCTGGATGCTGATAGATTTAATTCAGTAAGGAGTGGAATCTAAAGAAATATTTTGTGATACAAATTTCACATTCCAAAGTATTTTTAGCAATACTAAATGCTTTTTTCATATCTTTGTTCTGTTATTTAGTATTTGTTTCTCATGTATTTCCTACACTCTTGAAAAGTATTTGGCATCTTTTGAGGATGATTTTTTTTCCTTAGCACTCACTGATTATAACAATGCAAGAAGCCAAATGCAACACTTTACAGTGGGTATTCAAGAGTAGCTGTAAAAGATTGAACTTGAAACTTACAAAAATGAAATCAAAATATTCTGTTTTTTTAATATGACCTTATATATAAGTAAGGTTTTACACTGGTTATAAACAGTACATCATTCAGTTCTGCCTGTATATTTGATTTAACATAGTAACTTTAGTAAAATACAACTTTTAATGTTTAGGAAAATACACTTGGATCCCTATCAACTTTCCATGGAGTACTTATGGCTTTTCTAGTTCCTTTCATGGGTTTCATACAACATGGATCATTTACCGATTTATTGGACTTCTTTTTGTAAAGACTTCAAAGAGTTATTTTTACCATGTAAAACCTAGTCTTCCCTTAGCTTGCTGGATGTTACCATTGGTGTTTAGCTCTTTTATTTCTTCAGTAGTGTTACAATTATAAGAAGGTAGCTGAGTGCCATTGATATCTCGTGCTTGGTAACTAGGCCTTATTCCTCCTCTTTCTCTGTAAACTGGTCCATGGCCACCACCGTGGCCTTCCTTTGCTGCTTTGAGAAGAGGATAAATATTTCGGGTTGTCTTGGATTCTGAATCAATTACTTGATTTGCATATTCTTGAAATTCCTGCTCCTTGCAAATAGTAATAACTTCTTTCTGGGCCTCATAGTCCAATTCTGCTTGTTTCTCATGCTGTTCTTTTGCCCGTTTTTCAGCCTGTTTTGGGGAAGGGAATAACAAAGCTTAAATATTTGTGGTAGAATGGCTTAACAGAGCATAAAGTCATGGAAGTCCTTATGTGACATTTTTTTAATAATTGGCTGCAACTACCTTTCTGATTAAGAACAACTATTTGTTAATCACAGTCTAACTTTAGTTAGAAATGCATAGCTGACATTCTCCGTTTGTCCAGAGAATAGGTACAAAGTGAGCAGCAGCCGCCATGTGCTAGCAATGTCCCTGAATACTGATTCAGAGAGACCATTATCTGCAGCTGACAGGGTACCTCAATCAACATCATTCATTCAAGTCTTGACTTCTCAGTTAATTCTTACCCATATGGTTGCCAATTAGCACAGACCAAGATGTACGCTGAAATAGCTTTGTAAAATGTCTGACAATCTGATTTTCCATTATCTAGTTTATCCATTATCTGATTATCTAATTACCATTTGCTGGATTTGAGTCTTTTGCATTTTTATGTTTTCATTGCGATTTCTTCGTTTCTTGTCTTTCTCCATTTCCAGATAGATGCGGTCTGCTTCCATTAGTTCACGAAGCTTTTCTTTACCCTCTAATATCGCCTCTTTCTCTCTCTCGCCTTTCATTTTTATCTATATTTTATAAAAAATAAATTAACTCAATTTGCTAACCAACAAATCTGAAAACTATATTTTCAGGCATATTTTATCATTCTACAGCCAAGAGAAACTAAAAAAAACCAAAGGCCCATAATATTAAGAAGCAGTGAAACATCAGTAAAACATTTCAAAAATCTAGTAATTCCACACACCTATGAGAGGTTCCCCTCAACTCCAACGCTTTACATAATTTTTCTCAATATTTCCTAATTTTATTGGTGATTGATTAACCACGTAATGTCAGTCACCTGTCAATAGCCAACCAGAGTTGCTTGGAAAATCCCCCAGTGTTTCCCGAAAATGCTCATTTCATTATAACAGTAATTTTCAAACTGCCCTGTACAGCACTTACTGGTGGTCCCCAGAAAGCTATCTTGTTACATGGTTCTGGTTACCCCACTGTTTTCAGATACTAATTCCCATTGAAAGTTGGTTAAAAAAACATTACTTTTCTAATGTTACTTTTCCACATAAGCAATTGTTGTAGAAGTTATGAAATTCAAAGCAGGAAGTACTTTGGCTGCACAGTTGCGAACAGGAGAGGTTATTCACCGGTTCAGAAATGCGGTTAACAGCATGAAAAATGTTGCAAACCCTGCGCTATGTATTTAGCTGCAGGGCCGCCCAGGGGGGTAAGTGGGGCAATTTGCCCTGGGCCCCACAGGGGCCCCCATGAGAATATAGTATTCTATAGTATTGCAACTTTTTTTTATGGAAGGGGCCCCCAAAATTGCTTTGCCCCAGGTCCCCTGAATCCTCTGGGCAGCCCTGTTTAGCTATGATACACTTACACATTAATGCTCTATTGAGAGGTCTTTACTATGCAGTTAAAGGAGTCAAGGACCAAGGATTTGTAATACTTTACTTGCTCACTAAACCTGGTGATTAACATGTCACCCAGTAAGAGGCCATAGTTTTGTCAAGCCCATGAGTTTTAGTGGGTTGTAGTCAAATTGTCTGGAATAAGCTGTGCTTCAGGTCCTCACCCTTGAGAGTTGAGAAGCTAGTCCCTTAGGAACAGCTCTTGAATCCTCACACTGCTTGCGTGGTGTGCTAGTGGTGGTGTTCAGGGGAATGATCAGAAGAAGAGCACATGGATGATTCTAGGAGGAGTGTGCATGAAGGAGACTGCAAATGGAAGAAGCAGGAACAATGTGAGGGGCCAGATTATTCTGCCTCATTAAGTAGGATGGAAGCCAGCAGTCTGAAGGCCATCTCCCTCACCAGGCAAACCAAGGCGCCTCTAACTCCTGAGGGAGAGCAGCCCTCATTCCCTACTGATTCTGAGCTTTCAGGAGAGCAGGAGCATCAGTTAAGCAGTTAGGTTACAGCTATTAGCCAGTATGACCTTCTCACTAAAAGTGCCAAGTGATTATATTGGTTGTACTAGCTCAAAAAACTCTGCTTGAAATAGTTTTAATATTCATTAAGAGATATTTGCATCAATTCTCAGTTATAACATACTTTCACTTTTAGTTGTTTGTGACACACAACCAGCCTGTTCTTAAACATTTTGTCTAAAGACTTGCTATTTACTTTAATTGTGAGATGTAAGCATTGAACAGTAAGTTCAATATGAATCTCCCACAATGAATTGCAAAAACTATTGTTTGTCCCAAAAATATTTATAAGAATGACTGTACACAACCACATTAATATAGCTTTTTCTTTAAGTATCTTACCACAGTGGCTCTGTGTTCTGCAATTGATTTCAATTCAGCTTTGGTTTTTTCTTCTCTCTCTTTGAGCTCTTTTTCCCATTCAGCTTCTCTCTCTGCAACATCTCTAGCAACACGTTCATCTATCCTCTCAAATGTCTGTTTCATCTGTGCAGCTAGATGGTTAGTAATAATGTCCCTACGCTCCTGCATTAACCTATAGCAGAACAGCAATTAATCAACATGTCAATGTTAAATAGATAAATCACTTTCCTGCTAAGTCCACAAGCCTTGAAGACTAGTAAGATCAAGGTGAGTACCCAGCTCACTGCACATCATCTGTGACTACAAAGGGCCAGTGAAAGGGGAACTCCTTTCAGACCTTTTCCTCTTTCATACCCTCCAAATACCCTGAAGCACTTTGGTCCAGGGATCCATGCTGTAATACTGTAAGATCTTTTTTGCAGACTTAAGATTTTAGAATGTTATCATAATCATATGACAGACATAATTCTGAATCTATCACTTTATTTAATTCTTTAATATTTGACCCACCTGTTCATTTCAGCTTCTTTTTCTCTTCTCAGTTTGGCCATATTTTGTTTTGCTTTAAAGTGAGCTCGAATTTTATCATTCTCCTCTTCTTGCTTTTGTTCCTGTACAGCTTTAAGAATATCCTGGTCAGCAACATGCGCCTTTAATAAAAAAAAAAAAAAAAAAAAAAAGTGTCCAATTATATTTACTAAGAAAAGTAGCTAAATCTTTTTAAAGGAAGAAAAAAAATCTGAGACAGACTCAAACCATACTATGTAAAATTATGGAGGTACCCCTAGGCCTGCAACAGGGGAGAACAAGGTTCTGGAGGAGAGAAGCTTCTAGAAAAGGATTGTTGTTCTTGCCCAGCCCTGAACTGCCTTACATTCTGAGAGCCAAATTACCACAAGTTGCTGCAAAAGTAACATTAATATGCACCAATATTCTAATGCACACACTATTCATGCCAGCAACAGGAGTTATCAATGCCATGCATGTACATGGTGCTCACTGACCCAGCAATGGGGCCTGAACCACTTGATTCATGTCCCCTGACTTCAAGCTGCTACACTGGAAAGGCCCTCCCTGCTTCTTGTCAATGAGCACCTGTGGAAAGGCTTTTTCACAGGTGTGAAGGGGAGATGGACTCAGGGTGCACTACCCCTTGGGCTCTGACATTTCTGGGCTCTGCCAGCTACAGACCACAAATCAGAATCTGAGTCTAAACTTTACAGGGGAAAGTCAGGTCTATTTCCTGTTCCACCTTATTGCCCAGGTTCACAGTTTCCTTCTGAAGTTTGCATGATGCTGAGGATGATGAAACTGGATCTACAGTGCATCATCATACGTTGGGTCAGTCTCCCTACAGTTTCAACGGGACAATATTATATTTTTCACTTTGTCTTAAACTGATGAGAGACATTGGGCTTAAACAGCTGCCAATGTTTCGTCCCAAAGGTGGCTGTATTTCAGTGGTGATACAATTCCTGTATTGTGCACATTCAAATTCTGCCCTTTAATGTCTGTGACCTTTTGAAGTGTGTGTGTGTGTGTGTGTGTGTGTGTGTGAGAGAGAGAGAGAGAATTTAAGGGCAGAACTTGGCCTGTAACTTGTGAAATGCATCCTTGACAATACTTACAGTTCAGTCAGGAGTCGCATGATTCTCCTGCATAGCTAGGTGTGCCGTTACAACATTGATTTTTTTCCCCCTGCTTTTGCAGCTAGGAAGTAGTGTCAGACCTGCTAGTCAAGGGAACTAGCTAGGCTCTGCTCACCTGGGGGGAAAATCCCAAATCACTCTGCCTTTTAGGCATGGCAGGAGATTTCTGGTCTTCAGAACATATTGGAGGGAAAAAAAGCCTCTAAGCAGGAGCTCCTCTCTCTCTCAGGGCATCCTGGCATAATCCCGGAGGTACTCCACAGAGCTTCAGCTAACTGTGGAAGGAAGCCTCTATTTCTTTTGTCAGTAAGACACAGCACAGCAACCCCTTCAGCCAGGACTATAATTCCAGGAGCTCTGGCCCCAGCAGCAGCCATCAACCACTGGCAGTTCTTCCTTAAACAACAGAGGCTATGACTACGCTAAAGAGCTTACAGCGGCGCCACTGTAAGCTCTCTAATGTAGCCACTCTAAGCCGATGGGAGAGAGCTCTCCCCTCAGCTTAATTACTCAAGCACCGGCGAGCATGGGGGCTACATCGGCACTTAAATCGGCATAAATTATGTTGCTCGGGGGGGGTGTGTGTGGCTAATTCACATCCCTGGGCGACATAATTAATGTTGAATTAAGATGCAGTGTATCCATAGCCAGAGGCAGGAATTTCAATGTCTTTTTTTAAAGGCAACTACCAGACGTGACATCAGAGGCTCCACCAGCAGGTATTACAAAGGTGACTCCACGTATTGCATCAACACTGAATGCTCCTTCAGAGCTTCCTCACAGGCAAATGTTGAAATGACAAACTCAGCTAGCTGCAAGGAGATATTTGTACTTGCTGTGACAGATACGGCAATTTCCTGCAATATCCTGGACAAACCTTACTGAATTAAGTTTAAGTATTTTAGGAGTTCATTTTATTAAAAATGCAACTGTTTCTGTATTATTGTGGGATTGTATGTAATGGGGGGGGGGGGGACGACTAACATAAATCCTGGGAAGTGTCATGAGCTTCCAAGGTCTCATTTAAAAATGGGCCAAACAAGAAGGAATGTTTGGGATAAACAAAGTTAATTGGGTTTCATAGGAAATATATGGGAGAAGGGAATGAAAATTCCCACCTCCAGATCCAAACTTTTGAAGCTATGACCTGAAGAAAAACCCATGGTCTATGAATTACCTATTCTCAGATCAAGGCCCGGGCAGTATAAAGGAATGAATCAGATGCATGACAGTGTTGTGAATTTGTAACCACTGAAAACCCCATGTGGGGCTTGAAAGACTGACCCAATAATGCAGCCCTTGTTGCAGTTGGGATGATCTCTGATAAGCTTATTAATGTGTGTGGGTTCTTTTAATGTTTTCTCTGTATGCTTTCACCTTAAGAAATAAATGTAGTTACTTAGGAAAAGGTGGGTGGTACCTTATCGTGGTGGACAATTATGCTATATATAGCCTCTGAGAGAAAAGCAAAGCAGACCTGCTTAGGCAGTCTGATTTTCTGGGAAGTACACAGTGTAGGCAGTGAACTGTGCAGCCTGGAAATATCCCAGTCACGAGGGAGTGAGATGTGTGTCTCTTGCCCAAGAGACATGATAACTGGGGAGCCAGAAACCTGACAGTGGGGTGCCCTTGCTGGACCACAAAGTGGAAATACAGGTGCTGTTGTCCTGAACCGTGACATTTGCCTGATGATTTTCTTCTCCTAGTAGTCAGTTTCACTATTCCAACTAACCGTGTGGGAAACTTTCTTTGCATTGGCTTATCTGGACTTTTCTTATGCAGTAGATGCACATAATTCAGAAGGGGAATGTTTTCCCTATATCATCAATAATCTACATCAGGGCCAGATTAAGGCATAGGCACCTATGTTTAGGGCCCCAAGTCCTGGATTCATGTGATGAGGTAGGAATCTCAGTTTACTTTAGTTGCAAAGAAAAGCTCGAAAACATGACTCTAGTATAACTGATGCAGGGATATCTGCCTGAGTCTGCAAACAGCCTGGAACAACAGTTCTGAGAGGTGTGAACTTCACCATGCACCTCAATGGGGTGTTAACTCCAAGATCCACTGCTTTTGGGGGACCTGCCAGCTGCATTCAGCAAAGGACTCCGTGTAACAGGATGAGAAGAGTGCTGTAGACCAGGCCAACCCCAAGCCCATACACCCTGGTTGCTGAGCCAAGTATTGACTGCTGCCACTTCCGCTTCTCTAGGCGGAAAGGGGACCTGGCTGCTCCCAAGGGCAGGGAGGTCTCTGCTGCTCCTGACTGGGGAAAATAAATGGATCTCCATGCCCCTCTCTCTCTGGGAGGAGAGGGGAGCCATCCTGCATTGCCACTCCAGGTGGGGAATGGAGTCACAACACAGGTCTAACCCCAGAGGACACTCCTGCATTGTGTTTCAGCTGTGGAAGAGATCTCACTTGGAAATGTTTTACAAGTGAGTGGAGCCAAGCCAGACAGGCCTGATATCACTTTCTACACTGACCTGACTACTAGGAGAGAGAAAAATTGCTGGTGAGTGCAGCTTTTCAATAATTAAATTTATTACCTGCAGTCCCCATGAGTAAAAGTTTTATAAACATGAATCTCCTAGACAGCCTGCTGCCAGTAATGAAGATCATGCACTAGAGACTCGAGCTTTTCCTAAATCATTCCTTTGCCTCTCCTAACGCACTTGTCACTACTTTCCACCCGACTCTGCCTACAGCATGTGCAAAGGATTCCATCAGAGCTATTACTTGAAGCTGTTCAGTTGGTGCTAATTCTCAATATGGTTTTAGTAATTTTGCACATAGATGATGCAATACCTCACTCTGCTACTGATCCTGCTCAGAAAGGCTAAGTGGGCTCATCTGAGACAAGTGGCTCCTTACCCTGCACAGATACAAAGGTGATGGGAGAGGCTCTTTGGAGAGATGATTTACAATGATTCAGAATACAGACTGACTGAGTAGTCCTAAGGCAGGTTCCCAGGAGGAGCCAGGTCTGGGGATAAGGCAACAGCTGAAATGTATTTAATGAATGTATTTATTGTGAAAGCCAAGCCAACTCTGTGCAGTGTGTGACTTTGTTTTAGAGCAGGCTAGGAAAGACACCTGCTCACAATGCATTTGGCAAACTGCAAATCAGCACTAAGAGCCAGGTTTTCAAAAGAGCACATCACCTAGCAGCTTCCACTGTTGTCAGTGAGAGCTGTTAGGTGTGAGCTTAGCAACTCTGAAAATCTGGCCACTTATTTAAGTATGTAAATATGAATGAAAGTCCCTAACTTTAAGCATACCAGTTGAAAAATGTTGGGCTTTCTGCTTTTCTGTTACTTACACAATGCATCCTTCTATGTTCAAGTTTTTCCTCTAGTTTCTTTTCATTTTCTCTCTGCACTTCCAATTCATATAACTTGGTCAGTCTTTGAATCTCTTCGCCTTCTTTTTTTGCCTCTAATTTGTCTAATTCTGCTTGGTGCTTATGTTCCTTTATTCTAAAGCATAAAATAAAATAGTCATACTAAAGAGGTAAGAAAATGTACACAGTACATAATGGACAAGGATCACACATTTCTAAAAGTTAAACAACGTTAGATTTGATACTCTGAACTGAAGGCAGGTAAAGTGTCAAAATTCAAAATCAACGTGATGCATTTTAAAGCCATTGGCCCAAATCCTCAGGCCAATGCTTGGCCCAAGTACAGAATGAGAATGTAGTAACTCTGGGAATTGTGAAAGGAATCTTTTCCCCCAACTCACATGGCAGCAGCAGAATTTCACAAAGGCAGCTACTGCAGTAACCATCACAGCCCTAATGTGCTCCTTCCACTGTGGGAAGGAACGGAAGATATACCACAATGGTATTCTGGGAGTTGCTGCATAGCCAAGCTCTGTATTAAGCAGAGGATGCATACCCCTTTCATGCCCCACAAATCCTCTCCACCTCCTCTGCAGCAGAATTACATTAGTGTCATTGCCAGAAACCCTTTATATTCAAAGAATGGAGCAGGATTTCCTCATAATGTATCCGTGCACTGCAACATTTAAATTTAGTAGCAGCTCCTTAGAGTAGGATTTCAGATGATATCAAGAAAGAGACAGAACCACTGATAATTCCTTTCCAGGATTATTTGCAGCAATGTTCCCACTAGATACAGACATCCATGCCCAGCACAGCACATTCCTTGCTAATTCTCATGAATGACTGAGAAATCTGGTACACATTACTGAAAATGGTTAACTACCATTAAACAAAAAACACAATGAATACATCTAGATGTTTCATCACAAAATTTATGCCTTTTGACAATTACATTTAGTTTTAATTATTATATTCCCTCACTTCCTTGAGTTTCTCCGTTCACAATGGATCACTAAGGCTGTAAGAAAATTATGGGTTGAAATTTGTTGCAGAAACTGAAACTTTTAACACACACCACAAGTTTTTGTAGTTGCCACAAATTTGAGTGACACTGTGCACCGGATCACAATGCCACTCACTCAAATTTGGCCCAGCTGCTCTTCTGTCATGATGGCAGAGCCAAATTTGAGTGAGTAGCATTTTGACCTGGCACACAGGGTTGCAATGCCACTCAAATAAGGCTTTTTATTATTTTGGATTTTTGTTTTGTTTTGTTAACATTTTTAAGATAGTTGAACTGACCACAACAACACTGCAACCGAAATTTTTGAATAGTAATAATAATCAAAAACTTTTTTTACAGCCCTATACATGACCCAAAAAGGTAACATGCAATTTATCCACTCTGTCCTCAGGAGGAGGATTAACAGACCTAATTTTAGAAAATATATGTAAAAAGACTGAGATCAAATAATACCATAAATTATCTAACCCCAGTAGTGAAAATTATTGAGCTGTCCAGTAACTCTCATTATTGTAATTTTAGAAACTTTTCAAGGGGAACCTAAATATAGATACTAAGAAGGAAGAGAGTGCGATTTTGTCTTTTGAAACGTAAAGTACATTTACTCAATATGAAATCCGTAACTTTATATTTATTGAATGAAAGCTAAGTAATTATTATGACAGACTGGAGGTCTGTGAACTTCACCTTGTTTTGTGAATGCCATTTATTTTCAGGGGCTCTAATTTGTAATATAAGCTTCATTTTTGACTGTGACCTTTGTGTTGTATTGCAATCTCCATTATGGATTAAAACATCCATTTTGTAGTAGGGGCATGATCCCTAGTTGGTCTGAGAAGCTGGCACATAGCAATATAGGGCCATCAACTCTGATTGTCTTCCAGGGATCAGCCAACCTGGGCTAAGGAGAGAGAAAGCAGGAAAGACTGCCCAACCTGTGGAGGCTGACCAAACCCAGGATTCAGAGGAGGGGTAAAATCCAACTTGAGGGGAGTGCATTCAGGATCATTTGTTGTTCCCCAAAGACCTGTAACTCTCTAGTGCTGTTTGAGAGTAAAGTACCGTTGGTTAAGAAATTCCTTTTCTAAGCCTGTATTCCTTGTTTGCCAGCCATGTTGTCCCTGAAAGGGTTAGCTGGAAGGGTGGGGGCACTGCCGAAGAAAGTTGTTAGACATGGGGTCTGCATCTGGGAGTGTCCTTGAAACTCAGAGCTTGAAATAATGTCTAGTCACTACCAAGATCCAGGGAGCTTAGAAGCACATGGGATCCAGCGATTGGTTCCATAAAAGACTGGTATCCTTCCAGAGAGTGGGGCTGGGCCAGATGACATTATACTTCTAGCAAAATTTACTAAAGTATGCAGGATGGAAGATGAATTAGTATGGAGTCCCAAATTTTGTTGCCATTTTTATGCTATCTGGGGCGGGATAGCTCAGTGGTTTGAGCATTGGCCTGAGTTCAGTCCTTGAGGGGGCAATTTACGGATCTGGGGCAAAATCAGTACTTGGTCCTGCTAGTGAAGGCAGGGGGCTGGACTCAATGACCTTTCAAGGTCCCTTCCAGCTCTATGAGATAGGTATATCTCCATATATTATATAAATTTCCTGGGAACGAGATCAGTTGATTGTAGAATAGCCTCCCGAGGAATGTAGTATAAGTTCCTTCCCAAAGGAAGCAGAGGGGCTTTTAAAACTGGACTGGACAAAATATTAGAAACTGTAATGTCAGTAGAATTCTGCATGGCTAAGAAGATGGAATGGATGATCTAATAGGTCTTTCTCTCTACTGATAAAACAGCTCATTTTGTTTCTGTTAAAAATTCCTGGTAACTCATTTGTTTAGCAGATGAACACTATGTTTCTTTTAACAACTTGATTAAAATAGATTTGTTGAAAAAGAAACAGTTTAACTCAATAATCTTTATTAGTCAGAAACAGCCCTGTTTTACTTACTGTTCCAGGTGGTCTCTGCAAAGTGCCTGTCGATTCATATAGCGTTCATATGCCTTTTCCTGCTCTTTCAATATAGCTTTTTCACGCTCACGTTCCATTTCTTCTTCCTTTTTTTTGTAAATATCTGGCTTTGTCTTTTTAAATTCAATCTGAGCATCTCTTTCCTTTAGGACCTCAGTAAGTAAAAGTGCTTTCTACAAAACAGAATTGGAACATTTCATGTTTATTTTATTACACATTCAATTATGTGCAAAGAAACAATACAATTTGAATTAAAGACAATAAACCATCTACAAACATGTAACCCTTTCACTCTCTCATTCTGATAATATTGATATGTTTTGGCCTGTTCTATGGCCTCCTTCCGCTTTGCTGCTTGAAACTGTGCTTCCTCCAGATCAAGTAGTTTTCTTTCTTCTTCCTCCTTTTCTTCTCGCAATTTTCTGGCTTTAAGTTTCCTCTGTGCCTGGCCCTAAATGCAGATAAAACTCATTTCCATTACAGATCACACTGAAAAGAACTGGCTCAAAAATTTACAACTTCTTCAAAAGACCAAATCAGCAAGAAGTTGATTATACCTACTCATACCTAAAGTGAACTATCAAACACTTTTTGTGCTGCTGTCCTGTGTTTTAAATATCTATTAGAAATTTAAAGGTATGATAAAAATGCTTTGCTGTTAGAAAGGATATTTCATATGCAGATCCCAAAGTGTTTTATGAGTAGTTATAATAAGCTTCACACCACTGGATAAAGGATAAGGATCACTTCAATGACCACTGATGTGCAGCCATCTCTGAGATAAAAAGCAGCAGCTGTTTAACAGCACTGCACTACGTGGTAGTTTAGGACAGGAAATAAAGAACAGAATGAGCAAGGATTTCTGCTCCGTTAATTACAACAGCCTTGACAATACATTTGTCTGCTTCTCCCACAACAGGCTTTGGGCTTTTTTCCATGCCACCTCTTGCATTTGGAACACACTTTCTAAACTGAACTGCCTTCAAATCCCTCACCAAGATTCACTTCTACCACAATGCCTACAGGACTGCCAACTAGTTAGGGGTAGGCAGCACAGTAGTTGAGACAGGGGGCCAGTACGACAACAAAATTTTGTTGTATGTTTTCTCCCTCTCCCCCAGCCTTTCTGTTGTATGTTTTATTAGACTGTATGCTATGGGGGCAGACATGGTTGTTTCTCAGATCCACATTTTGGATACTACTGCAATACAGACGATAGTAAATAACAATATAGCCAATTGAAATTACAGAGTAAATTTAGGTAGGCAGAATGTAATTACCTGAGCTGCAATAACTAAGATGTGTAATTTGGAAGCTCTAGACTTGCCCACTGAAATATTTTGAACAATAATCCTGTAGGGAGAAGGGAAAGACTGGAGGCCTGGTGGGCAAGTGGCTCCATTGGCAGTCAGCAGGGAAGATGGAGACCTTCCCTTCACACCTCTTACTTGCTCCTTCTCTCTATGATCCTGTTTTAAACTTATCCATGACATGACATGGGCAGGTCTAATGCGCTGCTGCATGCAGCACTGCTGCCCTCTCTCTTTAGCTGCTGGAATTTCCTGATACTTCTCTGGAGTGAAGAGGGAAGAAGCTATGATGTTCCTAAGCAGGAGAATTAGTAGGCAGGGCCACCAAAAAGTAGTTATAGTGAAACTCTTGTTAGGAAGTGTGTTTGTATGTGTTGGTACATGGAGAAGGGAGGGGAAGAGTTCACTCTAAGGCCTGGTCTACACTGGGGGTGAGGGGGTCGATCTAATCTAATGTATATGAAAAGTAACCCTCCAATTTCCAAATGTACATTTCACTTACTGCAATGGTGTTGGGCCAGTTTTTCACAACTGCTTTGGAACGTAAGTGCATATCTTTCCGTTCTTTCCTCTCTGCATGAATCCGTGCTGCTTCTCTAGCTGCACTGTCAACACTGTCTCGAATTCTTACCCATTCTGCCTTTGGCAGAACAGTAACCTGGCGAAGATCTACTCCATTTGGAAGAAAAATACTATCTGGAGCATTATATTCTTCCAAACCATTTGCTGCTATGTGAAAGAAAGAACAAAAGAATGAGTTCACTCAGTTTGTAGCACTTCTGGCCAGAAAATCCTGGGTTCAAACCCACACCAAGATTTGGACTCCTACCCAGCGCTGACAGTAAAGCATCATATTAGTTTGATTCTACAATGTAATGTAATTCTAGTATCCAGGAGCAGGAGCACAGTCAGAACTAACCCTCAGATCCAGAGCCTCATGTTACTTGACAGACCAATGTGTCTTGCTTTCCTGTACTTTTCAGTCCCTCAACTCCTCCTGCCAGTCATTAATTTTCAGGAAACGGCCTTCATGTTAAAAAAACAGATATTTGAGTAAAGTTAAATTATCTTAGAAAACTTTGCCCATCTGGTTTGTAAGAATACTGCATGACAAATCTAAAAAAGGGGACAACTTTTACCTGTTCTGACAATGATGTTTAAAATTAAAACCTACTTTTAGATAAAATTGCTTCTCTGCTAATTGCCCTTTGCCTGGTGCAATGGGCCTGGTCTTCCTCTAAACAAGGGGATTTGCACAACCCAAGTGTCAACAGTAGAATACTGTATGCAGCCAAGATTGTCTATCACAGGCTGCATCTTTATATAAGTGGCCTGACTCTACTTCCACAATAGTTTCATATACCTGTAACTCCATTAATTTCAGTTGAGTTACTCCTATGTATACCCTTGTGAGAGGAGAAACAGGCCCTAGAAATCTACTTGCATGTCTGCATGGAACCAGAGCTGTGAGGGGATTTAAGATCGAAGATTTTTACTATGTGAGATACTGCTTTCTCTGAGAGTGATATCTTATGTCTGTTTGTTCTTTGTTTACAATCTCTGTTGCCAGTTTTCTTAAAGGGTAACCCAGCAAGGGAATGGATAAAGGGGATCGTACTGTATTTTTCCTGCACTCTTCTGTGATGCCAGAACATCAGCCCTTCCTTGTGCCTGGCATGTCAGCTCCACGTTTGGGCACCACATCCTCCATCTGTCTAGGCACCACCACGTCACACATGTAGGCACCATTCACCTCAAATGTCCCTCACTTCAATGGCCACCCCTGTTCTTCACCCCCACGCAACTGCTTTACTGGTCAGGCTCCCCTCCCTCGGCTGACCATGAAACCTCAGCGTGCTGCTGCGGTTACAAGCCAGTTACACTCAAGGAAGGAACCCCGGCCCGGGGTTGTGTGGTGCATTAGCCAGGGGCTGTTTCCCGCATACCGACCCATCCCAGGTGGTGGCACAGGTTCGCCTGGCCGTGCACCAGGTGGTGGGTGGGCCCCATGGGGCCGGGCATGACACCACACGGCTGGGAGGTGCACGGCCTCGCCCCCCAGGGCCACCGGGGGGGGGGGGCAAGTGGGGCAATTTGCCCCAGGCCCCACAGGGGGCCCCCTGAGAATATAGTATTCTATAGTATTGCAACTTTTTTTAATGGAAGGGGCCCTCTAAATTGCTTTGCCCCAGGCCCCCTGAATCCTCTAGGCAGCCCTGTCGCCCCCATTCCAGCACCGTCCCCCGTCTGTCCGCGTGGCCCCGGCCACGCGCGTGTCGCCCCGAGCTTGGTCTCCGCATAGCTCCGGCACTCTCGTGTCACTCACGCGTGGGCTCCAGTCTCTGGCCTTTGCGCCTCCCATAGAGCGCCGCGGGCCTGGCGGCCGAGTCCATAACCCTCTGCAGCCGGGGCAGCGCGGCGCCAGGCTAGCTCGTGCACCGTGTACCGCGGTTACCAGGCAACCGAAAGACGGAGGGAGACAGACGGCGCGATTGGCGGAGAGGGGTGTCACGTGACTTAGCGGGGCGGAGCCGGAAGCGGGCCGGCTCAGTGTCAGAGCTGGAGGAGCGGAGTTGCCGCAGCGCCTGCCCCAGTCGGGCGCCTCCCCTCGACGCCGGGGGTAGTGTCCGCCCTGCCCGTGACCCTCGGGCCCGGATCGTCCCCTTGTTCCGCTTGTGGTTCCTGTCCCCGCTCGGCCCGGAGGCTGAGGGTGAGCGCTCCGCGCGGCCGAGTATTCCCGGCTGCTGCCCCGAGCCTCGCCCGGGCTCCTGTCGGAACGCGGCTCTCTGAGGCCTTGCCAGGCCGGGACGCCGCGTGCGGCGCTAGCACAGCGCTGCCGCCAGCCCCCCATCCCCGCCGGGCTCCCCCGGTCACTGGGCCACCATGCCAACGGCCTGCCCGGCTCCTGAGAGAGTCCCTGCTTGGCCTGCTCTGACCAGGCCTGGCTCGGCTCCCCGCCGCCCCGTTCCGTTAGCGCCAGCCTCTCCTCCGGGCCGCCTCGCGGCGTGCTGCTGGCTGCCCCATCCCTTCGGTGTAGCTACTCCGCCGCTCCCCAGAGCGCAGCTGAAAACCCCGATCTCCTGCTTTGTGCTCCCTCTGCTCCTGTGTCATGCGGTGGTGGGGGGGGGGGGTCTTCTTTGTTTGGGGGCGGGGGATGCAGTTTCCAAAAGAGTGATATTGTCTAATGCTGGACGGTCCTCTCTCCATCTGTGTCAAGTGTCCTTTATAGAAGGACTGAGACTAGAGAGAGTTAGAGCTGTAGCTTATATATTGTTAACAACTGCTGACGACTTGCCTGGCTTCTTTCTGAATGAAGAAAAGATGATGAACGAAGTTATTACTAAGCTAAACAAAATATGTGCCTAGAACTGCACTAAAGAAAGGGTGAGGTGTTTCCTTTTCCAGGGAATTCGGGGCTGGTCTATAAACTCTAATGCTGCAGGACCACAGTCACCTACAAATCTCCCCATAGCAAGTCAACACTAATATTCACCACCAGTATTATTTGCTTTCTTGATTTTTGAGTCAAGGTGGCTGCTTGAATATTGTTACTAGTTGTTTTTTTTTTTTAAGTGTGTGGGGGGAGAGAAAACGGGTTAAACTCCTAGCAACAGCAGCATCTCCAAATGTCTCTCTCAAGGTTTTCATAAAAAGCTTCCATCTCCTGTCTGCAAGCTGAAGAATTTAAGCTGTGAGGGTTGCTTTGGCAAAATTTAGAACTGAAGTGCCACCTGGCTGTTTAAATGATGCTGTCCAAGGAATGCAAGATTGAGCTTGTGTCAGCGAAGACTAGTGAGTAACAATATAATTATGTTGTTTCAGATACTTTTTATATTATCTAATTAAAAATGTAGTTGGATAGTGAATTAGAATTTTGACCTTTACAGATCGTCTGCTTGCGTGAGCACAATGTTTCTGACAGCTGTAGCACTCATAAACAGCTCTCTACGTTTATACATTTGTCTTGCTGACTTTTTTCTTGCAGAATTGCACTTTTCCAAGCAGGAGGTCATGGTAGGAATTCAATACTTAGTAGAAGTGTCTGTTTATATAAACAAACTATCTCTCTTTTTTCCAGAATATATTCTTATCTAACAACTATGAAGTTTCTGCTGGTTTTTGACTTTGACTGTACGGTCATAGATGAAAACAGTGACACCTGGATTGTGAAGTGTGCTCCTGAGGAAAAACTGCCTAACAAACTAAGAAACTCCTATCAAAAAGGACATTGGACAGAATACATGAGCAGGGTCTTTAGATATTTGGGAGACAGTGGAGTAAGAGAAGATGAGATGAAAAGAACTATGACAACAATTCCTTTCACTACAGGAATGAGAGATCTTTTAGATTTTATTGGCAAGAACAAAGATTTCTTTGATTGCATAATAATTTCAGATTCTAATACAGTATTTATTGACTGGATTTTAAAAGCTGCTAACTTTCATGAAGTGCTTGATGAAGTGTTTACAAATCCTGCAACTTTCAGTGGTGCTGGTTATCTTACTGTGCAGAATTTTCACACTCATCATTGTGCAAAGTGCCCTAAAAACCTCTGCAAAAGAAAAGTGTTAGAAGAATTTGTAGATAAAAAGTTACAGCAAGGAGTAAAATATACAAAAATTATATATGTAGGTGATGGTGGGAATGATCTCTGTCCAGTAACTTCTTTAAAGAAGGATGATATTGCTATGCCCAGACAAGGATACACATTAGAGAAAATGATTTCTCAGATGTCTGAGGATCTTGATCCTGTACAGTCTTCTGTTCTAGTTTGGTCATCGGGTATTGAAATTCTGTCTCATTTGAAATTACTTATAAAGGAGTAACTCAAACTATAGAGATGGGTAAAGGTGTTTTATCTTGTGTGGAGTGAATAATGGTAACCATATCTGTCTCAAAGCACACAATTACAATGTTGGGATGCTATTATCTGAAACTAAGGCATTGAAATACAGGCTATAAAGTATTGTGTTTACTCTTTACTGTAGTGGGAAAGTGAGCATGTTGAAACAGATTATTTATTATATGGAAAATTACTTAATATGAGCTTTTTCCATTCATGTAAAGGGGGGGGGGGCACACACAGGGGGAAGGGAGCAGGGAGAAAGGCAGGAAAGAGGATAATTTATTACAACTATTTTTTTTCAAATCTTGACTTTACCAGTTTGTGCAAATTACTTCTGGTCAGATATTTAGGGTAAAGGCAGGGTTAGTGCACAGAATAATGGCTTTTAATGGAGGGTTCATCTATATGTATAAGATTTATATTAGGCACTAAAAGCAAGGTACTGCCACTGTTGGTTTTGTTTATTTGTTAAAGCAGCAAAAATATTTTAATATGTAAATAAATGTTTGTCTTGTATATTTGGTTTAAAGAGACACATTAAAATAACTACTAAATATTTTACTAAGCAAAGCAAGTTTTCTAATAGTTTTTATTGGCTTTAAGAACGTAAGAACGGCCATACTAGGTCAGTCCAAAGGTCCATCTAGCCCTTCTGACAGTGGCCAATGATAGATGCCCCAGAGGGTGATCCATCCTCTGTCACCCATTCCCAGCTTCTGGCAAACAGAGGCTAGGGACACCATCACTGAATCTAAACATTAATGTCTGTCTAACAAGAGTAATATGTGTATGTTTGTGCAATATGTTAAATTGCCTTTCGAGGCATACTTACTGGAGCTCAAATGCCCAAAGCTTATGGGTGGGAGTGCCTTTTGTCACTCAAAGGAATCTCCTTTGTTTCCTTAAGGAGTAATGTGCATGGGAACAAGAGTCCTCTTCATTTCTCATTCAGAAACATGATGTAACACATGTGAATAGGGAGCCACTCCACAGGAAATTATTTTTAGTCATGGATTCTATTTGTTTTTCACTATCCATGATTGCTGTCACCTCTTCAGAAATATAAGAGTAATTAAATCACAACTGTTGCTATCGAGGGTTTGCCGCCTTCTATTTCTATCTTGCACACTGTAATTCTCTTCTCACTCTCCACCTATCTCATCCACATACTTAGGCTCAATCAATGCTGAGTATGGAAAAAGGTGTAAAAGAGGATAGCTTACTTGCCCAAAAATCCCTGAGGCCCCAATCTGTGAAGTAGTATTGGCTGCCTTGTGGGAGGGACTGGGGCTAATGCCCACAGATCCAGAAGTAGTTCAAGAATCTGTTATATCTGCTTCTAAAGATGCAGATCTCTGACCTTTATCCGCTAGTGCAGGATCAGAAACTCTGCTCCACAGAACCCAGGGCCTCCTCTTGACAATACAAAGTTTCCCAAGCCATTGAGTATCACCACTTTACTCCCACTATAGGAAGTAAATGCTGGACCAGACCTCCAGTTTTGACATGTGACTCTGCCATGTACTTTTGCTCTTGATGGCATGGGAACCTGCTGACTCTGATGGCTTCTCTATCTTCACCATGAGGCCTCCAAACACTGGAGTTTCTGTTCAGTTTCACATGAACTCTTGGCCCACTTTCTGCCTCAATTTGTTCCTTATTGCCAGTGTAAGTGGAAGGAAGAATCCTGCCCCTTTACAGTCTGACAGCAGTCTGTAATTTCCATCTTCACTATTTATCAAAATCTTTTGTAGAGTCTAGAAGTTTGGGTAATAACTGGTTAGTTAACTTGTGCTCCCTCTGCTGACTGCTTGCAGCTCTGCAGCAGTAGAATGAACCTATGCCAGGAGTACGTATAATGGAAGACTAAAAAAAATCAGATTGTTTTTAAATCTCACTGAAGACAAATTATGGGCCTAAACTACAGTCCTTTAATGTCCCATAAAAAGTACAAAATAAGTAGTCTTTAAAAATAGTTTTGTGTAAGTAGACTGAACTCCCAGCTGAAGGAGTCCAAGTTGGAGCCTAGATTCATATCCAGTTTTATTTAGATTGTAGATATTTATGTTTAGAGTGCCAAGTCACTATGGATGAAAAGTGCATCTCCACTACAAAAGGGGAGATTTTTTTTATTTTGCATTCTGAACTTAATGTATCCAAGCAGAAGCAGGACGTCAGTGCAGACCAAGCAAGGGAAAACATTTGGTAATCTAGTGAGTTCCATCATATTTACAAATACTTTGAGAGAGATAGCATGGTCTGATGTATAAGGTAGGGGGCTAGGAGGCAGATCTGCATTCTGGTAGAGTAGCTATGCCACTTACCTCCTGTGTCATCTCTGTTAAAGGGGAGAATAATATGTAAAAGTCTCTGGGATCTATGTTTGAAAAATGCTAGAATACAGCAAACTATAAGTGTGGTGGTAGGAGGGAGGGACAACAGGTCACATATATCAAACTGTTCATTATAGCTCCTAAATGAAAGAAGTGAAAAAATAGCTGATTGGAGACAAGCGGAGTGGAGGGGAGCAGAGAAAGAAGATAGGAGGACAAGTCTGTGAAGGGTTGAACACCTAAACATTTAATGTTCTTGACCCCTTTTTCAGTTACTGGCAGTGTTTTGTTTAAACAAAAATGTGTATATGTATTCAAATTTCACAGTGGATTGGAATATGATATAACTATTAGTGCAGGATGATAATACATGCTGTTATTTGTGGACTAGATCTGCCCTCTTCAGAATAGGGTACTATCCAACCTCAAAAGTGATGTAGTGACAAAAACACCACAAAGGTTTTATGAAATAAAACACAACATGCCTATGTGATTTACTTCATAGGCATATTTATTCCTCAAACAAACAAAAAAATGCACGTTATCCACACTTAATAGCATGCAATTCGGTATGTAAAATGCAAGAATACACTTGACTCTCCAGACTAGTCAATTGAGCCTAGCACTCTTTTTAGGTGTGCCCCAAGGTACTGATACAGTTACCTGCTTATTTGCCCTTACAGCAGCTCACCTCTTCTGAAGTTTCAACAAAACTAACCTAAATGTGTTAAAAGCACACTTGCTCCCTACCTAACTGATGGACAGGCATGCAAATAATTTGTTACTATAAATAACTGAATAAATTAAGCCCCCTGGTACAATGAAAAAGAAAAGTCTTGCTGTAAATTACTGAAAGACCTTATGCTGGTAGGAAAAGTGAGAATAATTATTAAATATTAATGAAGGGTGTTTATAGTAGCAACTGAAAGCTGGTTTATAATCCCTTCTATCCTGCTATCATGTCATTTTTTTAGAAAGATGGTCAGTGCTAACAGTAGACTCAAAAATGTGAGTAATGATTCACTTTATTTTCAGTTCATGGTGAGTGCTTCATACATGAATTTTCTGGATGCTGGGTTGAGTAAAATGTGAGAATGGCTGAGCTGTGAACACAGAGTCTAAAACAGGGGTGGCCAACCTGAGCCGAGAAGGAGCCAGAATTTACCAATGTACATTGCCAAAGAGCCACAGAAATATGTCAGCAGCTCCCCATCAGCTCCATCCCCCCCCTCCCCGCGCCTCCTGCACGACGATCAGCGCCTCCCTCTCCCTCCCCATCAGCTGTTTCATGGCATGCAGGAGGCTCTGGGGGGGGAGTAGTGAGGGCACGGCAGGCTCAAGGGAGGGGGGCGGGAAGGGTTGGAGTGGGGGCAGGGCCTGGGGCAGGACAAGGGGTTGAGCAGTGAGCATCCCCCAGCACATTGGAAAGTTGTCGCGTGCAGTTTCAGCCTCGGAGTCGGTGCCTATGCAGGGAGCCACATATTAACTTCTGAAGAGCTGCATGTGCTCTGGAGCCACAGGTTGGCCACCCCTGGTTTCAAATATAAAATTGACAGACCCTCTATGATAGCAGTGATGCTGAGGGCCTCTCTGTCAAACCAGTCAATTTACACAGGTTGATGTAAACTGCTGCTGAACTTTCTGCAAAATGTAGCCCATAATTAACAAATAATCTAAAAGGACTGGCGAATTGGTGATGTGAAAGTGTTTCCCCTGGGATTTTCATTGTTATAGAAAAGTAGCTTCTGGTTAGAATAAAATATGATTTGTATTGTAGTGCATCGGAGCCTCAGTCATGGACCAGGACCTCATTATATTATGCGCTGTATAAAACACAATACCATCTAAATATAAGACAGATGGGGGAGTACATACAAGAAAACATTGAGACAGTATTGGTCAGCATGATCAACTGATCTCAGCACATCAGCAGCTTATCTGTTGTCAAGTTTTTTATAGTAATCGCCGCTGAAGAGAGTTAGTTAGTTTTGCGGATGTTTATAAGGCGCTCCTTCCAAAGGCAAGGGGTAACATGGGAGAAAGCTTGCAGGTGATTGTTTGAATATTTAATAAGTGGGTGATGGAGGCTGGGATCATGGATGAAAACATAATATGCAACCATAGAAAATATTGTGCCACTGTTGTAGCATAGTGCTAGATTTTTCAATTCTTACAGTGGTGGGCATTTACTCCCACAAATAGTCTCATTGAAGTCAGTGGGTGAAACTCCATTGATTTCACTGGGGCCAAGATTTCATGTGGTGGGGATATTTGTGTGAATAAGTGCTAAATGTGAGTAATCTTTGCACAATCTGTCCCTTAATGCATTCAATAATGCAAAAATAATTATGAAATTGTTTACATTAAATATATTTACACTTAACTGTTAATACTTTAATCAAATATTTCAAATAATTTAACTTCTACATGACTATTCCTAACCATTGGTGCATCACCAAACTCATTGTTCCCATTATGCCCAGCTCCCATAAAGGAGCAAATAGACCCTAGTATACTTAGTGATTTCAGTTTTAAAGTTCTAAGAACCTGAATTTCTGTCACCCTGCATCAAAAAGGGCTTAAACATCCACACACATCAGTTTTTAAAACATTTCTCTGCATGGTTATCAAGCACTTTCTCCAGTCTGTTTGCTGACAATGTTGTGTCACGGATCAATGGGAAGGCCGGTGGTGTCAAGTTTTAATGTTTGCTGGCTGTTGGTCATCTTGCAAATAAAATCCCGGTAGCTGGCAACTGAGAACCTGATGCTGCTACAACAGACAAGATGTTTGCATTCGTGCTACCAGAGCCTTCCACTCCCTGTCTCTGTGTAAAAATAGTTGTTTGAAAATTACTGTAGATCTAGTAGCTGTCTGTAGTATGTGTCTTTGTATTTGGGGGTTACTTGCTGTGTGCTGAGCTTGTGTGTGTCTGTCTGTTTGTTTGAAGGACTGTGTGCTGTGGCTGACAGTTGGAAGCTGTGAGCTTCTAAATAAGGTTTGAAATCTAGAAACCTCTGTTCATTGGCTGAGCCTTAGTCGGGGGGGGGCGGGGGGGGCTATCAGGAAGGCCAGGGCTTTATAAAGCAGTGAGCAAGCGACCAGGGGCCACTAACAGGGAGTTTCAAGAGGGAATTGGGAAGGGGGCGAGGTACACTTGCCATTCTTTAAAACCTTTAAACTAAACTTCTTGATTTAAACAAAACCCTATCATTAACCTAGGTAGCTGTAGGAGAGAATGCGAGGAGAAGCCCAGCAGCAGAGTGGGGGCTATCCTGTTTATTGCACTCAGTGTAGCATGTATGATTACCTGCCCTGTGGGCTGATGGCGTATGTGTGCATTTGGTGCAAGGAGCTCCTGGCCCTCAGAGACCGCGTACGGGCTTTGGAGGCCAGGGTAGGGGAACTGAAGGAGCTAAGGGACGCAGAGAGGTATGTTGATGAGGCTTTCGGACACTGTAGATTTGTCCCACCTCCGGTCAGACAGCCACTGCGCTGTTAAGGAGGATGAAAGGCTTTGGGACCCTCCTTCCAGATGATGTTGGAGTATCCTCTCACACTGAGGTTACCTCTCCGGGGGAGGGAACTCCAGTCATTAGGAAAAGGCAGGTGTTAGTAATGGGAGATTCGATCATTAGAAATGATGATAGCTGGGTTTGTGATGACCGGGATAACCGTATGGTGACTTGTCTGCCTGGTGCAAAGGTTGCGGATCTCTCAAGGCATCTAGATACACTTATGTGTAGTGCTGAGGAGGAACCGGTGGTCGTGGTACATGTAGGTACCAATGACATAGGGAAGGGTAGGAGAGACATCCTGGAAGCCAAATTTAGGCTGCTAGGAAAGAGACTGAAATCCAGGACCGCTATGGTAGCATTCTCAGAAATGTTTCCAGTTCCACGCACAGGGCCAGGTAGGCAGGCAGAGCTTCAGAGTCTCAATGCGTGGATTCATAGATTATAGGACTGGAAGGGACCTCGAGAGGTCATCGAGTCCAGTCCCCTGCCCGCATGGCAGGACCAAATACTGTCTAGACCATCCCTGATAGACATTTATCTAACCTACTCTTAAATATCTCCAGAGACGGAGATTCCACAACCTCCCTAGGCAATTTGTTCCAGTGTTTAACCACCCTGACAGTTAGGAACTTTTTCCTAATGTCCAACCTAGACCTCCCTTGCTGCAGTTTAAACCCATTGTTTCTGGTTCTATCCTTAGAGGCTAAGGTGAACAAGTTCTCTCCCTCCTCCTTATGACACCCTTTTAGATACCTGAAAACTGCTATCATGTCCCCTCTCAGTCTTCTCTTTTCCAAACTAAACAAACCCAATTCTTTCAGCCTTCCTTCATAGGTCATGTTCTCAAGACCTTTAATCATTCTTGTTGCTCTTCTTTGGACCCTTTCCAATTTCTCCACATCTTTTTTAAAATGCGACGCCCAGAACTGGACACAATACTCCAGCTGAGGCCTAACCAGAGCAGAGTAGAGCGGAAGAATGACTTCTCGTGTCTTGCTCACAACACACCTGTTAATACATCCCAGAATCATGTTTGCTTTTTTTGCAACAGCATCACACTGTTGACTCATATTTAGCTTGTGGTCCACTATAACCCCTAGATCCCTTTCTGCCGTACTCCTTCCTAGACAGTCTTTTCCCATTCTGTATGTGTGAAATTGATTTTTCCTTCCTAAGTGGAGCACTTTGCATTTGTCTTTGTTAAACTTCATCCTGTTTAACTCAGACCATTTCTCCAATTTGTCCAGATCATTTTGAATTATGACCCTGTCCTCCAAAGTAGTTGTAATCCCTCCCAGTTTGGTATCATCCGCAAATTTAATAAGCGTACTTTCTATGCCAATATCTAAGTCGTTGATGAAGATATTGAACAGAGCCGGTCCCAAAACAGACCCCTGCGGTACCCCACTCATTACGCCTTTCCAGCAGGATTGGGAACCATTAATAACAACTCTCTGAGTACGGTTATCCAGCCAGTTATGCACCCACCTCATAGTAGCCCCATCTAAATTGTATTTGCCTAGTTTATCGATAAGAATATCATGCGAGACCGTATCAAATGCCTTACTAAAGTCTAGGTATACCACATCCACCGCTTCACCCTTATCCACAAGGCTCGTTATCCTATCAAAGAAAGCTATCAGATTGGTTTGACATGATTTGTTCTTCACAAATCCATGCTGGCTATTCCCTATCACCTTACCACCTTCCAAGTGTTTGCAGATGATTTCCTTAATTACTTGCTCCATTATCTTCCCTGGCACAGAAGTTAAACTAACTGGTCTGTAGTTTCCTGGGTTGTTTTTATTTCCCTTTTTATAGATGGGCACTATATTTGCCCTTTTCCAGTCTTCTGGAATCTCTCCCGTCTCCCATGACTTTCCAAAGATAATAGCTAGAGGCTCAGATACCTCCTCTATTAGCTCCTTGAGTATTCTAGGATGCATTTCATCAGGCCCGGGTGACTTGCAGGCATCTAACTTTTCTAAGTGATTTTTAACTTGTTCTTTTTTTATTTTATCCGCTAAACCTACCCCCTTCCCATTAGTATTCACTATGTTAGGCATTCCTTCAGACTTCTCGGTGAAGACCGAAACAAAGAAGTCATTAAGCATCTCTGCCATTTCCAAGTTTCCTGTTACTGTTTCTCCCTCTTCACTAAGCAGTGGGCCTACCCTGTCTTTGGTCTTCCTCTTGCTTCTAATGTATTGATAAAAAGTCTTCTTGTTTCCTTTTATTCCCGTATCTAGTTTGAGCTCATTTCGTGCCTTTGCCTTTCTAATCTTGCCCCTGCATTCCTGTGTTGTTTGCCTATATTCATCCTTTGTAATCTGTCCTAGTTTCCATTTTTTATATGACTCCTTTTTATTTTTTAGATCGTGCAAGATCTCGTGGTTAAGCCAAGGTGGTCTTTTGCCACATTTTCTATCTTTCCTAACCAGCGGAATAGCTTGCTTTTGGGCCCTTAATAGTGTCCCTTTGAAAAACTGCCAACTCTCCTCAGTTGTTTTTCCCCTCAGTCTTGATTCCCATGGGACCTTACCTATCAGCTCTCTGAGCTTCCCAAAATCTGCCTTCCTGAAATCCATTGTCTCTATTTTGCTGTTCTCCCTTCTACCCTTCCTTAGAATTGCAAACTCTATGATTTCATGATCACTTTCACCCAGGCTGCCTTCTACTTTCACATTCTCAACGAGTTCCTCCCTATTTGTTAAAATCAAGTCTAGAACAGCTTCCCCCCAGTAGCTTTTTCAACCTTCTGAAATAAAAAGTTGTCTCCAATGCAGTCCAAGAATTTGTTGGATAGTCTGTGCCCTGCTGTGTTATTTTCCCAACATATATCCGGATAGTTGAAGTCCCCCATCACCACCAAATCTTGGGCTTTGGATGATTTTGTTAGTTGCTTGAAAAAAGCCTCATCCACCTCTTCCACCTGGTTAGGTGGCCTGTAGTAGACTCCTAGCATGACATCTCCCTTGTTTTTTGCCCCTTTTAGCCTAACCCAGAGACTCTCAACACTTCCATCTCCTATGTCCATCTCTACCTCAGTCCAAGTGTGTACATTTTTAATATATAAGGCAACACCTCCTCCCTTTTTCCCCTGTCTATCCTTCCTGAGCAAGCTGTACCCATCCACACCAACATTCCAATCATGTGTATTATCCCACCAAGTTTCAGTGATGCCAACAATGTCATAGTTGTATTTATTTATTAGCACTTCCAGTTCTTCCTGCTTATTCCCCATACTTCTCACATTTGTATATAGGCATCTAAGATACTGGTTTGATCTTTCCTCCCAGTTTTGTCCTGACTCTCCTTTCTCTCTGCCAATATAGCCCACACTCCCTCTCGTTTCCGACCCATCTCCCCGGTCTCCATGTTCCCCACTTACCTGTGGGGAACATGGAGACCGGGGTGTGGAGAAGAGTGTGGTGTTTAGATGCTGCATGTGATTATTGGAACTGGGAGCACTGGCTGTTGGGAGTCTGAAAGGACAGGAAACAGGAAGGAGGGGGGAGGAGTTGAGGAGGCTGGGAGAGTTACAGAGTGTGCAGCTACAGCTTGGAAAAGAGAATTCCACTGTAAATAAAGTTCTGTTGAAGTTGTTAATACTTTGCTTGGTGGATACAACAAAGAGGGGTTTAGATTTATTAGGAACTGGGAAACTTTTGGGATGGGGGAGCCTATACAGGAAGGTGGGCTCCACCTAAACCAAAGTGGATCCAGACTGCTGGCACTTAACATTAAAAAGGTTGCAGAGCAGTTTTTAAACTAACAGATGGGGGAAAGCTGATTGCTGCAGAGGGGCACGTGGATCAGACAGAGACTTCTCTTAGGGGAGAGTCTATTGATAGAGATTGTCTAGGTTTTAGTCAGGAGGAGAGGATGGAAGAGGATAAAGTATGGGCCAGGTCAGATGAGAAACATTCACATAAAAAAGAATCTGATACATCAGAAAAGGGCAGACAAAACAGAGACAAGTTTTTAAAGTGCTTGTACACAAATGCTAGAAGTCCAAATAATAAGATGGGTGAACTAGAGTGCCTCGTGTTAAAGGAGGATATTGATATAATAGGCATCACAGAAACCTGGTGGAGTGAGGACAATCAATGGGACACAATCATTCCGGGGTACAAAATATATCAGAAGAACAGAACAGGTCGTGCTGGGGGGGGGGGGGGGGGGAGTGGCACTATATGTGAAAGAAAATGTAGATTCAAATGAAGTAAAAATCTTAAATGAATCCACATGTTCCATAGAATCTCTATGGATAGTAATTCCATGCTCTAATAAGAATATAACAGTAGGATCTATTATCGACCACCTGACCAGGACAGTGACAGTGATGAAATGCTAAGGGAGATTAGAGAGGCTATCAAAATAAAGAACTCAATAATAGTGGGGTATTCAATTATCCCCATATTGACTGGGTACATGTCAACTCAGGATGAAATGCAGAGACAAAATTTCTCGATACTTTAAATGACTGCTTCTTGGAGCAGCTGGTACAGGAACCCTCAAGGGCAGAGGCAATTCTTGATTTAGTCCTGAGTGGAGCACAGGATCTGAACCAAGAGGTAACTATAACAGGACGGTCAGGACCGGTTGGAAATAGTGACGATAATATAATAACATTTAACATTCCTGTGGTGGGAAGAACACCTCTACAGCCCAACTGTGGCATTTAATTTCAGAAAGGGGAACTATGCAAAAATGAGGAGGTTAGTTAAACAGAAATTAAAAGGTACAGTGACTAGAGTGAAATCCCTGCAAGCTGCATGGACACTTTTCAAAGACACCATAATAGAGGCCCAACTTAAATGTATACCCCAAATTAAAAAAACACAGTAAAATAACTAAAAAAGAGCCACCGTGGCTTAACAACCATGTAAAAGAAGCAGTGAGAGATAACAAGGCATCTTTTAAAAAGTGGAAGTCAAATCCTAGTGAGGTAAATATAAAGGAGCATAAACACTGCCAAATTAAGTGTAAAAACGTAATAAGAAAAGCCAAAAAGAAGTTTGAAGAACAGCTAGCCAAAAACTCAAAAGGTAATAACAAAATGTTTTTTAAGTATATCAGAAGCAGGAAGCATGCTAAACAACCAGTGGGGCCCCTGGATGATCTAGATACAAAAGGAGCACTTAAAGACGAAGAGAAACTAAATTAATTCTTTGCTTCAGTCTTCACGGCTGAGGATGTTAGGGAGATTCCCAAACCTGAGCCGTCCTTTGTAGGTGAGAAATCTGAGGAATTGTCACAGATTGAAGTGTCACGAGAGGAAGTTTTGGAATTAACTGATAAACTTAATAGTAACAAGTCACCGGGACCAGATGGCATTCACCCAAGAGTTCTGAAAGAACTCAAATTTGAAATTGCGGAACTATTAACTAAGGTTTGTAACCTGTCCTTTAAATTGGCTTCTGTACCCAATGACTGGAATATAGGTAATGTAACGCCAATATTTAAAAAGGGCTCTAGAGGTGATCCCGGCAATTATAGACCAGTAAGTCTAACGTCAGTACTGCGCAAATTAGTTGAAACAATATTAAAGAATAAAATTGTCAGACACATAGAAGAACATAAATTGTTTGGCAAAAGTCAACATGGTTTCTGTAAAGGGAAATCATGTCTTACTAATCTATTAGAGTTCTTTGAAGGGGTCAACAAATGTGGACAAGGGGGATCCAGTGGACATAATGTACTTAGATTTCCAGAAAGCCTTTAACAAGGTCCCTCACCAAAGGCTCTTATGTAAATTAAGTTGTCATGGGATAAGAGGGAAGATCATTTCATGCATTGAGAACTGATTAAAACAAGGGAACAAAGGGTAGGAAGAAATGGTAAATTTTCCGAATGGAGAGGGGTAACTAGTGGTGTTCCCCAAGGGTCAGTCCTAGCACCAATCCTGTTCAACTTATTCATAAATGATCTGGAGAAAGGGGTAAACAGTGAGGTGGCAAAGTTTGCAGATTATACTAAACTGCTCAAGATAGTTAAGACCAAAGCAGACTGTGAAGAACTTCAAAAACTTCTCACAAAACTAAGTGATTGGGCAACAAAATGGCAAATGAAATTGAATGTAGATAAATGTAAAGAATGCACACTGGAAAAAAATAACCCCAACTATACATACAATATGATGGGGGCTAAATTAGCTACAACTGATCAGGAAAGAGATCTTGGAGTCATTGTGGATAGTTCTCTGAAAACGTCCACGCAGTGTGCAGCGGCAGTCAAAAAAGCAAACAGGATGTTAGGAATCATTAAAAAAGGGATAGAGAATAAGACAGAGAATATCTTATTGCCCTTATATAAATCCATGGTACTCCCACATCTTGAATACTGTGTACAGATGTGGTCTCCTCATCTCAAAAAAGATATACTGGTATTAGAAAAGGTTCAGAGAAGGGCAACTAAAATGATTAGGGGTTTGGAACGGGTCCCAACCTGTGGAACTCCTTGCCTGAGGAGGTTGTGAAGGCTAGAACTATAACAGGGTTTAAAAGAGAACTAGATAAATTCATGGAGGTTAAGTCCATTAATGGCTATTAGCCAGGATGGGTAAGGAATGGTGTCCCTAGCTCTGTTTGTCAGAGGGTGGTAATGGATGGCAGGAGAGAGATTACTTGATCATTACCTGTTAGGTTCACTCCCTCTGGGGCACCTGGCATTGGCCACTGTTGGTAGACAGGATACTGGGCTGGATGGACCTTTGGTCTGACCCACTATGGCCATTCTTATGTTCTTAAGCCTTAAATAAAGTAACATGATTGAATAGTCATTGCCAGTGTCACTGCTAGTGTATGTTAACTCAGAAAAATATAAACATAAGCCCTGGAAACCTTCATTCTAAAAATAAGATTTAAACTGGGAGCCAAACAAAACACAACTGCATTATTTAATTTGCATTATTTAACTGGGTTTATTAACTTTAATTCCCCAAGCAATAAAACCTGAAAGACCCTGCCCATACATTTTCACTTCCATGGTTCACATTTCACCTTCATTTTGTTAACATTTCTACAGGCATGACCTTCAGCACTTTTCATGCCTATTTTACAGTTGAAACTCAGTGTTAAAATTGAGATGAATCTTTTACATAGTTTAGTTTGCAACCAATGAACAATATTTTTGCATGCATTCCTTTTGTCTACTTTGGCTTTCGTAATCTAGTGTGATATGGAGAAGCTCTTATTCTCTTTGGAAAGGTCAGTGCTGGCTACTCTCCTTTAGAGTAGTTGCAGACCACTAGATTTAATAAAAGAAATTAAATTAAAATTTCAAGTTTTCTGTTCAAATTCCAATACTGTAGTGTCTGAGTACCTTCTAGTAATGCATTAAGGGATGTGACTAGCTGTCATGTGTGATTCTTTCTTTTCCCTGTTTTTCCTAAGAAGGAAATTGTGTTTTAAATATAGTTTTTAGTTTGTCTACTGTTGTCAAGTATTTACCTTAAAAGTCTGCTTTATAGACTTGGAGTAGAAATTAGTCACCAGGGGCAAGGGGGATTTGTCACCCTGCCTAACCTGGCTGGTGATGCAATGCAAGGCTCAATTGTTTAGCTTTGCACAATAGTAAGACTTTGAATGGGAGGCAATGGCAAACAACTGAAACGCCTTAAAGGTAAAAAAGAAACATTACAAAGCCCTTACCCATTCTGTCAGGCTGTTTATAATGCTAAGTTTACTAGTTTTCGGAGGTTGTGGGGGCGGGGGAGGAGAGGGGGCGCAAGGTGGAAGTTTCGCCTAGGGCACAAAATATCCTTGCACCGGCCCTGACTGTGCTCTATTTTTATTAGTAAAGTCCAACTCAAAGAAGTGCATGTTGAACTAGGAAAGGGAAAGTTGCAAAGTTTGTGATGGTTGTTAGATCCTGTGGAGGGTTTGTTAAACAGTATTGGACTAGACCCTGGGAAAGTGCCATCTCATCTAGAAATCAGCTTTGCCGTCAGGGTATTATTATTTATTTAGAATTTATTTGGCATTTAGACAGTTTCATTGTGCCACATGAACAGAGCTGTCAACAATGATCCTCATCTTGCAGATTTAGTTTATTTACCGGTCACGTGTTCCAGGCCCAGATCGTTAAGCACTTTGGGTGAAACCCTGGCTCCACTGAAGTCAAGGAGAGGCTTGCCATTGACTTCAACAGGGCAGGATTTCCCCTCTTGACAATAAGGACTGAGATCTTGAATAGAATCTGAAGAAGTGAGGTTCTTACCCACGAAAGCTTATGCTCCCAATACTTCTGTTAGTCTTAAAGGTGCCACAGGACCCTCTGTTGCTTTTTACAGATTCAGACTAAAACGGCTACCCCTCTGATACTTGAATAGAATGTGATATTCTGCAGTGATACTTCATTGTCCATGTGATCATTTGTCCTCTATCTTTGAACATTGCTGTGGCTTTATAGCTTGGCACTTTACAACTAAAAAATCCAAGGTTGGATAAGTATTCAAAATAGTTATTGCTACCCACTGAAGGAACTATAGCTACATCAGGAAGTGTACTCATTCTTTGTTATTAAATCTCTTAACTTAGCATTTGTGAAAGGTGTTTGACAGGAAAAATAGCATAGGGACTTTCAGGTCTCCTGTTAATCCACAATTAAGTGTGTGAAAAGATTTTATGATTTCCACTGAAGCATCCAGCATCTATTCTATATAGGTTTTTGTACTGCCTTCATTACCATAATATCCAAGCACCTTCCAGTTATGCATTAATCAATGTGATTAACATGTGCCACATGTGGTTAATTTTCTCTCTCATCCTCTCCCCAAGAAGGAAATTGATGTGCAGCGTAGTGTTTTGGTGGGGTTTGATTTTTGTTAATGAAATATGTACATGTGCCATGTGTTTGTTAGAGAAGGAAAGGACAAAAATGCATTTTGCTCTTAGAACACAAGGTGGTGGGGTTTATGATGGTCCTTAGTTCCTGTGGGAATTCACTCCACAGTCTGGACCTGGCTCCTGAGAAAGCTCTGTCCTCTGCACAGACAAGCTTTACACTTGAGACAGAAAGTTCTATTGCACCTGAGGAATGGAGCTTTGCTGTGCACAAGACATTGATCATCTTGAAGATAAGAACTGAGATCTTGAACTTGACTTGATATTCTATCAAAAACCAATGTAGAGAGCAGAGGACAGGTCTGATGTGCTCACAGTATCCTGTGTTGGTGAAGAGATGCACTGCAACATTCTGTACTAGCTGGAGTTTCCTAAGGGCTGATTGCTTCATGCTTAGGTGTTGCATTGCTGTAATCCAGCTGAAAGGTGACAAAGTCAAAGACACATATAATCAAGGCCAGGTCATTATCTGCCAGGATTGGGTGGAGTCTCGTACCCAGACAGAGATGGTAGAAAGCATTACTTGTAAATGGGGCTATGTGAGAGCTTAGTGTCAGCAATGAATCTAGGAGCCCTTGTAAACTGTGGACTGAACTGACCAATTGTGGGTATAAGACTTCAATCAAAGGACTCTCCACTGTGGCTGCAAAAGTTCTCACAGTTCTTTCCTCTGACAATCAGCATCACCTCTGTCTTGCTTCTGTTCAGCTATAATCAGCTGTTCTTCATCCATGAACAGAGCTTGTCCAAGCACTGGGCCATCTTGGTGATAGTGGTGTATGTGCTGAAGGATAAGTAGAGTTGTGTGTCATCTGCATCCTCTCCCCATTTAAATCCCTTCTTTAAGATTCACTTTTTCTCTGATATCCACAAGAAGTGCACCAAAAATAATAAAAAATAAATTTTAAATCTCTCCCCTTCCCAAGTTATCCAATCCCTTAGGCTTCACAATGCCTTCTGGTTTTTGTGTGTGTTTGTCTTTCACACTGTAAATTCCAAGGGACAGCATGTGATCAAGTAGGAATTTCTGTAATATTTTTATGAAGCCTATGGGTGCCTCAGTTTCCCCTATTTGCTGCAGTGTTACCTGAGGGGAGGACTGTTTGCTGTCTGGGCAAGCTAAAACACAGGTGTGAATGGCACCTCGCTGTCTGGGGTCTTACGTCCTATGTCAGTGGAGCTCTTGATAAGAATAGTAAATCCAATTGCCCAGACATGGACATTTAGTAACCAGAGACCCAAAGAGATATGGACTTCCCCGCCTCTCAGCATGGAGGCCAAGCAACATCTCCCCAGCTCGGGAACAAAGGACTGGGGAGTAGAAGTTAAGTGTGGGCTGCAGGAAGCCATCAGGATGCACCTGAATCTGGACAAAGATAGGTGTGAGGCACAGAGCTTTGGGCTCTGTGCTGAACGGGATGGACTATGCTGTAATTTGCTTTTCTCTATTTTCTTTTTTCTGTTTTACAATGCTGGCTGAGTGTCACAGAGGAGGCACTTTGCTTCCCAAGATTGTACATATCTCCCTAAGAGGTTGCCTTTACTTGGACTCACTGAACGGCACTCTCAGCGTGAAGTGGGGTGCTGACGGACTAGAGGTCCAGCCTAAGGAGGCAGTGAAGCCACATGGCTTGTCCTAGAGATCTCTAGGGAGGGCCTGGCTCTCTGACTGTTCCAAAGCTGGGGTCCTAGCACCAGTCCTTTGGAGCCATGACACAGCAACTCTCTTATTTTATGTTTTCTACAGCACTGAACTCATTGCTGGCACTTAGCAAATAAATAATTGTCCTGCTCTGAGAATGTTTTTCTCCAGTCCTTCCAGTTTCAAAGGAGCCTTGGCTCCCTGCTTTTGATAGACAGCATTCATTATAAACCCAGAATTACTTATGCTCCAGCCATATTTAGGATTACTAGTGCTGATAATTATTTACACTAGGAAAAAAGAATCAACATGATGAGAATAGTAGACCGAGTTGTGACATGTCTACATGACACCTAGACATGATGAGAAGAGTCATTTACACCTACAGAAAGGGAACTCCGTAGCTACTTCGGTTTCCTGCATGGATCATTTGCTGTGTCCCTCATGAGGAGTCTGTCACACTCTGTCCCACATGGGCAGTGGGAGGTTGAGAGCCATGACGTGGGGAGCTCTCCGCATGCCCAGGCCAAGCCCTCAGAGTGCCTCGACACATGAGGAGAGGATGCCACCGGAGCAGGTTACAAGTCACCTGGAGCAATTAACCTTGCTGCGTCTGTAGCCTTCGCTGTTTGCGGTGTTCGGCTGAGCAGCGTCTGGGCGCGTTGCAGGAGAGGCTGATGCGGGCCCTGGCAGGTGCTGGGGGGATGCTCGCTCCGAGGGCCACTGTGCGGAACTGTGCCTGATTGCGTGTCACTGAGCTGCTCGCCTGGGAAAGCTGCAGCGGCCCCAGCCCCTGCCCCGGCAGGAGCCCTACCCCACAGTCCGGCTACTGCCCCCCTGCGCCAGGCGCAGCCGCAGCTGTAGGAGCGGGGCGCTGGTGTCTCGCGGGGGCGCGGTGACCTTGAGGAGGGGGCGCTGCCGGGCTGGGAGCAGCGAGAGGAGGGGAGACAGCTGCGACACCGACACGGGGCCGGAGCTGCCCCTCAGCTCATCAGCCGCCTCCCGTGGGCAGGCCGCGGCGGCGCCTCTCTCCCGAATATGGTCAAGGGGCAGCTGCCCGCCGCCTGAGTTCGGCCCCAGCCCAGCCGCGGCGGCCGCCTCAGACAGAGCGGTAAGTAGCGCGGCGGTCTCGGCCCGCGCGCTGGGCGGGCAGCGCTGCTGGGGCGCGAGGCGTTACCCCGCCCGCGCTGCGAGCCGACAGCGCCACCCCCGCGGCGCGTGGCTGCGGGTGGGCTTTGCTGGCCGCTTCTCCCCGCTGCCGCAGGGCCGATGGCCGAGGGTCCTCGCGGGATTCCCCTGCGTTCTCCTGGCTCTGTCGCCGAGGGGCTCCAGCAGGCTGGCCGTGGGGATGGACAGGCGCTGCCGATCCAGGGTCTGCAGCAGCAGCGCGGGCTTCCCCGCCGTGCTCCTCCAACCCGGAGCAGGACGAGCCGAGCCCAGCCCAGCTGTCGTGTCGGGGCTTCAGGCTGAGCCCGTGGTGTGACTGAGGCTGCCTGCAACGGGAGCCCCTTTGTGCTAGTGGGCTGAGCCACTAGGAGCTGGCACCCAGTGCTGCAAGGCTCCACGTCCCCTTTGAGTTCCCCGCGCGCCCAGTTGCCACTCCACTCCACCCCGAGGGCTGTGCGATACTCTCCATTGGCGCTTCCCGCGCGATTTTAGTACTGACATAGGCAGCAGCTCTCCTACAATGCGCTGGAGTTGGACATTTGGTCTCTAGGCAGCTTGGACTCCACATGGAGATAGATTTAAAATGTTAAGCTATATGGGTTTCAGGTATCTCTTCACGTGCCATATTTGCGTTGTGAGAGATCTGTTTTTCTCTGCGCATTCTGGCAGTACGAAGTCAAATATTTTCAATAGTACAATACAGCAAAGTCTGTCACGGACCCGTTATTAGAAGGAGGAAAGGAGACTCATCCATATGCATCGAGTTTACTATCCCTCTGGATGTGGTTGAATATGTATAAAGCCACGAATAAAACCTTATTTGAAAATGCGTGTGATTCTGCTTAGTGACTGGGAAATATTTTGCCTTTGGGACTGCAGCGTTGATACAATGTACACGGACAATTAACACATTCAGCGCTGACTACCCAAGGCAATTTGCATAACTGAAAACTGCCCCCTTTTGTTTGACTTTATTCCAGCGATGGCTCTGATCGGAGAAGAGGACTACACCTATATTTACAACGATCTTTCTCACCCTGTGGACTTCCTGCAGGCTTTCAGAACATTTTACCGGGATGGCTTATTTACTGACATTACTCTTCAGTGTGCGTCTGGTGTGACCTTCCTTTGCCACAAAGCTGTTTTAGCTGCTTGTAGCAATTATTTTAAGGCAATGTTCACAGCTGACATGAAAGAAAAATCTAAAAATCAGATCAAACTTCCTGGGCTCAGCCACACTATATTGGAGGCTCTTGTGAATTATGCATACACATCACAAATCCAAATAACAGAGAGAAATGTTCAAAGTCTCCTCCAAGCTGCGGATCTACTCCAGTTTGTGTCAGTAAAGAAAGCCTGTGAGCAGTTTCTGGTAAGGCATGTAGATACTGTCAACTGCATAGGGATGCACTCCTTCGCAGAGTATCACCTTTGTTCAGAGCTAGAGAAAGAATCTAGGAGGATATTGTTATCAAGATTTGAAGAAGTGTGGAGGCAGGAAGAATTTCTGGATATCAGCTGTGAGAAACTCCTGTTTATTCTCTCCAGAGAGAATCTCAATGTTTGGAAAGAAGAGGCAGCCATAGAACCTGTAGTTAAATGGATAGCATATGATGTGGAGAAAAGAATTGAATGCATTTTTGATCTGCTGAACTGCCTCAAAATAGATTTAAATGAAATATATTTAAGATCAGCCTTAAGCTTACGAAAGAAACACCAGCTTAATGAAAACAAGATAAGGTCTCTGATATACAATGCATTAAACACCAACCCAAAAGACATTTCCAAAAGGCCCACAACAGCTATGTATGTGATTGGAGGATATTACTGGCATCCTTTATCAGAAGTCCATGTGTGGGATCCTTTAACTAATGCTTGGATACAGGGAACGGACATGCCTGATCACACAAGGGAGAGCTATGGGGTCACTAGTTTGGGACCCAACATTTATGTAACCGGGGGCTATAGAACTGACAACATAGAAGCCCTTGATATTGTGTGGATATATAACAGTGAAACTGACCAATGGACAGAAGGCTGCCCCATGCTTAATGCAAGGTACTATCATTGTGCAGTTACCTTGGGCGGCTGTGTCTATGCTTTGGGGGGCTACAGAAAAGGGGCTCCAGCACAAGAAGCAGAATTCTATGATCCTTTAAAAAAGAAATGGGTTTCCATTGCAAACATGATCAAAGGTATGTAACCTTTCCCATGGTTGCCTCAATGTCTGTCCTTTTTCACTTGTCACTTGTAAACTACAGCCACATTTAGGGCAAACAGCTCCATAGAAGTACCAATGGGAGTACTGGGAGTTTTCCCATTAACTTTAATGGGTTTCGGTTCAGGTCTTTATTAGCCAAACCACTTGAAACATCCAAATATCTGAACTCTGTACAGTACTGTATCCAACAACACTAATGTAAATTTACAGGTAGTATGTTCAGTTTAATGTTACCTTCTCTTGAGCAAAATTTCTGTATAAGGTATAGAAAAGTCCCTATACAATTTCAGTCCTTCTGGTGCTGAATGGACCTTCAGAAAGTGACTTGTGGAACCAGAAGCTGAGTTCCAATAAAATTATCATAATATTTTGATTCAGATTGTACTCTAATGAAAATATCATTTAACTTTAGCTCCAATGGATGGTAATTACTTTGTATCCAAACAGCAGTTAAGTTCTAGCTGATAAAAACTTCTGATCAGAATAACAAATTCCAGGTATCACAATGTTTACAATTGTGATACATTTCTTTATAGCCACATTTCCATCATTCATAACTTCTGTTCATGTAATTTTATCACATCTCTGTGCATTATCAGTCCAGGGCTTTTAATTAGATCCTTGGTGGGAAGATGAAAAGTGCCAGCAATTTATTCTACAGATTGAAAAACATTTGATTTGCTTAGTTATTTTTAAATTTTGAATTTGAACTATTGCAAAGAGTAAACTGTATTATCTTGTTATCAAAGATAATGCAAGTAAAACAAAATCTAAATTAAATCACTGCATGTTTTTTTAAATGCCATATTCTCTCTTTTATAAGCAGTCTGTAAAATACAAAACACCTAGAAAATGGATAATGACAATGTTGAAAATCAGTAAAATTCATACTGCTCATGCAGCCATTACTTAGATGTCCATACCTTTTACTATAAACCATTATTCTTCTTGATCTTATTTATTGCTAATTTATAAAGGAGTAGAATATTAGAATTATACTATAAACTATTTTTTCTGTTTTGTATAGGTGTTTTCTCTCTTGTGTTTTAGAAGCTTAAAAACATATAATTTCCTTGCTGATTTTTGTCCATATTAATTTGGCAAGCATTCATTTTTGTTACTATTTTTTTAATGGAGATAAAGTTGACGTCTCCAATTTGTTTACTTCCTTGTTTGTACAACAGCATCATTAATGATGTCACTCAGAGGATTAAAACAGTAGAAATGATTCTGTAAGTTGTTGAGTAACCTCAATTCCCATTGAAGATTTTCTTGGTAAAGAAATGATTATTTTAAAACGGTATTTAAAATTCTCTATGAAATTAAAATAATTTTAAAATAAGTTAAATTTCCATCCTAACCTTGACAGTGCTTCTGTAATGTATGCAGTGTTGTTGTAGCCATGTGGGTCCCAAGATATTGGAGAGAAGGTGGGTGAGGTAATATCTTTTATTGGACCAACTTCTGTTGGTGAGAGAGACAAGCTGTGATATCTTTGCCAGGCCTGAAGAAGAGCTCTGTCTCGCTCACCAACAGAAATTGGTCCAATAAAAGATATTACCTCACCCACCTTGTCAGTGTTACTTTAAGTACTGCAAAACGAGGTACCTAAAATATAAAGGTTACACATGGCTTTTGTGTGGTCTGAAAAGATGGATTGATATTAATATGCAATAAAATTTGTAAGAAGCTTTATTGTTTTAGTTTACTTTTCCTTATATTGACAAGATAAGGTGTCATAAGAGTTCTCTCTGGTGCTTTTATTACACATTCATTTACATACCCTGAAGAATAATTTTATACTAAAATATTAATTAATAAGTAACTTCAACTTTGTATTATTGATGGAAGTGGCAATGAGTATTCTGCAGAATCTGAAGGTGTGCTGTGAATTTTATACTATAAATAGGTGTTGGAAATGCCACAGCCTGTGTCCTGTGTGAAGTAATCTATGTAATTGGAGGCCACTATGGTTACAGGGGAAGCTGCACCTATGACAAAATTCAGAGCTACCATTCAGGTAGCAATGAATGGAGAATAGTCACTACAAGTCCACATCCAGGTAAACAGAAACACTTCCCTACGGAATATAGAATTTGACTTCGGTTACTTCTAGTTGGAAGTTTTAATGATCTTTGTCATTGCTTTAGATAATGTTTGTGACGTTGCAGTCTATATGGTTTTATAAAAATATGATAATAAGTGAATATAATGTAACTGGGATATGCTTCATGCAAAAGGTCTCTTGTAAGGTATCATTACAAAGCTTATAATCTACTGAGTGTGATCATCCTATTTGTATAAATGTACAACTCTTGTATCTAAAACTAGAAATATAAAATATAACTCTGAGGGCTTATTGTAATTATGCAAAGTGTGGGCCATTAATGGTGGTTTGAAATCTTGATGACTCCCATTAACCAGGACCATTGTCTGCAGATGGCTGTGTTTTAGCTGTGAGTCTTCCTGTATATGTGTGTGCTGACAAGTGGGCAATGAAGTCTTACAGTGACATGTGATCATGTCACCTGAACTGGAATCCATCTTTAACCTGGTGCTTTTCCAGTGAGGGGGGTGGAAACCCAGAGGGACAAAGGGTTCCTGCCTTATGCAAAAGATATATAAAGGGGTGGAACAGAACAAAGGTGGGGAGAGAGCCATCATGAAGAATCCCCTAGCTACCACCTAAGCTGGAACAAGAGCTCTACCAGGGGAAAGAATTGTGCCCAGGCCTGGAAGGTGTCCAGTCTGAGGAAAAAACTTACTGAAGCATCTCTAAGGGTGAGATTATCTGTATTTAGTTTGATTAGACATAGATTTGCACATTTTCTTTTACTTTGTTCTGTCTGTTACTACTTGGAACCACTTAAATCCTACTTTCTGTATTTAATAAAATCACTTTTTACCTATTAATTAACTCAGAGTATGTATTAATACCTGGGGGAGCAAACAACTGTGCATATCTCTCTATCAGTGTTAGAGAGGGCGAACAATTTATGAGTTTACCCTGCATAAACTTTATACAGAGTAAAACGGATTTATTTGGGTTTAGACCCCATTGGGAGTTGGGCATCTGAGTGCTCAAGACAAGCACACTTCTGTGAGCTGTTTTCAGGTAAACCTGTGGCTTTGGGGCAAGTAATTCAGACCCTGGGTCTGTGTTGGAGCAGACGGGAGTGTCTGGCTCAGCAAGACAGGGTGCTGGAGTCCTGAGCTGGCAGGGAAAACAGGAATAGAAGTAGTCTAGGCACATCAGTTGGCAGCGCCCAAGGGGGTTTCTGTGATCCAACCCATCACAATGTTCTTTTGTAAAGAGAATAAGCTTCAAGTGGTGCAATGCATTCTAAATCGCTGTAAGGTTAATAGCTAGCAAAATATTTGATCAGTAAGCCAGCAAATAAATGTTTAACGTTAATGTAGTATGAAAAGTATTAAAATATTATAAAGTTGTTTGCTGTGTTGTTGTAGCTGTGCTGGTTAATAGCTAGCAAAATATTTGATCAGTAAGCCAGCAAATAAATGTTTAATGTTAATGTAGTATGAAAAGTGTTAAAATATTATAAAGTTGTTTGCTGTGTTGTAGCTGTGCTGGTCTCAGGAAATGAGTGAGACAAGGTAGGTAAAGTAGTATCTTTGCTTCCTTCCCCAAACCTGAAAAAGAGCTCGGTGTAGCTCAAAAGCTTGTACCTTCCACCAACAGAAGGCAATCCAATAAAAAAGTATTACCTCATCTATCTTGTTTCTCTAAAAATATTATAGAAAGGGAAAATAAGAGTTATATTCAGAGAAACATTCTAAATGTATGACCGAAATCACTTTTTAATGCACATTTTGAATTGTTTTCTATGTACAGTTTGGGAAGGGAACATACGAGTTTTATATTTTAAAGATTTGCTTTACAGAACTTTTAACAATATTTAAAAATAAGTGTCCTGAGTGTACTGAAATGTAGGTGAAGTGTTATTTCATTGTTCTTATTTTTATTTTTGTTTTCTTATTTGTGTGCATCTGCATTTTTATGACTGTGAAGTTTAATAGGGTGTTAGCATTAAAGACAGTATAGAAGATAAATTATTGTTTTAGCAATCCCTAATGCATACATTCAGTAGCAGTATAACTTGGTTGTTAATTACTATAAAACCCCTTTGTTGGAGAAAGAACAGGAGTACTTGTGGCACCTTAGAGACTAACAAATTTATTAGAGCATAAGCTTTCGTGGACTACAGCCCACTTCAAAGAAAAAGTGGGCTGTAGTCCACGAAAGCTTATGCTCTAATAAATTTGTTAGTCTCTAAGGTGCCACAAGTACTCCTGTTCTTTTTGCGGATACAGACTAACACGGCTGCTACTCTGAAACCATTTGTTGGAGAAGGTGCTCCTGGTCATGTTTTCATTTTAAACCTTTCCAGCATGTACTTCATGATGACAGCTGTATACTCATGTTATACACATCTTTGCTGGAGTGGAGTTTTATGAGAGAGCTCTCCCACCGACAAAAAACTTCCACCCCCAATGAGTGGCGGTAGCTTTGCAGGCAGGAGAGCTCTCCTGCCAACAAAGCACTGTTCACACCGGCATTTTTCGTCGGCAAAACTTTTGTCATTTGGGGTGTGTGTTTTTTCCCCACACAACTGAACGACAAAACTTTTGTCGTTCAGGTTCCAGTGTAGACAAAGTCTTAGGCCTTGTCAACACTTAAAACGCTACAACTGCGCAGCTGCATCGCTGTCTCACTTCAGTGTAGACACTATCTACACTGACGGGAGGGGCTCTCTCGTCAGCGTAGGTCAGGGGTCGGCAACGTTTGGCACGCCGCTCGCCAGGGTAAGCACCCTAGCGGGCCAGGCCAGTTTATTTACCTGCTGATGCGGCAGGTTCAGCCGATCGCGGTCCCCACTGGCCGCGGTTCGCCGTTCCGGGCCAATGGGAGCGGCGAGAAGCGGCGCAGGCGAGGGATGTGCTGGCCGCGGCTTCCCGCCACCCCCATTGGCCCGGGACGGCGAACTGCGGCCAGTGGGGGCCATGATCGGCTGAACCTGCCGCGTCAGCAGGTAAATAAACTGGCCCGGCCCGCTAGGGTGCTTACCCTGGCAAGCCGCGTGCCAAACGTTGCCGACCCCTGGCGTAGGTAATCCCCCTCCCTAAGAGGTAGTAGCAAGGTTGATGGAAGAATTCTTCCATTGACCTAGCACTGTCTACACAGGGACTTACATCAACTTAACTATGCTCCTCAGGGGTGTGGATTTTTCACATCTCTGAGCTAGGTAGTTATGTTGATTTAATTTTCTACTGTAGATCAGGCCTTAGTTCGTTTCAGAAGTGTATTAAGCATATAATTAATATATTGCTATTTTATATATTACTAAGGAAGGACTATATTATCAATACAGTACACTATTTTCCTAGAAACTCCATCCCCTTTTGGGCATTCTGCCAGCTAGCAATCCACTGACATGGATTGCTAGCTGTCAGAATAGAAAGTCTCAAGCAGATTTTGCTTCAGAATCTACATATTAATTTTAAAAAATAAAGTTTAATTCTAGCTCTGTTGGTTGCAGAGATCATGCACAATGCAACCAACTATTGTCTTGTGTCTGCATAAAGACAGACTGCAACACTAGGGAAATGGAGATTGACAAAAAAGGTAAGAAGATTTTGACTCAGGAACAGGACACAATATATGGAAGGTGTAAACCCTAAGAAGGAAGAGGATGATGAATTTGAATAGAATGAGAAGTAATAACACCTAGCTCTTATGTAGCGCCTTTCATCAGTAGATCTCAAAGCATTTCATAAAGGAGGTCAGTATGATTATCCCCATTTTACAGAGGGGGGAACTGAACCACAGAGAGGTGAAGTGAGTTGTCCAAGATCACCCAGTAGGTCAGTAGCGGAGCTTGGAATAGAGTCTAGGTATCCTGAGTCCCAGCCTTGTCTTGTGCTCTATCCACTAGGACATACTGCCTCCCTGTAATGTAATGGAATGAAATTAATAATGAGAAATTCTTGACAGTTACATTGATTTTTTGACTGTGGAATAGTCTGCCACAGAAGTGGTGGAAGCCTCAACATATAGGACAATCTAATCTAGATTGGATAAAGGACAAGAAAATTAACTGAAGGGAACAATCCTTCCTGGACAGAGATAGAGTAGATTTCCCTCTCTACTTCCTATGTTCAGCTACATAATTTTTTTAAAAGACTCCCTTTAACCACTGGTTATAATGTATGTTGCTTCTACGATGCCCTTAGTCTTCCTGAGACCTGACACAGCAGAAGTTGTTGAGGTTTTTCAGAACCAGATCTGATCCAAAACCAATTTGTCAATGGAGAATTTCCCATTGACTTCAATGGACTTTTGAAAAAAGACCCCAGTGTGACTGATATTGTAACCAAATGCAGTATTTTTTTGGGACCATAGTGTATTAAGTTTATGAATGTTTTATGTATCATTGTGGGCCAGAGATTGTTTGCAGCTCCATTGAGGGAGGGTTAGTACAGCTCCTGCAGGAATTGAAAACAGTGGGGGATGATTACTAACAGTTCCTGTTTGCAAACAGCTCCATAGAAGTACCAGTCCCTATGCATATACTGCTTCAGGCTGGGTTTTCCAGAGACTACAAAATAAAGAAAGGGCTTTTGGTAGAGCTTGAACTGAATTGTAGGGCTTCCTTTTGATTCAGTCCAAAGAAAGACCCAACCCTTGCTGAAGTGTTAAAAGGGACGTTGGCCTACCAGACTCCCAATGTGGAGGTTTGTGATTTCTGAAGTGTGTAGGAGCTTTTATTATTTTTATGCTTTCTCCGTAATGCTTTTTTATCTTAAGAATAAATGTACTTTGCTGAGAAAGTTGTGTGGTAACTTGTAACTGCTGACAATGCACTGTTCACAGCCTTTGGAGAAGAGGCAATATACAGGGGCTGGCCCATAGGCAGACAGGCTTGTAGGGCAGATGTGGGCAAACTATGGCCAGTGGGCCACATCTGGCCCGTGGGACTGTCCTGCCCGTCCCCTGAGCTCCTGGCTGGGGAGCCTAGTCCCCGGCCCCTTCCCCACTATCCCCCTTTCCCCGCAGCTACACCGCTGCGCGGGGCCGCGCTCTGGCCTGCCGCTCCCGCTGGGCAGCGTGGGGAGCACAGCTGGCTCTGGCCAGGTGTTATGGCTGTGAGCTCCTGCTGCTGGTAAGGGGGCGGGGAGGGGGGGCGTTGGGTAAGGGAGTGGAGGGTCCTGGGGGGCAGTCAGGGAGGAGGGGGCGGTTGGATGGGGCGGAGGTTCTGGGGGGGGCGGTCAGGGGATGGGGAACAGGGAGGGTTGGGAGTGGGAGTCCCGGGGGGCCTATCAGCGGGCAGGGATGTGGATAGGGGTCGGGAGGGCAGTCAGGGGATAGGGAGCAGGGGGGGTTGGATAAGAGGGTGGGATCCTGGGGGGCAGTTAGGGGTAGGGGGTCCTGAGAGGGGGTGGGCAGAGGGCAGTTGGATAGGGGGGCGGGAGTCCCGGGGGGGCTGTTAGGGGGCGAGGGTGTGGACCACAGAGGGGGAATACAGATGCAGTTACTCTGAAATTGTGACACAGAGTCTATCATATGTAGCTTCAGTTCCACCAACTAGATAGTACTGCTTGTTTGTTTTATTATTCTAAATTAAACTATTTTCCCTTTCTTTCTGAAGAATATGGATTGTGTTCCATTGCCTTACAAAACAAGCTCTATCTTGTGGGTGGACAAACCGCAATCACTGACTGCTATGACCTAGAACAAAATGAATGGAGCCAGATGGCGCATACGATGGAAAGAAGGATGGAATGTGGTGCAGTTGTCATGAATGGATGCATCTATGTAACAGGAGGATATTCCTATTCAAAAGGAACATATCTGCAAAGTATTGAGAAATATGATCCTGAGCTTAATAAATGGGAAGTAGTCGGCAATCTTCCCAGTGCTATGCGTTCACATGGTTGTGTCTGTGTGTACAATGTCTAACACAATCTGAATATTATATGTCTGTTGCAATAGATAAGCAATTACAGTATCTGTACCAGTACAGATTACCTCTTCGGCAATGTATTTAATACAACCCATCACTCAAATTTAATATAAATCTGTATGCAAACCTGTATTTATTAAAATTCACTTCATATAATATAAACTTTGTGACAATACTTTTGTATAATTTCATTTTCAAAATAAATTCACCAGTTATTGTTTGTCAAAAAGGTTTACAAATCATCTTTACAAAATTACTCCTTATACGTCCACAGGAAGTATATGTAAAAAGACTAATTTGTATTAAGAAGAACAGGAGTACTTGTGGCACCTTAGAGACTAACAGATTTATTAGAGCATAAGCTTTCGTGGACTACAGCCCACTTCTTCGGATGCATATAGAATGGAACATATATTGAGGAGATATATATACACACATACAGAGAGCATGAACAGTGGGAGTTGTCTTACCAACTCTGAGAGGCCAATTAATTAAGAGAAAAAAAACTTTTGAAGTGATAATCAAGCTAGCTGTAGTCCACGAAAGCTTATGCTCTAATAAATTTGTTAGTCTCTAAGGTGCCACAAGTACTCCTGTTCTTCTTTTTGCGGATACAGACTAACACGGCTGTTACTCTGTAATTTGTATTAATTAACCACTGGAGGGAACCATGCTCAAGGTTTTGTCACATTGCTAAGTGGACTGAAAAACAAAAGATTTTGCACTTCTATGGACTACTTGATTTTCAAGTGAAACATTTAATAATTTGAATGTGGCTATTAACACTTATTGTTTAGTGACTGTCACAAGCTGATTGACTTGTTAAGATATTTTGCTAGTCCGCTTTCAAATCCCCATACAAAACATAGATAGAAGGCGTTTGCCCTAGTGCTCTAGAAGTAAAATAATGCTCTATGATACTAAAGATTCAAGTTTGAGACGTGTTCACTCCTTTATTCCTGTATTGAAAAGGCACTTAGGGAGCAATGGGAGAGGGCCTCACATTGCTCCACAATGACCTCCTCTCAAGCTGATTCAGGAATATTGTTGATTGACTCCAGATAATGCTATATCCTTGATTGCAGGATTGGTTAAGATACATGTATTTTAGAGTGGAAAAGACTGGCAGGGAATCTAATGGACCCTTTGAGGTACAAACACCTCTGGTACAGACTAGAAAAACAGAATTATATTTTATATAATTGTTTTCACACCAGGATCTCCAAAAGCACTAAACATGATTTAGTGAGTGAGGCAAACACAGCAGCCACAGGAACTCAGCAAAAAGTTTAAAGATAGAATACTGACCAGGACACTAGATTTATCCATTACTCCTTTCAGAAGTGTAATCTGGGATCTATCATTTTAACTATCCAATATTGCATTGTGATCTCTACAATGCAGCAAGGTAGTTTCAACGCAGCATAAGGTACTAGTACAATCCACATGAAAGATTTGAACGTATGAGCTTCTGACTCAGACAGCATCAGTCTTCTTACAAATGTTTTGAGGTATAAAATGTGCCCTGTCACATTCAGGGAGCATATACAAGATGTAACTTTTGTTAAATTGCATTTGGTTGACTGTTGATCATTTCTTCAGAGGTTTTTATGGTGTGCTGTTTTTATGGTGTACTGTTACTTTTAACATGGGGAGTTTAATTTTGCTTCTTTTTCCCTGTCATGCACCCAGATGTCATGATAATAATGTATACAATAATTTAAATAATATATACAATAATTTAAATAAATATACACCTACCTCACAGGGTAATTATTATACTCTCTTGTTTTCTTTTTAAGTATCACCATTGTAGTATCTGGACATCTTACAAAAAAGATACTATATCCTTTAGAAAAAATAAATCTCCTGCCCACTCCTTTAAAGCCACAGTCTTATACTGAGAGCTGTCAGGGTTCTACCACTGGTTGTTGGAGGAAACACCTGCCTAAATAGGCATTGATGATATGAGATAGATGGAGAGTAAAAGGTAGAAAAATATTCTCCTTATTTACAAAAAATTGTAAGTATATTCTAGGAGATTTCAGAGCATATATGCCTCAAATTTGTAATTTCCCCTCTAATCTGTAAAAATTTTGCATTCTTTTTTTTTGCTACCCTCTTATATCATCCTACTCTGTTTATTGCATTAAGCACTAGTAATCATATTGCACTAAACTCTGAGTTTCAATTTAAAACAGTAGATTTATTTACTTTTGTCTTGGTGTTCGCAAACTTCCCATTCTGAGGCTCATGTGCATGTAGGGAATTGTGAGCTGTGCTTATTTAAAGTCTGGTGGAAAGCTATTGAATGATTTTAATATAGTTTGCTTAAAGAAAATAATATATAAAGGACCCTTGACAACTGAACTGCCTAGTGCTTTTGAATGGGGTTGCTAAACAGGTTAGTACAAAGTGGAGTGAAAGGCAAAGACATTAGAAAAAACTTACGATGAGGAGACATAAATCTGCGATGAGTTCATTTCTGCCCCCCATTTTCTTCTCTCCTATTTGGAATTATTCTCTAAGAATATTTTTTAAAAAGTTAAATGAAAGATTAAAGAGCAATATTACTACATATAAAGCAGCATCACAGGATGGCTAGCTCCAGTAAATGAAGCAGGACAGACCATTGTGCCAGATAAAGTGCTCCCAATTTGGACAATTAAGAGGGTAGACTGGAGTAGCACCTGAGGCTTATAAAAGATCAGGGCGGTTCAGCAGCAGAACAAGACCCAGTGAGGGAAATGGAGCTTAGGGAGTCAGAATGGAGTGGTTTACTTAAGGGCAGGTGAGAGGAGGGGAGCTGTAAGTCATCAGTGTCTTTGCAGAAGGTGTTTCTTGGGGGAAGGTAGGAGAGCAGTAAGAGGGTTTTGCTGGCTGGTATCCCCGAGTCAGAGAACTAGATGAGAGGGTTGAATGCCAGAAAGCAGCAGGGGGAGTTGCCTGCTGGCTCTATGCTAGAGACTGAAGGCAGTGAAGGAGTTCATCAGCTCACCTCTCCAGAGCTGGACCCAGAGGAACTGTGAGAAGGCCAGGGGGAGTGAGATACTCCTCTGGCAATGATGCTCCCAGCACAGAGGATATGGGGGTTTCTGCGAGGATAAGTGGGGTGGTACTTCAGGTGGAAGTGCTGGGATGACTGTCCTTGTACAAGGATAGGAGAAGATTGTGCTGGGGTGTGGTGTAAGATGCCAGGGCTGTATGTTTCATGTGCTGTTTGGATTATGGTGGGGGAATTCTGGACTATCAAAAGGCTGATTATAGCAGTTTTTTCAGTCACCCAATGCAACAGACTTAATAGGTTTTAATATTAATAGATTTAATATTAATCTGAGAGCCACTACACCACTAAAACAGAAACAAGACTTCAGACTATTCTTTTGATATATATGTACAATCAGAAGAAATTTCTGTGGTTAAAAAATACCTGTTATGTACAAGACTAGTTTAGAAGGTTGTTTGCACCATTTTTTGTTTAATGGAAACAAAAATTCAAACATCTGAAAGCCTTTGATACTGTATAAACCATTAATGAATAAGGTAGGTGTTAAAACTTCTGACAGAGCCTGCTAATGTTACTGGTAAACCCCCTGTTACAGAGCTTGGAGAATAGTCAGATAAGTTTCTCTAAGAGAAGAGCTGTGCATGATCATGATATAGGGCAATCAACAATACAGTGATGTTAATTATAAACCGGATACACAAAGGGACTTTAGTGCCATGACTTTCAATGTTGCACTGCCTAGAAAAATCACAGGAACAACACCGCACTCCACAAAGCTTGAGTTAGGTACGTAAGCTCCTTCTACAATAAATGGGGGGGAGAGAGGTGCCTTTTAGACTGTAAGGTGCGCAGCGTAGACATAGCCCTATTGTGAGGCAGTAGTGCATAAAATCAGGTAGGCAATAGGTGCCTAAAGTGAGGCTGCAGTGTGCATGCCCTGAAGGAAAAAAACTTACCTAATGAAGCGGTTTAGACCGTAGCTGAGCAGTTTTGTGGACTGCAGTAGTACCTAAAAGCAGAACTTCTCCACCTAGGCACTGTTGTGGATGGTAACCAAAGTGCCTAAGTAACAATTTATATATAGATTTCCTTTCCTTACCCTTTCAATTATAGGTAGCCCCTAAAATAGCTAACACTAGCAGGTACATTTTCAGCTAGAGATGTGATTTTTTTTTTTAACTTGACAGTATCTATTAAAACTCATTAGATCATGTCTGTGCAAGCAAAGTGGGACCAGAGATCAACCATTTATCTTTATTCTATTAGAACAGTCAACTGTGCTTTGCTTTAGAATCATAGAAATGTAAGGCTTGAAGGGACATTGAGAAGACATCCAGTCCATCCCCCCATGCTGCAATAGGACCAAATGAAACTAGACCATTCCTGACAGGCATTTGTTTAACTTGTTCTTAAAAACCTTGTATGATAGGCTTCCAAAGGAATCCCTATTCCAGAGTTTAATTACCCTTATAGTTAGAAAGTTTTTCCTAAATCTAACCTAAATTTCCCTTGCTGCAGATTAAGCCTCTAACTACTTATCATACATGCAGCGGAGGTGCAGAACAACTGATTGCTGCGCTCTCTGTAACAGCCCTTAACATATTTGAAAAGGAAGTCCATCTGTAGTAAGTATTTTCTTTTAACTTTTTACTGTTAATTGAAGTATAAGATTTTTTAGACTCACTATTAATTTCAAAGAAACCATTATCATAAGGTTGCTTAGAGCTAGCAATGGCTCAGTTCCCAGCAGAAAAGTGTATTAATATCTTACTAACTGCAAAAATTTAAGTGCAGTTGACTAAAGCTATGTGCAGCTAAGAATTCTAGGAAAACTGAAATAAAATTTCTGAATGTAAGGTGTGGTGTTGCTCTTATTGAACTGTAGAGTCTCGTTCACCAGGCACTGTTTATTGTAAAAATCTCACACACCATTCAAACTGCCAGGCAGGAGCAGTACAGTCTGGCCCCTTGCAGCTTTTTATGTTGCTCACATGAATCAGCAATATGGTACTTTGTGGCACTTACAAATGAGGCAGGAGACTTACTGCAGGAAAATACTGTAAATAGAATATTGCAGGCAACTCCTGAGTCATAAGCCTAAATGAAAGATCAACTAGACTTGGGGACCCCGAGGGCAAAGAGCCCACCAAAAAAAAAAAAAAGTTCTGAAAATGGCAGAAGGGGTTACTACATGGCCTGAGATCTGTACCCCCCCCCCCCCATGTACTTGTTGGGTTTCTCAAACCAAACCCTTGTTCCCCAAACACCTCTCACAGGCCTTGCAATCACAAAAGGGATCCGGGTGGGACACCTCCCCTGCATCATCCTCACATAACATGTTTTGGCCTTGGCTACAGGAGGGAAGCTCTGCAAAGATTTCCCACGATTGCTAACACCGATTCATCTCAACCCTTGTGTAAACAGGCTGCTGGGGTTTTCACAGTGAGTGGGCCAACTCGCCCAAGCAGGGCAGCCCAAGCAGGCCGGTTGTTGGTAGTAGCTCACGGCACATCTACACCAGGGACCCTGGCCCTGCCAGGCATGCTGAGGCATGGTTCACGCCCCTCCCTGAGGCTGGTCAGGAAGAGCTGTGCAGTCTGTGCTGAGGGAGGGCACCCCCGACAGGGTGGGGGTCCTGTTCTGCTCCCCCACGGGACCATGTGGAGCAGTGTTTTCCCCAGGAATTGGGATTAGGGGGTGGGTTTGAATTTCCGGGGGGAGGGGGTCAGGGCCAATGAGGGGTGAGACTGAGGGTGAAGATGGTCTGTATGGCACCATAGTAAAAACTGAAAAAATGTTTCATGACCATTGTATTAGATTTAACTCATGTTTTAAAATGATCACACTAATTAAAGTTGGGTACTCAAGCCTTCTATAAAGCACTACATCTACATCATTCTTGGGTTCTTGTTATAATTTTGCACAACTCTGTTAATGAACTTCTTGAATGCAGTGCGTTCATCTTTGGTGGCTTCTCATGTGTCCAGTACTTCTATTCCTTCAACTGACATGCTGATTAGTTCATTCACATGATCAGGCAGAAGATGACTTCTTTCACAACACAAAATTCAATTAAACGAGGCAAAAGTACACTCAATTGTAGCTGTTGTGACTGGGAGTAGAAAGAGATGAATTCCTACTTCTTTCATCCCAGGAAACATAGCACAAAGATTGCGTCGAGCCACTAGTGATGATAAAAAAAGAAGTTGAAGTCAAATCTTCAGTCATTTGTCATATGATATTACACTCTGTGTTCAAATTCTCTATTCTGTCCTGAGCACATGGCAGCCCTATTGCTGGTAGTGCCTCACTCCACTCAACTGTCGGTGTTTATAGGGCAGGGATCTGTAAAAGCTACGTAGAGGTTGAGTAGAATCTAGAAGTCACTGTTGCAGATTTTTAAGAATCAAGTCTATTAAGACAACTGAAAAAGTACACAAACACTTCTTGTCCTCTTCACTTAAGGATTCAATATAAATGCCCTCTTTAGTCAACTTCTGGACTGAAGTCTTTGCTTCTTCCAGTACTTTAATGGATAGCTCTCTGATTGATCCAAATGTAGCTTCTATTGCTGGACAAATATCTACTACTGTTGAAACAATGGCATCCAGGCATCTGCTACATGACCCAAGTGGTTTCAAAAGGAGACTTACGAGAGAGAGAATGGCAATAGTCTTCTCTGACCGTAGTAGCAAAAGTAATCCACCAGCCTCACTACTTAGATCCATCCCATCTTGGTAGATACTTTCCAAAGCCAGTAATAATGGCTGGAGTAATTTTAAGACAACAGCCAAGGATCGCTCATGAGAAAGCGAGAGGGTTTTCCCAGGTTGGACTAATTTGAACTTCAGTCCCAGTGTATCTTCTATATTTTCCAAGCTATTCAGTGTTTTTGGACTCTTGCTGAAAAAAGAATATAATGAAGACATTACATTTATAGGTTTTTTAATGTCTTTTGAGGAGTCTGCAGCTCATACTAGTGCTAGTTGGAGTAGATGGCCTCTGCAATGTGTATAGGAGAGATTAGGGTTACACTTTTCTCTGAGCAAAGCTTGTACTCCACCATGTCTTCCAGAGAAGTTTGCGGCTCCATCAAATGCACAAGCAGCCATCTGTTTGGGGGTCCAACTGACAAGCATTTAACTCTAAGATGTGGGTTGTCACAGATGCAGCCAATGTGTCTTCTATAACGTGAACATCTAGAAATGCATCTACTGGCATACCACTGACATCAAGATAACGTACACAATGACTTAATACTTGATGCCCATTTGCATTGGTGCATTCATCAGCCATATATGCAAATTTGAGTGTGGTGAGAGACTTCTTCACTTTTTCAACTGTTGAGTCTTTCACTGTTGCACCACATGCTTCTAGCCAGTCAGTTGAGTTTCCTGCAGAAAGATAGTGAGCATTTGCTGATCTTGTTCAGAACCAGTGTTCAACTTCAGGATGAACAAGTGACAATGCACTTAACATTGGCCTTCAGTTTGTAGTCTGTGGTATCTCTTGCTTAAATAGAAAGCACAGTATGATGCCATAGCCATGTTTGTTCCCATGAACTGTGTTGTGTCTCCAGCATTCTTAACAGCCTCATTGGTGTTGTCCTTGGTCAGTGGAGACTCAGAGTTCAGAGGTGCTTTCACATGAGTTCACCTCCCAGGTGGGGGACAAGAAGGCATCTTGCTCATTCCTCCAGCTGCTCACTGTTCGCTCTGGCCACTGTTTGTTGTGGCCCTGTTCACTCCATCATTCTGTTGCCAATGGCCCTGTGCTGTCATCTTCTGCTGCCACCTGCTACTGTGACCTCTGCTAGTTGGTCTCTTGAGGTTCCACCCAGCTCTCAGTGATTTCAGCTGAGCTCTGAGTGGGGGAACCTCACTGCTAGAGCAGACGGGGCCATCTCTTCCACAGAAACACTGTCCCACAGCAGGTCTAAGCACTTAGACCTGATTATCAGTGATTTCAGCTGTAGTGGTCACTTAACAAAACAAAAGACTATCTATAGAGCCTAATCAGCTCTGTCTTTAAACAATGGAGGGGGCAGGTCAAATAGTACTTGTGAATCAGGCATACCATCAAGCAAAACACCTGTCCCCACGCTCTCTTAATGCCCTCCAACAGCACAGGCCAAGTACAGTTCTACTGCCCTTTACTCATATAATAACATTTAATCCCCCGCCCCCCCAAGTGATTTGTAACCCAACCCCAGCCAAAATCTATCACTTGGGCAACACAGCTCTGTTTGCTGGATACCCAGGTAGATTAGGTGTGAATGTAAATGCAATCTGGTCCTGAAGCCTTTCCCCCCAGCCCATCACTAGCTGTCAGGGAGAGCTCATTTAGACTTTGCTTACAAATCATAATTGAAATTACTGGATTGGCCAACGTCACCGAACTGAATGCACAGACATTGCCATAAAAAACAACAGCTGTATAAGGAAGCTAGTCTATGTTAATACTGTTCAAATATATTATACTTTTTCACATACACGTATTTTACCATACACTGTATATGCTTTTACAGTGTGTATTAATGTTTCAATTTCAATTCAAATTCTCAAACAATCACTGCATTGGCAACACTGCATACAGCTAGTTCACAAAACTGGGGTGGGGTGTTGGGGAAATGCAGGGAAGGTGGGGAAACCCCTGGCGTGGAGGATGGAGCTTCCCTAGCGGGGGCGCAGCGGGTTCAGGCACCAGCCGGCAGTCGCTGTCTCGGAGCCCGGGCGATGAAGGGTCCCCAGGCGCCTGGAATCAGCCTCGCTGACTGTACGACAGCGGAGCTCGGCTCAGCTGCGGCCCGCTCGGGAACCGCGCCTCCTTCCCGTCCCGTCCTGCACCGCGCCGCGCCTCCGGAGCCCCACGTGGGGCGGGGCCTAGGAGCTGCACGCTCGCGGGGGATGCTGGGGTTGCCCAGACTAGCGCCGAGCGCGCAGCGCAGCTTTTAAAGGCGGAAGGCGGGGCCTGCGGAGCGGCGGCGGCACTAGAGGTTCGAGCGCGTGCGGTGCTGCCCTCGCTGGGACTCACAGCAGGTCTGTGTCGCGCGATGGGGGCCTGGAGCTACCTCCCCCCTCCACTCCGGGCTCGCCGCCCCCGGTGCTATGTGTAGCTCAGAGTCAGCCCAGGCCGCTACCAGCCCCACGTGCGGAGACCTCGGGGGAGGTGGCTGGGGCTGCTCCTCCGCCGGTGCCGCCTGCGTGCGGCCTGGCGGGTCCCCGGGGCTCTGAGTTTTCGATCTCCGGCCCATGCGGCTCGCTGCGCCGGCGTCTGCCCCGAGCCCGGGCTAGTGGGGCCTGGGCCGCTGGTGGCTGTTTGCACAGCGCTCGGCGGGCCTGGGCTGTGCTAGAGACGTAACCGTGTCTAAACCGGCTTGCGAACAAACGGCACTTTACCAGGGCTGATAGTCCTGGCTGTGCAAATACCGAGCGGGAGTGTGACGTCAGCTCCGCGCAGCGCGGAACGGGTGCGGGGCGTGCCCCCAGGTAAAGCGCTGGGGCGGTCCGGGCGCTATTGGGTTCCGGGGAGAACCATCTTCGAGACCCATGTGTTAGCGAAGCAGTGGGGGAGCCCTGCTGCTGTTAGTAGACTGGTCACCGCGAGAGAGCTTTAACTATGTTGTTTAACGTTGGTCCGTATGGGTTTAGGTCTAAACCACCTGGTGGCTGACACCCCAATGACTACGGCTAACTTCTGCACCAGTGCTCCTGCCATATTGCCTCTAGTGGAGCTGTACTGATCATAGCAAGGGTAGGAAGCTTTAAGGAGCACTGGGTCATGTGCTTGAACGTGATTGCCCTTGTAGTGTAGATAATTTAAACTAAGTACTAAGGTTAATATGCCTGTATCAGTGCTTATAATGCAAACAAGTGTCACAGATGTTCACTTTGACTCTTCATTTATTACCCTGATGTTAGTATTTCATATGGCAGCCTGTGATTAATAATGCTACTGGATCTCAATCTCATGTCCTGTATGCTCTGGGAGTAAATGTATTAGCCTGAGCCATTTTAGAAAGCAGTTAATGCTAACACTCTAACAATGGTGTATGCTGACTTAGGCCTGGTCTACACTGGGGGGGGAAGAATCGATCTAAATTAAGCAACTTCAGCTATGTGAATAACATAGCTGAAGTCGACGTACTTAGACCTACTCACTGCGGTGTCTTCACTGCGGTGAGTCAACTGTAGTTGTTCCACCGTCGACTCCGCCTGCACCTCTCTCAGTGGTGGAGTACAGGAGTTGATGGGAGAGCGCTTGGGGGTCGATCGCTGCCTGCCAATCCGGCGGGTAGTGTAGATATACCCTCAGTTTTACAGAGTAAAATTAGGCCTCTGTCTAGCAATTGGTTGGTTAGTAATAGTTTTTCAATATGGGTGGGCTAGCCTACTCTAGGGAGGGAAACTGTTAATTGAATCCCTTCCATGCCAACAGCTTCATCAGTAGTGTGGATGGGACCTAAGTGCATTGGCTGTAACCAATCACATTAGCTATAGTATACAATATGGCCTGTGAGAGGTGAGCCTGCTAGGCAGGGATGAGTGGACATCAAAGAATTTTTAACATCTTGGATAATATAAATCAGGGTTTGTCTAAACCAGGAAGCTTTACTACTTGAACTATATCAGTATATCTTAAAGCAGCAGCCCCTTGCCCCCTTTTAGTCTGGCCACAGGTATTCAAGTGATTATACTGGTTTGGGAACTGAAATAAACTGCATGGTACAATGCACTCTTATCCTGGTAAAATGTAAGTATAGACCATCCCTTACTAACGCTAATCAGCTGTCATGTAGCTTTATGCTGTCATGGCTGACCATAGGAGTTTTTCCTCTGATCTGCCCGAATCATTTATTGACATGACGACATTGAGTTTGCTATCAGAATTGTTTTAGTACAAAACCATTGGCAGCTTGCCCATATAAAAGGCCCTATCCTGGTTTCTAATCAGAATCTGTCCAAATGTGCATATCAAGTCTGCATATTAAATTCTGTATGAAGCCTTAATGTGAACTTGTTGCTCATGCACCATTTTCGAGTGTAAACTGAAAAGGTAATCAAGGAACACCAACTCATTTTTGATGGTGGTAAAAGCAGCTATCTTAACACAAGGTGGTCTACAGACTCAAGATTTTAAAAAAGTGCAGTTGAATGAAAGAATATGGAGTAAACTAAACAGAAGGATTAATAAAGGTTTGGCCTGTATTTAAGTCAGCATAGCTACATTGGTCATGGCATAGTTATGCCAACCTAACCCCCAGTGTAGACACTGCTATATCAATGGAAGAATGCTTCAGTTGATGCATCAACCATCATTCAGGGAGGTGATGTTTCCTTTCCTTTGGTGTAGATGCATCTGTGCTAAAGATATATGCTGGCATAGTTATGCCTGTTTAGTCTCCAGAGATTCCTAATGGAATCGCAAATTTTGAGATCAGCATGTTTTAACTAACATAGTGGAGTATCATATTAGTTACTCCTGTGACAGAAGTAGCATGCAGCCAGTGCATTCTGTGGCCAGGGAAATCGTAGCAGAGGAGCTAGAGACAGCGGAGGGGCAAAATTGGGCTGTAGTACGCAGAGGAATTTGTTTTAAAAAAAAAAAACATGGAAATTAAATAACTATGTTAAGGAGTAACATAACTGGGGTAAGATTGCCAGGTGCTACCTCAGCCATTTTTCATATTCTGAAAAGGCGTAACTTAACTCTTTCTTCTTCTTGTGCCAACTCCACAACATAATTTTAACTCTGTCCTCCTTGTGTGATGTCTTCCCACCAATAACACACCCATTAATATGCTACCCTTACACATTCTCAGAGACTTAAGGTCAGAAAGGACCATCATGATCATCTAGGCTGACCTCCTGTCCATTGCAGGCTACAGAACCTCACCCACCCACTCCTAAGTAAGGCCATAACTTCTGAGTTACTGAAGTCCTTAAATCTTGATTTAAAGACTTCAGGCTACAGAGAAACCATCATTTACTCTAGTTCAAATCAGCAAGTGCCCTGTTCCCCAAATTGCAGAGGAAGACACTCTCCCCCCATGGCCTCTGTCAATCAGACCTAGGGAAAATTCCTTCTGGATGCCAAATATAGTGATTAGTTAGACCCTAAGCATGTGGGTGGGATCAACCAGACAGACACCTGGGAAAGAATTATTTGTAGTAACTCGGAGCCCTCCCTATCTAGTATCCTATCCAGCTGGTGGGATATTTGCTAATAACAATTACTGAGAGGTCATATGCTATTGTAGGTAATCTCATCATTTCCCCTCCATACATTTATCAAGCTCAGTCTTAAAATGAGTTAGGTTTTTTGCCCCCGCTACTCCCCTTGGAAGGTTTTCTGAATTTCACTCCTCTGATGGTTAGAAACCTTCATCTAATTTCAAGCCTAAACTTGTTGATGGACAGTTTCTATCCATTTGTTCCTGTGCCAACATTGGCCCTTAACTTAAATAACTCCTCTCCCTCCCTGGTATTTATCTCTCTGATTTATTTTTAGAGAGCAATCAGATCTTCCCTCATCCTTTGTTTTGTTAAGCTAAACAAGCTGAGCTCCTTAAGACTCCTCTCATAAGGTAGGTTCTCCAATCATCTGATCAGCCTAGTAGCCCTTCTCTGCACCTGTTCAACTGTTCCAGTTTGAATTCACATTTCTTAAACATGGGAGACCAGAATTACACACAGTATTCCAGATAGTCTCACCAGTGCCTTGTATAATGGTAATAACACTTCCTATCTCTGTTGTATATATCTTGCCTGAGGGAGGCATCCTAGGATTGCATGAGCCTTTTTCACAGCATGTTTGGTGGCTCATAGTACTGTAATGACCAATATACCAAGATTTTCTTCTCTTCTGTTGCTTTCAACCATTACATTCCCAGCTTACTTTAAAAATGTTTTAGTTGCAAAGTGCATGACTTTGCACTATTAAATTTCATCCCATTTCTATAACTCCAGTTTCAAGGTCATCTAAATCTAGGCTATTCTGGTTCTCTCTGTATTGGCAACAAATCTCAACTTTCTATCGTCTGTAAATTTTATTAGCACACTCCCACTTTTTGTGCCAAGGTTATTAATGAAAATGTTCAATAAGATTGGTCCCAAGACTGATCCTTGAGGAACTCTACTAGTAATCCCCCTCCAGCCTGACAATTCACCTATCAGCATGACCCATTGTAGTTTCCCCTTTAATCTGTTCTTTATCCACCTTTCAATTCTCAAATTGAAGATGTGGATTAATATAACTAATTTTCCATGTGTAACTGTATCAAATGCTTTACTGATGTACAGGAAGACTCTCTCTACTGCATTTTCTTTGTATAGAAAATCTGTTATCTTCTCAAGAAAAGAGATCAGGTTGATCTGGCATATCTACCGTTTGTAAAACTGTACTGTATTTTATCCCAATTACTGTTTACTTCTGTCCTTAACTACTCTCTCTTTTAAAAATTGTTCTAAGACCTTGCATACAATTGAGGTGAAACTAATGGGCCTGTAGTTTCCCAGATTACTTGCCCACCTCTCTCCTTCTTAAATATAGGTACTGTATTTTTGCAGGTCTCCAGTCATAAGGTTTGATCGCCATGTTTACGGATTCATTAAAAATCATTGCTATTGGGCTTGCAATTTCATGTGCCAATTCATTTGATATTCTTGGATGGAGATTATATGGGCCCCTTGACTTGGTCCCATTAAACTGTTTGAGTTTGGCTTCCACCTTGGATGTGGTAATTTTCACTTCCATATCCTTGTTCCCATTCAGCATCCTGCCATTGTCCCAGATCTCATTACCCTTATTAAAAACTGAGGTGAAGTATTTTTTTAGGTGTAGTGTTTAGTTGCATTCTCACTGCATTACTAGCTCCAGTGCCAGCAGCTTGAGCTTTCAACCCATAACCCTGACAACAAGTCAGCCAGCTGGAGTTTAAAGCAGCACTTAACTTGAGCTAGAAGTTTGCGGGGATGCAAACTGGGTTAAGGGCAACACTTGAGTTATACCTTGAGCAAACAATGCAGGAAAGACAAGCCCTCCTAGGGGAGAACAGACTCCTTTCTATAGGGAGCACCAGAAGAGGCTGGGTTTCTACTGTGTGGTGCTCTGATACTTCTGCTTCCTCTTCAGTGTAGTAAATGACCAGCTTCTTTCAAACTGGAAGATGAGGCAGGGTTAGGAATTGTAAATAATTCATCGTACTCCTTAAAAGGTAGTCTAACCCACTGTTTCTCAAATGCAGCCACATGTGACCATCAAGGTTTTTTCTTGAGGCCACAACCTCCTGGGTGAGACTGGATTTTATTAGAATTTGTGTCAACATGATGGCATCAGATTTCCCAAGATGAAGTTTGCTAAGCACTAGATGGCTAAATGCCTAAATCACTGTTGTATGCAGTATAGTTGTAGCTCTATCGGTCCCAGGATATTAGAGAGACAAGATGGGTGAGGTATTATATTTTATTGGACTAACTTCTTTTGGTAAGAGACGCAAGCTTTTGAGCCACACACAGCTCTTCTTCAAACCTGAAGGTATTACCTCACCCACCTCGTTTCTCTAAATCACTGTTGGAAAGAAGTGAAATTGCTTTGCTTTTTTTACAGCGGTTAATGCTGCATGTTGATTTGATACTTTTAAGTCTCATATGCATTTTATTTATCGTGCATTCTGACTAACTCCTAATTAAGGTTCTGAGTTCATGTTCTAAGTTGATTGGATGTCTTAAATGTATAAAGAATTTGTCAATTTTATTTTATATGTTCTGGCTGTTGCCCAAAATTAGGGATTTCATTTAATGAACTTCTAGACTTACAAAGTTTATGGTGATGCAACAATACTAAGTAATACCAAACTCCGGTTTGTGAATACAGGTAGCCAAAATGGCTGAAAATGGAGAGGGCGAAAATATGTCTAACCTGGAAAACAAAATCTGTCAGCAAATTGAGGTATGTTTATTTTAAGACTAAATCACTTTCTCTCATTAGGTAAATTGTTAATCTGGCTAGGTATTCTAAACAAAAATGCTAAACCTAGTATTTAAACTTCAGTCTTCTAAACCGGTTCTAGAAATGCTTGTCCATGGTTCCATGACAGTGTTCATTCTGTGCATTTACTAACAACTTAAATACTAGTCACCTTACAAACTGGCAAGTTTATGGACTGTTAAACAAACCAAAATATTAACTTATCTTATTGCAACTCTGAGAGTCATTCACTATGCATGCAAATAGAGAGAGGTGTATTTAATGTTACAATCTGAGCAAGGTTGTGAAGATGGCAGCTTACTACATTTAAGTTCTTCAATGTCTTAATTTTTAGCTGCTGTGGTGATATCCTATACCAGTGGCTCTCAACCTTTCCAGACTACTGTACCCCTTTCAGGGGTCTGATTTATCTCTTGTACCCCGAACTTTCACCTCACTTGAAAACTACTTGCTTACAAAACCAGACGTAAAAATACAAAAGTGTCACAGCAAACTACTACTGAAAAATTGCTTGCTTATTTTACCATACAATTATAAAATAAATCAATTGGAATATAAATATTGTACTTGCATTTCAGTGTATAGTATATAGAGCAGTATAATCAAGTCATTGTATGAAATTTTAGTTTGTACTGACTTTAGTACTTTTTCTGTAGCCTGATGTAAAACTAGGCAAATATCTAGATGAGTTGATGTACCTCTTGGAAGACCTCTGCGTACCCCCCCAGGGGTACATGTACCCTTGGTTGAGAACTACTGTTCTATACTACCCCTGCAATCCTGTTTTATTATTGGAAAAAATACATTTGAATTACTGACTGAAGAAGACTTGGACATAAGACATCAACTATCTTTATACCTCCTCATCACAAGATGTAAAGGTCTAAAAACTAAGTTTGAAAGTAGTAGACATAATAGATTAGTAAAAGTGTCCTTGTAGTGCTTTCTTAATCCACCCGTATATTAGTAATACTGGAAGTGCTGTGAAATTCAGAGTAAATGCTGGGGTGGAGGGAGAACTGCCATAATTAAAATAAGAAACCAACAGTGTTAATGTAACAATAGTAGGTTAAATTCATATAGAAGTATAACTCGATTGATTTGTTTAATATATGCACAATGTAATTGATGCTGGTATAGAGTGATAAAATGAAATATTTCCATGTTGACTCTTGCAGCATAAAATGTTTGTTTGACATTTGGATTATGACTCGTAGCAAAAGACTGTCCTTACAAACCACTCTGCTGGCTAATTCAAAGCCAGGCAAATTCTTGAAGGAGCAGACCATTCTGTGGATTGTTGAACTGGGTCCAATTGAAATGGGAATGGTAGTAAAACTGGCAAAACAGAACCTCCAAAATAAAAGCTAGTTAGAAGCTTCCTGAATGAGATATGAGTGTAGTATAGATGGTATCGTACTAGGACAAATGCTACATTTCATTTGTGTGGGTGGTTTTTTTTTCTTTAACTAAAAGCCACTAGGATACCAATTTTGACTAGTAATCAAACTAATTTGATCAGGTTGATGTCTAAATGATATAGGAACAAAAGTCTCCATGTATTTGCTCAGCTAAGGCCATAGACTTTGTGTCTGCAACTCTTTATTACTGTCCCACTAGACAAGATCACTCTTTAGATGATCAGCCACCTGCAGTTAGATTTGGAGGTTAGAGAATTTAGAAATTCTGAAGTTAAAGATATCTTTAACTCAGTTATGCAGATAACTCCTATGATATTGGTGTAAAGGGGCAGGGCAAACTTCCATTGGCTAGTTCATTACTGCATCAAGTCTCCATCAAATTCTCTTATGCTTCAACAGTCTAGGACAAATCTATCTTTATTTTTGCAGTACTATTTTGGTGATCACAATCTACCAAGAGACAAGTTCCTAAAGGAGCAGGTGAAACTGGATGATGGCTGGGTGCCTTTAGAAATAATGATCAAATTCAACAGGTAAAACAAAGTGCAAGTAACCTTTTGTGGCTGGGTGCCTTCCAAATAACCATATTGTCTGAATTAGGGGACACATGTCCTCACTCTGTATGTACAACTCAAATCATAATTGAGTAATGCTGGGGATGGGGTATGTGGCCCTGTTTGATATACTGTGTTCTTTCTCCATAGGTTAAGCAGTCTCTCAAAAGACTTCAATGTTATAGTAGAAGCACTGAGAAAATCTAAAGCTGGACTTATGGAAATAAGTGAAGACAAAACTAAAATCAGAAGATCTCCAAGTAAACCCCTCCCTGAAGTGAATGATCAGTATAAAAATGCAATTAAAAACAGATCTGTATATATTGTAAGCTTTCATACTCTACTGCATTACTTTCAGTTTATTACTTAAAAAGCATTAACCCAAATGAAATTCTGATTCTATTGCTTAGTTTTATTTTAATATAAAACAAGGTGTGGCATAAGTTTTAAGTAACTGATTTGTACTTTTCAGTCACCATACAGGTTTGTAATGATACTTTCTTTAATTGAAATGTCATAGGTTCTGTTTCATGTAATTATTGGAAGTTCAATATTACTTTGCAGAAAGGCTTTCCAACAGATGCAACACTTGATGATATCAAAGAATGGCTAGAAGGTAAAGGCTCAGTAGAAAACATTCAAATGAGGAGAACACTGAGTAAAACATTCAAGGTAATTGTGTATCACAATAACTGATGCTTTGCTAGCTATGAAAAACATAGAGAACATTCCATTGATCTATTTAATTCTTAATATTTCCCAATTCAATAGGGATCAATTTTTGCAGTATTTGATAGTGTTGAATCTGCTAAGAAGTTCACAGAGATTCCAAACCAAAAGTACAAAGAGACAGAGCTGATTGTGCTTTTCAAGTAAGTCAACTTCGCTTATGTTTGAACAGATGCCTGCATTGCCATACAGGTCTCCAATACTGCTTGATTTTTGCAGGCTTTGCTGTTCCTTTGGAATAGTTTTGAATTATAAAGATGTTCTAGGGCTAGAAGTTTCTTTGGCTTCTACCATCTTCTCTTTTAATAAAATAAAGGCTTTTTAATAGGCTGTATTAACTTAATTTATACCTCTATTGAAGGGAGGAGTACTTTGCAAAGAAGAATGAAGAGAGGAAACAAAACAAAGTAGAGGCTAAAGCAAAGGCAAAACAGTAAGCTAGGCTCTTGTTTAATTAATGAAGCACCTTGCCTTATTTAGTTAATTATATTCTAACCAACTGTGATCTGAACTTTTACAGGGAGAAAGAAGAAAAACAGAAGCAAGCAGAAGATGCTGAAATGGTATGTACCTCTTGAATGGTCTGGAAGGATAGAATAAACAAGGTCACAATGAATCTGCTTTGGTAATTGTCAAGTCTGTTTTGATACTGTGTGCTTTCATAGACCTGATAAGTACTAAAGCTACTTCTGCCCTACTGTGTTTTTGTATTAACCCTGTGTTCTAACATAGTTATAGGAGGGTGCCAAACATTGCCCAAAATGTCAACACTCAGCTTGGAGCACCACTCTACCTCCATAATCAAATCTGACCTCCCACCCAGAAGCACATCATATTTTTTCTTAAGGCCTAATTTTATCAATTTATTACAAGATGTTAATTTGCTTTCTACTGTGTAGAACAAATGTCACTGTACATGATTCCATAATTAGCACTGAATGGCTGGGTAATATCCCATATATGAAGAAACAAGATGGGTGGCAGGGATGAGCACTTTTAGTGGTACTGACCATCTAAGTGCATAGGTTCACAAACTGGGGTTGCAGCCCACAGGGCTAGTGGCACATGGGTGTCAAGGGTTGTGAATATCCTATGGAGAGTCAGGAAAAGGGGGTTACAAAACTTTGTGACATTGCTTTTTTCAGTCTTTTCAAGACTGACAATGCCATGCAAGACTTCTAGGAACTTTTTTGTGCTCGGAGGTGCTTTGGTGTAAAAGTATGAGAGATTTCGCCTACTAGCAATACAACTGAATCCATGTCACTTGATCTCTTATCAGTTGCTGCAATCTTTTTAATACTATCTCCTTAATACAGCTCCCTGAAACTCTGCACTTCAGTGCAAATCTCAAATTCTAGCTGCCTTATTTTTTTAAAAAAAGTTCTCTTGTATTTAGAAATCACTGGATGAAAAGACAGGATGCTTGCTGAAATTCTCTGGTGACCTAGAAGATCAGACTTGCAGAGAAGATCTTCATGCAGTTTTCTCTGACCATGGAGAAATTAAATGGATAGACTTTGTCAGAGGGGCAAAGGAGGTCAGAAGGCTCTGATGAGATGTTACTTTTGTCTTATGTGAAATTTGTCTAGTATCTGAATGCTGCTTAAGTGTCTGATGGTTAACTTAGCAATGGTATACTACACCTTCCATTGGGGACTTACGGAATGCAGAATATGATAGTGCTAAAGAGATCAATTAGTTTATTTCTTCAGCTTTCTAGAGTAACTGCTATTAGAAAGCGGTCTGGGTAAAAGCATTAATGTGACTCTCCTCCTGCAGAGTTACACTTAGACTCTGGCTAAAATGAGGATATGCTAACCTAGAGCCACAGAGGAGTGCATACTGATAGCTATGGGAGTTTGCATAAAACATAAAGGCTAGACTAAAGATCTCAGTTAAACAAACCAGTTATTAAATGCAACATCACTGATTGCTGGGAGAATAGAGAATTATGCAGAGCAAACCTTGGCCTTTTTCTTATTCAACCGTCTATGTGCATAGCTATGCATGTCACTGTCCATATGAAGTGCACATGTAGTTATCTGGGGGCTGGTGTATTTAGGCTCAAATGTTAAATTGACATGAATTGTGGGTCAGTTAATACTCAAGTCTGAAAATGATGAAGCACTAAACCTGTTAATATGTAGGTTATCTTCAAAACCATATGGGCTAGAAATTTATTCTAAATGAGTTTGCAAACTGTAGCATCTGAATTTGGCAGGAGACCTGGGGGTACCTGACACTCCAGCTGCAGTCATATTAATGCTTTTGCACTGGCAAGACTCCATAATGCAAAGGGTGCTTGTTTCTGTCTTTAGGGGATTATCCTATTTAAGGATAATGCAAAAGAAGCACTGGATAAAGCCAAAGAAGCAAATAATGGGAACTTACAGTTGCGCAACAAAGATGTCATTTGGGAGGTGCTGGAAGGAGATGCAGAGAAAGAAGCATTGAAAAAAATCATGGAGGGTCAGCAAGAATCATTAAACAAATGGAAAGCAAAAGGTGAATTTCCCCCTGACTAATCTGAATACCACTTGGATAACTTTCATGGAAGTTCTATTATGTTAAAGTGAACTTGTCAGATAGTGCATTCACTGAGTTGTATGATTTTAGATTAGTAAATGACTAATGCATGGTTCTTAAAAGGTCTTGAACTATCTTGTACATCTTGACAGGTCGCAAATTTAAAGGTAAAGGAAGAGGTGGCAAAGTACCCCAGGGCTCGCAGAACAAAGGGAAAGTACAGTTCCAAGGCAAGAAAACAAAATTTGAGAGTGAGGATGAAGAGGGTGAAGAGAACACTAAAACAGGTAAGCTATTTTGTGCCTGAGATGGAGTAGTTCACGTGCTGCTTGGAAGCAACCCTTTGAAGCAATGTCTGTGCATATACAGAGATAAGACTGAACAAATAGTTGCTTCTTGTATTTTCTAGAAACTGGTCAAGTTGGTTTATTGTATGCTATTAAAGTTTTTGTTCCCTCCCAGGCCAGTTTTCCTGATCATTCAAATTTTAGTCATGTTCACAGGGACACTTAACTGAGGCCTTTGTGGAGGTCTGTCAAATTAAGGACTGACCTGTACAGAAACTGACCTATTTCTCTGCAGAGTTGAGCATTTACAGGGCAATACAAAGCAGTTTTCACTGAAGAGATACTGTCACTAGTCCTACGTTTTCTTAGCTCTACACAGCTGTCACAGTAAATAATCATTCATATTTTTTCAAGTAAATGAATGCCCTTACCTCAATATGGTAGAAGAAAACCTTTTGTCTGTTAGCCATGGCCTAGAGCAGTGGTTCTTAACTCTTCCATACTGTGGGCTGTCTTCCCTTCCTGTTGAGATTTGGTGCCTGACTAAAGGAAAAATATGGTATCTTCCATTCTTGTTTTGAAGTGTTGTTGTGGTATCTGTGCTGGTCCCAGGATACTAGAGAGATGAGGTGGATGAGGTAATATCCAACTTCTGTTGATCCAATAAAAGATACCACCTCACCTACCTTGTCTATCTCAATGACCAATACTATTACTGTTTTTCAGACTGGAAAAATTCTGGTGCTCCTGTTTAGTTAATTCCCCCTCCTATGTGGTCCAAAGCCTCTGGACACAAGTTATGAATGGGTGATTCATCATTGTTACATAGTAGCTGTGGATCACCTGGAATTGTTCCATAGGCAATATGCGAAGTACTAATTTCAAGGCAACCTGTTCATATGTAGCAGCCTGAAAGATTGTATGTCTTGAGCTGGATAGGAATAGTCTTGAAAGTAATAACAAACTTCCACTAGTCCCATAAGTGTCTACCTATATTAACTCTTACAGGGCCAGCAAGTCCCAAGAAAAGACCACTAGAAGAGACTGAAAAAGAAGAACCTGCATCAAAACAGCTGAAAACAGAAAATGGAGCTGGAGATCAGTAATAGTGTTTAAAAAAGCACTGAGTTTTTATTATTCCATTTTAAATAGGTTTTAAGCCAATCCTCAGTTTGGAAGTTTTTCAGAGGAGAACCTTATTAAATCCACTTCAATATCCACCTGTAACGAAAGGAAAGCTTTTTTTATTTTGTGAAGTTTTTTTTTTTTTTTTTCTCAAACGCATGCTTACCTTAACATGCCAACTTGGATATTTTTTTATATTTATAGTTTTGCTTATACTGTCAGATCCTCTCAGTATTTCTGGCATTTGAGTCAAATGTATAAAGTGAGGGTCTACTCCTGAATCTGACTGTAATTTTGAAGTTGTATGAAAAACACCAATAAAATTCCATATTTAAAAATCATGGACCATTGAATGCTAGCTTCAAACTTATTAATGTTAGTGGACAGAACTCTGTCAAAGCTCATATGTGCACACTACTTGGTCTATAAATATGCTAATCAGGAAATAGTTTGATTAAGGATAGCTTCAGTGGGATAAAACTCTTATAGTCCCTCACTGTGGAGAAGAAGATATCTAGCCAAATACAACTCCAAGTGGTACATACATAATCAAAAGTGCCATTTATGCTACAATTTTTGGTCTCAGACTCTGCCTTCATGTTACACCTATTCTCATCTAAGCCTTGCAGCTTATTTCCAGGTAACTGCTGGTCTTTCTGATCAGACTCTTATCCAGGTCCTCCTCTCTGTGACACTATTGACCCTTCCCCTTTAACCTTCTTGGCATCCACCTTGCTCCCCTTGGATCCACTCTAAATGCAGCTTGTTCTAACCAGGTGGTCATCTCCTCTCCTTCCAAAAAAAAACCCCAACAAAACCAAAACACATACTGCTTCCACTATGTGAAATACAAAGTTTTGGTCCTTAATCATAACTCAACCACTTCCTCATACACCTCTATCCCGATATAACGCAATCTGATATAACACACACTCGGATATAATGCAGTAAAGCAGCGCTCCGGGGGGGGCGGGGCTGCACGCTCCGGTGGATCAAAGCAAGTTCGATATAACGTGGTTTCACCTATAACGTGGTAAGATGTTTTTTTTTTTTTTTTTTTTTTGGCTCCCAAGGACAGCGTTATCGGGGTAGAGGGGTATATGTTACATCACCTATTACTGCTTCTGTTGTCTCCTACTCTGCAATCACTTAATTACCTGCTCCCACCAGCTCCTGATTGCTTTTGTCCATGCTGCCCTTATGCATGGTACATCCTCACGCTAGTCCAAAACCATGACCCTTCCTTTAAGAGTAAAATCCTGGTCCCTTCTGAAGTCAAATGGAATTCTGCTGTTGCAGTCAATAGAGGCAGGAGTTCACCCCAGTCAACTATAGGTGGGAGCAAGTAGAGTTTAGACACTAAATTTATTTGATACATAGAAACATGATCTGATAACCTCTTGCACCCACTTGCTAAGCCTTAATTCAATTAATTCAGGGCCTTAGTGTGGTAAGCCATAGGCAAAATCTGAGCCTAAATGCTATGCAATACAAACACAATCCTACAATAGACTTCTTTATGCTAGAGGTACTAACTACAATGGTCTCAACCCATCTAGAAGAGGGGTAGAGACAACTTAAATTTTCTGGAAATGTTTCTACTCCACCAACTTCAATCACACCCTAACTTGCTCTGTAGCAAAGCACATGACCTCAATCCTGAAATCAAATGTGCAAATGAGTTTGGTAACAATACTAAACTGAGTCACAAGTGCAGCTCCAACCCCTTTGTAGAGTGTCCAGCACATGATTAGGCACTACTTCAATGCAAGTTAAACTGAATTCAGACTTTAGTCTTAAACTATTAGCCAATTACCTCTAAATTTCAGATACAATTTCATAATTTAATACAGGATAAGAAAAATACTTACAGACGACTTCTTATGAAACTTGTATGATGCTGGTAAGTCATATCTAAGTTCTGTGAAGAGTACAGAGAACACCTGTCATACTAAAATCACTTAGTTGCTCAGTGGTGTTAGACAAACTGTACTATATTCCTTGATCACTTTTTTGTTGCCAGCAACTTGACTAAAACTATTTGGCTTTACATTTATTCTGTCTCCGTCTGCCTGTTCTTGAGCTCTGGCCTGATTAGTGAATGCACATTAATATCAGAACAGACATTTTCATATTAGCAAGTTTGTTTCTAGAAGGAAATTGCTACTAGATAATCATCACAAAAAGAGTGTGACAATGAAGGAACTCTGCATTCTACTGCTGTATAAATATTGCATTATGTCTTTTTTCCCTGATATTCTTCACTCCTATGCCATTAAAGTAAGGCACAAGTCTTGAAATAGCCACCAAAATTTGGAGATCAGAAAAACTGACTGCTCAAATTGAGGACTAAGGGAATGCAGGAGCAGGGAAAGGTAAAACTGATTGACAATGCTTTGAGATGGGGTCTGCTGTCTTCTCCGATGACAGACCTGCTCCTATTTCAATACTTAATCTTGTCCAGTTAAGAGAATGGGTGCAACTTTTGAGAAGTTTTTCCTGACTATATCCAGAATATTTGCTTTACTTTCTGATCACCTGGGACATCTTTCATCATTAGAAGTGTTTTGTCCTGGGACCAGAAGAACCTACAAAACTTCTATTTCATAGTTTAGACCTCTTTATCACTTGCTCCTTGTAGTTTGGTGGGAGGTAAAACAATCTACCAGTTTTTCATCCCAATGGATCATATTTTTAAACTAGCTCCTCGTGCTACATCTGAATAGTAGCTGGTCCTGGAGGCTATTACCCACTAACAGTGCATTTTTTTTAAAAACATGTATGTACAAGATATTACCTGCTATAACTTCCATCTTCACTTTCCATTCATCTGCTTTCTTTTGAATATGCTGAACATAAGAAAATAGTCCATGAACTTAGTTCCAATTAGTTTATGGCATTTTGAGGAAACCCCATTAAAATAGCAACTAAGATATTTTATACTTTAAGTGTACTTGAGTTTTGAGCTGAAGTATTAATCTGTCTGACATCTGCAGTCTCCTGCATCAAGGCTAGTGTTCTACCTTGTCATTCTCATACCCATTAATTATTAAGGCTCCAAAGACAGAACTCCAACCGGAGTCTATTTTTTTAAAGGTGGGTGTGAGTGTATATATACCCACTCAAGTATTAAGCACTATAAGTATCTTAGTTTTCAAACACCCAAGGCACAGGTATTCATCTTGGCTATTGAATCCATTTGATTTTGATCTTACAAAAGTAGTAGAAGATTAGAGTGCCACTTACACCTGCTTAACCGGCTGAAGTCAAGGACTTACTTTTCGTGTTGAAGTTTTGTGTAGGGAATATACAGCTGTTTGTGCCATTTGCAAAGCTACCTTCAGAAAAGTCATATCCATTCCTGTAAGAAGAGGACCCAAGCTGCTGTTAAAGCCTTATTTGTCTGCATTTAAAGTCTTAACTTCTTTAATTTCATGCTTAGATGTCCTCTTTTTTTTTTTAACCCTAATAATTGCAGTTATGCTTGCTAGCCTGCACATTTTTAAAAGCAGTGTTGAGTACATTATGGCACTGAAGAGAGGGTGTATATTTCCATATTTTTCCTAACTGTGGTGTCTAGCATAGGTGTAGATAAGTTTAATTGTAATAGCAATATACAAAAGAACTACTAGTTCAACTAGTTATTAAAGGCCAATTATTGTAAAACTTTAACACCATTTGCTGAAAAGTAGGAATATTTTAATTGTTTTTTAGAATTACCAACCTTTATTATGCTTGGTCCCAAAAGGAGGATTCATAATTACTGTGTCAAAAGTTTTTGATCTGGCAGCTAAAGAACATACATCGCACTGAATCATGTCAATATTTGTGAGGTCAAACTCTTCTGCATTTCTACTAAATATTTCCAGGGCATCTGCATCTATGTCAAACCCCACGCACAACCTGGAAAATGGAAAACAACCATCAACAAACTGAAGTATTTTTACTTTTAAAAGATGTGGTACATTTTCTTTTCAGAATGCACATTTCTAAACACAGTCAAGTTTGTTCCTGCTGTAAAGTTCTGAGAGATGTGCCTAAAGCAGAACAGTGATATATTTTAGAAGTAAATTACTAATAAAGGAATGTAAGTAGTGAAGCTTTTTATGTTTCTCAGAATTTTTGAACAGGATATGAACAACACTTCGGTGAAAAATATTTTCTAAATTATGAAGATGTTTCTAATAAATAATCCTCTATTTTAAATAAAGAGCAAGTGCCCCTATTACTTGTCATTATTTGCATGCTCATACCGTTGCTAGATCTACTACAATGTGTGGTCATGCAATCATTTTTAGTTACCTAAATTAAGTACAGTCTAGTATTGGTCATGTTCTTAATCTTCTCATTTAGTTCTATACTGGGAAAGAAACAAAGAGAACTTGGGTGTTAAACACCTACCCTGCTCCTAACATTACACTTCCGATGCTGAGTACACCACAACCACATCCTAGATCTGCAACCACCTTGTTTTCAATATCATCAAAAGTGTTGTGAATTGTATAAAGCATACATGCTGAAAAATAAGAGATTATAGGATAAGAACAAATAGGCAGTTGACAAGTTAGTGTATTTTCTTTCAGAAAGCTTTGAGGCAGATTTCAAAATTAAGCAAGGAGACACAGGCTATGGTAGATTATACAGGAACCAAGCTGTACACAAACCTAGTGATCCCAGTAAAATGCACATCCTAGTTTATGTATGGAAACAAAAATTGAAGAGTAAGAAAGAATCCAGCTCATTGGTCTTCCATGTTGGTCTCATACGTACAGTGGTGTATTCATTGTAATTATGGAAGGTGCACAAGGAAATTTTGTTTGTGATGGTCCTACAGGGGAAATGATACACCTCTACCTCGATATAACGCTGTCCTCGGGAGCCAAAAAATCTTACCGCGTTATAGGTGAAACTGTGTTATATTGAACTTGGTTTGCTCCACCGGAGTGCGCAGCCCCCCGTCCCCCGAGCACTGCTTTACCGCGTTATATCCAAATTTGTGTTATATTGAGGTAGCGGTGTATTTTATAATTACTCAGATTGAAAGATCAATATTAAAACTAAGAGCCGTGTTTCTATGTGTTCTTAATACCAAACGCAAACAAACAGTTCTTATCAGTACAAATCTGAAAGTTTTCTGCAACCCACATCCTAAACTTTAAAATCCATTTATTAGATTTAATTGTTGGAGATATTGGAGACATTTACTAAAACACATGCATTAGTTTCTCTTTAAGCAATCTCTGGCACTAATGCAAAAGTCTCTAATGAATTTATTACTCTCAGGACACACACAAAATAAACATCTAGAAACAAAAAAACATTTAGCAGATTTTTTTAGTTTAAGTATTGATCCAATGTTGGCAACAGAAAAGTGAGAATCTACAACGGTTTTATGTTTAATCTCTACCTGCAATGTGTGGTCTTGTTGGATACTGTTCAAGAAGTAATTTTGGATTCTCAAAATCATCAACTTGCTGAAGACGGCTTTCTAGCTCCTTAAGTTTTAACTTCTTCATGTTTGTTTTCTCAACTAAAAAAAAAAATTAGTTTATAACTAGGCATAGGTTTGCACTATTAAAATTGTTCTTATAGTTATACAAAAACTTCTAAAAACTCATTAAAAATAAACATACATTAAAAAAATCACATCCTGTTTCTCAGACTTATCTTTTATGGCTATAGCATACCAAGTGTAACTTAGATAATATAGTTGGCAAAAAACAAAACCAATCCCCCTACATTCCTGTTTGGCTAATGAACACACTCAAGTATTAACTTGACTGGCAGCTGCAGATGTTCAGTGCCTGCATAGGCCCCATAGCTAATGCTATGTCTGCAAATCTAGTTGAAAAAGTCATGTAAATATGATGTATCTGCAAGTTGACTCCCTTTTCTATCACTTAGCAATTTATCTCAAAACCAAAATTGAGTGCTGTGAGGATTAATTAGTTAATGCTAGTAAGTGACTTGGATTAAATAAAGTTATATATAAATATTAACTATAATAATATTGAGGTTAATTAAAAAAAATGGTCTTGATCTGAAGCAGGTTTTCTGCTTCCTCACATGTCTGAGGAGCCAGAAAAATGAATCCTCCCCCTCCCCTTCTGGGGCCCTAGGGGGTCACCTCCTTCTAGGGCTACCACCACTGAACTCTCTATCCACACACACATCACATCAGATCTTCCCTATCCACACACACATCAGGAGCGCTCCCTAGCCACTGAAGTGGATTACCATCGCCTACCCACTGGGATCACTGCCACAACCTCATCACCATGCACAAACGAAGGCCCCTCACCTTCCCGTAGCGAGCGGAGCCTCACAGCGGGGCAGAGGGCTGCTGTGAGCTGTGCTGCTGATTTCCTTCCCTGTAAAGCATGCAGGGCAGGGCGCTCCTGTCCTGGGGCTGCCTCCTGCGTCTTTGCACAATGCCCATTCCCGGCCGCCCAGGCTCGGAGACCCCACCACCCCAAGCACCTACTTCAGCGTACCTCCGCCTCTCTCCACACAGTGCAGCAGTTTAACCCGTCCCCCATGCATGCACATAAGAAACTGAGACGAGCACCGTCAGTTCCCATTCAATCCACCCAGGTACTAGCAGCGTTGTACCCTGCCCAGGGCACTTTTCCTTTCCTGCTTTCTTGTATGCAGTGTTGTTGTAGTCCTGTTTGTGTCCCGGGTAGGGTGACCAGACAGCAAGTGTGAAAAATCGTGACGGGGTCCAGGGTAATAAACATCTATATAGAAAAAGCCCCAAATATCAGGACCGTCCCTATAAAATCAGGAAATCTGGTCACCCTAGTCCCAGGATATTAGAGAGACAAGATGGGTGAGATAATATCTTTTATTGCACCAACTTCTGTTGGCTCCAGAGACAAACTTTGGAGCCCTTGAATGGTTCCTTGAAATATGTGTTAAGTACTTACTCCAACCCAGTAGTTCTCAAGCTTCTGTATTGGTGACTCCTTGCACACAGCAAGCCTGAGTGCAACTTCCTTTATAAATTAAAAACAATGTTTTAATATTTAACTCTAAATAAATGCTGGAGGCAAAGTTGGGTTTGGGATGGAGGCTGACAACCCCTACATAATAACCTCCTGACATCTGAGGGATCAACCCCCAGTTTGAGAACTCCTGTGCTAACCACTCTGTTCCTCCTGTATTTAGCTGACACTTTGAGTACATTTCCCAGATCTGAAGAGGAGCACTCTGTGTAAGCACCATAGCTTGTCACTCTCACCAACACAAGTCATCCCAATAAAAGGTATTACCTCACCCACCTTATCTTCCCTGCTTTGGTCCTTCTAGACACAGCAGAAAGAAATGGAAGAGATCACCCTGTAATGGCAGATGGAGAGGAAAACTCTCCTCTGCTGGTTTGTCCTCTCTTAGCTGAATTGAAATTGGGCTTTGTGAAGGATACATGATAACCACTCTTTAAGGATACATACACACAAAAAGGCAGATAATGCATCTGTAATTGAGTACATATTCTTGCAAATGCTTATTTGTTGGAGTTAAATACATGAAGATACTATTTTTTTTCCAGCAAAGTGCAAATGTTCAATGTTTTGCAAAACACTTGCAGGTACAGCTTTCTCTTTGTCCAACAGTTTAGTGACCAATAAATGTCTGCAACAAAATTCTAGTTCCAGTATTTCAAAGCAGTGACTCAAGAGCTATTAGGTAGATTTGAATTCCTCCCAGGTCACCATTTCCCTAGCAACCATCTCTTTATTTCATATCATAGCCGTTGCTTAGCACCAGATTTTAGTGACCAAAACATTGGCAGCTCCTTTGTCTATTAGAAAGACGGTCATCTTTTAATAGATTGGATTTAAATGTTTTTACACTCATTTGCCATTCCTTCCTAGAATTCTGAGGAAAAAATATCATGCTGATTGCACATTATTCCTTGGGTTTTATGTTCCTAATGTATCAAAATACAAGACCCAGTAGTTTACTTTATTGATGGAGTATGCCAGCAGGAAAGTTAGAGGAAACAAGTAATATCTTCTAGTATCTTTTTCAGCTCTGTGACACTCTCAGTTCCTTGCCCAGACCTGAAGAAGAGCCATGTGTAGCTTGAAAGCTTGTCTCTTTCACTGACAGAAGATGGTCCCATAAAAGATATTACCTCACCCACCACCTCTAATATCCTGGAACCAACACAGCTACAACACTGCAAGCAGAGAAGCGGACAACCCTAGGAATAATGATGTTGCAAAACCGGCAGAGGGAGTATCCACCTTGTTAGGTTTTGTTTATTTGTTTTGTTTATTTGGCAGGCCAAATAAAATGTAGGTCTATTTTTGTTAAGGCAACAATGTTTTTAAAAAAAATTGTCATCGCTCAATGGTAAATTTAATTAGAGCTAATATTACTTCAAAAGTATTATAGCCAACAGTTGTAAATTTAAAAATATTATAATCCTGACAACTCTCCCCCTTAATTTGTAACAATGTAGATTCCTGTTCCTGCAGTTTACATTGCAGAGCCCCCAGGGATACAGCAGTAGTCTGCTCTGTATTGTAAATTGCAGGATTGACACCTATGGCTGCTTACATTTGATTTGTGGTTTCATTTACTTAATAGTAACAGTATTCCTTTATTCTTTATTTATTTTTAAGAGCCTAAAAATGCTGGCAATCTCACATAAACAAGTAGAGGCATAAATCCAGCCTTTATCATTTTAATGGGATTACTCATGTGAGTAAACCCATGCACAAGGGTTCGCAGGTTTGTGGCTTTATTGTTCACTTTTTGTTCACTCTTAACATTTCATTCAATGTGGACAATGAAAATAGGTTAGCCAGTTTCACTTTTGTTTCTAGTCATTTTCTTCTTTCTGCTTCGCAGGCAGTGCCCAGATCCTGCAAGTTTGTACTGTACACAGATTCATCCCGAGGGATGAACTTGCGTATTAAGGACCCCATTCAGCAATCACAATAGTGCAATGTTTAAAGCCAAACCAAATCTTTTTTTACTTTAAAATTAAAAATAACTAAAATATTTCTATTAGTATAGGTTTGTATAACCTTTCTAGAAATATTGTGTTTCTCCATAAATACAATGGCACAATGCAATTGATACAACTATCGCAAGTGACCAGTATATATTTAAGTTTGGATGGGCTAGGATCACATAGAGGAGACAATATTATGATCATTTTGGTCAAAACTTGTATCCATTATTTTTTCTTAAACAAACGATTACAGTGAAACCTGCACAAGACACCTAAGCAACCTTCTGACTTAGGCGCCTATCTCACAATATCACTGAAACCAGGGTTCACCTTATTTTGCGATGAGAGGCGCTGTAAATACCATGCCAAACATGAGGATGGGGCTAAAGGACACGACAAGGTCCCTCTTTAAAAGTTCCTGGGAAGTTACCTCCGTGGGTAGCATCTGCCTAGGACGTGCTCATCAGTGCAGGGTGGTGCCTGAGAAAGGCGGGCGGCGGCCCAAGACAGGGCCCGGGAGGAAGAGGAGGGACAATGTCAGGAGGAGGCAGACGCGGGGCGGGGGCAGCGGGCGTCTTGCGGCGGGCACGGTGCCGGCTCCCAGGCTATCGCGAGAGAGGCGCCGCTAGGAGGGGAGAGAGGGCGGGGGTTGGAAGCCCCAGAGCCGGGAGCCCGGCGCAGCCGTAGCGGCTCCAGCGTCCCGGGTTCCCAGTACTCATCATGGCGGGGGCCGGTGCGAGCGGCCGGGAGAAGCGGGCCACGGCGGCGCGGCTGAAGGCGGCCCTGAGCGGCGGTGGCGGGGAGAGCGGGGCGGCGGCGGAGCTGCAGGCGTTGCTGGAGCGGGCGCTGGCCCCGGCCCCGGGCGGCGGGGAGGCGGCGGCCGAGGCGCTGGAGTGGTGCCGCTGCCTGCTGTCGGGCGGGGAGCCCTGGGAGGGCTTCGTGCAGGCGGTGCGGGCCTACGACCCGGCCACGCTCTGCGGCCTGGTGTGGACGGCCAACTTCGTGGCCTATCGCTGCCGGACGTGCGGCATCTCGCCCTGCATGAGCCTGTGCGCCGAGTGCTTCCACCAGGGCGAGCACGCCGGGCACGACTACAACATGTTCCGGAGCCAGGCAGGGGGCGCCTGCGACTGCGGCGACGGCAACGTCATGCGGGAGGCCGGGTGAGCGCCGGGAGGGGAGTGGGGCGATGGGGCCTGAGGCTGAGGGCTGGCACCTGCAGTTGCTGCCCTAGTGGGTGGGCCTAGGACTGCAGGTGAGTCGTTAGCCGGCTCCTAAGGGAAGAGGTAGCACAGCTGGTGGGAATCGCTTTTTGGGGGGCGGGTCAGGCTGGTGCAATGTTGTGCTGCTAGTATTTAAACAGCGGGCTCACGCAGAAATGTTATCTGTTAGCTTGCGATGGGCTCTGTGACCAAGGTGCCTGTGTTGCAAAGGGGAGGCCAGAGAACTGTGGGAATGTATTCATCTGTTTTCCCCTTTAAACCAAAATCCTTTCTCATGCTTGGGGAGGTAGGGAGTGCCAGGAAAGTAACCACAAAAATGGCTTTGTGGGTTCCATGCTTATTGTGTATCCGTGAATCTGTGTCACATGTGCTCTGTGTACAAGTAAAGTGCATTTTTTAATAACATTGTCAGCCCTGCAAAATTGATCGGCGAGTCAAGCTGGTTTCTTTTCGTCTCATGCCCCATCCCATTATCAGCAATATAGGATTTGCAGGCTAAATTCTTCCTCTAGTGGCAACGAGTGCCCAATTGTACAGGGACAGTTGTACAAACCCATTGCTTTCTGGTCTTGCTCAGGTGTAACTGGCACTGTACATGGAAATTAGTAATGAGTCTGATAATGCACAAAAAGAAATAAAATTCAACTCCATGATAGCTATGTTTGTTGAACAGAACCAAACGACAAAAAATGTCAAAATATTTTGTCAGTTGGTATGATGAGATACACAGAGATCAGCTAAGAGTGCCATTTTGACATACTTTATTTTGAGATTATCTTACCCTTCAGTCTGAATGCTGTTCATAACTTTTAAATCCCGGAGTCACTACCCTTATGTGAGTGGTGGGTGATTCACAGAACCAGGCGGGGCTCCAAGAAAAGTGAGCAGACCATCAAGGAATCACTTTAACTAATGTGATTCCAGTTATAGCATTGACCAGGCCTGTGTATACAATTATAAAAAGGGGAATGAGGAGGTACACATTGTCAGAGAAGAGAGCAGTCAGCCAATAGTAGTCAAACATTGGCTAATTTGTAGGTATGTCTTGATTATTGAGGAGATGAAAAAGATGGTAGTGGGGAAAGCATAATTACAAGAAAAAAGTAAACAGCAGTAACCCTGCTTTGGTTATTTAAATACAGAATGAGTACTGGCTGACTTCCAAAAGAACACCAGTTGTTTAACCACATTACTCAGAGTAAATACTAGGTAGATAGTATTAGATAATGTTATCAAAAAAGTCATCCAGTCCCTTTCAACAAAATTTTCAGACATGGCATCTGACAGTAACTTATAGGAATGCAAGGAATGTTGTAACCACTCTCGAATGAACTCAGTGTTTTTGTCTTCTATCGTTTTTCTGTGCATCACCCTAGGGTGAACATGTTGCACAAAGTGATCACTCCCTCGTCCTCACATGAAACCTGCACAACACCTTTAAAAGGAAAGCCTGGGAACTTAAATTCCTAACTCTGCTAGACACCAAAAATCATGGACTTGATAAAGACAATAGATTTATGGTTCATTACAACAATCTGTAACTCACTAACCCTCCTTTTTCCTATGACTGAAGAGGTGTTAACTGCCTGCTTCACCTTGAATGGTCTCTTGCAACATATGTTAACTCCTTACTGTTCCACCTTGAATTTTAGCTATGACACTCTTGAGTACCTTTCCCAGACCTGAAGAAAAGCTCTGAATAAGCCCAAAAGCATGTCTCTTTCACCAACAGAAGTTGATTCAATAAAAGATATTACCTCACTGCATTGTCTCAGGAATGTAAGGAAACATTAAAAGTTTCCCTTTCTCCGTTTTACATCTTTATTCCTTTTTATTTAAATAAATCCATCTAACTCAGTGGTGGGCAGCCTGCGGGCTGCATGTGGACCATCAGGGTAATCTGCTGGTGGGCTGCGAGACAGTTTGTTTACATTGACTTTGCGCAGGTGCGGCCCCCCCGCGGCTCCCAGTGGCCTCGGTTTGTCGCTCCCGGCCAATGGGAGCTGTGAGAAGCTGCGCAGGCCTCAAGGATGTGCTGGCCGCCGCTTCCCGCAGCTCCCATTGGCCAGGAACGGCAAACTGCAGCCACTGGGAGCTACGGGGGTCTGTGCCTGCAGACGGTCAACATCAGCAAAATGTCTTGCAGCCCGCAATCAGATTACTCTGATGGGCTGCAGGTTGCCCACCACTGATCTAACTCATTCTGTTCCTCTATTTCCTTTCTTTCTGCATTCCTCTTATCCTGCCATTTTTGATTTTTTTTTTTTAAAGTTGTCTCCTTGACTCTCATTCTTTGTTTATAATAATCTCCATTCACCTGCTCTATTACCTACAACTTTACTCAATATTCTCTGCCTCTCTTATCCTTTCTCTTTTGCTGCTCTTCTAGCCTGTCTCTTTCACTCCCACTTTTTTCCTTCTCCTTTTTTCTGTGAACCCCCCCCCTCTTCAGTTCCCCTCAATTGGATGGGATGTCTCTCTCTTGCCTTGCCTTGCCTTGATCTTAATTGGAGTATTAAAACCATGAGGTCAGTGGTCCAGCTGTTTTCTTGAGGCAGTCAGCTATCTCTACTGTTGGTGTCTCCAGTCTTCCTCTTTTGAGACAGGAAGGTGAGAGCACAAGTAACAGATACCTTTGGTAATGGGAGGCCAGAGAAAGAGAAGGATTGTTGATTGGTGTGCCATTCAAGTCATTTGTGACAGACACAGGGCAGGAATTTGGGACATGGCCAAATTGAAAAACACATTTTGAAAATAGTTTTAAAGCAGTTTTTGGGTCAGTAACTTATCCTAAATTTCAGTTTTTATAATCAGTTTCCTATTTTAAAACTACTTCTCACCTGTGGGGAAATTGTTTTTACAAAGAACAAACAAAATTGTTGTTAAATCCACAAATTAAATACATTACAAAAATAACATTTCTCACCTAGTTTTTCTTTTATAGTGATCTAAGGTGTTACCTATAATATTAGTTGATAAAAATAATAAAATTTAGACAAATGGGAGGGGGAAAGATGGATTGAGCTATCAGTGGTGGAATAGGAATAGGAACTATAGAATGTTGTTGTGTGGGGCAGATCCCATTCAATGGGTATGGTCATTCCAGATAAAGCAATACAGTAGAACCTCAAAGTTACGAACACCAGAGTTATGAACTGACCAGTTAACCACACACCTCATTTGGAACTGGAAGTACACAATCAGACAGCAGAGATACACTTATACGAAAGCAAATACAGTACAGAACTGTATTAAAGGTAAACTGCTAAAAAAATAAAGGCAAAGCAGCATTTTTCTTCTCCATAGTAAAGTTTCAAAGCTGTATTAAGTCAATATTCAGTCGTAAACTTTTGAAAGAACAACCATAACATTTTGTTCAGAGTTATGAACACTTTGTTCAGAGTTACAAACAACCTCCATTCCTGAGGTGTTCGTAACTCCGAGATTCTACTTTATTTGTTTTGATGTTTTTTCTTGAAAAGTACAAGAACAATACTGTGAAGGTGAGCTTCAGTTTGCTAATAAATACATTACAAAGTGCATTTGGTACTTAGAGGTCACCTGGTCTAAATATAAAATTTAATATAATTTATAAATATAAAATTTCCTCAATTTAACTAAAGATATGATGTTAAGCTGGTGCAATTTGATGTACAGGAAAAAGCTAAACCAAAGTAAGACAGGTTTAAATTAATATCAGTGTCCACATATTAAGTTCCACCAGTTGAGCTGAATTGGTTTAACGTAGCACTTTCAGTAAAACTGGTGCAATTTTGTGTGTAGATTAGGTCGTTGATCCGTAAGAAGTGCTGACATGTGCAAAGCTAAGATAGCAGCTTTCAACACTTGGATTCATGCAATAGAAGTGTGGTTTCTAGCCTGACATAAGGTCACTGCAGCCTAGGCATCTATTAATAGCTGAGAGATTCAAATGTGGAACCTGTTTACAAACTTTGTCTGCCATCTGCTTTGTTCAGATAAAATTTTGTAGTTACTATCTATGAAAGACACAAGTTTTGGTATTATGTTCCTCAGTTTTTGTGATTTGATTGCCTGTGTTCTGAACTTCTACTCAAGACATATTGACTTAGAAGAATGCTTTCTAATGCAGTCTTAGCTAAGTACATGATGATTTATTTATTGTAGTATAAATCTGTCTAGTTCACCATGTAGTGCACTGTCTCTTTAAAAGGGTTAATGAAAACCCACAGATAAGAGACTGTGATGTGGTAAGGGTGTATAAATGCTTCAGTAAAGCTTGTATTTAAGATTGTAATCTATTTCTTGCAGCTACTACAATATACAATTTTATATTAGATGTCTGTAAACAAGGAAGCTTGCATCTAGCATGACATTTAGGTGCTGGTGTGTGTGTCAAGTAGCTTGCTGAGTTTTGAGATGTTACAGAAAATGTTAGGTTAAAATTTATAAATTGCTGTACAAACCTTTTCATAGCCATGCCATTTTCAGCATTTCTGATCTCCTTTATTACATAATGTTGTCATAGCCACTGCATTTGTAGTTCTGATAATACATCTTGGACATTAGTAATGATCTATACCAGGGTTTGAAAATTTACTTGGACACACCTACTTGTGAGAGGATTAACCCTGCTATCTAGAGCAAGATTTCCCAAACTTTAAGAGCCAGCGACCTGCTTTCAGACTAAAATGTTTTATGACCCTCTCTTCTAAGATGTCTAACCATGAGCAAGTAAAATTTCATAACTGTATCAAAAATAACTAATAATGAAATTTTGAAAAGAAAACTTTAATTATAAAAACAAGTTTCAGAGCAGCAGCCGTGTTAGTCTGTATCCGCAAAAAGAACAGGAGTACTTGTGGCATAAGCTTTCGTGGACTACAGCCCACTTCTTCGGATGCATCCGAAGAAGTGGGCTGTAGTCCACGAAAGCTTATGCTCTAATAAATTTGTTAGTCTCTAAGGTGCCACAAGTACTCCTGTTGTTTTTAATTATAAAAGGTTTACAAGAATTTTAAATACACTCCCGACTAAGTGTTATGGATGAGCCTGTCTTGTTGATGAAAACTGTCCCGTCCAAAGTTGAAGGGGGAGGGAGGAGAGAGAGTGGAACACTTAGGTCCCTTTCAATTGACAGGCAACTGGGAGGACTTTGTTTCTATTACTACTACCACTCAAGAGAATCCTGATTGTCGGATACAAGGATGGAAAATGGAATGAGAGCTTTCAAGACATTTGTTACTAAAATTGAGTTCCCCTTCTTCACAGAGCACTAAGAACTTATGAGATATGAGTTATAGAAAGTCAGTTGTGTTTGTTGTTTTGTTTTGCAGTTGCCCAGTCAGTTTTGCCAAGTGAACAGCCCCTGACTTACGTGAAGGAAAGCAGCCTCTTTCTGCTTCTCTGGGTCATCGGAAAAATAGTTCTTCAAATGCTGACTTATGAGTTGCTGATAGTTCTTATCTAGTTCTTTTTAAGGGTTGGTCTACACTACAGAGTTAGGTCGACGTAAGCTGCCTTACATCGACCTAACTCTAAGCATCTATACTAATATGTAGCTCCCACTGATGTAACTTGTCCACTACCCTGATTTAATAATTCCCCCTTCACAAGAGGCGTAGCGCTTAGGTAGATGAAGTTAGATCGATGCAATGTCGGAGTAGACACTGCCTTGCTTACATCAACTATTGCTGTCTTTCAGTTTGAAGCTATTCTACATTTCCCCATTACTTTTCAGAAGAAGAACTTCTAAATTTTTTTGATGTCTGTTTCTACTCTGACATGTATGGATAGAAAACTCTCGTGCTCCTGAAGAGAAGAATTCAACTCATTTTGATCCCAAAGATGAGCAAGGTGAATTATTGAGCGTGTAAGTGAGATCATTCAGGAAAGCTTGCTTTTCTGCTCTTAATTCTAAGAATAGCTAGCACTTTACCTTATGAAAGCCACTTCACTTTGGCATGAAAGAAGAGTTGCTTGTGAATAGCAAACAAAGAAAATTTTCCTATCTGCATTCTGATCACTTTTCTCATTTGGTTATCTGACAAGAAAATATGTCTGAGACCACCACCTAAGAATTTGGGCGTTTTCTCACATTCATTGAAATATTATTGCTGCTGTGATTGTCTACAGGCAATTTTCATATTTTGCTTTTTTTGGACTTGTGCCAGGATTTTTCTTGTTATCTTGTTTTATTGTGTTTGACCCGTACTTGGTCAGACATTTCATTTTGCTCTTGTTTAATTATAGGCGGGGCTGGTAGCACTGCATATCATTGACATTGCCTGACACATTCCATGATAAGACCCTGTTTTCAGTTCCTTATAACATTGGCAAATTTTAATTGTTAAGCCTGAAATTTTCCATCCTGGGTATCTGTCTCAGGCTGAATATTTTTGGAAAATTTCAGCCAAAGTGGTTGAACTGTTTCTGAGAATGAAGCTAGGGAAAACAAAGTTGTTCATAGAATCATAGACGATTAGGGTTGCAAGCAACAGAGTGTCCTGTGGCACCTTTAAGACTAACAGATGTATTGGAGCATAAGCTTTCGTGGGTGAATGCCCACTTCGTCGGCATCCGACGAAGTGGGCATTCACCAATTAAAGCTTATCCTCCAATACATCTGTTAGTTTTAAAGGTGCCACAGGACTCTCTGTTGCTTTTTACAGATCCAGACTAACACGGCTACCCCTCTGATATAGGGTTGGAAGATACCTCAGAAGGTCATCTAGTTCAAACCCCTGCTCAAAGCAGGATCAACCCCAACTAAATCATCCCAGCCTGGGCTTTGTCAAGCCGGACCTTAAAAACCTCTAAGGATGGAGATTCCGCCACCTCCTAGGTATCCGGCCAATGGGAGTTGCAGGGGTGGTGCTTGCAGGTGTGGGCAGTGCATGGAGACACACTGTCCCCCTCCCCTCAGGGCACACAAAGATGTGCCAGCAGCCAGCTGCTTCTGGGAGCGGTGTGGGGCTATGGCAGGCAACCCGCCTGAGGCCTGCTGCGCTGCTGGCCAGGAGCCACCTGTGGTAAGCACCTCCCGGCCAAAGCCTGAACCACACACCCCCTCCTCAACCCCTGCCCCAGGTCAGAATCCCGTCCTGCACCCAAACTCCCTCCCAGACCCCGCACCCCCTCCTGCGCTGGGCCCCAGGTCTGAATCTCCTCCTGCACCAAACTCCCTCCCAAAGCCCGTACCCTCTCCTGCATCTCAACATTCTGCCCCAGCCTGGAGCCCCCTCCTGCACCCAAACTCCCTCACAGAAAGAAAATAATATAACAGCTGTTCTAAGGTAAGAAGTAGGCTATTTTGAATTAACTTAACGATATTCTACATGTTTTAACACTGAAATATAACTACAGAAAGGCTTTGTGTTAATTAAAAGGCAAGTTTAGTATAGCGTTAATAGCAGTGATGCCATAATTGTGGTCATTTTGTTTTAAATTAGGAAAAAGACTTGTATACAGGGGTCCCACATAATCTAATAGCCCCAGGAGAGATATCTGGCCCTGGGCAGGACTAAGTATAGACCATCCTTGACAGGTGTTTGTCTAACCTGCTCTTAAAAAAATCCCTAGTGACATAGATTCCACAACCTCCCTAGACAGTTTATTCCAGTGCTTAACTACCCTGACAGGAAGTTTTTCCTGATGTCCAAGCTAACCTCCCTTGCTGCAATTTAAGCCCATTTCTTCTTGTTCTAGCCTCAGAGGCTGAGAACTGTTTTTCCCCTTCTTCAGTGTAACAATCTTTTATGTACTTGAAACTGTTATCCGGTCCCCCTTCAGTGTTCTCCAGACTAAACAAACCCAATTTTTTCAATCTTCCCTCATAGGTCATGTTTTCTAGACCTTTAATCATTTTTGTTGTTCTTCTCTGGATTTTCTCCAATTTGTCCACATATTTCAGGAAAGATGGTGTCCAGAACTGGACTCTATATTCCAGTTGAGGCCCAATCAGCATGGAGTAGAGTGGAAGAATTACTTCTTGTGTCTTGCTTACAATGCTTCTCCTAATACAGTGATTCTCAAACTTTTGTACCGGTGACCCCTTTCACATAGCAAGCCTCTGAGTGCGACTCCCCCCCCCTTATAAATTAAAAATACCTTTTTATAAATTTAACACCATTATAAATGCTGGAGGCAAAGCGGGGTTTGGGGTGGAGCCTGTCAGCTCGCAACCCCCCATATAATAATGTCCCGACCCCCTGAGGGGTCCCGACCCCCAGTTTGAGAATCCTTGTGCTAATACATCCCAGAATGATGATTGCTTTTGCAACAGTGTTACACCGTTGACTCATATTAAGCTTGTGATACACTATGACCCTCAGATCCCTTTCCGCAGTACTTCTTCCTAGGCAATTGTTTCCCATTTTATATGTGTGCAACTGATTCTTCCTTCCTAAGTGTATTACTTGTATTTATCTTTATTGAATTTCATCCTGTTTATTTCAGACCATTTCTCCAGTTTGTCCAGATCATTTTGAATTTTAATACTATTCTCCAAAGCACTTGCAACTCCTCCCAGCTTAGTGTAGTCTGCAAACTTTATAAGTGTGCTCTCTAGACCATTATCTAAATAATTGATGAAGATATTGAACAGAGCAGCCCCAGAACTGATTCCTGTGGGACTCCAATAGTATGCTCTTCCAGCTTTATTGTGAACCATGGATAACTACTCTCTGGGGATGGTTTTCCAACCAATTATGCACCCACCTTATAGTAGCTCTATCTAAGTTGTATTTCACCAGTTTGTTTATGAGAAGGTCATGCAAGATAGTATCAAAAGCCTTACTCAAGTCAAGATAATACCACATCTACTGCTTCCCCCCCATCCACAAGGCTTGTTACCCTGTCAAAGAAAGCTATTAGGTTGGTTTGACATGATTTGTTCTTGACAAATCCATGCTGTTACTTATCACCTTATTATCTTTTAGGTGTCTGCAAATTGATTGCTTAATTATTTAGTCCATTATCTTTCCAGGTACTGAAGTTAAGCTGACTAGTTTGTAATTTTACAGATTGTCCTCATTCCCCCTATTATAGTTGGCACTATATTTGCCCTTTTCCAGTCCTCTGGAATCTCTCTCGTCTTCCATGACTTTTCAAATAATCACGAATGGCTCAGATATTTCCTCAGTCAGCTCCTTGAGTATTTTAGGATGTATTTCATCAGGCCTTGGTGACTTGAAGACATCTAACTTGTCTAAGCTATGTTCTACACTAGAGCCCTTACAGCGGCACCGTTGTAAGATTTCCTGTGTAGCTGCTCTATGCTGATGGGAGAGAGCTCTCCTGTCAGCATAATTAAACCACCCCCAACGAGTGTTGAATTCTTCTCTTCAGGGGCACAATATGAGTTTTCTATCCATGCGTGACAGGGTAGAAACAGCCATAGGGAAAAAACCCCTCTAATTTAGTCTTCTCAAAAGTAATGGGGAAAATTTAGAATAGCGTCAAATTGCTTCAGACTTGGAAGCAAATGAAGAACATAAAAATGGCCACACAGGGTCAGACCATTGGTCCATCTAGCCCAGTATCTTGCCTTCCAACGCTGGCCAATGCCAGATGCTTCAGAGGGAATGAAAAGAAAAGGCCAATTATCAAGTGATTCATCCCCTGTCATCCACTCCCAGCTTCTGACAGTTAGATGCTTAGGACATCCAGAGCATGGGGTTGCATCCCTGATCATCTTGGCTAATAATCACCGATGGACCTTGTGGCACTACGACCCCATATTCTTCATAGAGATATTATTATGATATGATTATGACATAACTATGATGTATTTTATACAAGATAGATCATGTGACATATCATTGGAAAGGTTATGATTTACTGAATATGATTATCCTATATGTATGCATGTATCATTTTTGTATCTGAAGTTAGGAATATTGTCTATGCATCAATTACAAATGTGTTTACAGCTGGGGAATGCCCACTAGACAGAATACAGTCAGTCTAGGTGACTGGTTGGGAAGGGCCATTAGGTCTTTGAAGATGCTAATCTCCCACCAGGGAGCCTTCCTGAGAAGCCTTCCTGGGGACGCTGCAAACAGCCTCTGAGAGCATGTCTTCACTGGCAGTGTTAAAGCGCTGTTGTGGCAATGCTTTAACGTGGCTTGTGTAATCACGGCATAGTGATTTTAAAAAACCCACCTCCATGAGGGGAATAGCTACCAGCGCTGGTGCACTGTCTACTCCAGCACTTTACAGTGCTGAAACTTGCAGCGCTCAGGGGGATGTTTTTTCACACCCCTGAGCAAGAAAGTTGCAGCACTGGAAAGTGCCAGTGTAGACAAGCCCTGAGATATGGCTGCAGGGACATGTGACCAAGTCACCTGGTACTGGACTCCATGATAATACTAGTGTTTTTCCACTGACTGGGGGTGGGAATCAAACTGGGAGACAAAGGATTCCCACCATATGAAAAAACTACGGCAGGGGAGTGATATCATCGTGGTTCATTCTTCACTGACTCCCCGCCCAAGAAAGAAGACTGCTGAAAACACCAGAAAAACAAAAAGACTGAACTTGGGGGAAGGGATGAACCCAGGCTAGAAGGTTGTCTAGCCTGTGAATGGAATATCTGGAGTTTTAAGCTGCAAGCAAGTGTAGCTTGCCTTCAAGACTCTCTGCAAACTGCCTAGAACAACATTTAGAGTGAGAATTTGCTGCTCATATCCAATTTCGTTAGTATATTAAGCTTGGATTGTGTTTTTGTTTTATTTGATAGGTAATCTGCTTTGATCTGTTTGCTATCCCTTATAATCACTTAGATTTTATCTTTTGTAGTTAATAATGTGTAAGTGTAATGTGTGTAGAAATCATAATGTGGGACAGAAAACTGTGTATATCCCTCTCCACATTGAGGGACAGGATGAATTTCATGAGCTTACACTGTACAGTTCTCTGTGCCGCGCAAGACTGTACATTTTTGGGTTTACCCTCTAGAGGGTGTGTGCACTTGAGTACTGGGCAATTCCCATGCAGAGCTGGTTTCAGTGTCTGTGTGTTTTTGCAGCTGGGTGTGTCCCTACCTGTGTGCTGGTGAAAGTGTGAGACTGGGAGCGTGTCTGCAGCTTGTGACAGCATTACAGGGTGAAAGGGAGCTCAGGCTGGTGGGTCCAGTGGGTACCCCAGTTCCAAGTGGCAGCCTGATGGGGGGGGGGGGGGGGAACCCATCACAGACCTATCCTCCATGAACTTATCTAATTCTTTTTTGAACCCAGGTATACTTTTGGCCTTCAGAACATCCCCTGGCAATGAGTTCCACAGATTGATTGTGTGTTATGTGAAGTAGTACTCCCTTTCGTTTTAAACCTGCTTCTTAAGTTCTTTGGGTGACTCCTGGCTCTTGTGTTATGCAAAGGAGTAAATAACAAATCCTTATTCACTTTCTCCACACCATTCATGATTTTGTAGACCCGTATCAGATCCCCTCTTTGTTGTCTCTTTTCCAAGCTGAACAATCTGTTTTTTTAATCTTTCCTTATCTTTTTTGTTGCCCTTCTCTGTACCTTTTCCAAATCTAATTTTTTTTTTGAAATGGGGCAACCAGAACTGGATGCAGAATTTAAAGTGTGGGTGTATCATGGAGTTACATATGGCCATTATGATATTTACTATCTTATTATCTATCCATTTCCTAATGGTTCCTACACTGTTAGCTTTTTTGACTGCTGCTGCACATTGAGTACATGTTTTCAGAGAACTATCCACGAGATAATACTAGTCCTGCCATGAGTGCTGGGAACTGGACTAGGTGACTTCCTGTGGTCTCTTCCAGTCCTATGATTCTGTGAGACTCCCAAGATCTTTTTCTTAAGTGGTAACAGCTAATTTAGACCCCATCATTTTGTATATATACTTGGGATTATGTTTTCCCGTGTGCATTATTTTGCATTTGTCAACATTGAATTTCATCTGCCATTTTGTTGCCCAGTCGCTCAGTTTTGTGAGATCCCTTTTAACTCTTTGCAGTCTGCTGTGGACTTAACTATCTTGAGTGATTTTATATCATCTGCAAACTTTTCCACCTGACTTTTTGCCCCTTTTCCCAGACCATTTGTGAATATTTTGAGCAGCACTTGTCCCAGCACAGATCTCTGGGGGACACCACTATTCACCTCTCTCCATTGTGAAAACTGTCCATTTATTCTTACCGTTTGTTTCCTGTCTTTTAATGTGTTACTGATCCATGAGGCGACCTTCCCTCTCATCCCATGACTGCTTACTTTGCTTAAGAGCCTTTGGTGAGGGACCTTGTCAAAGGCTTTCTGAAAGTCCAAGTACACTATATCTATTGGCTCACCTTTGTCCATGTGCTTGTTGACACACTCAAAGAATTCTAATAGATTGGTGAGGCATAACTTCCCTTTACAAAAGTTGTATTGACTCTTCCCCCAACATATCATGTTCATCTATGTGTCTGATAATTCTGTACTTTAATATAGTTTCAATCAATTTGCCAGGTACCGAATTTAGGCATACCTGCCTATAATTGCCAAGATCACTTCTGAAGCCTTTTTTAAAAATTGGCATCATAATAGCTATCCTCCAGTCATCTGGTACAGAGGCTGATTCAAATGATAGGTTACTTATCACAGTTCTGTAATTTCATATTTAAGTTTCTTCTGAACTCTTGACTGACAGCTGTGTTGCTCTGCTTGATCTCACTCACTCTGGCCCCAGCCTCTCTTGTTGTTGTTGTCCAATAGTCAGGGAACCTGACACTTTTATTTGCTCAGATAGCTCTTTTATTTGTCCCAGGCTTTTGGGCAATAGGATTTTCCAAATCTGAACCAATGTCATAGATAAATGCAAAAATTTGAGAATTCACTGGATGTCCTTTAATGAATTGTCATTACTTTAACATCTCATAAAATACTTGGCTGAGAATTGTTGGCATTTTTTTAACAAGAATTCTGCTGTGTATGAAACAATGGAGACTAGGGCCAGTGTTCTTGTCTGTCATTGCCTTGGCAATATCTAAGCAGATTGCATTACACCACTCCCATTGAAAATGAAAATCTTGATCCTCTTGAAATATAAGAATTCTCTTAGTGTGATTCCTGGCGTAGCTTTATCAAAGAACAAGCCTTCTTCAATAGAACCATCATAAACATGCTTCACAAATTATAGAAGCTGTGCTGGACGATGGATCAAGCTGAATTGCTAAATGTTCACTTTTCCTGCATTTTGAAAGTAGTTACTCTTACTTCCTCAGTCATGGCACTGATATGTTGCAAAACGATGTTATTTGTCAAAATCACTGTTTTCAATTTGGTAGCTGATTTAGGCTTTGTAATCCTTGAAACTATATAATGAACTGGGAAGGACAAGATTTTCTGTAGTGGTGTGCATTTTTCATGATTGTGCAATTTGTAGAAATAACGTATACCTTATAACATCTTTGAAGGCCATTGATATGTATGTTGTCAGTTTGAATAATCCAAATCATGTTCATTTCATTTCTTTAAGGTTTTGAGTCCCTCCCCTCTGGCTCTCCTTCCCGCCCCTCAACCTTCCCTCCCCCCCAACAAAACAAAACAAAACCCCCTTAGGTTTCATCTTTCGGTGACATGTTTAAATTTCTAAATGTTGCAATGACTTCTAAGGCTTCATTCTCATGGCAGCCAGCACTTTAGAAAATATTGCCTATTGTGGTTTTGAATCAGCATAAATCTAAGTCCTATATTTGTTGTCCTGTTTTCTTTTTCATTGATGGAACAACTTGCCGCTCTCTTTTTGTACAATGATCTGTCTTTCTGAATCACTCCTTGGCCAGAACTGAGATCCAAGAAAGACTGAAGGACTCATGGTGTCCAGTTGTGTGATGCTCAGCAGTGCCATCACAGCTGCTTTGTCCAGTGTTCTAAAACAGTGACATTTTGGTCATAATCTGTGTGCTTGGATACTTGCAGCTGTACATGTCAGAGTTATGGGCTAAATATACCACGACCCCTCTGGGTCTTATCAAGTTCTCCCACTCTCAGACCTCTAGCCATCACTAGGCTCAGGGTGGAATTATCCAGTTCTCCGAATCTTAGAGCAGGCTCAGGGTTGCAGTCTCCTGGGACTAGCCATGATAATCTTAGCAGATCTGACTTAGGCTCAGACCTTGCAATTTTGTTCCCCCTGGGGAAATGACAGTTGTAAGCAAGCAGTGACCAAACAGCTTTCTTCAAGCAAAGTAGTATTGATTAGAACAAAAGCATTTTAGAGAAAACATATCTTAAAAACAATAAAATATGCTACATGCAAGTCTCTTACTAGGTGCTTAACCATCTTTCATTTGGGGATCCTAGTAGGACTAGCTCTAGATTCTTACTCAGAGCTTCTGTGTCCACTTGTCACCCTGTCAGAGCTCACTGATGGTCCTTGGTGACTCTAGAGGTCTACAAAATATGAAAGGGAGGGGGAGAGACTTTTTAATTCTTTATAGCCCTCTAGCTTCCCACTCTGTCAGAACAGCTGTGTCACTTCAGCCTAGGGCTTGGAAGGATGCCACTGTTTTTCAAGTGTGTGCTTGGGTGTTCTTATCTGGGAAACCATTGTGTTGCCTTCCTCTAAAGATCCCATTGAATTTGTGCATTATAGGTGTATAATAAACATTGTTACCCCCAATATATAGTAACTTCCTGTTGGAATTAATAATATTTGAAATTATTGATATGGGAAACCACCAAACACAAGTTTAATCATATATTCCTTTACTAAATCCAAGAGCCAAATGCTATTTATACAATTGCTCTAAACATGTCTAGCATCCTAAAAATAAGCACTCACTACATCCAATACAGTAACAAAACATTTATTAGCATTTGATCAAGATACAAGCCAAACCCCAGGGTACTTAGACCTATATTGATCAGCTCTAACGTGGTCAGGAAGGTAATAGCAATGAACTCTTTAAGAGTTTACTTTTTATACCCTTAAACAAATGATAACATTGCCAATTACGTGAGCTATAAACCAGTTTGAGACGGTATGCTCTTATTTCCAGTCTTAATACAGATAAGATTTACAACCTCTCTTTTTTCCCAGTCTTTCCTCCCCTACTTCTTGCTGACCAGCAGTTTTTTCCATTGGACCTGGGTTCAGATAGGCTTTAATGCTAGTGTGTAGGTTGAGAAAGGCCATGTTGGCTCATGTTAAGACAGATTTTCTTTGTTTTATTTAAAACCATCTGCAGTCACTACTATCAGTCAAAGGTCTTCTTTTTATGAACTTCCCCTTATCTCATTAGTTATTCTTTGAACGAGACATTCTCCCTACTTCATTTCTTCTGGCCTAATAACTCATAATTTTCAAGGCCTTTCCTTTGGGGGGAGGGATAGCTTGGGGGGAGGGATAGCTCAGTGGTTTGAGCATTGGCCTGCTAAACCCAGGGTTGTGAGTTCAATCCTTGAGGGGGCCACTTGGGGATCTGGGGCAAAATCAGTACTTGGTCCTGCTAGTGAAGGCAGGGGGCTGGACTCGACTCAATGACCTTTCAAGGTCCCTTCCAGTTCTAGGAGATGGGATATCTCCATTAATTTAAAAAAAAATTTAATAATTTAATTTAAAAAATTTAAAAAAATTTAATTTTACAACACATATATACAGTAAAAGCTTTTTTATCTGGCATGTTGGTGGAATGGGGGGTACCGGTAAATGACAAATTCCGGTTAACTAAGAGGGAGGGAGTTTGGGTGCAGGAGGGGGTGCAGAGCTGGGGACTCAGGCGCGGGATGGGGTGCCGGATCTGGCCGGCGCTCACCTCGGGCAGCTCCCTGCAAGCGGCGACATGTCCCTGCTGCTCCTAGGCGGAGGTGTGGCAGGCGGCTCTGCGTGCTGTTCCTGTCCTGCCCCGAGCACTGGCTCTGCAACTCCTGCGGGCGGAGGCAGCTGCACCTCTGCCTAGGAGCAGCAGGGACAAGTCGCCGCTTGTGAGGAGCCACCCAAGGTAAGCGCCACCTAGATCCGGCACCCTGCACCCCCTCCTGTGTTCCAACCCCACACTCCCTCCCAGATCCCGGACCCCCCACCCCTTTCCATACTCCGAACCGCTCATGGCCATTCCTCCGCATAGGAGCAGCAGGGACATGTCGCCACTTCCGGGGAGTCACGCGAAGCCAGACAGGGAGCCTGCTAGCCCCGTGCTAACCAGACTATAAACTGGAGTTTCTATGAAGATTCGAAATGCCGGTTTATAGAGCTTTCTGGTTGGTACAGGGACGGATAACACAGCCTTTACTGTATTTCCTTAAGCAAACTTAAAATAAGCCACTTCCCCTCGCTGACCAGGTCACATACAGCGTTCATAACATTATTACATACCAGCTCCACATTTATCAGAGTACTTAATACATGTATTTAATGAACCTGATACTATTTTTTCCATAAAGAAAATCCAGGCAAACACACACCAACAGGTATCCTACTGTTTTAGTTGGAGCGTCTGTAGCAGTGTGCTGCACATGCCCTTATCATGTACTAGTCTAGGTTGAAATGCTAGGTGGGATTTTCAGGTTCCAAAAATGTGGTGGCCTTAAGGTGCCAGAGCTATGGGGCTTACATGGTATGTTAATTTTTTATCACTTACTGAATTATTTTTTATAGGGTCATGACCCACAGCTCAGGAAATCTTGAAAAAGAGGCTGATACAAAAGGTGTGTGTCTGGGGGAGGCCCTGGTGACCAGACTAACACTCCACCTCCAGTCCTAATTTTAGAAGAGGAAAGGCCACCAGGATGCTCTTCCTCACCTCTGCTTATATTAGCCTCTGGTTAGTAGGCATCCATTTTGAAATTTCCTTACTTGTAAAGGAGGAGATATTTGTGTCTCTTCCATAAGCCTCCTCCTGAGCATCGCTCTCCCAGTCTTTACTTCATGGTCACTTCTCCTTTTATAATTCTAATACCTGTATTTTTTCTCCAGAGCTTTCTCAATTAGCAGCAGAGTGAAACAGATTCTGGTCAGTTTTATGGCTTCCTACAGAGTCCTAAATAGCAGAAATGAAACTTATCACATATGTCAGTTTCATCCCCCTGCTTTTTGAGAAAGCGGTGAACAACAGCACAGGTACAGGAGTAGGCATTCTCCAGGCTCAGAAGTCAACACTGCATTGGTTCACTTTAGGAACATTATCTTTACAGCTGAGGACTAGAAACTTAACTAAAATGACAGCTTAAATTCTGCAGAAATTGATGGCTTATTCTACTCTCTTCTCTAGGGAAGACTTGCTGTTTGCCACCAGTGATTGGTCAAAGGGCCTTATTCAAGCCCATACAAAGCACACTTAGTATACCATCCTAATTTACCAATATAACATCTTCCACTTCTGAAGTAAAAAGTTGTATCTAGTGCTGAAGAAATAAGAGTAGTTGTCATAAAGTTAAATAGTGAACTGTAAAACATGCAAAGACACTTTGAATAGCTATACAGAGAATGCTTTAGACTAAAGAAAATGGGGGGAAATTCAGTTTACAAGAACTCTCAGGAAGTATTGCAGCAGTTAAGAAATGCAGAAAACTTATGAATTTATTACTTATATAGGGAAGATGTGCATGAAAAACCAAATTATGTTGTATAGAAGCGTTTTGAAATTAAGTGCTTAAGAGAATTTCATAGTTTGTATATTGCACCAACTCCCCTTTTAAGCTAGTACTTAATTCTTATTTGCAACTTATCATGCTATTCAATACAGAAAGTACTTTGATTAGTTTCCAGTGTAGCATCTTGTTAACAGTGCAATAAACAGGATGGAATTTTGTTATTTATATGGCTTATTTTTTTCATTAAAAGGAAGTCAATTTAAAACATCACACTATTTTACTTTATTATATGCAACACCTAACATTACTAAAACTAAGATAAAATTAATATTTACTCTGTTTTTCTGTTTCATTTACTATGTGCTCTTGGCTAGTGCAAATTCAGTTTAAGTAGTTGGTTTCCCCCACTTGTTTGTGTGGTCTTTTATGCAGAACATATGAATAATCATTATTTATTTAGATTCTGGTAGTGCTCAAAGGCTATAAATAGGAACAGGGCCCATTGTGCTAGGTGTTGTACAACACACTGGAAAACATGGTGCTGTTCCTGGCAGGTTTATGATCTAATTTGGAACAAGTGTGTGTGACGAACAGTAGGAGGGAAGGGGAAGATGAAGGTAAAATAACAACTAGCCTACTTAACTGCATGATCATATGTCTGGTTTTGTGGAATGAAGTTGAAACTGGAGACAGTGCAGGCTCTGGTGTGAGGAGGGCTGCAGTGATAAGAATGTCTGGGACTTGTGAAAGTGTGCCCTGGCTGTGGCGGCGGCGGCTGCTGCTGCTGTGTGTATTAGGGAGTTTTAAGACTTGTTCCTAGCAGACTAATAGACAAGTTGGTTTACAAGGCTTCATGATGGACCTGTGCTCTGATGGTCCACCTGTGGTGGGGAGAGGCTGGACAGGCCCTGCACTTGCCCTAGCTCCTTGCTCTATATACTTTTGCTGCTCTGGCAGTTAGGGGAGCTGGAGTCATTGAAGCTCCTCCACCAACTGTCCAGAAGAGAATGCAGAGGGAACTGCCTGATTGCGGTGGGGGTGGAGAGGGGATTTGTTGGGACTTTAATGTGATTTGTAAAACTATAACAGTTGTGGAGACTTGGGCAGGTGTCTGCCTGAAATTGCTTCTGACACTTTATTTTATTTAGAAATTGACAAGGGAAATTCAAAGACAAAAAAGGCAGGGTAATGTGAAAGGTTGTGAAATCAAATGATCGAGTCAAGAAATCCTAAAGTTAACATTTCATCAGAAACCTTAACATTATCATGTTGATGATACATAGTATCTCTTATTCCTATTTTATTTTTTAAAGATGAACTGTCATATACCATTTATTATTGTATACCATAAACTGTATTGAATGTGCAACATGGCAGAGGAAATTGCAGGGAAAAATCTCGATATATTGTGATTATAAATCTGAGAAAACATTGTAACTAAGGTTGCAGTGACATTTCCATGGTAAACCTCTGTTTTCATTAATTATAACGTCCTCAAAAATTCTTTCAGCAGAAGCTTTATGTGCTTGGTCTTAGCTCAAGGATGTTTCTGAAAAAGGTATTCTTTTTCGCGTGATTGCTCATGCACGCGACGCGTGCACGATAGCCGGAAAACTTTTCTCCAGTGGTACCCGTCGGGTCAGCTGTGGAGACTCTCTGGAGTGGCGCCTTTTTGGCGATGTACATATGTTCCTGCCGACCCGCTGCCTGCTCAGTTCCTTCTTGCCAGAATACTCTGACAGAGGGGGGAGGTGGGCGGGATTTTGAATGGACATGAGCAACACATCTCGAAGAACAACAGTTACGAGAAGTAAGTAACCGTTTTTTCTTCTTCGAGTGATTGCTCATGTGCATTCCAATAGGTGACTTCCAAGCAGTTACCCAGGGGGAGGGGTCGGAGTTCACCTGATCGTTGAGTGCAGGACTGCCCTACCCAAAACAGCATCATCCCTCGCCTGCTGGGTGATGGCGTAGTGTGAAGTGAAGGTGTGGACTGAAGACCGTGTTGCCACCTTGCAGATATTCTGGATAGGGACCCACGCCAGGAATGCTGCGGACGCTGCCTGCACTCTGGTGGAGGGGCTGGAACTTTAGCCAAGTCCTAGCAAGTCCTGATACAGGACATGATCCATGACGAGATGCGATGTGATGAGATCAGGAGCCCTCTTTTTCTTTCTGAGATTGCAATAAAGAGCTGCGGTGATTTATGAAACGGCTTTGTGCATTCAATGTAAAATGCCAAGCCATGTCTAACGTCCAAGGAATGGCTTTCTCTGAGGTGCCGGGGTGTGTAGCCCCAGAGACTTCAGAGTTGCCCCCGAGTCCTTCAGGCTATGCAGGCGTGTGTCCGTATTTTGAGCGAACAGGCCCTCTCAGTCAAAGGGGAGGTCCTGTATGGTGTTCCGGACCCCTGGTGGAATACCCAAAACCTGGAGCCACGCACTGCACCTCATTGCAATGGTGGTGGCCATGGTTCAAGGCGCGGAGTCCGCAACATCCAGTCTGAAAGGGGAGTGCAAAGAATACAAAAATGAACCTCAACAAGTTACTGGTGAAGGGAATAGGGACAGGGAAGGACAACAGTATTTCCCTTTGTCTTTGGGTTTGTAACTCAAAAAAACAAACAACCCCCCCAACCCTCAATTAAATGTCTCCCGTTAAATGGGATTTGCACAGCTCTGACTAATGAAATGTCTCTTTCTAACATATTCATGTTCTCAAATATGATTATCAGAGAATTTATAGTAGTAAAATATTCACAAAGGAAAAATCATGCAGCATAAAACATATAAAAAGTAATATATTTTCCTATCTAAAAAGACGATATTTGTGGTACTAGAGTGCTTTGTAGTAATAGAAACTAGACCTGGAAATGACCTATTAGTTATCTTGTCTCTCAGTCTTCTAGTACAGAATTTTACTTTTCAGTCTGTTTTCTGTTGCCTCACTATGGCGGAAGATGCCTAAAAATAAAGGTAAAATATATATTTCGATATATTGTCTACCTTAGAGGCTGTTACTTCTCTAATGCCTTGTTACAGCACTTGAGACGACTAGCTGCAGTATTCTTGTCCGTTCCAAACATTGGAACTCTTGGACTAGTGGCAGTGTTCTAAGTGGAAGGTCCAGTATGTGGAATATGCTCAGTTTCCTAGTGTATCAAAATACAGTTTTGATCGTCTTCAGGGTGTTTTGAAATGTGTGACTATTTAGTCAAGCATTTGCTTAACTGATGCTCCAGCCATGGGGCTCTTACAGTAATATGGCAGGATTGATTATGGAATAGCTTATTCTTCTGTTTTCCCAGTTAATCTATTGTACATGTAACCCATTGGTGAGTGTTATAGGTCCACCTCTGTGTTAAGTAAAAGTTACAGAACCCTGGCTCTAGCTGTAGCAGCTCGTGCTTTTAGTCTTTAGGTTCCTGGTTCAATTTACAGGGTGTTGGCTAAGATACACATTAAAAAAAAAAAACCATGACAGGTTAGGAGAGCTGTAAATAGAGAATAGGACCGATATTTCAGGATTTGAAGTACCAGATGGTGGTAGAACAAGCTTTCTGGAACATGGGTAAAAGAAATGTCTGGCAGTCAGCACTATAAACCCAAAGGCTGCTTTAACTTGTTTTATTTTGAAACCAGGCTCATGTGTTTAATTTGCTTTCTAGATTATCTTGGTTTAGATTTAGTCTTGGTCCTGATTTTTAAAGACAACAATGGACTGGACTAGATGTAACTAAGGACCACTCCTCTCTGGAGCAAGGACCTACTGTGATCTTCACTGTCTGATGGCTTTCTGCTGTTACTTAAGATGTTGATCTTTAAGCTATAAAGCAGAGTATCAAACACCTGGATTGGGGGCTGGGTCCACCCTGCTTTTTATGTTTATGTGCCTATCTGGCATATTTAGACTGCAGAATCTAAGCTCCCTTTTGATAAAAGGGCAAGTTTGTGGCCCTCAGGAGTGCAAAGATACCCTTGAAAACATGAACTGAGTGAACTGGTGTGGTGTAGTCTTAAGGCTTGTGTACACTTAAAATGCTGCAGTAGTGCAGTTGCCCTGATGCAGCTGCACCACCGTAACGCTTCAGCAAAGACCCTGGGTTCTCAAACTAGGGGTCATGATCCCTCAGGGGATCATTGAGGTGGTTATGAGGGGGTTGCGAGCTGTCAGCCTCCACTCCAAACCTCGCTTCACCTCCAGCATTTATAATAGTGTTAAATATAAAAAAATGTGTTTTTAATTTATAAGGAGGTCACACTCAGAGACTTGCTTTGTGCAATGGGTCACCAATACAAAATTTTGAGAACCACTGGTGAAGACGCTACCTATGCTGACAGGAGGGCTTCTCCCATTGGCATCGGTAATCCACCTGCCCGAGAGGCGGTAGCTATGTCAATAGGAGACACAACCTCCTGTTGACATAGCGCTGTCTATCCTGGGAGTTAGATCAATATAACTGCGTCGCTCAGGGGTGCTGAGCAATGTAGTTATACTGATGTAAGTTGCTCGTGTAGACCAAGCCTCACTGAATCTACAGACAGCTTGAAACAATGGCTCTGAGAAGTGTGATCTCCCCTGCCCCCATTATTCTCTTTGGAGTGGCAACTCTAAAGACTAATGTCAGCTAAATGTCAGCATTAGCTGTTTCATTGCTCATCACTTCAGCAGATGGGATGAAGGAAGGGGTAGGAGTAAAACTCAGGAGATGGAAATTGAGAAGGGAAGGAAGTGTAGGGGGAAAAAAAGGATAGATACAAAGACAGAGAAGTGGGAGAGAAACTGAAGAAAGGAAGAGAGACAAAGGGCAGCATATTTTCCCATTAATGCTGAGTGTGACAATAACATAGTTTAGTTACTACTTAATGGCTATATTTTACTCCTGATCATTGTTCAAAGCTTTCATAGACATTGTGGATTGAGGAGAGTAACTCCTCGCTTAACGTTGTAGTTATGTTCCTGAAAAACGCGACTTTAAGCGAAATGATGTTAAGCGAATCCAATTCCCCATAAGAATTAATGTAAATGGGGTGGGGGGTGTTAGGTTCCAGGGAAAATTTTTTTTCACCAGACAAAAAACTATATATTATATAGATATACACACAGTATACGTTTTAAACAAACAATTTCACAGCTATGATGATTGTGAAGCTTGGTTGAGGTGGTGCAGCTATTGGGTGGAAGAGGGAGGGATATTTCCCAGGGAATGCCTTGCTGCCAAATGATAAACTAGCATTCGGCTGAGCCCTCAAGGGTTAACACGTTGTTAATGTAGGCTCTCGCACAAGGCAGCACGAACACGAGGGAGGGGAGACCGCATAGCAGACAGAGACAGACACACACCTTGTGTGTATGAGAGAGAGAGAGAGAGAGAGAGATGCACACTGTCCCTTTAAGTAAGCTGACCCACTCTTAAGTGCATTGTCTTTTTAAGTGGATCAGGAAGTTGAGACAGCAGCTGCTGCCCCAAGCTCTCTCTGTCTCTCTCCGTCAGAGACCCCTCCCTGCTCTATATGGAGAAGGAGTAAGCGGGGTGCAGGAGCAGGGGGGATGGGGACACCCTGACATTAGCGCCCTCCCACCCCTGCACAGCAAGCAGAAGTCTCTGGGAGCAGCTGCAAGGCAGAGGGCAGGAGCAGCACATGGCAGTGTGGGGCGGGACAGCTGATCTGCCAATTGATAGCCTGCTGGGTGACTGCAGCACAGGGAACTTAGGGGAGCAGGGAGCTGATGGGGGGGGCAGGGGGGGCTGCTGGTCCACCGTGGTTCCAAGCCCCCACCATTAGCTGCAATGGGCTGCTCTTCCTGCAAGCAGTGGACAAAGCAGGCAGCTGCCAAACAACATTAGAAGGGAGCATTGCACAACTTTAAACGAGCATGTTCCCTAATTGATCAGCAATGTAACAACGTTAACCGGGACGACTTGAAGTGACGAGTTACTGTATGTGTATATTCCCAGTCCATGAACCACAGATATGGAATGTGTCTCTTTCTACAGAATGATTTTGGCACACATACTGTAAGTCTTGGGATCTGGTTATCTGGGAAGTAATCCAATGTCTGGATCTCCCTCAGTTTAAATAGGAGGGGACTGCTGAGATGGTCCCCTTTTTTTTTATTAATTTAATTTTAATTTTAAATTTTTTAAATTTTTTTTATGAAGGGTCATTCACTGTGGATGGAATTTGCTTTCCTTCTTGATCTTGCAGAGCCTATATTAAAAAACAAAACAAAAAAAAACCCAACCCTTTCAAATTTGCTATAAATCACATTTTTGGGGCGTTTAGGGAGGAGACATGCCTCATATCCTTTAGCTCCAGGTAGATCAGTTGTGGGTTAATTGCAATGGGCCTGATTCATGAGTGGATCTCACATTTGGAAAGGCTTCCTAGGAGCAGAATTATTTCTGGAGAAGGGAAGGAGGTGTAAGCAGCATAGGGTGGGTTGGAGGTTGTGCTCTACATGCATATTTGCAGGCTTTTAGTTACAAGGATCTTCAGAACACCAGTGTGAGATGCTTACCTACAAAAATACATTTGAGGAACATAAAAATTAAAAATGTACAGCGGACTGATTAAAGTGATAAGGATATAAAATATACATCATTCTAAATAATAAACTTATAATTGCTGGTGTGCCTTTAAATCTTACAAATTTTTTTTGATTGACCTTGGAAAAACCTCATATAAAAAGGCTGTGTAGTTGGGATAAAAGAGAAACTGAATATCTTAACATTCTAAGTGAGGTATTGATCCTCCAACCTAAAGGTTACTAGGAGTTCATTTTCTGCCAGCGTGGCCCTCCATCTGTAGGCAGTAATACACATGAGTACAGAGTGCACCTGTTCCTAAATTCCTTTTCACTGGCTTTGTGTTTAACCCACAGACAAGAGATCACAGACACATCACCTGGTTTGTCTTCCTCCTCTGAGGGCACTTTTGTTCCCAGGGATGAACAAGCAATAGTTGTAGCCCTCTAAATCAACAGACTAACCTCAACTATAGTTGCACTTAAGCAATGCATTATTTGTTCAATAAAAGAGAAAACAAATGAGATGAGTAATAGTATAAAGAGAGAAAACTTACTCTTGTAAAGATGAAGTTATTGGAAACTGGGCTGCTGTGAGCTGGGAAATATTTGAAAATTGTCTTAATGCACAGTTGATCCTTGGACTTGACAGCCTCTCTGTTTTTGGCCTAAAAGTCTGATACCCGCTTCCTTAGAACTGATTTTTCTTTTTGTAAGCCCCTTCCTGTATTACTTTGTTTCACTATAAGACACTAATTGGTTCTTTTGAGCCTCTCCTTGAAGGCTCAAAGATAGGGCATGGTGTGAATCCTTACACTCACACAAGTTGTTCTGCTGATGTCAGCAAGCCTGTTTCTGTGATTAAGGGCATGGCTACACTTGCAGATGTAGAGCGCTGTGAGTTAAACCCGCCTTCGGAGAGCACAGTAGGGAAAGTGCTGCAGTCTGTCCGCACTGACAGTTGCAAGCGCATTGGCGTGGCCACATTTGTGGCACTTGCAGCGGCATTGGGAGCAGTGCGTTATTGGCAGTTATCCCATAGAGCACTTTTTCCCATTCTGGTGCTGTGGCTTGTGGGAAGGGGGCGTGGAGTGTAGGGCATTCTGGGTCCTGTCCCAACGCCCCGTGATGCATCGGTTTGCATCCCAGCATTCCCTTTGCTTCCATTCACATTTGGTGCCATCTTTCAATGTTTTTTGTACTGAGCACTCTGTTTTCCCTTTCGGTCTGAGGGAACACAGACTGACCCGGAAAAATGCATGACGCACACATCTTTCAGAACACTGGCCTGTTCAGGAAGCTGCAAGCCGGGACTTTTTTCCCAGACCAGAAGATCACCGTAGGGGAAGTTGAAATGCCTATTGTGATCCTTGGAGACCCCACTTACCCTTTAATGCCGTGGCTCATGAAACCCTACACAGGGAGCCTTGACATCAGCAAGGAGCGGCTCAACAACAGGCTGAGCCAGTGCAGAATGACTGTGGAGTATGCTTTTGGCTGTTTAAAGGGCCGTTGCCACTCTCTGTATTGGAAGCTGGACCTGGCCGATAACACTGCTCTACAGCCAAAATGCTTCTGAAATAAATGTAGTCAAACTTTACTAATTCTGGGTCGCTGAGAACGAAAATGATGCTTAAAATTGTTGATTGGCTCTAGTTTTCAAGATATGCTATTGGGCAGTATATACAACCCTTGACTTGGGAATGGTGGAGGATAAATGAGTTATAAATGGAAGGGATCTCAATTTAAACCAGAAATGACTAAAATACATCTTTGACTGGATCTATGAATAAATCTATGACCGGGTTTGGACAGTACTTGCTTTTTAGGCAAAACAATGAATGATGCAATCTGAAGCTGGTATTGCATCATACATGATATGAATTGCATCATGTTATTCCTAGAAGTCATGGATGATGCAATCATAACGAAGCTCACATCACTCTGCTGAACAAATTGCCCTATATCAGCTCTAGAAATCATACAGTGTCGTGCTCTTATTTGTCAGTGTTTAATTTTGCAAAGGGACACATTTCTGTTTAGCCAAAGTGAACAGAGATGCCTCGTACTTGTGTGAACAGTGCAGATAACTTCTGTTATGTTTGTGGTGAAGTGACTTTTGCATCACAGAAGCGCAGTATAATCACTATGGTTAAGAAAGCCTATCACCTTTATTTTGGCTGCAAAATTGGAGATCAGGACAAGAGGTGGGCCCCACATATATGCTGCAACACTTGTGCAACAAATCTTCGCCAGTGGTTGAACAGGAAAAGGAAATCTATGCCTTTTGTAGTGCCAATGATTTGGAGAGAGCCAACAGATCATACCAGCAATTGTTACTTCTGCATGGTGCCTCCAGTTGGGAAAGGTGTGTCAAAGAAGAAAAAGTGGAATGTGCATTATCCAAACATTTCATCAGCTATACGCCCAGTACCCCACGGAGAAGGACTGCCGGTTCCTGGTGCACCAGAATCATTCTCACTTGAGTCAGACGAGGAAGAGGAAGAGGATGAAACTTCTGGTCCTGAACCATCAATGTCGCAGGACCCACATTTTCTCCCATCCTCCTCCCGTGAAGCACACCTCATAACACAAGATGAACTGAATGACCTTGTCAGGGATTTGGAACTACCCAAGAGTAAGGCAGAGCTGTTGGGCTCCAGACTACAGCAGTGGAATCTCCTGGCAGGTGATGTTAAGGTTTCCATGTTCCGTGACCGTCAAAAGGATCTTGTCCCATTCTTCTTCATGGAAGGTAATCTTGTAGCCTGCAAGAACATCGATGGTGTGATGGCAGCCCTCAACATCGTTCACGATCCAGATGAGTGGAGACTGTTCATTGATTCATCGAAGACGAGTCTTAAAGCTGTTTTACTGCATAATGGCAATGTTTTGCTATCAATTCCAGTTGGTCATGCAGTCCATATGAAGGAAACCTATGACAACATGAAACAACTTTTGAGGTGCATAAACTATGACCAACATCAGTGGCAGCTTTGTGGCGATTTGAAGGTTGTTGCTCTCTTGCTCGGTCTGCAGACTGGATACACAAAGTACTGCTGTTTTCTCTGCGAATGGGATAGTCGTGCAAGAGATTCCCACTACATCAAGAAAGATTGGCCACTCCGACAGTCATTGGAGCCTGGGAGGAAAAGTGTTCAGCATCCACCACTTGTTGAATCAAGGAAGATTTTGTTACCACCCTTACACATCAAGCTGGGTCTGATGAAGAACTTTGTCAAGGCCATTGACAAAACACAAGCAGCTTTCAAGTACCTCCGTGGAAAATTTCCCAGGTTAAGTGAAGCTAAGATAAAGGAAGGTGTCTTTGTTGGTCCTCAGATTTGTGAATTTCTTCGAGATGATGCATTTGACCATGCACGGCGTGGCAAGGAAAAGACGGCATGGAAAGCCTTCCAGTTAGTGGCAATAAATTTTTTCAGAAACAACAAGGCAGACAACTATAGGTTGTTGGTGGAAAAACTACTCAAGGCATACAAAAGCCTTGGTTGCAACATGTCACTAAAGATACATTTTTTGCACTCTCATCTAGATTTTTTTTCACCGAATTGTGGAGCAGTGAGCGACAAGCACGGCGAGCGATTTCACCAGGACATTGCAACAATGGAGAAACGCTATCAGGGCAAATGGAGCCCATCAGTGCTTGCAGACTATTGCTGGACAGTGACAAGAGATGCTCCATTTAATGAATACAAGAGACAAGCCAAGAAGCGCCGAGTAGACACTGAATGGGACTAAACTATATACATAATAGTTTTTTGCCTGTTGTTTCATAATACATTTTATTTATATAACCCTTTTGCTGATTTTTAAAGTGTTACATAAACAGGACAGGTGAAATATTATCATGTAAAGTAACCATAAACACATGAAAAGACATAGGTTTACAATTTATGATTAAAACTCTATCTACACAATATACATAGACAAAAGGTAAAAACTTAAATATCTTAGAAACAGTAGCCAATCAGTTTTTTTGTCATATTTGGTGTTTGTCCTTCCCCAAGCACCGTCCGCTGCCACTGGCTACCTTCCTCCTGGCTTGAGAACAGCTCCTGGCTGCATGCATCTAGGGATTCTGCGGGTCTTCCTGCACCTCAGCACCGTCGCTCCCACTTTGCTGCTCCTCCTCCTCCTCCTCCTGCCTTGTTGCACTGGGGTCTGAAGTGTCCATGGTGGTCCCTGGAGTGAAGGTGGGGTCGCCCCCAAGTATCGTGTCCAGCTCTCTGTAGAAATGGCAGGTCGCGGGGGGAGCACCCGAGCGGCTGTTTACCTCACGGGCTTTGCGGTAGGCATTCTGCAGCTCCTTCACTTTAATCCTGCACTGCAGTGCATCCCAGTCATGGCCCCTTTCCATCATGTCCCTTGATATCTGCCCGAAGGTATCGTAATTCCTACGGCCGGAGCGCAGTTGGGACTGGACAGCTTCCTCCCCCCAAATACTGATGAGGTCCAGCAACTCATCATTGCTCCATACTGGGGCTCGCCTGGCATGTGGAAGCATGGTCACCTGGAAAGATGCGCTGATAGCACTCCACGCCTGGCTGAGCAAACAGGAAAGGATTTTTCAAAATTCCCAGAGAATTTAAAGGGCGGGTCTGACGGTTGGTCACCTGAGGGCAGGACAGTAGAGTTCAAAGTGATGACCGGAGTGGCTAGCACAGACATTGTGGGACACTTCTGGAGGCCGATCAGAGCACACTATAGGACCAGGGCATCCATACTGGCGCTGTGGTGCTCCAGCGGTGCCGCAGCAAACATTTTTCTACTCGCTGAGGTGGAGTACCAGCAGCGCTGTAGCCGCAGAGTCAGAACGCTCTACGTGACTTGCCAGTGTGGACGGGGGTGAGCTAGTGTGCCCCCGCGGGGCTCCTTTATTGCGCTGTAACTCTCAAGTGTGGCCAAGGCCTAAGGGTCTGAAGGATTAGTCCCTCTCTTTGACTGTGTAGTGATTCACATATTTCACAGAAGGATTTAAGCAGAGATTTGTAGTTAGATTCCTCCCTCTTCTCCCCCCCCACCGTTAAATTAAAAATTGGTAGGAGGTGCGGGAGAGAGATACTTTAGGATTATTCCCCCCCGAATTAAGCCTGCAAATTCGTGAACTAAAATAACATCAAGACTCAGACTGTGATCCTGTGCTGTGCCTTTCACACCGCGAGAGGCCAGTTGGAAAGGTGGGGTATGGTGGCTTTTGGCCTTAATTATGGGGTACTCTGGGACTCCTGGTGCAATTTAAACAGCCCTGGCTGCCTGTCTAAGTTATGTCAGCCCCATAAGCCTCATGGCTGTCTTCTGTAGTTCCTGTGCCAGGGGAATCCTCCCATGGCTGGACTCGGTGTTTGTGGGGTTCCTGTACATCAGTCCTGTGCATGTTGGAGTGGGGTGACAATCTCCCGCTCCTATTTTACACACAGTGAACAAAACATAGAAACTTGTAATATTCAGATTTAGCAAAGAGAATAAAATATCGAATTGTTCTCAGTTGAAAAGACTGTGAAAGTGGGTAGGTCCCACATCTGATTTTAAGATTTTTCTTAACTATCTGTGATCATAAGTGTTTTTCCCTTTCAAAACAAATGTTTTAATGCTTTCGAAGAGGTGTTTGCGTCAGCTCAGTGCTTATCAATATCCATACAGCAAACCAGTACAGATTCACTGGAGGAAAACATTTCAACTTCTATTTTGGATGGCTGGCATAAACACATTTTAATTATGAGAAATACCATGACCGTATTCTCTTCCCAGTTTTTTGGAAGATACTCATAATTTAGAAAATCATCCTATGTTCTGATTAACCTCTGAAAGAATATCTCAACTTTATTTTATTATTTTACTGGGGATATGGCAGGGAGAACGTGAACTCAATTATATCTTCATCGTAACTAACTTTGTACAGAATATCTATTCCATGGTACCCTCTTTTATGCACATAAGTGTGCAGCTCAGTAAGGGGAATTGAAAATAGTGGTGGCTCAGGGTTTGTTTTTTTTGTTGTTTTTGTTTTTCAGATATCTGTTCTGAACTGTATTGGTACTTGGCTAACTTATTTTTCCTGTTTGTCTTATAGGTTTTGTAAGCGCCACCGGATGAAATCAAGTTCAAATGTTCCCTGTGTCCCAAAAGACTTGTTGATGATGTCAGAACTAGTTCTTCCACAATTCATCTTTAGTCTTATTCAGTACTTAAGAGAAGGATATAACGAACCTGGTATGTTTGAATTTGCATGTGGATAGCATGGTTTATGTTGCTGTCTCTTGATAATTCTTTGTGAAGATGCTAACTTTAGTCTGTGATGAACCTAGTGAATCCTTTCCTAACCACATGTTGAAAGGATCAGAGCTCTGGTTTGGTTTTGTTTTTTTTGTTTTTTTTGTGTGCAATGGGCCAGTACTTGGTGAGCTCAATTTAATTTTAGTCACTGACAAAAAAAATTATTAATGTGGAGTTAAGTTTGCCTTGCATTGGCTTGTGCCCTTCCTGTAAACAGAGGGTATTGTGTATTTCAGAGCACTTTGAAAGTTGAAAGCAGCTCACTTTGGGGTAGGCTGTATCTCCTTAATCTGACAGAACTATGCTAAATTTGCACTATAAAGTCTATTCTAATCCTTGTTGTGGCATATCAGATTTCATAACAGGCTCCCTGTGTGCATGGGTCAGAGAGATATGGCAATTTCCTGCAATATTCTTGAAGAATCTTATTGAATTAAGTTGAAGTATGTTTGGAGTCCATTATATTCAATGCAGAGTTTATTTATTATTGTGGGCAGAATTGTATGTAACTTCTTTGGGGGTGCGGGGGAAGAGATGGGATGTATGAGCCTGGGGAAGTGTTATGAGCTTCAAAGGACTGTAATTGAACAATGTAATTGAATGGGCCAGACAAGAATGGACTTTTGGAACAGTTTTGTGTAGTTTTCCTGAGGAATCTCTAGGGGAAAGTGAATGTAAATATCCCACTTTGTGCAAAAATCAACCTTTTGAAGCTACATCCCAAAGAGAGGACCACTGTCTGCTGATTATTGTTGGGGTTTCCCCAAGACCTCTTCTTCTTCTCAGTTCCCCAAGAATTCAGTTCGACTCCGAACTCATCACTGGAGTTTCTTTATTGGCATACAATCAAACTACTCTTGAGTTGATCAGTTTCTAGCATAGGGATGAGCGCAGGGCATACCACATATACATAGTTGCATAGCAGACCTCTTCCTTTATATACATTTACACGTTGCACTGCATTTACTGTATATTGCATTATATGTTTTGGGATTGGCTTGGTTACTTTGTAGGAACCAATCCCTGTGCAGCATGCTCTGTCTATGCACCGTCCATGTGTTACTTACTCTATACCTCATCTTTATGTTCCCGACTTCTCTTGTCCATTGTAAATGGCTTCTTGGGTATCTCCCTTGTCTTAGCTAGTACAGACATTCTGTTTCCAACCTGCTGATTCATTTACCTCCCTAATCTTTTCTCTCAAGACATGAGGCCTCACCCATGTCCAATTACTCATGTCAAGCCAGGCCTACAATTACCTGTTCCTGGAATCTGAAGATCAAAGGCCCAAGCTGTAGAAAGGAAAGACTGAACTATTTATGGTGTTTCTTGTTCTGAGTTAAGGCTGTTATGAACTTATAACCACAGAAAACCCCCTTTTTAGGGTTTGAAGGACTAACTCCTATCAAAGCTCTTGTTAAAACGTGGGGGAGGGGGTAATTTCTGGTAAGCTTACTGGCATGCAGGTTATTTTATTATTTTAAAAAAAAATTCTGTAATGCTTTCATTTTAAATTGGCTTGCTTATAAAGATCTATGTGTTTTTTGAGTGCTGGCAATTAGTTATTCATAGTCTTCGGAGAGAAAGCAAAGTACAGATGCAGCCTGGAAACCTCCCAGTCAGGAGAGAGAGAGAACTCCTGATTAGCTGGGAACCTAAAGTGGGTGCCCTTGGTGGACCGTGGAGGTGGAATAAAGATGCAGTTGCCCTGAACTATGATGTGGATTTTAGAGCATTTTGGAAAATTCTCTATTTAACAGAAAGCTCTGAATCAGTCTTAACCATCCTCCATAACACTAATTTTTTAAAACTGTAATTAATGTCTCTAGTAATGCTTACACACAAGGGGACAAAATTAAGGTTTCACAAGCAATTGTAATATTACTTTAACATAGCTTTTTGTATGTAATTTACTTTTTTTTAAAAAAAAAAGCAAATTGAAAAATAGAAATTTCATCTTGTGGAGTGATATTGACATACACATGATTCATGTGGTTACATTTCAGTCAAATACGATTTTCTGTTGTATAGAGATCTTATTTCTTTGAAAGTAATACACTGACAACACTGGCTATGGCCATTCATTTTGCTCTGTAAGTTCACTATGTATTTGTATTATTGCCTTTGCATCATAGTACTAACTTATAGTGTCCCTATTGTTTCAGTCCTGGATCTCTCTTGATCATAAATCCAATTGTCTAATGTTGTATGTTTGTCAAATGGAGATAATTCTTAAGGGAGACTAGACTGTCTATAAATACATTTTACTGGTGGCCTAACTAGTGTTTTAATCTGTTGAAATGTTCAGTACAATCCTTTGTTGAAGCAATACAAATGAAATGAAACAATTGTCTTTCTCTGCCTTAAACTTCTTTTATTGGGTTTCCAGCTCTTGATCTGCCATCAGAAAAAGACCTTCACAGAATCCTTCAGATGTTGGAGCCTCATGTTTCCTTTCTAGAAGACTTGACCAAAATGGGAGGAGCAATGCGATCAGTCCTTACCCAGGTTTTGACAAACCAACAGTTTTACAAAGATCTGAGCTCTGGTGAGTTCATGCATATTCCTGTTGTTAAATGTTTAAATTATTAGAAATTTAAATTGAAGCCATTTTTGTTCATTAGCAGCCCAGTGTACTGTATTCTTTTGTTCCGATGTCACCAAAAAGATCAGAAAAATAATTATAAGAATAATTATAAACTGACATCTGAGTTGATTGCTATTTTTAGGGCTTGAGAAGCCAATGGTAATTTTGCTGATGTAAGAACTGTGGAGTAGGGTCTTTTGTGGCACAAGTATTTTTATAAGGACATATAATTTCAATAAATATTTTTATAATTGGTCTAAGATCAAGAACAGAGCTGACTTAACTAACACTTAATTACCATAAAAACATATGATCATAAACGCCTCATATTTTATTTTAGGACCTGCTCTCATAAAGAATACCTGTTGCTGCCTGAGGCTGTGGGTATTCTGTTCAGAGTAAAAATAGCCTGATACATAAGCCACCTATTTTCTTTCTCTGATGCTCCCCCCTCCCATCCAGCCCAAAATGTTACACAGTCACTGGTTACGGGGACCTGATGCAAATGAACTCCCTGCTTTCTGTAGCTTGCTGCTTTCATTTTTGAGTCTTTCTAACCTACTTCTACATGACTGCAAAGCAGAGAGGAGTTACTCTGGCGTTAAGTTAGTGTAATTATCTTGAACAGCTGTGGGTTAAAGGCGGGCTAAACTCTTGGACAGCACTCTCTTCTATCTTAAAGAGAAATACTTACGAATACTGCTGAAAAGTACTTTGCCCTGCTCTTCTCTCTCCCAAATTCACTTTTTCATGCTTTAAGGGAAAAGTCTTTTGGGAGCCAAGCATGATCTCTTTTGAATGAAAGAAGTTTAATAATTTTTACTCTGCAGGGGAAAAGCTCACCCTGCATCACAGAGTAGCAGACTTCCTATGCATGTTGTGCTTAGGTGGAAGAGCCTGTTTTTTTGTTTTTTGTTTTCTCCCCCTGGGGGTGGAGGTGGAGTTGGGAGAAGGGAAGGATTGGGTGGAATAAGGAAGTATGCCTGCAGGAATAGGGAACATACCTCTATGAGTGGAGACCTAGTCTCCATGGAGGCAGAACATAGCAAGGCCTGAGGCGTTTTTGTGGTCCACTTGCTGCATAGGTTAACTCTGGCTGCAGGGAGCAGGTGGCCAGCTAAAAAGGATGTTGTCATCTCTGTGGCATTTGCCTTTTCATTGTTTAATAGCTTGCTTAAAAACTTGAAAACAAAATTATTTCCCCATAAATTTTTTTTTTTGCTAGAGAAATACTGATTTTTTTTTTCCCTAGCCGTTTGTCTTTGAAGATTTTAATTCAATGTGTGCAATTTATTTACTTCTTTGTGAACCAGCAACTTGGATGTGAGTGGAAGTGTCTATAGTTCTGGGAATAATCTTGGTTTACTGCTGCTGCAGTAGTCTCAACTCAACTTTATTTTTGGATCTCAAAATAAAAAAAAAGTGGCTGTTTTTTCCTGTTTGATGCTCTTAGAACATTCTCTGCCAAAATTTAGACAATTTTTAAAATGAGTTTTATATATCAGGCCTAATTCACTTCAGTATCCTTTTATTTCCACCAACTTGGGGTTTCTGTCTCTATCTCTTCCCTCCCCTTCCTCCCCCCTGTGTTGAGCTGAAGATGCCTGAAGTATTATAGTAGGTAGCAGTCTTGCTTCAACGGAAATGATGGGTGCCTTGATTAGAAGAAAAATGCTTCTTGATTTGGAAAAAATAACGGATCAGAAAAGTCTATTGTATTTTGGATTTAAATTCATCCACTGGCAAACTGACTTTGTGTTTGTTTAGGGTCAAATTTGTAGACTTGCATCTCTAACTCTTTTGTTCATATCTTTTTTAAATATTGTGGACCACTTTTTAAATTTTTAATCTTGTAAAATAAATGCTTTTGGAACGAATCTCATTAAGTGAGGCCTCTTGTGTTAGTACATGAGCTGAATACTTGTTTGTCTTTGCGTTAATGTTGTTTTAAATATATATTCAAGGTGTTGGAGAAAATGCATGTGCAAAGAAAAGTCATGAAAAGTACCTCATAGCTTTGAAAGGCTCTGGACTGGCATTTCCTGAGGATAAACTTGCATGTGGTATGCAGGAGCAAGCATCTGGGACTAGCACTTTAGCAATTCAAGGTTTGTGTAGAAAAACATCGTGGGTGGGGGGGAAATCTTGCTTTTAAAAAAAAACTTCTCTTGTGTCCTAAACAGTATTTGAAGTGCTTCATGGAATTAAACTATTTGTAGGGATCACTTCACATACTGCCAAAATGCAGGACCCATTGTAACTGCACCAAGAAAACTAAACATAATACTTCAGGAATAGGATGTGAACAATAATCCTTATCCAATCAGAGAATTAGTGGAATTCAAGTAGGCAAGATGTAATTACTCATATTGGAATTTAGGGATTGTAACTGGGTTAAATCCTTATTATTACAATAGTGCCCTGGATTTTTGATGGCCAGAAGTGATCAGGAACTCAGTTTGTCTCTTCTGAAAGAATGTTTTTCCACCAACACGGTGCACTGAAGCACTATGGTGGGACCTAATTCTGAATCACAAGCATCACTTCTTCAAGTACCCTGAATATCCCTTGGAGATCTCCCCTCCAAGTACTGCCAAGCCCAGTACTGCTTATCTTGTGAGAGCTAACGAGATCAGTATGAGGCAGTGTGGCTATAGCTGAGATTGTTTTGTGTTTCTTTATGGGTCATTACATCTCATAAAATGTGTCTCTCGTCAGTACAAGAATTGTGAAGGAAATCTTTATTTTATTTTATGTTTATTTCAAAAGGTTTAGCAGGCGCTACAACAACATCAGGACAAGGAGAGTCTTCAGATGAGGTGAGATTTTTTTTTCTCAAAGAAATCAAATAGAAATGTAACAATATATAAACAGAGAGAATACTTTAGTCCAATCCTGCAAATCTTTAATACTCGGTGTATGTCTGTTTAGTTCAGTGGAGAGAACATCTGTTAGTAGGGATCTACAGGACCAGCTCCTTATGCCCTTGCTCCACTAAAGAACTCTAATTTAAAAAAAAAAAAAAATCTCGTTGCTAATACTGCTTCAGCTGAACTGGTGTAAGCAACATAGATATGTGATGTCACAGTTCAGGGCAACTGCGACCCATATTCGCCCCTCGTGGTCCAACAAGGGCACCCACTCTAAGCTCCTAGGTCCTCAGCCATCATGGTTAGTTTACTAAGGCAACTTTTTAGTAAACATTTAGTAAACATTTAGTCACATTTTTAGTAAAAGTCATGATCAGGTCACAGGCAGTAAACAAAAATTCACAGCCTGTGACCTGTCCATGACTTTTACTATATACCCCTGACTAAAACTTGGGGAGGAGGGGGCTGAGGGAGGGCGACCCAGATGCTGATGGGGGGATGGGTGGGCAGCAGAGCGCAGCCCAGGAACCCCACTGCTGATGGTGGGGTGGGGGTTGGTGGGGCCGGCAAGCTCCCTACCTGGCCCTGCACCTCCCTCCCAAACAGTACAGTTTGGGTGTGGGAGGGGGCACGGGATGGGGTGAGGTGGGCTCTGGGCAGAGCTTACCTGGGGGGCTCCCCGGAAATGGTGACATCCCCCTCACTCAGCCGCTACGGGGAGGCGTGGCTAGGCAGCTCTGCAGGGTGCATGCACGCTGCCTCTCCCTCCAGGCACTGCCCCCACAGCTCCCATTGCTGCAAAGCCAGTGCTCTGGGTGGAGGCAGCGCACAGAGCTGCCTGGCCACGCCTCCACCTAGCAATTGAGCGAGAGGGAGGATGTCGCTGCTTCCAGGGAGCCCCTCAGGTAACAGCCTCCTGGAGCCCGCCTCACCCCGTCCTGTGCCCCTGCCTCTTCCCACACCCAAACTCTGCTGTTGCTGAGGGGTGGGGGTGGGGGACGGGACGTGGGGGCCCAAGACTGCCCCAGCAGTGGCCCGTGTGACTGGCGCAGGGGCTGCCTGAGCTGCCCCTGAGCCAGGCGCACTGGCCGCTGCAGAAGTCACAGAGGTCACGGAAAGTCACGGAATCTGTGACCTCCATGACAAACTCGCAGCTTTATTAGTGACCCCTGTCTCTCTCCCTCTTGGCTTGGCTTTTTCTAGGCTGTGCACTTCCCTGCCTACACTGTGATGTCCCAGCAAGCCAGCCTGCCTAAACAGGCCAGCATCTGTGCTTTGTTTTCTCGCTAATGGCTATGAACAGTGGAATTGCCCACAGTTACAAGTTACCACACAGCTCTTCATAAGCAAGCAAATTTATTTTTAAAGTGAAAGCATTACAGAAAAAACATTAAAAAGAGTAAAAGAACCTACATTTGCTAAAAAACTTAACCAGAGGTCACCCGACTCCAGTCTTGAGCTCTGGTAGCTTCAAGTCCATAACTGGGTTTTCCCCCAGGTTATAAATTCATAACTGTTTCATATTCAGAACCAGAACCACCATGAACAGCTCAGTATCAGAGGGGTAGCCATGTTAGTCTGGATCTGTAAAAGCAGCAGAGAGTCCTGTAGCACCTTATAGACTAACAGACATATTGGAGCATGAGCTTTCGTGGGTGAATACCCAGTTCGTCAGATGCATGTAGTGGAAATTACTGAACAGTTCAGTTTTTCCTTTATACAGCTTGTCCTTTGATCTTGGCCTCATGTAACAGGTGATCAACAGAAAGTGACCTACTCAGAGCATAGCTTCAAAAGGTTTGATATTTGCATAATTGGAGGTGAAGTATTTATATTTACCTCCCCCTAGATATTCCCCAGGAAGTTCACTTACCACTTTTTGTTGCAAAAGTCCATTCTTGTCTGACACTTTGTTCAGTATAGTCCTTTGAACACCCAGGTCTGTCATCTAGTACATCTCTCTCCCACCCCACCCTCAGGAAGTTACATACAATTCTAGCCCACAGGAATACATAAACCATTAATTTAATACCATAGGCCCCAGAGATACTTAAACTTAATTCAGTAGATCACCCAAGGATATGGCAGGAAATTGCTATATCTAGCACAGGTGGCTCTCTCTTTCCAGCAGTCATTTTCAGCATCATGTCCATTAGACTTGTTCTAAGTAGGTTTAATACAAATGATGCTAAAAGAGGTGTGAGCAGTGTTAGGCACTAGATATCCCAGCGATGCTAACACTGGTGCAACTGAGCTGGTGATAGCAACAGTGGGAATATTTTCTTATGTAAATTCCCCTGGTGTAGATCTGGCCTTATTTACTAATCATGTTTGGTAGGGAAGAAGGAGAAAAACCTATGTTTAGGTTAGCTGGAATCAGCAAAAAGAATTGATGGGGAATAGTTACGTCGCTGTAGAGTTGCTTTATTAATGTATTCTTAACTTACTTGAAATATTGTTTTTATGGACCTAATTTTTTTTACTAAACCTTGAACCGTCTTCCGGATGATAGCTTAGTCCCAGCTGACAGGAGCAGACAACAGTTATTTCTAACTTGTTCAGACATCTGAGCAGGGAGACGGAACAAACTTTTTAAATGCTTTAAAACATCATCGTTGGCAAGGACTTTTAGTTTATCCTGAAATCTATTTGAACAGGTGTAACAGTGAAAAATCTATTGTTTGTTATACCTACAATAAGTTACATCAGATGTTTGCCTCTGTTGTCACCAGCTCACAGCATGTTAAGCTCTCAGCAGTGCTATTTATAAGTTGACATTTTTCAAAGCACTGCTTGCTATTCTTTAACCATATCTTTACACAAACAAAACCCCACAATATGAAATAACAACTAGAAATACTACTGATGAGATATTAAATGAAACAAAAGAAAGTTAATCTTAATATTCTGAATTTGATTCAAAATGATGCTCACTCCTTGTTTGTGATTGCTCTATTATGAGGGAAGGAAATGGACGCTATTGTGGTAGTTTGGGGAGGGATCAGATATGGCATTCCTTTTGGAAAGGATGGTGGGGTGTGACTGGGGACTAGGGAGGTATACTGGTACGTGGAAAGGGAAAAGGATTTATTTCACTGCGTGAAGTATAGCAGTTTAAAAGGAAGGTTGGGGAATAGAATGGAAGGCTCAGGGGAAAGGAATTGCCTGGGTTAGTGGGGAGAGAATAGCAGCAACTGAAATATGCCTGTCAGTTAGTGTTACACCTTGTAGACATTTCATTCTTTCTTTCTTTCCAATCTCCAGTATAAAGCTGCAAATCGCCATATGTTAGATCAAACTAGCAGCTATGTTAAGCATGCAGTTGTTGTTTTTATTATTTATTATTATTAAAACTGAGAAATTTGGTCTTATGTGGGATCTGAGTCAAGTTCTCAGTTACCGTATTGAAATGTAATCTCAAAGAGCATGGGTGGCATTTTCACACTTTATCTCAACCAAGACTTTTATTTAGAAACATCTATAGCAAGAAGGATTAACAATAAACAAACACAACCAATTTTAATTTATGAGTACACTTTTTTCTTAATTTTCCTGACATATTTTCAGACAAATTGGAGATTACAAGTAAATATGATATGGGATGAGGGTAAAAATAACTTCCATATCCCCTCAGTTTTTTTAGTAACTCAAAAAGAGACTGAAGGGCCTTTTATAAATGTGGGACCTGAAATGCACATTTGTAAATATAAATCCAGTTAACTTACTCTAAGCTACTTTAATAAACAAGCTTTTAACCTTGTTCAGTTTCTACAGTGCAAATTATTGCAAGGAAAATATTACTTACTTTTCAGTAACTCTGCATCAAGAACACTAAAGCAAAACTGCCTTACAGCAAAATCGAAAATAAGTTTGTTAGAAAAGATCGTGCTTTCTCCTCATGTAAGACTTTTTTATTTCCTGAATAAGTAGGAGTGGTGAATTATTCTGTCCTTTATAATTCTAAGTGTATTTTAGTTCATGGGAGATTAATTGGAGAGAGATGGCATTCAACAAGGTACTTTCCCTTTTGTATTTAGGATGAATCTAAAAAGATTAGTGTTCAGGATACATTGCTGTTAAACTTCAACTCTTTCCATTAAGATTTAATCCTCACCTACTGTGACATGGGAGACAAATAATCAGCACACATTTCAGTTGAAGAAAATATTTTTCAAGAAAATGATACTTTATTCCCCAAATTTGATCACAGCTTTCATCCTCTTAAATGGACAAAATCGCACATTTCATAAACTCTAATGAAGACAAATATATTTAACTTGTTTCTCTAGTATGATAGTGGGTGCAGTGTCATCTGCTTGTTAGAGCAGTAGACTTGGAGGCCAGGATCCAGCATCCTAACTCATATATCTGTCTGCATGTCACTTTCTCCTTTTATGCCCTATCTTTCCCATTTAAGTGGCGGTGATCATGTTTTTAATCTAAATTGGTTTCTGTAAGACTGGCTTGCTTGTTTATAAAGGGCTCTGTGCACTTCAGCTGACAAGTGCCTTTTATATATCTGAAATATTACTTTATTTGCTAGGGCTCTTCTAATTGTAACTGGCTGCCAACAAATTAAATTATTTCAATGTTGGATAGAAACATTTAAATTGATTAGAAAATGTCTATTCAATTATTTGTGTTGCCATCTCAGATTCATAGTTGTTGTTTGGCTGGAAAAGCCAGAAGAGGCCATGCGTGCAAAAAACAAACAAACCCAAAACAAAAGAAACACCTACAAAGGGATAAAAATTAAACTTCATAGTTACATGTACCGTATCTAGATATTTTACCTATGTAAACATTTTTTAGCAATTCGTTTCAGAAAGAAAGTAAAGTAGCCAGCAAAATGTAATAAAATAAGCAGTCATGGGATAAGAGGGAATGTTCTCTCATGGATTGGTAACTGGTTAAAAGATAGGAAACAAAGGGTAGGAATAAATGGTCAGTTTTCAGAATGGAGAAAGGTAAATAGTGGTGTCCTCCAGGGATCTGTACTGGGCCCAGTCCTATTTAACATATTCATAAATGATCTGGAAAAAGGGGTAAACAGTGAGGTGGCAAAATTTGCAGATGATACAAAACTACTCAAGATAGTTAAGTCCCAGGCAGACAGCGAAGAGCTACAAAAGGATCTCGCAAAACTGGGTGACTGGGCAACAAAATGGCAGATGAAATTTAATATTGATAAATGCAAAGTAATGCACATTGGAAAACATAATCCTAACTAACTATATATATATATATATATATATATATACACACACACACACACAATGATGGGGTCTAAATTAGCTGTTACCACTCAAGAAAGAGATCTTGGAGTCATTGTGGATAGTTCTCTGAAATCATCCACTCAATGTGCAGCGGCAGTCAAAAAAGCGAACAGAATGTTGGGAATCATCAAGAAAGGGATAGATAATAAGACAGAAAATATCATATTGCCTCTATATAAATCCATGGTACGCCCACACCTTGAATACTGCGTGCAGATCTGGTTGCCCCATCTAAAAAAAGATGTACTGGAGTTGGAAAAGGTTCAGAAAAAGGCAACAAAAATTATTAGGGGTATGGAACGGCTTCTGTATGAGGAGAGATTAATAAGACTGGGACTTTTCAGCTTGGAAAAGAGGCGACTAAGGTGAGAGATGACAGAGGTCTATAAAATCATGAGTGGTATAGAGAATGTAAATAAGGAAGTGTTATTTACTCCTCATAATACAAGAACAAGGGGCCTCCAAATGAAATTAATAGGTAGCAGGTTTAAAATAAACACAAGAAAGTATTTTTTCATGCAACACACTGTCAACCTCTGGAACTCCTTGCCAGAGGGTGTTGTGAAGGCCAATACTATAATGTGGTTCAAAAGGGAACTAGATCGATTCATGGAAGATAGGTCCATCAATGGCTATTAGCCAGGATGGGCAGGAATGGTGTGCCTAGCCTCTGTTTGCCGGAAGCTGGGATTGGGTGTCAGGGCATGGATCACTTGATGGTAACCTGTCTGCTCATTCCCTTTGGGGCACCTGCCATTGGCCACTGTCAGAGGACAGGATACTGGGCTTGATGGACCTTTGGTCTGACCCAGTTTGGCCATTCTTATGTTCTAAATGAATAAAATACGTTAAAATGTCTGAACTCGCATGTAATAATGTTGTCCTTGGGGAAACCATTTTTTAAAATGTATCGAGTTTGTGGTTCCCATAGTAGATAAAACATTGTCCTATTACCCCGTATGTACAGGGTCTCCTGTTGTTTTTTACCTATGTGTTTTAATCCAGAAGTGAATTACAGAGTATTTACTCTCTGCAGTAAAATCTGTACAGCTATTGATTTTTGTAATCTCTTCCCCTACTCCAGGAGGACCAGGATGGAAGCCAAGGTGTGGGCAAGCGCAAGAGGGTGAAACTAAGCAGCAGTACCAAAGGTATTTATGACGTAATGATCTCCATTTATCATGCTTGCTTTTTGTCCATCTTATTGTATCTAAGAACGCTCAGTCTGTTTTCAAGTCCTGGGAAGCTGCATGTGACACAGGCATTTAATTTGTCAGTGAGTATTTTTAATCTGCAGCTCTCATCTCATGAGGGAGCAAGTACCACCATTCAGTATTTGGTGTCAACTGATCATTTGTCACCTTTGTTTTGCAAGGGAACTTCTAAAAACTCATTGTGTTGTCAGTATTTAGGTGGAAGGTTTTTCAAATGCTAATAAATTAAAAAATCTAGTGGAAAGCTTAATTTGTTCCTGACAATGTCTTTCTTTATGTTGGTGTGCAATATAATTGCAGTTTGGGCCAGACAAGAGCACTTCCCCTCTGATCCTTTTTGGTCTTAAAGTAAACCAATCCTGTAATGACACTTTAATATGAAAAGAGGTGTCATTAGAAATAGATTTTCAAATGGAGAGTCCTTTGAAATTACTCACATTTATATCTTGCCTTTAAATCAATCCTCTCTGTAGGCCACATCCTGCAATGTCTAGTCCAATTTAAGCAAAATTCCCACTGAGGTCAATGAGAGTTTTATCTGAAGAATGACTGACAAAGTACATCAGGATTTAGCGCTTTGGGGATTGTAGGTGGGAGAATATCCATGTCTTATACTTTTTGTTGTTAGGTTCGTTGTTCTGAAAAGGTGCTAATGGCAATGGTTAATGCCTTCCATACTGATATTTTCAAGAGACAAATGCCTCCCTTTCTTTAAAATTACATTATACCATTACTTGTAGGTGTGACAAGACAGGAAGATAGCACTGGGTAGCCACAAGGCATAAGAAGGGAATATCTGAAGGGAAAACAGTAATGAAGGCATGAACAAAGCTTTGGAAAGACTTGAAAGTGAGGATGTGGAGTTTGAATTTGAAATGGAAAGGTACAGGAAGTGAACACAGAGATTTGAAGGAGTTGTGATGGTGGGAGATGAAAATTATAATTTACGGTGTTTCACATATACTGGGCAGAATAGAGAGAGAGAGAGGCTAAAAAAGAAGACATAACTATAGTTTTAACAATGGCAATTTTTGTAATTGGCAATTAAAATTTAGGAAATGTATTGAAATATTATAAGAAAACCATAGTTTGCTCTTCAGGAACTTACAATTCAGAGACAAGACACAAAAGCAGAGAAGGGAGCTCGCTAGCTAAGACACTTCTATGAGTCTTTACAGTTTAACCGAAGTTCCTAAAAGATAAAGTAAAATCCTCATGACTCCAGAAATAATGCAGTTTCCTTAATAAAAGTGAACTTGTATTGTGGGGCAGGAAATTCAGGCCTAGAAGTTGTCAAATGCCTAAATGGACATCATTTAAGACATTTCAGCAAAATTATTCTTTTAATTAAAGCTTTCGTTTCCCCCAGGCTTGTAGTCTCCCCTCCTCTGAGGCGTCTCAACATGGACTGTGCTAGTGATGTTGATAGCTCCTAATGTCAGCCCCAGAGGAGGGAGTCTGCCAGTGGGGGAAAGGTAAGTTTCTGTTTTTATTAAATATTACATAGTTTTCTGAAGTTTTCAGTATTCGTATTTTATGTCCTATAGGGTATAAAATAAGAGTATTAAAAGAAAATTTTAGAAAACTGAGTATTGAATAAAAACAGATTTTACCTCTTCATAAAAGCAGATTCCCTGCCCCAGCATAGATCTTTAATGGTACAGTCTTCACAGCAGTCTGTGCATTTGTGATACCTTGGCATACTAACACTGATATCCCAGGAGAAGAGTTTTCAACAGCTATAAATTTATTTTTTTTGTGGTGATAGGAAAAATAAAAAGAAGATTTAAAAGACTTAGGTGACGCTTCGGTACAAAATGTGGGTTTGGGTATTGAGCAGCATATTATAAAATTGTTCTTTTCTCTTTGTTTTGTTTTGCTGTTTCTAAAACACTCATCCATCTAAACGATCTAATTTATAAGACATTTTCAACCCTATAGACACTATTTTTTTTTATTTATAAAAAAATTGCATAATACTTTTCACAAGCATAGGAGTAATAGCTTTGATGTCCTAGACAAACTTGGATAAGAGCCCTCTTTCTAAATTCTTCAGCAGGTAAAATTGGATCTGGTGGTGGTCCCTCCCTGTCCTCAGGCTGTTGTATAGAGTTGTTATGCACCATTAAACTGCCATGTTTCTGGTCTGAGGAAGCTGCACTTCAGTAGTGGATAATGAGTGTGTGTGAACAGCATACATTATTGGTGTCCACATATTAGAATATCTGAAGTGTACCTAGAATTATAGGACTGGAAGGGACTTCAAGAGGTCATCTAGTTCTAGTCCAGTCCCCTGCATTCATGGCAGGACTCAGTATTATCTAGACCATCCCTGAGAGGTGTTTGTCTAACCTGCTCTTAAAAATCTCCAATGATGGAGATTCCACAACCTCCCTAGGCAATTTATTCCAGTGCTTAACCGCCCTGACAGTTAGGAAGTTTTTCCTAATGTTCAACCTAAACCTCCCTTGCTGCAGTTTAAGCCCATTGCGTCTTGTCTTATCCACAGTGGCTAAGAAGAACAATTTTTCCTCCCTCTTTCTTGTAATAACCTTTCATGCACTTGAAAATTGTTATCATGTTCCCTCTCAGTCTTCTCTTTTCCAAACTAAACAAACCCACTTTTTTCAATCTTCCTTCATAGGTCATGTTTTTTAAACCTTTAATCATTTTAGTTGCTCTTCTCTGGACTTTCCCGCTTTTGTCCAGATCTTTCCTGAAATGTGGTGCCCAGAACTGTACACAATACTCCATTTGGGGCCTAATCAGCCCGGAGTAGAGCGGAAGCATTACTTCTCGTAATCATTGGGTCTGTTGTGCAGATGGATGATTTCAATCTGCATGGTTGTCAAGCTTGCATCTTTAATCAGTAGTAAATTCATACACACACCTTTTTTTAAAAGGGAGGAGGATGAGACCCTAAATTATTGTTGCATGCTTGCTGTAGTAAGTGACTGGTGATTTTTGATCGAATATTCAGAGAAGTAAAAATGAATTTTCTGATATCACGCTTCCAGAACATAGATTTTTTTTTCTTTGTTTGGATTAGAAAAAGAGACTCCTCATGAAAATGCCTCTCAAGTTTAAATTCATATTTCTTGTGATATTTTAACAATTTCTGAAAATTTTAACATAGTGGTCAGAGTCCACCACTGGCATATGACTGTGGAATGTTGGCTCTGCTGGTGGTAAGCTCACCTGGAGCGGGCAAAGTGGCACAAAATGCTAGCAAATCCCCCTTCACCGTTGGGCCAAAAGTCATCCAATACACTCCACAAGATGATTGGGTCTGGCTTGGAGGGGTGGGGAACAGTGCCAGGCCAGGAGATGCACTGATTCAGCATTTCTTGCACTGCCTGCCCTGATTTGGGGGAGCCAGTTGGAATTTATCTTTGCCTTCTCTGGGGGAGAGGTGGCATTATTGCTGCTTGCCCTCCTCTGGGGCAAGATTCCTTTTCCCCTAGCCCGGTTGACTCCAATAGGTACAGGAGGGTTATATTTGCATAAATCTCTCCATGCTGTAGGAGTGGCCAGGTTATGTTATCTGTGAATAGTAAGTATTACAGCTTTGAAGGACAGTGAAGACACTGTGTGATCTAGTAGACTCATAATGAGTCTGGGAGTTGAGATAAACTGGGTTTTGATCCCTGTTCTTCTACTAACTTGGTTTATAATTTTTGGAAAAGCTGCTTTATTTATCTTTTTTTTTTCATTTTATAGAATTGGGATAATACTTGCCTACTTCACAAGATTGTTTTGAGAATGTATTCTTTGTATGTAAATTGATTTGAAGAATTAAAATATTATGTAAGTGTTAAATTTTATTTAAAGGTTTTAAAAGTTTGCAAACAGATCACATATGTTTTTAGGAATTACACCTAATTTATGTCACAGTTTTAACATTCAATTAGTGTGGGTCAGATTCTGCCACACTTGCTCCTGTTGAATATTACTGTACTCCATCAGTAATCCCACTGAAGTCAATGACTAAATCTTCAATTTATATAAATTGTTGTAGCTCAGTTGAAGTCACTGGAACTATGACAATTTCCATCAGCTGAAGGTCTGGCCCAATGTAACTATTTGCAGAGTAAGTCAATACCCAGTGTAAGGCTGATAGATTGGGTTCTGTATAAGGGCCTGATTCTGCAGCTGATTTGTACCGAGGACTTCCATTGATGACTGCAGGAGTTCTATACATGAAACCATTTCAAGCATATACGCTATACAGTATTGGTGATAGCTAACTTTTTTCCTCAAGTGTTAAAAAACCCTTTTATCAACATTAGCAGGATGGTAGCATTAAGATGTTACTGATTCTTAGATATTTGCATCTAGTAAGTTAAATAGAATATTAATAAACTAAGGTTGAAATGTCCTTTACAAAACCTAAAGTCATTCTGAAGTCTTCCCCCCCCTCTGTTCTCCTACTTTTTATGCAGATCAGTCCATCATGGATGTTTTAAAGCATAAATGTTTTCTTGAAGAATTATTATTTTGGACAATAAAATATGAATTTCCACAAAAGATGGTAACTTTCTTACTCAACATGCTACCAGATCAAGATTATAAGGTATTTGCATGCCCGCCTTCCCTCCCAAAACAATTTCCTTTACTCACTTGTATTGCATCTTGCGTGAGTACGCATATGGTTGATATAAATCATTAATATAACAAACCCTGTGTTCTTTTATTATTTGAGGGTTTGTTGGTATGCCCAGAGCCGTACAATACATGGAAGGAGATGTGGACAAAACAGGTTGGCTGAATAATTCCGTTCTGAAAATTCCTTCAGGAGCCAGAGTATTGTGTTTGTTTTGTTGTTTTGGCTATTTCCTTTATAGCTCAGAAGCTTTGTTAGACTTTATAAGATCTAGCTCTCTGAAGGGAAGATACCTACAAGCCTTCACAGTTTTAGTTTCCAGTCTTGGAGCAAGAGCAATATCAACAAACTGTTTCTCTACACCCCTCTCTCCCGCACCCCCCAAGTTTCCTTAGATATCAGATATTTAGGATGGGGAAGAGACATCTGCTCCTGAGATATTTTGTTACTGTTAAAGAGTTCTATATACTCTTTAGAACTAGTTCAGTTAAAGGTCCAGTGCATGTAATTCTTGTGGCAGGAGGATGTGTTAATACAATATTTTTTCTATGATAAAAATTAGCTTGACTGCTTTATATAGTTTTTAATTAGGTTTCCTCAATCCTCTGTTGCTAATTTTAAAATCTCTTGAAAAATGTCAGGCTTAACTATAGACATTTTTACCTATGCCACCCATAATAAACTAAGGAATAAATAATAACTCATATCTCATCTGGTTATAAGAAATGACTTGGTTCCACATCTTTATTGTGAAAGAATATCTGCTGTCATTGAGACCTACTAATTTTAATGTGTGTAACTAATGACTTTTGGAAACAGAACATTATGCCTTGTTATCTCTACAGCACCTGAAGTGTGTCAGGTAGGATTGGTCACTTTTTTTTTTTTTTTTATCAAACTTATTTTTGGCAGAAAATTGGGTTTTTGACCTAATTATATTTTTGCAGAAAGTGTCTACTTTCCTCAAATTTTAGGAAATCAGAAAACCAAGTTTGTTCAGATTGTGTTTTTGGGACAAAAAAGGAAATCTTCTGCAGGGAGGAAACCACCATTTTAAAACCAGTTCTAGCGCTTTACAAAACAAATAACATACAGATCCTGTCCCAAGGAGCTTAGGAGTCCTACTAGATCTGATGTAACAAGAGACACAAGTGAAGGGAAAGGAATGGTGAAGATTGCAAAGTTATTCTGTGAAGTTGCATACTACATGTTAGCTCAATTCAGTCATTGAATTGTACCAGTTTTTCCTTTTTTTTTAAATGTTAAATGAATGTCATAAGAGACAGTCCTGCCTAAAGAATTTACAAGCTATTGGAGAAAGGAAGGATTACCTACCTTTTACAGATGGGGAATTGAGGCACAGAGAGAAGTGTCTGATACAACTGGTAATTTAAACCAGATATTCTGCATCTAGTCTAATATCTTGACCACAAGATCACCAATTAGTTCAGTTTCTTATTGCTGTACAGTACCACAAGAAATAAAGTTCTTAAATGGAAGTAAACTCTGTAGAGCATAGATAGTTCAAGAGTAACCCTCTCTGTATAAATCCAGCCTAAGTTTGGATAGGAATGTCAGGAGTCAGTTATTTGGCTTTTAGCAGAAGAATCTGTTTGATTACCTATGCTTACTCTCTTCTGACTTAATTTTATATGGTCGTCTGCTGGTGCTCTTTGGCCCACTGAATGCTATAGGGATAGATTTTATGCAATGTTATTGTAGCTGCGTCAGTCCCAGGATATTGGAGAGACAGGGTGAGTGAGATAGTGTCTTTTATTGGACCAACTTCTGTTGTCTCTAAAAGTTATTACCTCCCCCACCTTGTCTCTCTAATAAGGCTAGATTCTCTTTTTTCATTCCTGCAGAAATATAGTCTCATCCACTGTAATTTATGTTCTGGCTTGAATGGTATCTGTAGGCCATCCTGCAGCCAAGAATAATCAAAGCACAGTGTACTCCAGACATGTCCGCTACTCTGAGCTTACTTTATTCTGGGGTGTGTGTAGGGTTCCTTGAGAGCCGTTTATGGTCCCTTTATGCTTCACAGTATTGTGGAGAATCAGTTCAGATAAAAGTAACAAACTGCAGTGCTCTTAATAAAAATGGGCCATGTATTTCAGGGTGTGGACAGACATGGGTAAAGTGAAGTAGTGATTTTGTAGTCTCAGACCATGGAGCCACAGTTGGCTTAAAGGTAGCCTTAAAATGCCTACTTTATATTCCAGAAAGACTTAACACGTTCAAAGGACAAGTTTTAGACTAGACGTGAGATTTTAGTTCTTGAGCTGAAAATTTTCTGTCATCACCAAGACAGCTTGCATTATCTCATCTCTTCAGACTTAGCAAGTCCATATGGTGGTAGTTTAGAACAGCAGTAGCACTTAAGTTGGAAATTTGAAATGAATTAAAAATTGGCTAAAAGACAAAAGTATAAATAAAAGGTCAGTTTATAACATGATGAAACGTTAATAGTGGAGTGCCCCAAGGAGCCGTACTATGACTGATATTGTTTCAATATATTAATTACTGATCTGGAAAAAAAAGTTTAACAATGATGAGGTAAACCTTTGTAGATGATAGAATTATTTAGGACAATCAAACCTAGAACATAAAAACCACCATACTGGGTCACACCAAAGGTCCATCTAGCCCAGTATCCTGTCTTCTGGCAGTGGCCAAAACCAGGTGATTCAGAGGGAATGAATAGAACAGGTAATCAAGTGATCCATCCCGTCGCCCATTCTCAGCTTCTGGCAAACAGAGGCTAGGGACACCATCCTTGCCCATCTTGGCTAATAGTCATTGATGGATCTATTCTCCATGAATTTATCTAGTTCTTTTTTGAACCCTGTTATAGTTTTGGCCTTCACAACATCCTCTGGCACTAGAGAATGCAATAAAGGAACCCCAGAGGGACCTAGCAAAGATAAATATATGGGAAGCCATGATGGCAGATGAAATTTAATGTTGGTAAATAATATGAACTGCTTATATATGGTGCAGCTCCATCTTAACTGAAACCATCTATGAGAAAGACCTGGATGACACTGCGGACAACTCAGTGAGAACAGTTGCTGTATGTACAGCAGCAGTTAAAAAATCAAGCATGATGTTAGAATATCATGATAACAGACTATTATCATAATAGTAATACTGAATAATAGTCTTGAAATTTTAATATTGCCATTAATTAAATCAGTGGTACACTTTCAACTTTAATACTTTGTTCATTTCTGGTCATCCTATCTGGAAAAGGTTCTAGAAGAAAATATTGGGATCCAGTGACAGGGAAAGAAAATTAGTCACAGGAAGACTTCCTGATGAGGAAATATTGAAAACATTAGTCCTGTTTTTTTAGTTTAGAGAGATTACCAATAGAAGATATTATAGAAATATATAAAACAATGAGTGGTAGAGACGCTAAGTTGGAAGCTCCTGTTTATCCTTTTTAGAATACAAGAACAAGTGGCTATCTAATGGAAAAGATGCCAAATTTAAAACTGGTAGGAATGAGTTTTAAAACTGGTAGGAATGAGTTTTTATACAATGTTTAATTGGCTTGTGGAATCCATTGTCAGAAGATATTGATAGCAAGAGTTTGGATTAGATTAGTTCCTTCTGTAAGTGAACAGTTATGCTACAATTAAGGGTTCAGTCATAAGAATCAAGATATTAAAAAAGATGAGTTATTTATATGGGTAATGAGAACACATGCAATTATATAAGATGGAGGTTGAGAAGGGCAGGATATTCCATTGTGAGATTTCTTGCACCTTCCTCTGAAGCAGGATATTGAATAAGATGGACCACTGATTTTTGATCTGTTGTGATAAATCTGATGTTTCTCTGAAATACTGATTGTATGTTTGAGAATAAATTTTTTTGAAATAAGAGGAACTATAACTATTGTAATGTTAAAATTCTTTTTATTTTTAAATTTGCAGATTGCCTTTACTAAAACTTTTGTTCAGCATTATGCTTTTATTATGAAAACACTGAAGAAAAGCCATGAATCGGACACTATGTCTAATAGAATTGTGCACATCAGTGTTCAGTTATTCAGCAATGAAGAGCTAGCACGTCAAGTGACAGAAGAATGTCAACTGTTGGATATTATGGTCACTGTTCTATTATATATGATGGAAAGTTGTCTTATTAAAAGTGAGCTGCAAGGTAAGTTGAACTCTTGTTTTCATTAATAATATCAAACAAGAGACTTGCACTGAATGTTTGATATTCTGTTTTTGAGTTTAGCCCCTAACTTTTCAGAACTAGGTTCAGGCAGAGCCAGTTGAGTTTATATCCTGCTCTTTCTTGTGCAGTCACAGCCTGTCAGGGATGTAGGCAGTGGAGTGACCAGAACTACTCTTTCCCTCCCCTGTCAAGCAGCAAGTAGACAGTGGGAAGGCTGCTGATACAAGTGCTCCCTGCTCTATGCTGCTTCTGGTACTGCAGAGAAAAGGGACAGGAGGCAGTTAGGGAAGTGGTGTCCCCTACTAGCTCCCTGTAGCAAAAGGGCTGATTCACATACTACCATTTAAAATTGCCAGGCATGGCTCAAGGAACACTTTCAGTTTATAATGCAATACAAATTTTCCTAATAAAGTTGCTCTTACGGGCTACAGATTGGACACCTTATCTAATGTAATACTTTGATTTAAAGAAGATATGCTTTTCAAGCTAGGAAGAACTGCTCTTGAAATAGTTGGGCAAAATTATACATAGCTTTTTCTTTATTTTTCCAGCCTTTTTTTTTTTTTTTTTAAATGTAGTGGGTACTGTTATGAGAGACTGTGAGAAACATTGGTGGTTCTTTGAGTGTGTGTCAGCATGGATCCCATTCTAAGTGTGCATGTGCCTCATGCACATGAGACTGAAATCTTTGAATAGCTGTGTCCCTTGGGCTGCTCATGTGCCGTGTGAGTTCTCATGAATGCCCCAACCCAAAGGGTATATAGGGCAGAGTGGCTGCAGCTGTCCCTCAGTTCCCTCTTACTGTCTGTGGCAATGAGACAGAACAAGGTGTTTGTTCACTACCCCTTAGTGGAATATTCTTCTCTTTTTGGCTAATTAGCGAGGCATAATTCTCAACAAACTCTCCCTTTTTAATTTTATTTCCCCTCCCCAACCCTCCCACCCCCGCCAAAAAACGGATTTTAAAAAATCTGTTTTTTTTAAAACGAAAACTTAAAATTTCTGCTTGGTGTTTTATGCCGCTATCTTTGCTTACAATAACAGATTCAAAGCCCTCAGGTTTCAAACAATGCCAGTCCTGTGACAGACTCATTCTGCTTACAGACTGTCATAACAGCAGGCATTTTTTTGTCTTGGTGAGAACCATGTACCAGACTGCTGCCCTATGTGCTGTTTTCTACCGGCACAAGAAAATCCAGAGATGTTCCTCTGAAGTTGAATCTTCTTGGACAATCAATGAAAGGGACTTCAGACCCTGAAGAACAGGCCTTGACCTCTAAGATGGGCTTGGTCATGTCCAAGTCACAGTTAGCCACTGCCCTTGTTAGCCAGCATACAACACTTAATGCTGGTACTGGCAAAAAAATCCATGGCACTGTCTGTCAAGGATCTGGGACCATCTGACCATATTGGTCCCAGCTATTACTTCAGCACCAAAACCGCTACTGCCTCCTTACTAAAGGAAGAGAGAGTTTTCATATCTCCCTTGCTATGAGGAGATGCTTAAGCCCTTATTCTCTTCCGAGGAACTGAGCACTTGGTCTGCTGGTGTGACAGGAGCCAAGTGATGCTGGTTCAACTTCCAGCTTATACTGAAGATATGTAGGCACTGAGGATGCCTTATATCTGACAGTGCTGGCAACGACAAACTGCTGGCCCCAGTACCAGCATTGACACTAACAATTGACACATTAATGGTACTGTCCAATCTAATGTTAGAGGAGGTACCTATATTTTTGGCACCAATGGCACTGCATTCAGTGTTGATATGAGTCTCTGACCTCATGGTACTGAGGTCACCTCAAAAATCAGTCTTATCTTTGGAGGCAGTCTACTGTTCTTCATCTCCGGGACACACCTCTCTTACAGCAGAGAATCTTCTCGCCATTCATACAGATCAGGAGAAAGTCTCTCTCTACAATCAGGGCACTCCAGATCTCTGACTTATCCATCTCAGGAATGACAGTGGCCTAACTAGCCTGACCAAAACCAGCCTTATCCTGTTCTCCCTTGTCCCTGCTGGGCATAGTGGGGACTTCTGTCTAGAGCATCTTGGAACCTAATTCCCTCCTATCACTCAAGAAAAAGCAGAAGGTCATGCTCCCATTCAGCAGCAATTGCCAGAATCCCATCTGAAGACAGGGAGGAACAAGTACAGCTGACAGAGGAGGAACTGGCATGTCTTGAGCTTCGGGAACATCTTTCATAGTCTCGATGAGGCATTTTCCTTGGCTCCCATACCTGCTTTGGAGCCTTTCAGGAGATGCTCTCTCATTTAGCTGAGACCTTTGAAATAGAAACCTCAACAACTGAAGAAAAAGCTTACAAGCTGTTTGACATATTGCATTCCTCCTCTTCTGCCAGACTAGCATTGCCAATTAATGAAGGCATCTTAGAACCAGCTAAAATTCTATGGCAGATGCCAGCCACATTGCCTCTAAATGCTAAAAGAGTGGAAAGGAAGACCAGTCCCCCAAAAGACTGATAACCAAACTGTCCAAGAACATTCCTAAGGACCCAAATAAATTAACTCTCTTTAGAAGGAAGGCTTATTTGTCAGCATCACTCCAGCTACAAGTAGGTAACTGTCAAACTTTGTTTGTGAAATACAACTATCTGACGTAGGGCAGAGTTATCTCCCTTTCTGGCCAAACTCCCTCAGTACTCTACATTAAAGCCATTATTACTGAAGGACAACCAATGGCAAAGGCCTCTTTTACAGACAGCCATGGATGCATTGGATGTGGCAGTTAAATCCCTGGCTGTTGTGGTGATTGTGTGCAGAGCATCATGGTTACAGCTTTCTTTCATTCCTAGGGAGGTGGAGAATACAATTGAGGACTTGCCCTTCAAGTGTACAGACTTACTCACCATATGTACCAATGATGCACTATGCACCCTAAAAAGACACCAGATACTAGATACTTAGCTCACTAGGCATTTACACCTCTGCCCCATTCACAGGCCCTTTAAATATCAGGGGCAAGGGAGACTAGACAGAAGACACCCAGCTACCCACAATAGTCCTCTGAGTAACCATCCAGGAAGAAGCCGAGGTAATCTTGTATGAGACCGTTATCTTCCTTAGTCACTAACCAGACTACACTTGCTTCCAGACAGCAGGTTTGTCATGAGATTTGAGAGCCACACTCAGATCGGGCAAGGGCTATGCCCAGACCTCCTTCTTGAGATGCTGGTTGGCTTTCTTCTATCGGGCTTGGACTGGAATAACAGACGTGTGTGCTGGAAGTTGTCTCACATGGATATTCCATCCAATTCCAGTCCATGGCCCCCTACCCATTCCCCTTCACTATCCATCTTCAGAGACCCTTCTCATAATCAATTAAAAGGAGTGAGTACCCTTCTTTGCCTAGGAGCCACAGAGGAGTTACCTCTAAAGTTCAGGGAAAGAGACCCCTGCTCCTGATACTTTGTTAGCTATTCTAGACCTGAGAAGACTGAACAAATTTATACACAGTCTTAAATTTAGCCCTTCTTTTCAGGCACAAGACTGGTTTGTAGCTCTTGACCTCTGTCACCCAGGGACTTCTTGATGTCAACTGGCAGTGGGCACAGCGATCCCTTGGGTCTTCTCCCTATATAATAATTTGCTAAAGGGGGTTATGTAAGGTCTCTACCAAAGGTTTGTGTCACACTGATGATCATAATCCTTATGAAATGTATGTACAGATAATATGTAAGGTTCTCTCTCACTCCATCCTTCTTTCCTGAAAATTATGCTCTTAAGGTCTGTGAGTTGGGACTGGTCACCAAAAGGTGGTGATAAGCATCTCCCACCTGAAAGAAACTTGACGTGGCTATATGTAAACTGAATATTATATACTTTGCAATGAATGCCTATTTACAGACTGAGCAAGAGATTGCAAAGTCTCCGGGGAGATTCACTACGGGAACGACAAGCAGCAGAAGGTACCCTGTTTCCAAGTGAAGACAACGGATTGTTGGAATTATGTCTGGGGCTACAGAGGTACCCCCAGGTCTACTTCACCTAAAGGCAAGCTGTCAGCAGGCTTGTTATATAAATAGAGGCGCAGAGCTGGTCTGGCTGTTTAATGCTGGAGGAGAGACTGGGGTGAGCTAAGGACGGGTGGTGACGAGGTGCTGCACAACCCTGGCCATAACCCTGAGAAGCGTCACAACCGCCAAGATGTATACTTCCATACTGTGATCCACTTGGCCCATAGGAAGAACCTGCAATTCCTCGTAGGGCCCAATCATATCACTACAAAGTGCTACAACTTGTTCTCTCCACACTACCAGAAGTCTTCACTAAATACCTAGTTGTGATGGCACTGCACCTGAGGAGATGCGGCGTTCACATTGAGCCATATCTTGAGAGTTGCTAATCAAAGGCATGTCTCATACACCTCTTCTTCCAAACATCAAAGCTCCATTTCCCTAGAGTGCACACTGCCTCCTCTGCATGCTTTAGAAACTGGAGCTGGTTGGAACATTTTTGACTAAGCGAAATTTCACCAAAATATGCTGTTTTGTTTAAACATATTGCTTTTGACAAAATTTTCATTGGGGAGGAAGCGTGTGTGTGAGTTTGTGTGGGAAATGGGGAGAGTCAGTCTCTCTCTCTCTGACTCGCCTGGTGGCTATGGTACTTGTCCTGGATGTGGGGTTCAAGGTAGGATTCAGAGTGATCAGGGATGGAAAAAAACTCCTCTGAATCAGGCACATCTGGAACTTGTACCTGGATCTCCTAGGTCTTAGACAGTATGTACGCGTTCTCTTTGTCTCTCTTTCTCTCTGGTTTCGGTCTGAAAAAGGACATTTTGTAACAACTTTGCATGGTGTCAAGTATCAGGGGGTAGCCGTGTTAGTCTGTATCTACAAAAACAACAAGGAGTCTGGTGGCACCTTAAAGACTAACAGATTTATTTGGGCATAAGCTTTCGTGAGTTAAAACCTCACTTCTTCGGCATCCGAAGAAGTGAGGTTTTAACTCACGAAAGCTTATGCCCAAATAAATCTGTTAGTCTTTAAGGTGCCACCAGACTCCTTGTTGTTTTTGTAACAACTTTGTTTTCATTAAAATGTTCCACTGCAGAATGAAAACAAACTCTGAAAGTTGCTGTAAAATGGGCGTGTCCTCCAGTCAAAGGTCTGTTAGAAACATCCCTATGTCTGAAATCTGCAAGGCAGCTACTTAGAGTAATGCCTGACTTTTGTTAAACATTATGCTCTGGTCCTGGCCATGAGGTCAGATGCCAATTTTGGTAGGGCAGTATTATAATAATCAGTTAGTTAGTGAAAGTTGGGACTCCTCAGTCACATGTCCAGATGGAGCACTGCTCATTAATCACCTTCAGTGAGATCCATATGGACACATGAAGAATGAATAGTTACTTACCTTCTAGTAACTTTGGTTCTTGGAGGAGCTGGTGTGTGTGTGTGTGTGTGTGTGTGTGTGTGTCACAAGCTGCCCCTCCATCTTCGCTTTTTTGGAGTCCTCTTTACCTGAGATTTTAAATTAGCAAGGGGACTGAGCAATAGTTGCTACTGCTATGCCGTGTATGCTCTAGAAAGGCAGGGCACAAGGACATGTGCAGTGCAGGCATGGCCCAACAGCCACTACTATTCAGATTCCAATCTCGCGTAAGTGGGGGACATGTATACCTAGAATGGGATCCACACAGGTGACAAGATCTTGAAGAACAATCGTTGCTATAAGGTAAGTAATAGTTCTTTACAGCCATATGCTGTGCATGCTATAATTGTTTTTAAACCCTGATTCCTTTAATTGTTCACTATGGTAGTTACTATATTTTTTTCTTTAAAAAACATTGTGATGGTTTTTTTTAATTGCTTTTTTCCTAGATGAAGAAAACAGTTTACATGTCGTAGTGAACTGCGGGGAAGCACTATTAAAGAATAATACTTACTGGCCACTTGTTAGTGATTTTATTAATATCCTTTCACACCAAAGTGTGGCTAAGAAATTCCTGGAGGATCATAGTCTGTTAGTAACTTGGATGAATTTTGTATCATTCTTTCAAGGTAGGTGGCTTTAAGCTTTCTTATTCAGTGATTATAAATACCTTTTTTGGAATATGCCTAATTTCAAATCTTTTCTTTCCTGTATTTAAGCAAGAATTTGTAAAGGTGGCACAATGTTTTCAATAACATACACCTTACACACCTTTATACATAAATATTTAATCAATTAGTGTGTTCATTATTAATCTGATGCAAATTTCTGGAAGTGGATAGTTTATTCTAAATTACTCAAGCCAAAAGAATTCTGTTTCTGAAATGCCAACTGATGAGAAGCAAAGGCTGAACATGTAAAGGCATTAAGCACTTCTGAGGTGCAATTGTGACAACTGACATCTTGACCAATACCAGGCGTTGAACCAGGGACGTCTGAGATCTAAAACACATTAGTTTCTATAGCTTGAACTAAAGAGGGCAGGGTCTCAAGATGAGAACTGTAATAGGTTTGTATCCTTTGTGGATTGGATAATGCGTAATACATGTTGACTGGTGGGTTACATACTACTTCTGGTCAGGGAAACTTGTCTCAAGTGTTTGAGACCCACCATGATTTGAATTCTGGACAAGCCCCAACTTGTATCATGGCAGCTGAGGATCTCCAGAGCTCAAAGCATGAGTCTCTCTATGGCTTGAGTTAAAATGTTAGGCTTTGGAGATAAAGCTCTAACAGACCCATGTAGCCCATGTTGATCAGGCACAGAGGGGTTGAGTAAAATGCACTGGGTTACACACTGCCAAAGTTCTCAAGAAGTTGTACTAACGGTGTAAGTTATTACTTTGATAGAAATATGTTTCAGTGTCAAAGTTCTAAACTCAATACTAGGGAAAATGAACATGATGTATTTAGGTATTCTTTGTATTAACATGTGGAAACGTGTGGGGGATTTTTTATTGATTTGTTTTTCCCTGAACTTTTGCATAGTGGAAAGCATGCTTCCTCTATGGAAAGATCCAAAATTTTGTAGTCAATTTAAAGATTCTCATTGATTGATATGGAGTTGAGACTAAAAGGGGCCCAATTCAGATCACGTGTCTGCTCAGCATGAGTGCTTGAGTTGCTAGCCTAACATGGCAAGACTTTCTCTACTCAAATGATCTCTTTCTAGTCAACTTTCAAGGTCTCTGCTCAGTTCAAATCCTTAATCTTGTGGATACTTAGGTACAATTGATCACACGTTCTGAAACTTATTGCATGGATATCATCTTCCTGTATAGGTGTGCATATGTGTAAATGTGTATAGTTTAAAAAAATACTAAATTCCACTTAATGGTAGATAAAGATACTGTTGTATAACACTGCTTACGTCTTTTAAGGTATGAATTTAAATAAGCGAGAATTAAATGAGCATGTGGAGTTTGAATCACAGACCTACTATGCTGCATTTGCTGCCGAACTGGAAGCCTGTGCCCAGCCAATGTGGGGACTGCTATCACATTGCAAAGTTAGGGTAAGGCAAACATTTTTTTCATTTTTACCGTGTCTTTTTAAAAAATAAATAACTGCTTTTAACTTCCTTTTTGTAGTCTCAGCAAATTTTACAAATAGTTGGATTTTAGGGTCATTTATCAGTTCTCCATCCAGTGTTACTTTCTGGATGGTGTATGAAATTGAAGTTGAGTAAAAAATACATCAGGCAGTATTTTGTAATCAAGTTTTATTTGAACAGAACTCACAAATCCTTTAGAAGACGTTTATACCCATGTTCTCTGCATTAGATTTGGCCAGTCATTTGACTGGAGAAAAGAGTGATGAGTTCAAATCTTCACTTGGAAGATCTTCGAAATAAACCAGAGAGGAGTTTTTGAGTAAAAGCATTCTTGGCTGAAGGGTTTTCTTTCTCCAAATTGCTCAGCTGGAGCACCAAATATTTTTCATAGACTAAATCATGACTTTCATCAATACCTGCAGGCTGAAATGTTCCCATGGGTTTGTCTTGATGATTCAGGACAAGCTTTCCCAGAATCTTCATTGTGTGAAGCCTCTGAGTGTGTTGAGATTTATTTTTCTATTTAGGTGAATTAAGGCTTTTCATTTGTACTTCAAATAAGGGGGCTTAAAAAAAGCAAACCAGTCCCCTTTGTTGGCTTATCAAGACATTAGATGAGGGCAGTAATGATTGGAGTTCTGTAATATGTGCACCAATTGCTGCTTTCTTCTAGTAGGCGATACAACAGGGGTCGGCAACGTTCGGCACGCGGCTCGCCAGGGTAAGCACACTGGCGGGCCGGCCAGTTTTATTTACCCGCTGACGCGGCAGGTTTGGCCGATCGCGGCCTCCACTCGCGAGAAGCGGCGCGGGCGAGCAATGTGCTGGCCGCAGCTTCTTGCCTCTCCCATTGGCCCGGGACGGCGAACCGCGGCCAGTGGGGGCCACGATCGGCTGAACCTGCCGCGTCAGCAGGTAAATAAAACTGGCCCGGCCCGCCAGGGTGCTTATCCTGGTGAGCCGCATGCTGAACGTTGCCGACCCCTGCGATACAACTACCATCAAGAAGGCCACATGAGACTTGGCACTAACATCTGTCCTTATGGTGTTGGTGTCCATGTTACATGTAGGGTTGTACCCAAGCCTGGACAACTGTCTTTGCCAGTCAACTGAATGATACTGTAAATAGCTTCTGACCTGCATAGTACAATGTATAGGAGTCCTGCTTATGAGTTTGAGAGAGTAATCTCTTTAAACCAAGGAAATGTATATGAGAATATCAAACCCGCAGTTTGATTTTTAGTGTCTTCACAGGAGCTTTGAAAAGGATGATGATATTGGAGGCTTGTTTCTGTGGAAGAGTAGAAAAGCTACTGTTTGCTTCTCTGAAAGAAGCATTGTTTTAGTGAAAACAAAGATAGCATGGGCAAGCAAAGGACGTCTCAGGCTGTACCTGTTAGAGCTGAGGATATAACTCTGTAACAGCACTCTCATAAATCCTTTGAAGTGCCTATTTAAATATGATTGATGTTACTTAGCCCTGGTCTGCACTACGAGTTTAGGTCGAATTTAGCAGCGTTAGATCGATTTAACCCTGCATCCGTCCACACGACGAAGCCATTTTTGTCGACTTAAAGGGCTCTTAAAATCGATTTCTGTACTCCCCAACGAGGGGATTAGCGCTGAAATGGACCCTGCTGGGTCGAATTTGGGGTAGTGTGGTATTGGCCTCCGGGAGCTATCCCAGAGTGCTCCATTGTGACCGCTCTGGACAGCACTCTCAACTCAGATGCACTGGCCAGGTAGACAGGAAAAGCCCTGCGAACTTTTGAATTTCATTTCCTGTTTGGCCAGCGTGGCGAGCTGATCAGCACAGGTGACTATGCAGAGCTCATCAGCACAGGTGACCATGGAGTCCCAGAATCGCAAAAGAGCTCCAGCATGGACTGAAAGGGAGGTACTGCATCTGATCGCTGTATGGGGAGACGAATCTGTACTATCCGAACTCTGTTCCAAAAGATGAAATGCCAGAATATTTGAAAAAATCTCCAAGGGCATGAAGGACAGAGATTATAACAGGGACCCACAGCAGTGCCGCGTGAAACTTAAGGAGCTCAGGCAAGCCTACCAAAGAACCAGAGAGGCAAACGGCTGCTCTGGGTCAGAGCCCCAGACATGCCGCTTCTATGATGAGCTGCATGCCATTCTAGGGGGTGCCCCTACAACTACCCCACCCCTGTGCTTCCCTCCTCCTCCACCCCTCCCGGGCATGAATTTGAAACAACAATGACTTTATTGACTCCGCAAGCAGAGATCAAACGGGGGAGGGGAGGGCGGTTGGCTTACAGGGAAGTAGAGTGAACCAAGGGGTGGGTTTTCATCAAGGAGAAACAAACAGAACTTTCACACTGTAGCCTGGCCAGTCATGAAACTGGTTTTCAAACCTTCTCTGATACACAGCGCGCCCTGCTGTGCTCTTCTAACTGCCCTGGTGTCTGGCTGCGCGTAATCAGTGGCCACGCAATTTGCCTCAACCTCCCACCCCACCATAAACGTCTTCCCTTTACTCTCACAGATATTGTGGAGCGCACAGCAAGCAGTAATAATGATGGGAATATTAGTTTCGCTGAGGTCTAACCGAGTCAGTAAACTGTGCCAGTGAGCTTTTAAACGTCCAAAGGCACATTCTAACACTTGTGCACTTGCTCAGCCTGTAGTTGAACTGCTCCTTACTACTGTCCAGGCTTCATGAGCCATGGGAATAAGGGGTAGGCTGGGGTAGGTGCAACCGCGTGGTGCTGCCGACTGGGAGAGCAGCCTGAGGCAGAAGCCTCCAGCTGGCATGATATTCCAGGCAGGACTGAATCTCCATTAGACGAAACTTAAAGAAGAGAATGACCTGGAGTCATTCCCATTTTTGTCCAGGCGCCCCCGACCGACCTCACCGAGGCCGGCCAGGAGCATCCACGGGACAACGACAACGGTTAGCAGTCTTATTACACCTTCTGCCGTCCACAAGGCAAGGCAAGGGGATGCTGCCGTGTAGCACTGCAGTACTGTGTCTGCCAGCAGCACCTAGGAGACATATGGTGACAGTGAGCTGAGTGGGCTCCATGTTTGCTGTGGTATGTCGTCTGCACGGGTAACCCAGGAAAAGAGGCGAGAAACGATTTTTTGCCATTGCTTTCATGGAGGGAGAGGGGGGGGGGCTGACGACATGTACCCAGAACCACCCGTGACAATATTTTTGCCCCATCAGGCATGGGAGCTCAACCCAGAATTCCAATGGGCGGCGGAGACTGCGGGAACTGTGGGATAGCTAGCCTTGGTACTGTGGACGCACACATCCAACTTAATGCGCTTAGTGGGGACACACACAATCGACTGTATCAAATCAATTTCTAAAAAATCGATTTCTATTAAATTGACCTAATTTCGTAGTGTAGACATACCCTTAGTTATAGTCTCCAGAACTGAGACTAGACTGAAACTACACTGACCTGTAATAGGAATGAGGTTAAAATGTAATGGGACATAGGTTGATACATGTGTCCGAAAAACTCTGGTGATTGTACTGTAATGTTGGGAAAGGAGAAAATTAAGTCTGCTGTGATGTGATTATGATATTGGTTGTTTCTTGTTTGTGCCTGAAAATAGACATTTTGGGATAGTAATAAAACTACATAATTATGCATAATTATCAAATCAGAGATCTGGATTATTAACTATATGAGATTAAATCTCTTGCATGATGATGATTTTTCTCATCATTACACTACACAATTGTTAATTGGTGTGTCAAACAATGATAGACTAGCAGAAAATGGAATTCTTCAATTGAGAGGAATACTTGAGACATGAAAAACTTTACATTTCTACCTCATCATCATTTATTATGAATAAAAAATATCAATCTTCTAATTTAAACTACTTTCCAATATAAGTAGGAGGAGTTATGTTGGTGTTCATAGGACGGTAAAGTCTGGATTTAAATGTGCACTGAAAAGGCTTTTTTGAGTAAACTAAATATTCCGAAAGTTTTAAATTTAGCAATTGCAAAGGCATTTTCATATTGTAAATCATATTAAGATATTTTTATTAAATCTTTCTTTTGAGGCTAAATTGTCCTTAGAGTACTGTACTACAGTTAACTAGTTGGCACTTCAAAAACTAATAGTGTCTTCCGCCCTCCCCCCCACTCCCCCGCATGCTTCTGACCCCACTGCTTGAGGTATATAGCCTATCTTGCCTTAACTTAGAGAGATGCAACTGAATTTAAATTGTATTTCAATGTGAGAACATTATATATATATTGATATTAGTTTATGGTTAATCTGAAACAAAATTACTCCTATATTTTCATTATCATTACACTCATGTTTGTTAATCTAGTGGTGAACACTGGATTTTACTGCATTGAGTTTACTAAACTCTAAAGACATTGCAGTAGAAGTGTTTGAATAGGATATTGGATGCGTAATTCCTTTTAGAATATGTGCCTGAAGGGTCCCTTTGTATGCACAGGTTCCTGTTTCTGTGCTAAAACAAATAGATTAAATTAAACAACATTAAGCCACCAAGACCAAATAGTCTTATTTGTAAGAATTTCAAAGGAACTCAATCAAGTGGCTGAACAAACATTTAAATCTGCTATTATTATACCCAAATACTGGAGAGTAGCAAATGTTCAGCTGTCTCTTAAAAAATGGTGTTGGGGATAGTCCTAGGAATTATAGCCCCGGAAAACTTAATTCAGTATTAGGTAAATTGGTTGAAACAATAAAATGAAAGGTTTTTTTTTTTTTTATAAAACTTAGTTGAATGTGATAGAGGGCTACACCAGCATGGCAGCTCAGAACATGTCTGGACAACACAATAGCAAAAACATTCTAGGCTCTTGTATGCTAGCACTCCTACCATTGATGAATTTTGGAAAAGCCTCAGTGTAGAGAAGGACAGTGTCAACCACCAGTAAATCGTTAAAACATGTTAATTTTCAGTGTTGGAAAAGAAAACTTTTTTTTAAATAAAAAGAGAAACGCTATGCAAATTCCATATTTCTGCCCTGTTTTAAAACTGCGAACAGAAAAGAACAGAAAAAAATCCTTAAACCATCATACTAGTTAATAAACTATTTTCCCCATTGTATTAATGAAACCATTACTCAAAACTATTTTTGAATAGTGTGATACAGTGTACAATGGTGCAATGTCAAATAATTTTTCTTATTGCAGGAGACACAAGAGTACACAAGAAATGTTGTCAGATACTGCCTTGAAGCACTTCAGGACTGGTTCGATGCTATCAACTTTGTAGATGAGGTTTGCATCCTTTATATGATTAAACAAAGTGTTGTCGGAAATGTCTTGTTAAACTTAAAAAAATACTTTAAAAGTTAATAATTTTCTTTCTCCTTTACATAATAAAAATATCCTTTTAAATACTGTAACAGATGGATTAACATGTTAAAAACAATGCAGCTCTTGTTAAAACCTTTGTAATTCATGGGTATGATGTGATATATTGGTGAATTAAGAATTCTGGAATCCCCAATTTAATTAATGTGAACTTGTATTCAGACTATGAGGTTCTACCAATTGATGCCATAGGAGCACTCCAATGCAGTTGAGTGGAGGGCGTTAGCAATGATAAAGCAAAGCTTCTCTGCACTCCATTTCGTATAAAGTACTAGGGTGTGGTCAGGTCTGGTGTATTGGGAGACATTTCTCTGATTCCAGGGGGGTGAGACTAATATTCCAGGGGCTAAGCAGGAGAGATCAACTGGAACGGTTTGGGAAAAGGGAGATGAAGCATTGGCAGAGGGAGAGATGCAGTAACATTTGCAATATCTAGTGGAAAGAGCCATCAGCAGTGGATGTGCCAGAGGAAATGATAGTCTGTATGATTCTTATACTTTTTTGTATTTGATGGTAAAATGCATTGTTTTCATTGCAGCCAGCTCCTAACCAGGTTACTTTTCATTTGCCACTACATCGTTACTATGCTATGTTTTTGAGTAAGGTAAGCATGCATTTGTTACCAGATTCTATTAGAAAATAAGGTCTTGTCTGTTTATAGTATGAAAAAATCATTTCCTTACATTCTCAGTAAAATTTATACTCCATTTTGTTTGTAGGCTGTCAAATGCCAAGAGCTAGATCTGGATTCTATTTTACCAGATCAGGAGATGTTGATGAAACTAATGATTCACCCACTTCAGATTCAGGTATGGTGCCAGGCTGCTTTTTTGGTTTGAATGTACAGAATACGAAAGAGGATGGCTATCTCTTTTCCTCTCTTCCAGTCCAAGTATTTAAAAAAATGTCTAACCAGCAGGAGAAAAACATATTAATTGTGGAATACAAAAATTAACGTAGTTGACAACTCCTTGCAATATATGAAATGTTTATCACTTGTAAGCACAGTTTTACAGTGATTTTGTCAGAATAAACTTAGAAAAGTATTTCTTAGAATCACAGAGAACTACTTTTTCAAATACTGTTAGCATCATATAATGACCCTAGGTTTTTATATTGCTGAGAACTATGCTTAATGTTTAGGATCACATTTTCAAAAAGCTACTGCTAAATTTGAGTACTTGTGCTTGGAACAATTTGTGCATGCAATTAATATTAATATGTACAGATTGAGGATGCAGGAGTGAATGTAGAGGCTGGGTTGTGAAGACCCTTTATTCTTTGACTTTTATAAGCAGTAATGGGCAGGATTCTTGCCTGTGGCTTTACACTTAACGTTCTGTTTATATCGAAGTTAGGAGATGAAGAGAAATAGTTGTAATAATTGATAATCTATTATAAGAGAGACACTTCATTTTTTGGGTACTTTTTCAGGATAAAGAATCGTGGATCTTTTCACATTCCTTACCCCTCCATTTCCTGAAATGCCACCTCCTTTTAGAGTGGACCATATTATTATACGTATTACAGATCTGTGGTGGAATATAAATATCTTGTTTTGAATTTGGGCAGGACACCTGGTTAACAAACTTACAAAGAATAGCACAGTATATTTTTAATGATCAAGGCCTTGGTTTTAAGTCTCATTCACCATTGTAATTTAATATCATGCCTCATGCATGGATTCAGTACTTTCTCAGCAAGAAGAGAACCACATACTGGTACCAACTGAATTTTTTGCAACCTGTAAGGGTATTTTCTGGGATGACTCTCATCCAACTTTTGACATGGTCCAGCTCTGCTGATTTTGAGATCTGAGGGGATCACAGCTGATGGTGTGGCTGCAGACAACTGAATAGCTGATTTTTCCTTGAACTGTTTGCAAAAAGTTTATTTCAGCTAATTTTTTTTCTTTTAAAAATAGGCAAGCCTTTCTGAAATCCATAGTAACATGTGGGTAAGGAATGGTCTACAAATTAAAGGACAAGCAATGACTTATGTGCAGTCTCATTTTTGTAACTCCATGATTGATCCTGACATTTACCTATTACAGGTAATGTATAGTTTCTGTGAACCCAAGTACTGTGTTTATAAGAATGCTAATGACTGATGAGTAAAGTGATGATGTACCATGTACATGTTTGTTTTTACAGGTCTGTGCTTCTAGACTTGACCCAGATTATTTTATTTCATCAGTTTTTGAAAGGTAAGGTCAAAGCATAAGGATAGAATGAATACCACTATATAGCATTCTGCCACTTACTGACTATTTAAAATATACTGTGGGGGAAAAGGTGTTTGACCTGCTGAATCCCTCTTGTACCACAGCACTTTGTCTTTTTTTTCCATCCCAGATGGCGGAATACACTTCCATTAATACAATTTCTCTGATGGGTTCCACTGTGGCAGTTTCATTCATCCTCCCTTTCACTTAGGGCTGGTTTTGGATTTATACTCCAATGCGTGCAATATGTTTATGAAACCCCAGAGTTGAATCTCCTGAGCGTTCCAATTTTAGAAGTGTTGCACACTCTGGTGTATAAGTATTTGGAACTCCCACACTGAAGGCGAGAATGAATAGCAGTGAGGATCACAAGACGTCTGCTTACTTCTACAGGAGAAGGCCTGGTCTACACCTAAAACTTAGATCCACTTAGCTTTGTCGCTCAGAGCTGTGAAAAATGTCACACCCTGTGCAAAGTAGTTAGGTCAACCTAACCTTTCTGTAGACGCAGCTAGGTTGATGGAAGAATTATTTTGTCAACGTGGCTGTCTTCTCTCGGAAAAGTGGATTTCCTACATTGACAGAAAAACTCCTTCCGCTGACATAAGCAATATCTATGCTAGAGGATCACAGCTGCAGCACAGTAGCTGTGCTGCTGTAGCATAGACATGACTGAAGAAAAGCAGGACATAAATGTCAATACCAACTAACCTACTTTCAAGTATTCAATTGATATAAATGTCATGTATTTGAATATGAAGTATGAATAGGATCAGTACAGTACAATGAAGATAAGGATATACTTTCTGAAAATAAAAAGCCTTTCACTTCAAGGTTTGCTTCTAATTAGATTATATACAACTTATTTTGTACTCCTTTTGGGCCTGGGCCTGAATGGTGCTTCCTTAGGCATCCCAGGTACTTCGCACCTCTCAGCATCAGGCTCTTGATACGGAAGAATGACGTCTCTAACCTTACTCTGTTCTGTAGATTCAAGGTGGTAGATCTGTTAACAATGGCATCGCAGCATCAGAATACAGTTCTTGATTCAGAACATGAGAGATCTATGTTGGAAGGAGCCTTAACATTTCTTGTCATTCTGTTAAGTCTTCGCGTACATTTAGGTAAGAATCACAACTGTCTAGTCACAAATATTACTGTAACATGGAATTTTATGTGTATTTGGTTTTAAATTTTTTGGCATTTAATAGCTGTCCTGTAGCAGAATAAGTAAAATTATTAAATAAAATCAAATGGTCATTCTTTGTTTATAATTTGATTTCCGTTTCATCAGTTCTTCATTTTAACCATCCTAAAAACTAGAAACAGCCAAAATACAGGGTTAGGGTGTCTTTTCCTTTATTGCAATCCAGTCCATTCCTGTCATTGAGAGAAATAAACGGCTGAATTTTTTTTATACATATGCTCATGAGACGTATATTGAAGTGTAAATGTCAATACTAGTGTTTGAATCAGCAAATCCTAAAACTCCTACTTGTAATAATCTCTTATGGTTGTGCTTCTTATTTCCCTGTCTGAACTTTGACATTCCTTATTAACTGAAATTTTATTGTATTTTATTATTTTTATATACATGACTTGGTGTCTGCTGTTTGTATCAAGTAAACTGAATAGGACATTATCCAGTCAATGCTTGAATTAAAGGAAAGACTCATTTCCCACTTGGGCACCTAAAAAATTATGTGCGAAGAAGCAAATGTGCAATATTTTCAGCTTTGTGAACATTCCTTTTCTGTTACTTTCTACATCATTTCTATTACAAATTATCTTACCAGTAACCTGGGTTAAAATCCTGGTCTTGTACCAAGATTTCTCCCCTGGCCATGCAAAACTTGGCAGCTGGTAAAACTTTAGAGTTACTGTTGCCCCAGTGGCTGCTGTTCTTCTTGCTTTGGATCCACTAGCCTTACCCCATTCCATAAATTACTTCTGCAGCTTTGCACAAATTGCCCTTTCAGAGCACATGCTGTGGCATACAGTCTCTCTACATGCACTTCCTACATCTTGACCCAAACATGAGCTGTGCAACTACCGCAGTTATCCTGTCCATTGGGCCTTCCATACCTGCAGAGTGACGGAGGGGGATTTACCCCCGGTAAAGTCCTGTAGATATATCTTAGTTTTATTGACACTGATCTTTATTCAGAATTATGCCGAACTGAGCTTTGTAATCGCCCCTTCCAGCATTTCTAATGTTACTGACGTAGGAACATGTGCTAGTTGGTACAATAAGTCTGCAGTATGCTAATTTGATATTGCTTCAGTGGCATAAGTTCCAAACATTCAGCTAGGCATCTGTGAAACCTTCCAGGTGATTTTGTTTTGGTATATTCCCCTCACCCCCCCAAAATACACAGTATTTAACACAGAATAAAATTACTTTGATATTGCCATAGAAAAATGAATTAAACTCCAGTACTGCAAATACTTACACATATGATTATTACTCATGTGCCTGAAGTTAAGAGTGTGCATAAATGTTTGCAATATTGGGCCTAAGAGATTACTTAAAATCCTGGCTAAAACTTGCATTCTGTTATATTTTATTAAGCTTCATTTATTACCATGCTTTACAATACAGTCTTTGGAAAACATGCTTTAGTGTTGACTCCTGTGCAATAGTTTGTTTTCAAAACATCATATGTATTGAGAAATATCAGTGAGCTGTTACTTTACACAACTTGCAAATACACAGAGCACTCTTATAAGAAAATAGGAATAGTTTAGTAAATTCTTGTGGACATCTTTGGGGAATCAACCAGAAATCTGAATTGTAATTGTAATAATGTAACTGTGTTAACTAGGATATCAAACCGTTGAGTCTCACATTTGTAATTAGTGTTTAACTTACTGAGATTTGACTACATGTGTGTGCCTCTATATCCTTTTTTTCTTTACTCATGCAACTTGTACAGGGTATTTAATTTTATTTTTATTGTCCTAGGAATGACAGATGACGAGATCCTCAGAGCAGAGATGGTAGCCCAGCTCTGTATGAACGACAGGACTCATAGTTCACTACTGGATCTCATATCCTTGGAATCTTGTTAACTTATTTATTGTGATTTCTGTGTGTAACTAGTACTATCAAAGAAATTTGTGTTGTGCAGTATTTTCAAGCTTGTGCACGATGCCATCAATATTGCTCGCTCGTAACAACCTCAAACTTTAGGAGTTGTGGGCAGATGTCATTGGATTATGATGTACTGTTGATCACAATGACATTTTCTTCAGTACTTTAGTCTTCCTTAATTGTTCGTATGCAAATGATACACGTGAGGCTTTGCAATACATTTTAGATGTTTTTACAGTGTACTAGGTGCTTTGCAGCCAAGTAAAATATACATGATCTTTTCCTTAAAGAACTTGCAGTCCAAATATAAACATAGCGCAGTAAGTGACTGCAGTAATTTAAAGGCAGAAATGGTGAAAAGGAGGTTGAGGTTTACAATATTAAGGTAATAATATGAGTGCTTAGGTATGATATGTGCACATCATGCTAGTTTCACAATCTATTTTTTCCATTTTATTTTGTTTTTTCTTTTGTAGTTTGTTTCCACCTATAGCTTCCCATCCATCCCCCATTGCTGTACACACAATATTGCTTTTAATATTTTTAGGTAAACCCACTAGTTTTCCCCCTTCCTGAATTTTCCGTCTATCATCAAGCACTCTGCCCCCCCCCCCCATCTTTCCCTGCACATAAAACATAAAGCCTCCCTTTCAGCAACTTTTATGTCCCTCCTCAGCATGAAAGGGTATTTCTATTAATACTTAAAACCAGACTAATTCATGAATATCCTCGTTTCTGTATTTGTGCTTCACCAACCTTTCTTCAAGAGAGAGTCAATGCCAAGTTTCTATTACCCACCCCCTTTTTCCTCCATTCCTGCAAGAGCCTCTTGGTTTGTGGGACAGCCGAGCTGCCTGTTTACTCAGCGCTAGTGGCTTACTTAAATTTTTATAAATCCTATTGCTTGCCAAAAGTTAAAATAGCTAAAGCAGGGCTGACCTTCTGATTTTTGGGACTTGCCAAAAGGGGAGATCAGGAAATGAGTTGTTCCCCTGCAGGTTACCACTTCCAGAAAATCAGATATAGCCAACCCATTTTACAGAGCTTTCAGGGTCTGTGGGTCACAGTCATCTGCTTACTTTGTTTGTGCTTTAACCCTAACTCAAAATAATGTTTGTTACTCGTAGTACTAGAAATCAAGTGATCATTATTTATCACATGGATACAAGCATGTATGTTTTTTTATTTTTAATAACAAAAAGTGCACGTCAGTGCATATGTATGTATAATTGCCAGTCAGTGTGCTTGCTTGACATTTTCACTCTCAAGATTTACTTTCTGAGGATGAGAGTGTTTCTATACAGAAAGATTGCTGATTGAGAGAAGAGATTTTTGGAAAGTTTAAACAATCCTCCCCACCACACCTTATTGGTAGCTGCACAAGTTTAACAGCATGTCCAGGAATATTTGTAGTGATGTGCATTAGTATATAATCCCTGAATAAGCCCATAGCAGTTTGAGCAATAATTCAAGTAGTGTACAGAATTAAAATTATACCCAAAAAGTGTTGATATGGTACAATACAAATTTGATTACACTGGAACTGCTGTAGTACACAGACCTCTTGTGGTGAAATTAAAGCATTGCAAAAGTTTAGCATCTTAAATGAAGCTCTTAAAACATTAGACGAAAGTAAATAGTGATGTGCTATGTTTCTGCTGTTAAATAGTCCTTGATAACAATAGTTTTTCTTAACATAAAGATCACATTCCAGAAAACCCCAATCCCAAAAGTGGCATTGTTCCAGGAAGTTTAAGCTTTGAATCAATGTTGTCAGCAGTTGCTGATTTTAAAGCTCCCGTTTTTGAACCTGGAGGTTCTATGCAACAAGGAATGTATACACCCAAAGGTATAATAATTAACATTTTTTTATAATCAAGTTACATACTGGGGAGATGCTTTATATGGTAAAAATAAGCTATTTATCCCTTCTGTTTGTTTTGACTTTTTCATCATTGTCTTGCATAGTAAGCACTGATGGACATAAAATGAGTTTGGATGTAAAATGAATTTTTGCTTGTTGTCCAAACATAAGCCCTAATGAGGCAAGCATTAGCCATGTGTAAGGCTATGATTTTGTCACGGGTATGTTTATCAAGAGTCATGCACAGGACGTTAGCAATAAACAATAAAGCATGGATTTATTGAGGAGCCGCTGGCCTGGGTGAAGCCAGAACCTGAACCCTGCTGGCCAGGGCTAATTATTGGAATTTTCAAGACGTCACAGAGGGCTCGTAAAATCACAGAATCAGTGACCTCAGTGATGGATTCATATTCTTAGCCCTGTGTCATCACAAGCCAATGCTAAAATCAAAAACAGAAGAATCTTGCTAAATTGCAGTTAGTGATCAGAATACTTTGATTCATACACCAAAAAATGTTGGTGTCTCCTCAGTGAAGATTTAATAGCCATGTACTCTAGGTGGGTTTTGTTACTTTGACAAACTATTATATAGTATATTGTCTGAAATACTGTAAAGTATATTATAAGACTGCTCATTTATTTTGACAACTGTAATGTACATGATATATTCTCCTTCCATGTTTGTTTATTGAAATTTTCAAATTTGCAAGTAAACAATCTGCAGTGACTGCAGTTGTGACTAGAATAACTTACAGAGGTTCTACTGTAATGCTAACTGAAAATGACTAACAGATGCAAGTGAGATCTGCAACACTGGACTCGGATTTAGGAGACTTGGGTTCTATTCCCAGTTCTAACACAGGCCTGCTGGGTGACCTTGGGCAAATCTAATTTCCGTGCCTCAGTTTCCCCATCTGTAAAATGGAGAAACGCCACCTCCTTTGTAAAGTGCATTGAAGGCTACCGATGAAAAGAGTAGGTAAGAGCTCTCTCTTCATTTGAAAATTAAGTAGAACAGCAAATGAAGACTCCAGAGAAGCATACTGAGTTCTCACCTGTTTGTTGAGGTCTGTATTGATGCACTAGTATCACTGTGCTCAGTGATGTGTTCATATTTAAAGCTAGAACAAAAGCTACGGTATTTTTCTAAGTTCATAAATAACTAAACTCATGTCAAAAAACACATATATTTTTGAAGACAGGATTTATTAATGATCAAGGGAAATTGGAACAGGTAGAAATTTATTCTGCACATCTAAATAAGCAAAGCACTGGATTTTGAACACTAATTTTAGGAATTTTCAAAATATAGTTTTTTAAAAAAATGGATGAATGTAGTTTTGTTGTAACTTAGCTTAATTTTATTGCCAGACTGTCTAAGAATTTCTCTTCCTGGGAAATGGTGTGCATTAGATCTGTCCACCTTTCCTGATTTGCTTTGTTTGAGAACACACACAAGATTCCTTATATAGCCTGTTCTGAACACTGTAACCTACCTGCTCTCTGACACAGTGGTCTGGTCTGAGAATACCAGGCTGAGAAGGAGGACAGAGAGGCTTTTCTCAGGGTGTTGGTGCAGGCTATGTGTGATTTGAAATCTCTGGATTCTGTTTGGGAAGAAAGTTTATTTTAAAACAAAACATATGTGTGTAGAAACTTATGTAAAGTTGATGTTTAAAATACTGTGCTTTGTACTCTGATTCCATGGCAAAATGAGTTTCTTCATGTTCTCAGTTATCTTGCTTCCTGCCTGCTAGCATATAAATGACAATTCTGTAAAAGCCATTGAAAAGCTGAAATCTCTTTAATATGACTTAAATACCAAAAGCATCCATTTTTCATCTACCAAATGTTGCATAGGAAATCCATAACTTTTCGCAGGAAAACACTGGAGAATTAATACCTGGAGGTATCCTTTTTAAAAGTATTTTTCATAATAAAGGAGACTTTTCTGGGTCAGCCCCTTCGTTCTGGTCTTCTGAGAATTTGGGCTTATTGGAATCTGTGAGTTAATTATGGTGACCCTTTCTACACTGTGCCATCACAAAAGAGGTTATATTAAGAACATAAACTGATGCCCCAAGATCCCTCCAGACAGGACACCAGTGGAAGAGGAAGAAACACCACCTTCCCACAAAGCCTCATCTAGAGATGAGGAGGATATCATACCTCCCCCACCATCTTACCCCAGTGACTTCAGAGCCTTTCAAGAACTCATAGAAAAGGTGGCAGACGACTTACAAGTCCCATTAGATGAGATTCAGGAATCCCAACGTTCCATGTTGGATAACCCTCCATCTCCTCAGGGCAAGTTTGCCTTGCCCATCAGTGAAGCTTTGCTTACTGCAAACGCACAGTGTGGTCAACTCCAACCACTTCTCACCCACGTGTAAATAAGCCAACAAAAAGTAGTACATCCCTCCCAGAGGCTTAGGGTACCTCCTGTCTGATTCCCAACTCGCAGGTGGTGCCAGTGAACAGAATTGGCAACATTGGTTCTGTTCAATACCCTCTGATAAGGACCTAAAACAATTGGACTTTCTGGGCTGTATGAGCTACTTCTTGGCTTCCTTACAGCTTAGAGAGGCCAGTTATCAAGCCCTGATGTCAAAGTATGACTTCACAGTCTATTCAAAATTTTCTTCTCTATTGAACACCTTTCTCAGGAGCAGACACAACAATTTCAGGCCCTCATGATAGAGGGTCAGACAGTTTCCAAGGCATCTCTCCATGCCTCACTTCATACCATTGACACAGCTGCATGTTCCATGGCTACGGCAGTAGTCATGCTCTGAGCTTCCTGGCTGCAGTCTTTTGGCCTCCCACAGGAGGTACAAGATCTGGTGGAAGAGCTTCCTTTTGAAGGCCCAAAGTTGTTTAGTGATGCGGTTGAGAGGTCTCTGCATTCTCTCAAAAACTCTCAGGTGACACTACAATCTCAGAGCATCTCTACATCTGCCTAAATAAAAATACAGCAGGTTGCAGACAGCTCAACAATCTCTCCCAGTCAACTGTTAGCCCATGAAACCGGCTGAAGCCCCCCACGTAGAAGACCAGATTCCCTAAGAAAGGGCCCTCCTCTTCAGCAACCACTCAGCCAGGGACATCTTCAAAACATCCATTTGACCCATTGGTTGAGGGTCACAGACTAACTCCCACTCTAGATCCTGCATTGCACCTATTCCCCTTCCACCCTTATGGAGGGCATCTCTTTAATTTCTTACCTTATTGGGAGCTCATCACATCAGACAGCTGAATCCTATAAGAGATTTCTACAAGCTATTCCATCCATCTTTTCAACCTCCCCCCAGTCTGCCTTTGGGAACCCCTCTCACAAAGACCTTTTAAAGCAGGAGGTACGATCCTGCCTAGGTGTGAGGGCAATCAAACCTGTCCCACCAGACTTTCTCAGGAAGGGTTCTTTTCTTGGTACTTCCTTGTCTTAAAGAAAAATGGGGGGTGGAGACCAATTCTCGACGTCAGGACTTTAAATACCTTCATCTGCTCCCAGCAATTAAAAATGGTGACCCTAGCAACAATAATTCCCTCTCTAGATCTGGGACATTCATTCTTTTCATTCAACCTTCAGGATGCTTATTTTCATGCCATTCATACCAGGCAGAAATGATTTCTACGTTTTGTGGTAGACAGGGATCACTCCCAGTATTGTCTCCTACCCTTGGTCTCTCCACTGCCCTAAGGATCTTTATCAAAGTTCTGTCAGCCACAGCAGCCTATCTTTACTAGATGGGCATATCATCTTTCCTTACGTGGATGATTGGCTCTTGAAGGGCTGCTCGCTTCTCAGAGCACAGACAGCAACCAGCAAGGTCCTGTTTCTGTTTCATTCTCTGAGTTTCTACTTCAGAATGGAGACATCTACCCTAACACCCACGCAACATATAGATTTAATCGGGGCCATTGTGGACTCCTCCTCCACCAGAGCATACTTACCCAGGGACCAATGCACCACAACGTCCAACCTTGTTTCAGCAATCCAACAGAGTCTACAAATCACTGCAAGGGCTTGTCTGCAACTTCTGGGCCACATGACAGCATGTATGTTTGTGACTTCCTTAGCACTTTCAGTATCTTCAAGCATGATTGAGAACTGTGTACACCCCCAAGAGACACAGTCTTTATAAGTGGGTGTCTGTATCTTGGAAGGTCCTTGATTGTCTGAACTGGTAGAAGGACCCACAAAAGGTGTGTATCAGAGTTCCATGAATACAGCCTCCTCTCACGAGGATTATCACCACAGATGCTTCCCTCATAGGTTGGGGTGCCCATTTCCAAAACTTCACAGCGCAGGGCAAATGGACCCCTCAGGAGGTGATCCTCCGTATCAACATATTAGAGCTCAAATTTAATGTCCATTAAATTTGCCAACAGTTCCTACAACACATCAAGGATCACCCAGTCAAGATAATGCTGGACAACAGAGCAGTGATGTATTACATCAATCGGAAAGGAGCAGCAAGATCCCGGTCCTTATGCGCTGAATCCATAAAACTATGGAACTGGTGCATATCACACCACATATAGATCTCAGCAGTTAACTACTAGGACTACAGAACACAGTGGCTGATTCCCTCGGCAGACATTTCAGCATCAACCATGAGTAGGATCTGAACAATGAGGTGTTCTAAGAGATCTCTTAGCTGGAGCTATCCACAGGTAGATCTTTTTGCTACTCCACCCCATGCAAAGTGCAAGGGGAGGGCACAGTCACAACTTAATGGGATATGACTTGATCGTTATGTGGCCTTGAGTTCTGATGTACACTTATCCACTAATGCCTCTACTTCTCAAGTTCCTAAGTAAATTGAGACGAGAAACTAATGACCATGATGTTGAGACAGGTGTGATTCCTAGAGCTGACTCGCATGTCCATGCAGCCTTCTCTCCACATTCCTCTGAGCCTGACTCACCCAGGGATTGGTCACCCCACCCCAGTCACCTCAAGGCCTGGCTTCTTGATGGCTCTCTGGTATAGAACAAGTCTGCTCTCCAGATAGTCAAAGTGCTATTTAATAGCAGAAAGCCCACAACAAGGGAAACTTACCTGCAAAAGTAGAAACACTTCCAGGCTTGGTACAACCATGAAGCTTTACTGCCTCTCAAATCCTCTTTGGCTCACATCCTTGATTACCTGCCGAATTTAAAGACCACATGCTTATCGCTGAACTCCATTAAAGTTCACCTTGCTGCCATCGCAGCTTTTCACTTTCCCATAGAAGGATTCTCAGTCTTTACTCATCCCACCACTGCAAGATTTATTAAAGGCCTTATTCAATCTTTCTTCCTAACCAAGAAACCAACTCCACCATGGAACCTCATGTTAGTTCTCAGTGCCCTGAGGGATACCCCCATTTGAACCTATGGAGAGTTGTACCCTCCTTCATTTGTTCCTTTACGGCCTTGTTCCTTCAGCCAGGATGATAGGGGAGCTTGGGCTGTTGATGGTGGACCCACTATACACAGTGGTCTACCACGATAAAGTGTCTCTGCATCCACACCCTTGCTTCCTCCTTAAAGTTTCTTCTGAATTCCCGGTTAAGAGATTCATCTCCTGGTATTTTACTCCAAGCCTCACCCTTCAAGGGAAGAAGTGAGCCTCCATACACTGAGCATTAAAAAAGCTCTTGCCTTTTACCTCGACAGGACTATGCTCTTCTGGGCTTCCCCTGCACTCTTCACCTTCATCTCAGATATTTGCAGGGAGGCCACCTGGTCTTCACCACGTGCGTTTTACTGGAATTACTTTCTTGTGGCTGACATGGCTTTTGGTGACATTGTCCTATGATCCGTACTAAATCCACTTCTTTGGCACCTCCATGCTGAAGGGAGTCTCCTGACTTGTAGCACCCATAGGGACGCTACTCAAAGAAGGAGGAGAGGTTACTTATCTTGTACAGTAACTTGAGTTTTTTTAGATGTGTGTTCCTCTGGGTGCTCTGCGGCCTGCCCCCCTTCCTCTCTGCCTGGGAGTCTCTCTCTCGGAACTTTTGTGGTTGAGAAGAAACTGGAGTGGTGGTCGATCCTCCCTATATGTCCTCATTTGGGGGATGAGTTTGTCTAGGGTGCAGATGCAGATCTGTGGACACCACTGACAAAAATATCCAATCAAGGGCATGCGTATTCTGACTTGGAGTGCCCATAGGTTTCACACATCTCAAAGAACTCAAGTTACTGTACAAAGTAACCTCTCCTTTCCTGTCCTGAGGAGCTTGCAGACTAAATTGGATTTAATGCAGCAGAAGTTGATGATATCAAAGGAGAAGAGGAATTGAGGGATGTTGGTGAATGAGCATGTTCTACCAACTTCTTCGTGCCCCACAGCAGACAAGCAGCAAAGGAATCTGAAAAGCCACACGCATTTTGGCATTATATTGAATGATTAACTGAAATGCCTGGGAGTTGTGGGGTGAGGGTGGAATAAAACTCCTTCCAATGGAATCACTTGAGAACTAGCAGAACATCTTGTCAGCAGGAATTTGGGGAGAATACAGGCCAGGTTACCAGTTTCTGGTAAAATCCAACTAGAGAGAGCATAGAAGTTCTCTGTAACTGTCACTATGATGTTCTGATAGCAGATACAAAGAGACTTTTTAGCACCTGCGCTCCAAGTTGGAATTATTTAGCATAGGCTTGACTAAAATTAGGTTCTTCTGGTAATCATGAAATCTTTGCTCGGAGAAAACAAAATCCGTGAATTTGTTAGTGTCTGGGTATGATAAAATGACTTTGAAAGCGCTCATGTAAAGTTATTCAGATCACTGTAAATAAGAAAACCCCTCCAAGCTATACTGAAGGTTACACAAAAGATAGCATCCACCACTATGAAAGCACATCTGTATAGGTTTATAGGCTCTTGATTTTGAAAGGTGTGTAGCTAGGTACAAAAGCAAACCACGTTTACAGTTCTTTGAGCTGGAGAGACAGACCCTTACAATTCACCACTTTCCAGAATAAAGGTTTCCAGTCTTGCATGGGTTTTGTTTTTGGCCTGGACACTAATATAGCTTTAATGCAGTTGCCAAACATGGGGAATATAGCTCAGTGGGGAAACAGTTCTCACGTCCTTTGAAAACATTTTTGAGATTTTGAACATTTTTCCCATTCTGCAACAGGATGAACCAGAGATGTTTCAGAATTTTTCACAAAAATCCAGAGAGGGATATCCCAGAATAGCTAATAGCCCAGTGCTTGGGGCACTGACCTGGGAAGTGGAAGTGTCTGATTCAGAGCAAGGACTTGAACATACATCTCCCACATCCCATGGGTATGCCCTAACCACTTGGTTAGTCTCGGATGGGTCTTTCCCAATCTCTCCTGTTGGTAATCTTCAACTTTGTTTAAATAAAATATTATTTGGACCAGAATGAGACAGATACTGACTCTATAGCCCACTGGTTAGGGCACTCACCTGGGATGAGGGAAATACAGGTTCAGTTCATTGTTTTGAATCAGGCAGAAAACAAAACATTTCATTGAAAAAATTCTCGACCAGCTCTGAGAGTGAGGGCAAAGTGATGAGTCTTTCACTTTGGTACATATTAGCTGTACCAGACCTACCGTATTTTCCGGCGTATAAGACGACTGGGCGTATAAGACGACCCCCAACTTTTCCAGTTAAAATATAGAGTTTGGGATATACTCGCCGTATAAGACTACCCCTCTTCCAACGCACACCAAATAAAAATTAAAAAAACATCAGATTTGATTTCAATATGGTAATTTTAATTCAAATGCTTATGACATGCAGGTACTTAGCAGGAAAACTGTCACTTATAAACATAAGGCTGTTTGTCATCAAACATGTAAACATAAAACAGTGCAAGTGGATTAAACTTTTCCTAATTCACTCTAAAGCTGAAAGGAAGGATAAGACAATAAACCCATGGGAGCTGCCATGCTGTTTGTTTTCTAAGCTGTCAACCAAACTGGAACTGATGATGATAGGAGGAAGATAACAAACAATAGAGAGAGAGCAAGTGCCGGGCAAGTCCCTGGCGAGTTAGCAACGCCCATCATAACTGCAAGCTATGGTATTTTTACAGGTTTTGCTGGCATGACAGTTTCCCTTTAAAAGCCTTCAAAATCCTCCTGTTCGTCATCTGATATCATAAGTACATCAATGACATCTTGTGATACATTTGTAAGGCAGTCATCGTATGGATCGAATTCCGTATCAGATGGTGTGGTCTCAGCTTCAGCTTCCTCTTCATCTTGCCACAAGTAGTCGTCCTCCATACCATCTAATGAATTTGATATGCCACACTTCTTGAAAGACTTGATTACTATTTCTGCATCAATATCATTCCAGGCTTTTATGACAAACTTGCACAAAACATCCAACTGTGGAGCACGCATGTTTCCTCCTTTTGTGAATGACTTTTCGCCGCTAACCATCCATTCATTCCACTGTTCTCGAATGCAATCTTTAAATGGCTTGTTTAGGCACACATCCAGTGGCTGTACCAACGATGTCAATCCTACAGGAATAACTGCCACATCTGTGTTTAGTCTTGCAAGCCTTTGCTTGGTGCTGGGAGTTAAATGAGCCCTGAACATATCCCACACCAGTAGACTACATTTTTGAATAAGTCCACCTGGTCGCCTGCTCCATACATTATCAAGCCATAGCTTTACCCCTTCTTCATCCATCCAGCCTTTTTCATTCACATGTACAAAACAACCAACAGGGAACTTGAGTTTTGGCATTGTTTTTCTTTTAAAAATAATCATTGGTCTCAGTTTGGCGCCATCAGCTGTGCATCCTAGTACCACTGTAAAACTGGACTTCTCATGTCCTGTTGTTTTAATTAAAATTGTTTTTTCACCTTTTTGATGGACAGTTTTATTTCCAACCATATCAAAATTAATTGGAGTTTCATCCATATTTCCAATACTACTTAACGCATAGCCATGTTTAGTGCGCTATTGTATTACGTATCGATGGAAACTATTTACTTTGCTATCAAGCTCTGCAGGTAATTTTTGGGCAATTTTCGTCTTTTGCCTCAGTACCATATTATGCCTTCCCATGAATCTAGTACACCAGGATACAGTGGCCTTAAATCTGTTGCTGTGATCTGGGTTAGATTTGGCCCACTGAAGTACAAACAAACGTATTTTATTTCATGTCACTACATAACCGTTTTGGCCATGCTCATTCACCATGTCTGCTACATGTTTTTCGAGTTCTGGCCAATGTGGGGTGCCTCTTCTTAATGCACACTTACCCCTTGGCATACTCTTTAATGCTTTTTCATTTGCTTTCCAGTCCCGAACCATCTTTTCTGTTACTCCATATTGTCTTGCAGCAGCGCAGTTATTATGTTCCATGGCAAAGTTTACAACTTTAAGTTTGAAACTGGCTTCATATTTCTTTCTTCTTGCTGGTGGAGCCATGATGGGGTTTTGACTGTTGGAAATTTGTATACTGTACTGTATGTACTGGTGCTATACTGTATGAACAGGTACAGATACTGGTGCTGTACTGTATGTGGTACCCAGTATACAACAGCGATGTACCTTACCGGCGATTGGCTGGTTGTTGTATACAAAGCCTGCTTGGATTGGTCAGCTCTCCCTGCCTGCCCAGCCCTCCCTGTCTCCAAGACTATCAGAGCGGTAGCGCAAACACGCCTCTTTCACCCATCTGGCCCGCCCTTGTATCCTATTACCTCCTTCTCTGTCTCTCAGATCTCGCACATGCGTGCCTGTGCCGCTTCACTGCAGTCCTCAGGAGCGAGATCTGAGAGGCAGAGAAGGAGGTAATAGGATACAAGGGCGGGCCAGACGGGTGAAAGAGGCGTGTTTGTGCTACCGCGTGTTTTTCTGGGCACAGCGCCGCTCTCTCTCTTTTTTCCATACCCCGGGCGTCCCGGACGCCTGCAGCTTGCTCCGCCCTTGCTGCTTTCATACGGTCGCCGCATACGGCGGGGATGCGGCCGCGGCCGTTTTTGAGCTCCCCCCACCATATGCGGTGACCGCAGATTCTCCAGTCCGGATTGGAAGTTTCAGCACCCGCCCTATAAGACGACACCCGGCGTATAAGACGACCCCCGACTTTTGAGAAGATTTTCCTGGGTTACAAGGTAGTCTTATACGCCAGAAAATACAGTATATATCACCTTTCAACAAGTCCTGTTTCATATGTACAATTGAGACAGTTGACAGAGCACTATCTAGATATTTAATACTCTGTCTCTTTTGGGTGTCAGTATATAACAAAGATGGGAAAAAGTCAGCCTATCGGAACTAGTTAGATTGTTGGTTGGTGTGTTCCCTTTCTAGCTCTGTTGGACCATTCGGAGTGTGTTCTTGGTGGGAGATTAAAGGATTATAGCAGTGGGAGTTGAGGTTACTTACGAAACTTGCAGGGTCTCCTTTTTTAAGTAGCAACAAATTACAGGGCTCTTGCAAGAATGAGAGCTTGTATGGTTTTGCATGTGTCTACTAAGCCATCTGTAAAATGAAAGCATAGGATCCCAGAAGGAATGATGAAAATCCACAGTCAATACTACAGTTCTGTGTTATGGCCTGCTGCAGTTTATAAATATTTATGTGCTTTGCTACTTTGAGACAGTTTTTGCAAAATCCCCAAACTGTTTCCTGTATGTACATTTTAAAAAGAGTTAAAACTCAAACAATGACCTGTTCCCTAATACTAACTCCTTAACCTGATAACCATACATCCATCGCTGTACAACTGTGTTTAGAGGGCATCATCTGTAGGACGTCAGGGGACCCAAAGCAGAGAGCACATTTGCTTAAAGGAACATTCAAGTTAAAAATATTGCTTGATCTTGTCCGTCACACTGATTGTTGTTTGTCATTGTATTGTATGCATTGTCATTTATTACAAGGTTGAATTTTGCTATAGGCATTTAGTGTTATATTTTCCTCTGGGATGCATGCAATGAACTTCCTTTAAAAGCAATGATAGTTAAGGTCTAAATCAGAGGTTCCCAAACTTATTTGGCCTACCGTCCCCTTTTCAGAAAAAAAATTACTCAGCGCCCTCCTGGAAACCTACCTTCTTTAAGCGAACAAACAGAAAGATGCAGTGATAAATTTGCATTCTTTTATGTATCTATATTTCTACCTACGTCCTACAATATAGTAAAGAAAGATGTGTTATTAGAATATCGCCCATGACATCAGGTATACAGTGGTTTTTGCATAAGACTACAAAAGACAACCAAACTAAAATCCTAATTAAACTAATAAACTGGGTTTTGCTTTGCTCAGCATTAGATATATGTATTTGATATTAAATTGTCAAATATCAAACTAAATTTATCAAGAAATAATTAATTTAAAAAATAATCAATATGCAAAAAAAAATCAGTTAATAGTTTTAATTTAGTTTGCCCTTATTTAAATAATTGTACCTTAACACATGCCTTATTTACCAATTAACACAGATGATTCGATAGATATAAATAAATGTTAATAGTTAACAGTTTTTTACGATTTCATTCCCCTGTTTTCGTTAATATTGTAATAAAAATATGACAAATATATTGACTGTACACTTCAAATAGTACTGTACCGACACAAGCCTGCTACGATTTTATTATTAGTAAGCACTAGAGACACAGAAACGTACGGTAGATATGTAAGAAAATGTATAAAAATACTCATGTAAATTGCTGTTTTATTGAAACAACGATAATACAGTTTGCTTTGTATGTGATCCGTAATCCGTAAAGATCGAGGGTATCGAATGTGAATAAAAATTTTTAAATACTTATTGCATTATTGTTAACTGCTTTTTACACAATTCAGAAACAATCTAAATTAGATTTCATACATGTCACCTATTTATAGTATCGTATTGTAAACAAGTCATTACACACACATATTCCTGCCGATGCATGCTGGACTTCCCGACAATGCGCGACACGCTCGCCTGCCAACACTTGCTTGTTAAGAGCTGTTGGTGGACTTGACACCTGATCGGTTATAATTTGTGAATTTATTTGGAAAATAAAGTAATTACTATAACTTTAACTCTATGTTACACAACAGATGAAATATGTACGAACGTTTTTTCAAAATTTTCTTATATTCTCTTCTTTCTTTATGCTTCTGCCGCCCCCTTATTTTCATTCAATGCCCCCCAATTGCACCCGAGGCTACTACTGCCCCCCTGGATCGTTCCAGTGCCCCCCAGGGGGCGGTATCGCCCACTTTGGGAACCTCTGGTCTAAATAGAGTGAAATTCATCTAAGTATAGTGGACCTGCAGAAAGTGCCCACTAATATTTAAATCCCAGTTAAGCCATTAACAAGGGTAAATTTTGCCAATAGTAAAGGGACTGAATACCCATTGGCCAAAATCAGTCCTAGCATAATCAGACATCTTTGACATCCATTGGTGTCAGTAGTGAGTTGTACCCATTTAGCTAAGGCTGAAGTTAGCCCCTCATATTTCTGTAGTTATCAAAATAAAACAGTTTAAAATAAAAAGTATTGCAAATGGCAAAGTTGTCCATGTCTCTGTGTAGAATAAACTATATCATGTATTCTCCCAATAATATGTGAAGATTAAAGATGAACTCTGCATATGTGTGTGTGTGTGTGTGTGTGTGTGTGTGTGTGTGTGTGTAGGACACTAGTCTTCTCATATTATGCTAGAACATCAAAATAATTTTTGCCAGTCATAGTTTTAAGGAATGCTACAGTGTGTTAAACTCTTCTGTGTTGGGCCTGGTGGAGCTAAAATTCTATGCATTTGATTTCTGCATGTTTTTACTGTGGTAGTAATTTAATCATTGAATGCTGCTTTCACGTAGCTATGTTAAAGTGGTAGTTGCTTAAAATTTTATATGAAATGAATAAACTAAATCTGGGTTTAGGTTAGAAATCTTTTAAAAAAGATTTATGGTGACATTTAAAAAAATCTAACTTGTTTAAAAGGACATGCTTTGTTGATTTACACTGCTATTTAGACTTACTCCTCTACTGGCAGCTGCTCTTTAAATTAATGCCTACCCTGGCTTTTAAGATACCAAGTTGAAAAGAGAAAAGTAATGTTTAAGAATGTGTTGGGTTTGGTACCGCATAATGCTAATCTTCTCCAGAAATAAGGTGAGAGCTGTAAATGTTAGTTATAAAATTAAGTCCAATTTCAAAATGATTGATCACAAATGTAAGAAAAGAAACTGAATTGTTGGGTGGATTGAATTAAGAATGATAAGTTTATAAGTATATTTATACACAGTACTTTGTAACCAAGGGCTTGTCTACACGAGGTGTTTAATCCAGAGCTTTTGGCAGTATGCAAGTCACAGTAATTGCATGGGACTGTGTGTCCTATGTCAAAGTGCATTGTTGTGTACACACGTCGACAGTTTGCTGCGAATGGAGGGTGTAACATTTCCAGAGGATATGATGTTCCTTGCTTTGCTGCTCAACAGTGTGAAATTCTGGGATTTTTCTCACTGTGCATTGTGGCAGAAGCAGAAGTAGCAGAAGCCAGGTTAGTTCAAATTGTTAAAAACAAACAAACCAACCAACCCATGATTCATCTGTCTCCCCCCTGTACTTCCTTTATGGGTGGGCTAGCACCATTTTCTAATTGCTGTCGGCCAGCATGGCTCCAACAATGCTCCGCGCAGCTTATACTTGAATACATAGAGGTTGCTTGTGATGTATTTCAGTATTCAAAGCAGCATGAATTTGGCGTGGAACTTTGCCTGCTGCATCATCAAACAGGTAGCAGGAGACTAGGAGGGGCTTCAGTGGTGGTGGAACCAGGACACGGACAAAGCAGTCGATGACAACAGGCAACTGATGATAGAGGACTGGTTCCTTGAGCAGTTTCACAGCATGCAGCACCATTTCTGGGCTTTAGAAAATAGCACGGATTGGTAGGAAAGGACTGTTCTGCAGACCTGATATGACCAGCAGTGGTGAGAGAATTTCAGGATGGGGAAGGCAACCTTTCTGGATGTGTGTACTGAGCTAACTACAGCGGCAGCCTAGCAACGTGCCGTGCCCATACCCATGAGTCAGTGGGGGACAATTGCCATCTGTAAGGTGACCACCACTGAATGCTTCCAGTCTGTAGCAAACCAATTTGGCATGGAAAGATCTACCACTGTCATGCCGGTGTGTGATGCCATGGAAAAAATATTGTTGCAATGGTTATTGACGGCTTTGCACACATGGAATTCCCAAGCTGATTGGGACGGTTGATGGGAGCCACATGCTTATTATTTGTCCCCTCCCTCCCAACCAGGCATTAGAATTCATAAACAGAAAAGGGCATTTCTCTGTGGTGCTCCAAGGGTTTGTCACCACCATGGCAAACTTATGGACAGAAATGCTGGGTGGTCTGGAAGGATCCATGACCCCAGGATCTTTTGGAACTCAGCTCTGTTTACTTCAATGGACTTGTCCCTGGGGATGCTATGGATATTAATGGGGTGGACATTGCTCCGGTTATCTTGAGAGACCCAGTTTATCCTCTGCTCCCCTGGTTAATTAAGCCATTCACAAGCTAATTGGATAGAAGGAAGGAACTCTTTAACTGCTGCCTCAGTAGTTGCAGAATGATAGTGGAGGTGCATTTGGTTGTTTGTAGGGGAGAAGGCGCTTTTTGTGAAATAGGTTGGAAGCAGCAGAAAAAAAGTCCCAAAGATTATAGCAGCGTGTTGTATTTGGCGCAATATTTGTGAGAGTAAAGGAGAAAGCCTTAATGAGGGGTGGGAAGCTGAGGTGCAGAGATTTGCTCAGTAGTTGAGCAGCCAGCAAGGTGTCCAATACAAAATGTAAACAGCTGGGGCAATATCATCAGGATGTGTACTGCAATTAATTTGAGTCTTTAGACCTGAAATTGTGCAGCTGTACATCCAGCTGTTAACCAGCGGAGGGGGGAAGGGCTGGAAGTTTTTTGTGCAGCTCAGTGTTTTTTTTTTATGGTACTGGAAATGCAATGTCTGTCTTGTACCTTGTGTCTTTGCCTCCATGTCTTTGTAAAGCCTTATGGATTAGTACAAACTTAATTATTTTCTGTGAAAAATGAGCTGTTGACTTCTTAGAAATGAAATTTTAAAGGTTTTTATTATTAAATAATCTGTGAGTAACAAACAGAAATGAATCTTCAACTGAAATGAAAATGAAACGTTTTTTTAATTATGAAACACTATATTAAAAACAAAGAGCCCTTTCTTAAAAGAGTAGTGAAACAAAACAGGGAAGTGCAACAGGCAGGAGTCAACTCAACGATTAAGAAGCTTGAAGTCACAGGAAAGTATATGGCTTGTCTCTGTCTCTTCTTGTTTGTTGCACCTCTGGTGTTGAGTGCTGAAGCTCAAATTTACTAAGGGCCGTAGAAGGCTCAAAGGAGCTGGGGTCCCAGGTGCCACTGTTCTCAGTGCCCCGAGCTGGGGAATGGCTTCTGGGAGCAGTGCCGCAGGTGTACAGTGGGGAGGAGAAGTTGTTCCCAGAGGCCTGTGTTGTAGGGCAGTGGTTCTCAACCAGGTGTCTGTGGCCGCCTGGGGGGCTGTGAGCAGGTTTTAGGAATCCAGCAAGCATGGCCGGTGTTAGACTCGCTAGGACCCAGGGCAGAAGGCCAAATGCCTGCCGCGCAGGACTGTAGCCCATGGCCCCAAATCCCCCTGTTGCGTGAGGCCCTGGGCAATTGCCCTGCTTGCTACCCCCTAATGCTGGCCTGGCTTTTATATGCAGCAAAACAGTAGTTGTGGCATAGCTGGGCTGTGGAGTTTTTATAACACGTTGGGGAGGGCCTTCAGAAAGAAAAAGGTTGAGAACCCCTGTTGTAGGGGCTGTATAACGTGGCTGGGTGTTGGTTTGCAGTACTGCATTGCCTGCTGCCTTAGTAGTAGCATGCATTTCAACAGGGCATCTTGGCTTTGAATTGCCTCCAGGTGTTGCCTCTGCATCTCACTATCTTTTTTTCCATACTGTCATTGGCCACAACAGTGCTTTCCCTGGTAACTGCCATGCGGTCCTTTGTTGCAGTGGCAAACTCCCTGGAAATCTTCTTGTTGGATTCCATTCCCGTCGTCAGACACAGCCCTCTGCCTCCACCTCTCTGGATTTCTCGTGGTGTGGTGATGTGCGGGTGGGATTTTTTTGGTGGAGGGTGGGGGGCATGGATTCTGAAATGATGTCCATGAACATTTTATCACAAGTTTTCCGTTTTCTCTTGCTCAGGTTTGCCAGTCCTCTGCCATTGATAAAATCCCTGTCCTTAATGGTCTGGCCAATGCAGGGTGCCATAGCTGTGCGGGTATTTGTTCATAACAAGCGGTTATGGTTATGTTCTAGGGAGAATGTGATAGCAATTTTTTCGCACATATTTCTGGCGTTACCATCCCTGAGATTCTTTCCAGGCAGGAGGGAATCTTAGAGATGGTAAGCGATGCATGCGTTGGGATTTTCGTCTGTGCAGTATTGTCATAAATATAAAGGGAAGGGTAACAACCTTTATGTATGCAGTAACATAAAATTCCTCCTGGCCAGAGGTACAGAATCACTTTACCTGTAAGGGGTTAAGAAGCTCAAATAACCTGGTTGGCACCTGACCAAAAGGACCAAAAAGGAAAAGATACTTTCAAATCTGGGAGGGGGTGAGGTTTTGTTTGTGTTCTCTTTGTTTGTTCCCTCTCTGGATGGAGAGAAATACCAAGCAGGTAAATATCTCCTGAAAATATACCTGAAATTATACATCTAAAATTACAGAAATTGTAAGTAGAGGCAAGGAAATGCATTAGATTATCTTTTGTTTTAGCTTGTGAATTTTCCCTATGCTAAGAGCGAGTTTTATTCCTGTTTTTTGTAACTTTGAAGCTGAGCCTAGAGGGGAATCCTCTGTGTTTAAATCTTTTTATTACCTTGTAAAGTTACCTTCCATCCTGATTTTGCAGGTGTGATTCTTTTACTTTTTCTTTAAATAAAGTTCTTCCTTAAAGAACCTGATTGATTTTCAGTGTCCTAGAGACAAAGGGTCTGGTCGGTATTCGCATACATAAAAGTTGTTACCCTTCCCTTTATATTTATGACAACTATATACTGTTTGGCTTTGCAGTTGTGCCTTGGAGGCTGAGGGAGAGTATGTGTGTTTGGGAATATGTTCCTGATATGGAGATGCTGTTGGGAAATATGTTCCTGATCTGCCTTTGAAGTATTTGTGTCTTGGAGGTGCTTACATGGTGTTGGAGGAGTTAACGGGGGAGTTGCATAGTAATCCCCTCTACATCCCCTTTAGGCTGTCCTGACTTTGGATGACATTTCACTGAGATGGGTGATTAGTAGGCAGAGAATGGCCTTACTGAAAAAGGCAAAGGGCAGACCAGCAAGATACACTGTGAAGTTATTCGCCAAGATGATTCTCCCCCAGAAGTGCTATAGGTGAGAAAGGGAGTTGCGAACTACCCTGGGGAGAAGGCCATGCAGCTATTGCTGAACAACAATCTCTCAGCCTTAGATTTTGCTTTATCTGCCCTGCAGACATGTTGAAAGTGCAGTGAAAAATAGCTAGCTTTCTGCACTGATTACGTGAAGATTCACTCTTATCACTGAGAATGGTGTTACAGGACATTTGTACGTCAGCAGGGAGCTATACCGTTTGTGGCCTTATAGGCATGCATTGTTGATGTCTATCTTGTGTAAAGTCAGAACACTAACCAAACTTCTTTTCCTGTAATCATTGTCTCAATAAACTTTTGCATTTCACACAAAAGAAAGTTTTCCTTATTTGAATCTACTGCAGGAGGGAGGGTAGAGTAGAGATTGCAGCTGCACCATGCTGCCAGCTGCCGTTTTGCGGTGGCAAACTGGATTTGGGGTGTGTGGAGTGGGCGTTCTCCAGGCAGGACAGCTGAGGGAAGGGGAAAGGAAAATAGATACATGGACACGTCCCTTCCATAGTGTGGGCCTGAAAACTGTCAGTAGTTGGGCTTTAGTATGAGAAGGAGGCGAGTTGCCCAACCAGAGTAGCTGCTGTCTTGGAAAGATATGTGGGGCACCAAACAGACAGCATGGACTAAGGGAGGGAGGTGGAGACCTCGGACTCAGAAAGGCTTCTAGCTCACATCTGCCTACACTGACTGTGGCCATGGGGCACTGGAACACAGGCTAGCAAGGCTGTATAACAACAATAATAATAACAATAATGAATTAAAACTTTAATATTAAATTATCTAAACAATTATTAAAAGACTTACAATCCGATGGGATCAGCCTCCTCAGTCCTGGTCTGCATTGCTGACCGGGAATCGAGGTTGATTATTGCATGTTGGGAATCTGGCTCTCCTATCTTCTGTATCAGGATCCTGAGTCTTGAACAGATCCTGGCTTTCTGGGGTGATCTCTTTATGGATCTCCTCGTGCTCATCATCCGATGAATTTTGCTGGTTTTGCTGGTCATCCTTGAGGGAGTGGAGGGGTGAGTGGGCAGCGGGCTCCACAAGTTTCTAGGTTGTATCGTTATGTAAAATCCTATCCAGTATCTCAAGAAGTTGACAAGTTGCATGTTCCTGGCCAGATTTTTTCCTGTCATCCCTTGTTTTAATGTAGGTCCTCCTGAGCTGCTTGCTCTTTATCTAGTACTGTTTGGCATCTGGTCTTGGCTCCTCGCAGACATCTGTCTAGCAGTGTCTGCAAAAATAGGTCTTTATTCTGGTGGCTGTTACAAGAACTTCCTGCCCCAGCACTTCTCCCAAGATGGTGACAAGATCCAGGTTTTTGGTGCAGCTCCAAGTAGCTGCTTGAGGCATGTCCTGGGGCTTCTGGAGTATTATTGTAGCTATGGTGAGAAATTGGAATCCATGAGCAAAAGGACAAATTCTGTTTGTGTGCCAGTTGATGAATGGCGGGACATCTGTTTAACTTGACCCCAGAGCAGGGGAGGACACACAGGTAAACAGGTCAGTAATGGTCACCTGCAAAGCAGTGTGGGGCAGCTGTTGGAAGAGTGCCAAAGTAGTTTGCAACAGCATTGCATGCACATGAACAATGGACTGTACTAACTTGATTTCCAGCAAAGTTAGTTCACTTTGAAAGATGACTCCAGAGTTTGCCATAAATGCGGAGTCAGTGCACTACAATAAATTGTGTTGTGCATACACGAGTATTTTCAAACTGGATTATTTTGACTTAATCCAGTTTAACACCCCTCCATTTGCCCCTCTCCCTGGTGTAGACAACCCCTAAATGTCATCCAACCATTAACTACCTCATGTTCATTACCTCTTATTTCCATGGCTGGCTGTATTTACCAAATTCTATCTTTTCCTAAAAGAGTTCAAAATAAAGGAAAATATCATGAATATGAAAAAGTGGGGATGTGAACTGCAACTAAGGAAAAACTGCTGTTATTCAGGGCTTTAAAATAATTTTTGAATGATGCTTTATAAATCCAGTTTTTCTTTTATTGTCAGTTGTCATTTTAGAGGCATCATACAAGTATTTTTTTAAGGTATTATACAAAAATAAATGAAATTCTATAAGGTATTGAAGTCAAGCTGCTTAATGAAAGATATCTATTGCCTGAAATGCTCTTTCTTTTTAATTTTTATTGTGTAACTGAGCGAAAATATCTTTAATAGTGAAGATATGCACTGATGTATGAAAAAGTAAGAAACTAAGCTACATTGTCTGCTGCTGAAGACAATTTAGAAAATTAAAAAATTATATAAAATACATGTGCCTCCTGTAAGCTAATTAACAAAACAATCTGGAATAATTTATAGTGTTTAGAAGTTAATGTTAACTTATGCTTGCTTTTTTTTGTTTGTTTAAACAACAGCTGATATCTGGGATAAAGAATTTGACCCAGTCATGGTAATTCTTCGTACAGTTTACCGTAGAGATGTGCAATCTGCAATGGACAGATATACAGCATTGTAAGTTGATCATACTCAGTAGTATAAGAACAGAATACTGCATATTGTACAGGGTCTTTATTTTATGGGTATTCATTGGCATGCTATGTCATTATGTAGTTAAAAGGACATTATCAATATTTTTAGGCCTCAAATTTGACTTTCAACAAATAATTATAAATTGGCAGACAGTGTCTGGATTCTTATGATTTTAATCTACCATCCTCCCTCAAATCAACTTAACCCCAGGTTCCACATCTGATTGAGACTTGCAGTTTGGGGGGTAATACCTCCTCCAGTCCCCACAAACTATGCCCATGAAGAAGACTAAAGTATTCCAAACTGACCACAGCCAGTGGTTACAACTAGTGGACAGCCAGATGACCAAGTTGTTATGAGTTTATGTCATGTAATTAGAAAACCAGTATGATTCAGAGACACTTAACAGACTGATACGTACTGAACTTCAAAGACAAGGTGATAATATCAATATTGTAAATGGTAGACACGGTGTGTAAAGTATCTTATTTAAATGAACCCCAGCCATACCTGGCAGAGCATTAAAGGATCTTATGATGAACACATCTGGTGTGTATAAGCAAGCTGTGTAGCCAGTCCATATCTGGTACAGAGGAACATGACAAATGGGATCGTTTGGTGTGTGTGGGGGGAGTACAAAGCAAACTATAAAATCTTGTTGGTCCCTTTTACCTTTAGATCTTTTCTTACATGTTGTCTTTATCACTGTTTGTTTCTTTTCTGCTCGAATATATAAGTCTTCCGGGTAAAGACTGCATCTTCATATCTGTCTGTACAGTGCTTAGCCCAAAGGGGTGCTTATCCTAACTGGGATCGATGGGCCCAATCACAATAAAAATATTAATAATAATGGACATAACACAGGGGATTGCAAGGTGTAATCCATTGTTAATAATGAAGTGTTTCGAGGCCTTCGGATAGATGATCTTCCATCAATACAAATTACTTTTAGGCATGAGAGGAAGCAGAATAGAGAACTCAACTACAATGTAATGTTGAGTAAGGGGTAATAGTAATCAAGAGACTGAAGCATCGGAACCCTGAGTGTGTGCGTGTTGCCTTATCCATGGTTCTGACATATAGCCCTCTGGCTACATCATAGATGTGAAAATGTGACCTTTCTTTTTGTTAACTGGTGGTGGGAGTGTATTAGACCTTTGGAATAAACTGTAGAAGACTTTTTGAGACCAATAGATTAGAAGTCCTGGCCTTCATTTTGGATTTACTCTACACATGCATCCTTGCACCACCAGGCATACATATGGCTGTGTATGCACTGGATGTAGGTGAAAGAGCATCTGATGAATTCCTGCCTGTGGCTGTATTTAAAACTCTGAAATGTGTTTCTTCTCATACAATTTCTCTAGCCTTACTCACTCTTGCTTGCATATTTATACCTGCCCCTGGAAATTTCCACTACATGCATCCGACGAAGTGGGTATTCACCCACGAAAGCTCATGCTCCTATACGTCTGTTAGTCTATAAAATGCCACAGGACTCTTTGCTGCTTCTCATACAAGTGACTCTTGAAATCGAATCTTGGATGGGGTGGAGCTTTTATGTTTCTCTATTTACCCATCATATGTTTTTATAGTTCCTTTTGCCTGTTAGCAAAGAGATTTGTTTAAACAGGCTGTGAGGGAGGAAATCCTTCGTTTCACCTCTATCTTGATCCTGCAGAGTTGTTGTTTAAATGCTGATTTTGTGTCATAATTTCATCGACAACACCCTGCATTGTTATGAAGGCAGGATTATGATCTTGCTGTAAGGTTACTCATATGAGGATAGAAAAAGAGGGGATGATCTTAAATGACTTTAATAAAGATTTGGGACCTTACAAAGATAAAGGCAAAGTAATTTTGCTGCTTTTATTAATTTTGTCTTATAAAGAAGCAGACACGTGACAACATCTGCATCCTAATTTAAAACCTATAATTTTTGCTATTTTGATTGCATCATATGTAATGTGTGTAATATAAACATCTTTTCTGGTTTGAAGAATAATTATTTTTGGAAAATATTGCTTTTCATAATCCATGCATTGCATTAGATTTTATATAGCTAAAATATCCCAGGTTGTTTTTATCCATTTATACTGATTGAAAGTCTTCTTCCGGTTAACTAGTTACTCCCTTTTGCTGACATATTCTGTATTGGAACACCATATATTTTATGTGTCATAAGTATACCATATTGCAGGATTGGAGGCTAATTTTGTTGGCGAGGGGAGGGGAAATTCTCAGATCAGTAAATAATTTGAAGACTTTGAAAGTGACAGGGTAAATTAAACTTCAGTTCAATAACACTAAGCACATTTTGTCAGGATGAAAGCATCTTTCCTTGTTTCTTAATCTAGAGTAAAAGTTTGAGAAGTCTCTGATTTTGTTAGTCAGAGAATGAGCGGTAGTAAGAGATGCTGAGCTTGATTTTTTTCAAAAAAGTTGTATAATATCATGCATTTAACATGACTACACATACATGGTCAGTTTTGTATCCATGTGGCCACTGAAAGGTACCAGCATCTGGTTTGCATGCATAGTTAGGGCCCTGAGTTTTCATGAAGTAATGCTGACATTTTTCTTTGAGTTTAGATTGTTCTGTTAATGTTTTTGAAATGACAAGTCACAATGATCAGCTTGAACAAGTACATAACCTTTTATTCTTGAACTAATTGAGTAATGCGTTTTTAGAGGCCAGTTTAGAAACTGATTGGAAAAATAAACTTGTCTTCACTTTACTTCTCCTACATTTGCATAATCAAATATTACAGTATTCTGTATATTGAAATTGTCTGAGATCATAACTTTGCCTTTTATTTATATAGGTGCACTGTAGTAGACAGATGCTGAATTAAACAGACAAAATAATACCTTAAAATAAATAAAAGTTCTGAGAAGCAAGGAAATTCAGTCTTAGGTTACCACTCTGTCCTTCACTCCTAGATGTTTGGGTATTACACCAGCCTGAGAGAAGGGGACAGGATCATAGAGGTGACTTGTTTTTTTTTTTTTTTTAACGTTTATTGGAGTACAAAATAAGTACTTAAAAACTTGCATAAATTTAAAATAGCCTCAGCTGAGTACTCTCGTATCCCTATGATACTTGTATCAACCTCTTTTTTTCAACATAAACACAGATTGTAAACTCTTTGGGGCACTTTGCCGTTTTTGTTGTATGTCTGTACAGTGCCTAACTGTTGAGTGCTCGAATTTGCAACTTTAATGTTCTTAAGAACATAAGAACGGCCATCCTAGGTCAGACCAGTGATCCATCTACCCCAGTATCCTGTCTTCTGACATTGTCCAGCGCCAGATGCTTCAGGGGAATGAACAGAAAAGGGCAATTATCAAGTGATCAATCCCCTGTCCAATCCCAGCTTCTGACAGTTAGAGGTTTAGGGACAACCAGAGCGTAGGATTGCATCCCTGACCATTTTGGCTAATAACCATTGGTGAACCTATCATCCATGAATTTATCTAATTCTTTTTTGAACCCAGTTATACTTTTGGTTTTTACAACATCCCCTGGTAACAAGTTCCACAGGTTGGCTGTGTGTTGTGTGAAGAAATACCTCCTTTTGTTTGTTTTAAACTTCATCTGCCATTTTGTTGCCCAGTCACCCACTTTAGTGAGATCCCAGTCTTAGACCATGTCTACACTTACCGGGGATAAGGGTAGACAAGACAAGACAAGATAAATCTTCACTAGACCCACTAAATTGACTGCAGAGCGCTCTCCAGTTGACTCCGGTACTCCACTGGAATGAGACTTCCCCTCTTATCACATGACTGCTTATTTTGCTTAGGAGCCTTTGGTGTGGGACCTTGTCAAAGGTTTTCTGAAAGTCCAAGTACACTATGGATCACCTTTGTCCGCATGCTTGTTGACACTCTTAAAGAATTCTAATAGATTGGTGAGCATGATTTCCGTTTACAAAAGTTGTGTTGATTCTTCCCCAACATATTGTGTTCATCTATGTGTCTGATAATTCTGTTCTTTACTATAGTTTCAATTAGTTTTCCTGGTACTGAAGTTATGGGCTTGTAATTGCCAAGATTGCCTCCAGAACCTTTTAAAAAAATTGGCATTACATTAGGTATCCTCCAGTCATTTGGCACAGAGACTGATTTAAGCGATAGGTTACATACCACGGTTAGTAGTTCTGTAATTTCATATTTGAATTCCTTCAGAACTCCTGAGTGAATACCCTTCAGTCCTGGTGACTTATTACTGTTACATTTATCAGTTTGTTCCAAAACTACCTCTATTGACTCCTCAGTCTGCGACAGTTCCTCAGATATGTCACCTAAACAGAATGGCTCAGATGTGGGAATCTTCCTCACATATTCTGCAGTTAAGACCTATACAAAGAATTAATTTAGCTTCTCCACAATGGCCTTGTCTTCCTTGAGCACTCCTTTGGCACCTCGATTGTCCAGTGGCCCCACTGATTGTTTGGCAGGCTTCCCACTTCTGATTTACTTACAAAAACTAACAGCAAATTTTTTTCGCCTTTTGTTAGTTGCTCATCAAATTCTTTTTTGGTCTGCCTAATTATACTTTTACACTTGGCTTGCCGGAGTTTATGCTTCTTTCTATCTTCCTCAGTTGGATTTGACTTCCAATTTTTTTGTCTATGCCTCTTTTACTCTGTTGTTTAGCCATGGTGGCTTTTTTTTTATCCTCTTACTGGTTTTTTTTATTTATTTGGGGTGTACATTTAGTTATGATGTGTTTAAAAAGTTTCCATGCAGCTTGCAGGCATTTCACCCTTGTGACTGTTCTTTTAATTTTCCTTTAACTAGTTTCCTCCTTTCTGTGTAGTTCCCCTTTCTGAAATTAAATAGTACTATGGTGGGTTTATTTGGTATTCCTCCCCCTACAAGAATGTAAAATTTAATTATATTATGGTCACTATTACCAAGCAGTTCAGCTATGTTCACCTTTTGGGTGAGATCCTGTGTGCCACTTAGGACTAAATCAAGCATTCTCTCCCCTTGTGGGTTCCAGTACTAGATGCTCCAAGAAGCAGTCATTAATGTGTCTCAGAATTTTATCTCTGCATCCCATCCTGAGGTGACATGTTTCCAGTCAATATGGAGATAGTTGTAATCCCCCATTATTATTGGGTTTTCTGTTTTTGTAGCCTCTCTAATATACCTGAGCATTTCAAAATCACCATCACCATCCTGGTCACGTGGTCAGTAGTATATTCCTGCTGCTATACTCTTATTGTTCAAGCATGGAATTTCTATTCATAGAGATTTTATGGTACAGTTTGATTTATTTAAGATTTTTACTATACTTGATTTTATACTTTCTTTCACATGTAGTGCTACTTATTCTGTATACTTTGTATTCTGGTATTATCATGTCCCATTCATTATCTTTATTCCACCAAGTTTCTGTGATGCCTATTATAACAATATGCTCATTTAATATCAGGCACTCAAGTTCAGCCATTTTAGGTTTGTTCTACACTATACACTTACGTCTGCATAATTACGTCGCTTAGGGGTGTGGAAAATCCATGCTCCTGAGCGACATATGTATGCCGACTGAACTCCTGGTGTAGACAGCACTGTGTCGATGGGAGGGCTTCTCCCATCAACATAGCTACCGCCTCTCAGGGGAGTGAAGTACTTACACTGACGGGAAGAGATCTCCTGTTGGCGTAGGTAGTGCCTTAACTTAGTGCTACAGCTGCATCGGTACGGCTTCACTTCTGCAGTGCTGTATGTGTAGACAGGCCCTTAGTATTTAGACTTCTAGCATTTGTACACACGTACTTTTTTAAATTTGCCTATATTTCGTTGTCTGTCTTCATGAGATGTAATTGAATGGGACTCTGTCATTTGACTGTTTCCCTTTGATTCCTACCTGTATCTATCAACTTCTATCCTCTCTACTTTGTAGGATTTAGCATACCCATTTTAATAAATCCTCCCATAAAAGATGTCTCTGTCCAAACTATGTGCTCCTTCACACCTGTTGGCTTTCCTTCAGCCCTTAATTTAAAAACTCCCCTATGACCTTTTAAATTATATACGCCAGCAATCTTGTTCTGATTTGGTGTAGGTGGAGCCCATCTTTTAACACTTAAAAAAAAATGTAATTTGATGTATAAAATGTTGGCTGGGTAACTTTTGCATTCAACACGTAACACTGGTTTACAATTTTTGAGAAGTCGTTTGCTTCAGAGATAAAATGTGCTATTTATAATGTATTTTGATGTGCTGAATTCAAATATGACAATTAAAACAAATAATTGGCTACTGTTTCTAAGATATTTAAGTTTTTACATTTTATGTCTATGTATATTGTGTAGATAGTAGAGTTTTAATCATAAATTGTAAACCTAGGTCTTTTCATGTGTTTATGGTTGCTTTACATGATAATATTTCACCTGTCCTGTTTATGTAACACTTTAAAAATCAGCAAAAGGGTTATATAAATAAAATTTATTATGAAACAAAAGGCAAAAAACTATTATGTACATAGTTTAGTCCTATTCAGTGTCTACTCGGCGCTTCTTGGCTTGTCTCTTGTATTCATTAAATGGAGCATCTCTTGTCACTGTCCAGGAACAGTCTGCAAGCATTGATGGGCTCCATTTGCCCTGATAGGGTTTCTCCATTGTTGCAATGTCCTGGTGAAATCGCTCGCCGTGCTCGTCGCTCACTGCTCCGCAGTTCGGTGGAAAAAAATCTAGATGAGAGTGCAAAAAATGTATCTTTAGTGACATGTTGCAAGCAAGGCTTTTGTATGCCTTGAGGAGGTTTTCCACCAACAACCTGTAGTTGTCTGCCTTGTTATTTCCGAGAAAATTTATTGCCACTAACTGGAAGGCTTTCCATGCCATCTTTTCCTTGCCACGCAGTGCATGGTCAAATGCATCAGCTCGAAGAAGTTCACGAATCTGAGGACCAACAAAGACACCTTCCTTTATCTTAGCTTCACTTAACCTGGGAAATTTTCCACGGAGGTACTTGAAAGCTGCTTGTGTTTTGTCAATGGCCTTGACAAAGTTCTTCATCAGACCCAGCTTGATGTGTAAGGGTGGTAACAAAATCTTCCTTGATTCAACAAGTGGTAGATGCTGAACACTTTTCCTCCCAGGCTCCAATGACTGTCGGAGTGGCCAGTCTTTCTTGATGTAGTGGGAATCTCTTGCACGACTATCCCATTCGCAGAGAAAACAGCAGTACTTTGTGTATCCAGTCTGCAGACCGAGCAAGAGAGCAACAACCTTCAAATCGCCACAAAGCTGCCACTGATGTTGGTCATAGTTTATGCACCTCAAAAGTTGTTTCATGTTGTCATAGGTTTCCTTCATATGGACTGCATGACCAACTGGAATTGATGGCAAAACATTGCCATTATGCAGTAAAACAGCTTTAAGACTCGTCTTCGATGAATCAATGAACAGTCTCCACTCATCTGGATCGTGAACGATGTTGAGGGCTGCCATCACACCATCGATGTTGTTGCAGGCTACAAGATCACCTTCCATGAAGAAGAATGGGACAAGATCCTTTTGACGGTCACGGAACATGGAAACCCTAACATCACCTGCCAGGAGATTCCACTGCTGTAGTCTGGAGCCCAACAGCTCTGCCTTACTCTTGGGTAGTTCCAAATCCCTGACAAGGTCATTCAGTTCACCTTATGTTATGAGGTGTGGTTCAGAGGAGGAGGATGGGAGAAAATGTGGGTCCTGTGACATTGATGGTTCAGGACCAGAAGTTTCATCCTCTTCCTCGTCTGACTCAAGTGAGAATGATTCTGGTGCATCAGGAACCGGCAGTCCTTCTCCGTGGCGTACTGGGCGTATAGCTGATGGAATGTTTGGATAATGCACAGTCCACTTTTTCTTCTTTGACACACCTTTCCCAACTGGAGGCACCATGCAGAAGTAACAATTGCTGGTATGATCTGTTGGCTCTCTCCAAATTGTTGGCACTGCAAAAGGCATAGATTTCCTTTTCCTGTTCAACCACTGGCGAAGATTTGTTGCACAAGTGTTGCAGCATATGTGAGGGGCCCACCTCTTGTCCTGATCTCAAATTTTGCAGCCAAAATAAAGGTGATAGGCTTTCTTAACCATAGTGGGATACTGCGCTTTTGTGATGCAAAAGTCAGTTCACCACAAACATAGCAGAAGTTATCTGCACTGTTCACACAAGTACGAGGCATCTCTGCTCACTTTGGCTAAACAGAAATGTGTCCCTTTGCAAAATCAAACACTGATAAATAAGAGAGCATAACACTGTATGATTTCTAGAGCTGATATAGGGCAATTTGTTCAGCAGAGTGATGTAAGCTTCGTTATGATTGTATCATCCATGACTTTTAGGAATAACATGATGCAATTCATATCATGTATGACGCAATACCAGCTTCAGATTGCATCATTCATTGTTTTGCCTAAAAAGCAAGTATTGTCCAAACCCGGTCATAGATTTATTCATAGATCCAGTCAAAGATGTATTTTAGTCATTTCTGGTTTAAATTGAGATCCCTTCCCTTTATAACTCACTTATCCTCCGCCATTCCCAAGTCAAGGGTCGTATATACTGACCCAATATCATATCTTGAAAACTAGAGCCAATCAATAATTTTAAGCATCATTTTCATTCTCAGTGACCCAGAATTACTAAAGTTTGACTACATTTATTTCAGAAGCATTTTGGCTGTAGAGCAGTGTAATTTTAGAATTGCTGCATTTGAAAAGAAAAAATGCAGGTCACTTTCATTTGCACAGTGGTTGCTTGGTATATGAGTTTTGATGGAGGTTAGTTTCAGAAAGAGAGAATATGAGCCTTCTTTACTTTTACTGGTTTAATTCAGCGTCTGGGCTTGCCTATTCCTTCCAGCCTGTCCCAGACCAGGTGCGAGAAATCTACTAGTTCATTTGCTCATTTTGTTCCATTCTCCGTACTTTTGCTCTCTACATTACTGCTTTAATTCACCCATCCTTTTCCTCTTCCTCAGCTCTAACACCACTTTCTTCCTCTTTTATTAGAATCTCTACTCCAACCAAGTTCTGCTCTTGTGCAGGGCAAGGGGACTGCAGGGACCAATTTGTGGCTTCTGAATTCACAGCCATCCAGCTGCTCGCAAATTAGAACTAGTATGCCAGTTGAGAATTGGGCTGAGCTCTGCCATGTCCCTCCCTTCCCTGTAATGCCCGCTTCCTTAGTGGACTTTGTGTCTAGACTGCTCCTCTTGTGAAATCCAACAGGATTCTGTTCTAGCTCCCCTGTTCTTTTCAGTCTGTTGCCGGCACACAGTGCCCGAGGACAGCAACAGCGGGGTTCGTTGCTCGGTGTGCTTCGCGCCAATAAACACACCAGGGGTGGAGAAACAAACAAAGTTTATTTGGGATCCCAAAGCGGTGCAAGGAGACTGGCAAGTCTCAAATCAAGCACACTAACAGGAACAATTTTTCTTCTTTTATACATTTTGCAGTTAAGCATCACCCCCCCCCCCTCCCTTCCTCCCTCCCCTTCTACCCCTCTCTTCCCTGGTAACAGTTACTAAGCAAATAACGATTATATTTAAGCAGTTAAGTCATTCTTGGCAGCTATAAGCCCAGCTTGTTAGTAACTTCTTTAAACCGTTATCTTGTCCTTTTTCCCTTCAGCCAGAAACATGCAGGCCTCATTATTACCGCTTGATACCGGTGTGAGCAGGGGGTTGCACACAGATAACTGGTTGCTTACATATTCCAATTGCACCTGGCTTTTGAGGTTGATTAGAGTTTAAACATGGAAGAAGTTTGGTTCATATAGGCCTAGTGCAGGAAGGCTTCATTGACACTTAGTGGCCTTCCACCCTCCCGAGTTACCTAGGGTTATGCCTAGTGACACCAACAAGTCTGCCTTTTCTCCCTGTCCTCGTCACCTTTTCACCATTGACCTAGTGTGCTAAAAATAGAGTATAAATGCAGCAGCTTGAGCCACAGGATGGCTAGCCACTCTGAGTACTTGCCCTTAGTTACTACTCTTGCACTGATATTCAACTGTATGTACTTTACCCTGAATTGTGCTCCTCCACTACTTCTGTGTTTACAGACATGCCTGTCACCACCTACATAAGACTACCAGTGTGTAGCTATGCCTCAAATTGTTCAGCAGAAATTTTCATCCATGCCTTCATGTCTGATCTTGAAAACTGCAAGGCTTTTCTATGAGGCTTTCCCAGATTTCAGATGTCCAGATGCAGGCACATGCAGAATTCTGCTGCTGGCTTTTTCATTCAAACAAAGTCACATGACCCCATCAGCTAATTAAATTCTGCAATGATAAAGAGACACAATAGCAAAGGGAGAGAAATTACAAGGTGTAAGCAAAGGAGAAATTGTATGATTTCAGGAGAGATTTGGGAAAAAATTAAAAAATACAGGGAGGATGTTCCATACCTCAATGAATAATTTATTTTTACAAGGTGTTAAATATACCGTGTGTATTAAAAATACTTTTTCTAGTTTTTTTTAACACACAAAAACATTGTCCTGTTGTATCATCTTGTCTATAGATAAGTATATGTTTGACTCAAGCAACAAGAATCATAATTTTCTGAGGAATAAGTGGGTGAGAGGAACTGGGCCATAAACTAGCATATTCTGAAAAATTGATGCTTATACAGTACATGAAAATATAATTTGTGCAGTATTGGAACATTGTGTATCTTGGTTTCATGATAATATTGGTTTTTATCGGGTTCTGAGGGAAGAGACCAAGGCCAAAATTTGCAAATATAGATACCTAAAGTTAAATCTGATTTTTCAGAAGTTCTGAGGGAACACAGCTCCCACTGAAGATAATTCAGATTTAAATAATGAGTATTACAGATGCTCAGTACCTCTAAATAAAGTAGTCTGACTTTCAGAAGTCAAAAGCAGGTGCCTTACTTTTGACATACAAGTTAGAAAACTTTGTTCCATGCTAATATATATTATAATTATAGCTACATGGAAAAACAGATTTTGCTGAGGTGAAGACATTTCTGCAAATTGTTGTTCTTTTACGATCCTTGGAAGACTGAAACAAGCATTCTTGAATCCATTGCAATTGATTTGTACAGGTCCATTCTCCTCATGATTCAAGAGGGGATTTACACCGGCACTGGCTCCCAGTAATAATAATGAGTGACCTTTGTCAATCCATTGCTCATAAAAGAGAGATGGACACCCGAGTTTGAAAAATGTTATGTAACATAAATAATATTGCTTTGAAACTGTCAGTACCCTAAGACATAAGTAACCTGTATATTTTGATTTCGTGCTGTCTATAATAGAGCTATTATTTTAGTTCTGATTAGTGAAGCATTTAATTTTAGTCATGTTTATTTTAACAGTTTAAAGCAGAGTGGAAAATTCCCTGGAAACCCCTGGCCTCCCTACAAGAAACGAACACCACTGCATCCAAGCTATAAAGGTCTCATGAAGCTTTTGCACTGTAAAACCTTGCATATTGTACTGTTCACACTTCTTTACAAGGTACAGTTGTAGTTCTGAATAATGAGAAAAAACTAGTTTTTATTTTCTCATCTTAAAATAAGAGTGCTTAAAATTAAGTAGATTTCTTACACTTGATTTACAGTGTTCAGGTTCATATGTATGTAAATATTGATACTTTTGTACTTTAGAGAAAAAATTCATTTGTTTTTGATTAATGAATGATTGTTTATTAATTAAACTAAGGTCAAGTTGTAATATCAGAATACAGCATTTTCTACTTTTAAATTTTTTCATTTTCCTCGTTCTGTTTTTTTTTTTAGTAGCTCCTATTTTAAAATGAAGTGGAATATAAATGCATGAATTCAAAGATGTACATTATTTAAATTTCTTCAGTAATTTATTTTATGACCATGTTCATGTTCTACGATTTTTGTGTGTTTGTCACTGTCTGTTATATATATGTTACTTAGCAGTCAGGTATCCTAATAGCACCACCTGTTGTTAAGGTTGCTTGACACTTTAGTGCCCCATTAGTGTTTTCATTTGTTTATGGCTTTGCCTAACTTTTATCATTTAGGCTGAAATTTTCGTGTGTACCTCATGCTGAATTTATTTGGAAAATTTTCAGCTAAAACAGTTCAGACATTTCTAAGAATGAGGCTAGGAAAAATACATTATCATGCCCATGATTTAAAAAAATAAGTAAATCTGGCAACCTTTTCTTTTAGTACCCCCCATCCTTTGAGCAGGGACTTGAAATTTATCAAGGAGGTGTCAGGGATGTGCCTTTTGGCATCCCTATGAAAATATGTCCACATTTGGCCAAGTTATACACCTTTGAAAAATCACAGTTCACATCTGCTCAGTAGATACGTGGTAAATGTTGGCAGCTAAAGCCTATAAAGATTTCATTCACATTGAGCATGATCCCTAGGGGTGATCAGGACTTTCCCTGCAATTGCAGTTGCAGGTGCAGGTCCGGGCACTGGAACTGAGAGCTTGTATCTCCTGTATTCTCATTGCCTTTCCTTGCTGATATCCAGGCAGTGTAGAAGTTGCCCTATAGGAATGCAGAAGGGACAAGAACAGACCACGGTGGTGGAGAGTAGATTGGGACATAGAGCCTGTTGGGGTGGAAACTGGGACCGGAAACTGGTAGGAACAGGAGAGGAAAACCGGGACTGCAAGCTGGGATGCGGGGACTGGAATGACTGGTCAAAGGGACTGGGAGCAGTGAGGGGGCATGAGAGACAAAGATTGGATCAGGAGCCAGAGGAGGTTAGGACTGGAAAAAAGTGGGGTGGGAGTAGGAGGTTAGGGTTGGGGAACCAGAACTGAGGGGAAGCCAGAGAACAGGGGGAGAACTGGGTAAAGAAACCGGGACAAGGAGCGCGTGGGTGGGGAAGACAGAGATTGGATGAGGAGCCTCGGGAGGGAGACTGGGACTAATAGCCAGTGTAGATGTGTGGAGGGGAAGTAGTGACGAGACAGATCAGATGAGGACCTGGGCAGAAGTCTAAAGATTGGGGACAAGGGGGAAAATGAGAGTGGCTGGGCAGGGAAAATGGTACTAGGGCAGAACTGAAGCAGGGTGATTGGGATGGGGAGAGAAGAGGGGGAGACTTGAACTGGCTGGGCCAGGAGACTGGGATAATAAGCTTGAAAAGTGGAGACTGGGAATGGATAGGCAAGAATAGGACTGGGACACAGATCAAGGGTTGGGGAAGATGGGTGGACAGGGACAGCTTGAAGGAGGGGATGAGACAGAAGGGTCATGTTTAGGGAGCATGGGTAGAAGACGACACTCCTTTTCAGATCCTGGAGTGGAACCCAAAATTTTTGAGTCTCGCACTCTTCTCTTGCCAGCAAATATCTATGAAACCTATAGTCAAGGTGTGTGTTTCATCCTTCTCTGGTGCTGGTCTATATGGAGGATGACAACTTACTACTGCTATCAAGTTACTCCATTAGCTCAAGTAATAGAGGTCTGTGCGGTAGATCTAAAAGTTCCATCTCTTGTCTAAGGCCTGATGCTTCAGATTGGAAACTTTTGGACAACACAACTATCCACACCTGTTTTTCCTTTGTGATCTTTTTAAATAATGTTAAGGCTAGTTTCATAGTCCTCTATTTCAGTAGATTTGAACACTTTGAATGCTTTTGCTGTTCAGAGGCTCTGCACTGTCTTTAAGGAATGCATCACCCCAAACTGCTTTGTTCGCAACTGTTGCCATTGGTGGGTTCCCTGTCTTGTCCCACCGGGAAGCTCTCAAGAATCTAAAAGGAAATACTTCATTATGAGAAATTTAAACTCTCAGTGTACTTTTCTAATCAGAATATACAAATTTGCTTCTGCTAGGAATATAGGAACTAAGCAACGATTGTTTCCAAGGATTGACATAAGGGGTCTCTACTTGAGGTTTTTTGTACATTTGTGAGCTCTTGTGATTTAAGACAGCATTTATGTCGTTTGACCTTTTTGAGATCACAAAAATTCAAGTATACACATGACTGCTTTGGGAAGTATTGTATAATCTGCCTTTTGTTTCTGAATGGCATAATAGCTCATGATTATGTTTCAGTCTTCATGCTAATGCTGTCTTGAATGCAGTTCTCTCAAGACCTATTCACAGTGAGGTTAAACTATGTTTGCTGAATACATTTAAAACTGTTCAAACACCATTTAGCTAGCTAGACCAGACTGGGTGCAGAACAGTTCTTGTTATAAAAAATATTAAAATGGCATTCTGGCAGAACTCAGGGCTATAAATGTTTATAAAATAATCTGGCCCATTCACAACTAAACTGTATTTAAAACTTGTTTTAAACTTTATTGCAACAAAATCTGTTTGAGCTTAGTATAGACAGGCTTCTAGTTTACTTTCTCCTCCACCTTTTCTTGTAAATTGGGGGTTCTTACAACTGTTCTTCCCTTTGATTGAAAAGGTTCGCCAGAGGGGAGGACTTTCTGAATTTTCTCGTCTGAACTCTGTTGGCTGTGACTCTAATAATTCTCCCTCTTCAGGGGATGAGAAATGGTGTTGTTTTTTTAAGAATTCTTTTTTCCCGAATTGATAAGGGCGAAAGCTTAAGCTATCTCTTTAATTAATTAATAATTAATTCTATTTATTTTGAGAAGCTTTGTTTGGCTGCTTTTTTATGTATCTCTGAAGTCTTTTGAATATGCTCCTCATCAGGAAAAGTGAAGTTGGCTGGTACTCTCCTTGGGCCTTCTGGAAATTGCATTAGTCTGTACGCTCTTAAAAAGAGTGTCAGCTGGATTTACTAATCCTGCTTATTCTCTTAGGGTCATAAATAGCTACTGCAAAACTGATCACAGTGAGGAAGAAGGATATAAATTGGAGCTCTCATTTACAGTCCTGGTAGATAAAGAGAATATTCCTGATGATCTGGACTCCTCTGATAAGGTTATGAAACATGGACAAGGACCTTAGCAGCGGAGTGTGATGACTAATGTTTACCTGCGAAGAGGATGAGAAGCTGTTTGCCGGATGCTGAAAATCATGCTTAAACAGACTTAACGTTTTTCCAGGCTTACCTGACCTTTTGATTTGGTCATAATCCTAATGTACCCATAATGTTTGCCTGGAAAGAAAGAGTGAGGATTAGGGAACTATGTTTGTCTTTTCCATTTAAACAATATATTCACCTGAACATAATTAAGAAAAAGATTATCACCTCTTGCTGAACAAATGTACATAAAGTGCACTTGCTGAAGTTCTTCAAATTTCTCTGATAACGAAGTTGGTGCATTCCAGAGACAAACTTGCTCTTCAGTAGTCTCATTCTCTCACCACTCTTCACCATCAACTCAATTTGAATGATTGTGTACTTTAGCAGAGGTTTTTAAGTAAGAGACCAAAGTCAGCACAAATGTGGGAGCTGATCTGGAAAACAAGTCTGTGTTTCAAAAAATGAGCTCAGATCCTCAGGTTGGTCTTGACACTTATCTAGCTTCTTATAATGGTGTCCATCACTGAAACATCTGAATACCTCTCTGAGATAACCAAGATCATAATAGGCTAGTGGCCTCATTTTCCTCCATATTTCATCCAAGGCAGTTGGGCTTTTTTTGTTTGTTTGCATTTATTTATTGTTTCCCCTAGTTCTATTTCCTACCTCCTCTTCCCCCCTTTTTTCTTTGCTCTGTTTAGCTGGAACTGTGGGAAAGCTAAGTCAAATAATGAGCTTTTCACTTCAATTTGAAGACAGTGAAATTTGTGGTCATTCATATCTCCTTAGGTAATGAGTTCTTAGGAATTGGTCCTGTTGCCAAGAAAGCTCTGCCTTCTGCTCTCATGAGCTTTCCCTTTGAGTTTGACATCTTTGTTGTTCCTGGTTAATATAACTGTCAAGGGAGGCCTCTTCAAAAGGGAAATACTTTCTGAGGTATCTTGTGTTAATTCCATGGGGAGCCTGGAAAGTTAACTCAGAGACCTTGCCCCTCAGCCCAATTTCTGTGGGGAGCCAGTATAATGAGTGGAGCACCAGGATAATATGTTTTTGGTGGATGGTGTGGCTGAGGATGTGAGCTATTGAATGGTGGGCTAATGGAAGCTTTATTGTAATATTGGACTGCTCATGCCTAGGCAGAGTGAATTTTAATAGTCTCAGCCTGGAGCTCACAAAGCTTTGGATCACTTTGATAACTTGAGGCTCAGTCTTCTGGCTAGTGGAAGATGGAAGAAAAGTAATATTTGGTGCTGTTACTCTGTGTGTTCAGCAACAATGAGAAATCCAGAACGACCCTTCTGCTGCAGACTGCTCGTAGGAGGTAGTGATGTGTAGGCAAAGGAGCCAGTCTGTTGTGTGACCAGTTGTCTTGTGTGGAAATAACTTGCACAAGACCCATCGTTAACAGTGGGTTGGAGATTTTGCGCAATAGTATCAAGGTGTTATCTATACTGATGTCGAAGCATTCAAGAAAAATGAGGTACAGTAGCAGACTCCTCTAGCATGTCATTTCAGCATTTCCAGCAGTGCTTCTGAGCAGCCTTTGCTGTCTGTAGTTGAATAGAGTTTCTAGGATTGTCTGTTGATTTGCAGATGAGGTGGATAGTCTTGTTTTTCTAGTGGAGCCTTTCCTGCACGTGAGGACTGGCTGGGAGTAGAATCTCTGCTCTACCCTCATTTAATGCATTCATAGGGTATGGTGAATGAGTAATAGGGAGTGAAGTGTGAGCCAGTATTGGGTTTGTAATGTCATGCTAACCATGTCTTAATAAAAAGAAACCAAGATGGGGTTCTCATCTTCTAGGGTTCTGATAGATCAAGGGTGATGTCGTGGTTGGAGTCTGCTATAGACCACCAGACCAGGGGGATGAGGTGGACGAGGCTTTCTTCTGGCAACTAGCAGAAGTTGCTAGATCGCAGGCCCTGGTTCTCATGGGAGACTTTAATCACCCTGATATCTGCTGGGAGAGCAATACAGCGGTGCACAGGCAATCCAGGAAATTTTTGGAAAGCGTAGGGGACAATTTCCTGGTGCAAGTGCTGGAGGAACCAACTAGGGGCAAAGCTTTTCTTGACCTGCTGCTCACAAACAGGGAAGAACTAGTAGGGGAAGCAAAAGTGGATGGGAACCTGGGAGGCAGTGACCATGAGATGGTAGAGTTCAGGATCCTGACACAAGGAAGAAAGGAGAGCAGCAGAATATGGACCCTGGACTTCAGAAAAGCAGACTTTGACTCCCTCAGGGAACAGATGGGCAGGATCCCCTGGGAGAATAACATGAAGGGCAAAAGGGTCCAGGAGAGCTGGCTGTATTTTAAAGAATCCTTATTGAGGTTGCAGGAACAAACCATCCCGATGTGTAGAAAGAATAGTAAATATGGCAGGCGACCAGCTTGGCTAAACAGTGAAATCCTTGCTGATCTTAAACGCAAAAAAGAGGCTTATAAGAAGTGGAAGATTGGACAAATGACCAGGGAGGAGTATAAAAATATTGCTCAGGCGTGCAGGAGTGAAATCAGGAAGGCCAAATCACACTTGGAGTTGCAGTTAGCAAGAGATGTTAAGAGTAACAAGAAGGGTTTCTTCAGGTATGTTAGCAACAAGAAGAAAATCAAGGAAAGTGTGGGCCCCTTACTGAATGAGGGAGGCAACCTAGTGACCGAGGATGTGGAAAAAGCTAATGTACTCAATGATTTTTTTGCCTCTGTCTTCACGCACAAGGTCAGCTCCCAGATTGCTGCACTGGGCAGTACAGCATGGGGAGAAGGTGACCAGCCCTCTGTGGAGAAAGAAGTGGTTCGGGACTATTTAGAAAAACTGGACGTGCACAAGTCCATGGGGCCGGATGCGCTGCATCCGAGGGTGCTAAAGGAGTTGGCGGGTGAGATTGCAGAGCCATTAGCCATTATTTTTGAAAACTCATGGCGATCGGGGGAGGTCCCAGATGACTGGAAAAAGGCTAATGTAGTGCCCATCTTTAAAAAAGGGAAGAAGGAGGATCCGGGGAACTACAGGCCAGTCAGCCTCACCTCAGTCCCTGGCAAAATTATGGAGCAGGTCCTCAAGGAATCAATTATGAAACATTTAGAGGAAAGGAAAGTGATCAGGAACAGTCAGCATGGATTCACGAAGGGGAAGTCGTGCCTGACTAACCTAATTGCCTTCTATGAGGAGATAACTGACTCTGTGGATGAGGGGAAAGCAGTGGATGTGTTATTTCTTGACTTTAGCAAAGCTTTTGATACTGTCTCCCACAGTATTCTTGCCACCAAGTTAAAGAAGTATGGGCTGGATGAATGGACTGTAAGGTGGATAGAAAGCTGGCTAGATCGTCGGGCTCAACGGGTAGTGATCAATGGCTCCATGTCTAGTTGGCAGCCGGTTTCAAGTGGAGTGCCCCAAGGGTCGGTCCTGGGGCCGGTTTTGTTTAATATCTTTATTAATGATCTGGAGGATGGTGTGGACTGCACTCTCAGCAAGTTTGCAGATGACACTAAACTAGGAGGCGTGGTAGATACACTAGAGGGTAGGGATCGGATACAGAGGGACCTAGACAAATTAGAGGATTGGGCAGAAAAAAACCTGATGAGGTTCAACAAGGACAAGTGCAGAGTCCTGCACTTAGGACGGAAGAATCCCATGCACTGCTACAGACTAGGGACCGAATGGCTAGGTAGCAGTTCTGCTGAAAAGGACCTAGGGGTCACAGTGGACGAGAAGCTGGATATGAGTCAACAGTGTGCTCTTGTTGCCAAGAAGGCTAACGGCATTTTGGGCTGTATAAGTAGGGGCATTGCCAGCAGATCGAGGAACGTGATCGTTCCCCTTTATTCGACATTGGTGAGGCCTCATCTGGAATACTGTGTCCAGTTTTGGGCCCCACACTACAAGAAGGATGTGGAAAAATTGGAAAGAGTCCAGCGGAGGGCAACAAAAATGATTAGGGGTCTGGAGCATATGACTTATGAGGAGAGGCTGAGAGAACTGGGATTGTTTAGTCTCCAGAAGAGAAGAATGAGGGAGGATTTGATAGCAGCCTTCAACTACCTGAAGGGGGGTTCCAAAGAGGATGGAGCTTGGCTGTTCTCAGTGGTGGCAGATGACAGAACAAGGAGCAATGGTCTCAAGTTGCGGTGGGGGAAGTCCAGGTTGGATATCAGGAAAAACTATTTCACTAGGAGGGTGGTGAAACACTGGAATGCGTTACCTAGGGAGGTGGTGGAGTCTCCTTCCTTGGAGGTTTTTAAGGCCCGGCTTGACAAAGCCCTGGCTGGGATGATTTAGCTGGGAATTGGTCCTGCTTTGAGCAGGGGGTTGGACTAGATGACCTCTTGAGGTCCCTTCCAACTCTGATATTCTATGATTCTATGATTCTATGATTCTAAGTCAATAGTCAGACTCTCAGCACTGTGAGTGCATGATCTCAATTAACAACTGCATGAGTTGTTCTCATCTCATTGCTATAAGCTGAGCATGCGTGAGTGACAAAAGCATCTGGTGGGTTGTTTTTTTTGTTTTGTTTTCTTTATAACCTTACATTTCTGATGTTTTATTTTTTCTTACTATCACTGGGAGTTTGGATGGGTGCATGGTAGTAGGCAGAAAATGCATTTTAATGGGAGCAGAATAACTGCCTGTCTGTGGTACTTTATTTGTACTAAGCTGTGGGAAAGGCTCTTGCTGGCAGAGTTCTGTCTCTGAGTACTGAACGGTAAGGTAGGAGCCAGGTACTATGCCTTCCTTAATTTTTCATTTTCCCTTTTTTTCCCTCTTCGCCCCCTTTTCTTTGTAAACTTGAGGAGTTTTAGCCTTCATAGGCTTCTGCTGGAAGGAGTTTTTGGACTGTAGGAGGGGGAAAAAGGAAAACAGTCATTCTCTGTTTACATTTAAATGTCCTTCCAGCAGACTCATTCAGGGAAGTTAAGAGGACTTGAGATACCTACTTGGAGATCCCAAATCTTTTGTTTTTATAGCCTTTCAGGAGTCAGGCAAACTGGGAGATGGATACTGGGTTGGAGTCTAGAAACTATGTAGAGTTTTCTCTTGAGGAAAAGAATGGCGTTTAAGTTGTTGGGGTGCTTCAGAGTAAACATCCCGGTAAGATGAATAGGGCAGTTGACCTATCTGAGAGCTATTGTTTCAGACTGTCATTCCTTGTAGATGCAGTAGGATAGCACTAAATCAGTTCACATTGGCAGTCTTCCTTCACAATTCTAAGAGCAAGAAACTTGTATTTAAAATCAGAGCTTAAATTCTGAATGAAAGAATTGGACAACAGAAGTGTTGATGTGGCATGGTGTCTGTCTAACTGCTCTTTTTAATACATTCATTCCCACTCAGGTTTCCACTCTCAATAGGTATGGCTCCTGAGAGTATGCAAAGAAAAAGGTTTGGTATTTTCAAGCAGGTGTCTCAAATCCATCTATTTTCTCTGAAGAGCTTACTTGGAAGGGCATTCAGGTGTAAGTGGAAAAAGGCTCATGTTCTGGGGCAGCAAATCTTACGCGAACCCCTTATCTGCTATCAAAAGAAAATCTTGGTTACCTTCTTTATCTTTCAGTTTAGGTTACAGACCTCTTCCATCAGTTTCTTTGGCAGCTGTCTTTGCACTTTTCATATGAGGGTCTCAAAATGCTCATCTTCTGAGTTACAAATATAAATTTTTCCCCCTAGATATTGATGGATCATCAAAATTTGTCAGAACATGTCCTTTGCATGGTTTTGTATTTGATTGAATTGGGACTAGAAGATTCACCAGAGCAGGAGTCTGATGAAGAAGTAAGTGTTAAATGTCATTATTTTTTTGCTTTTTAATAAGGAAAGTATTATTTATATATGATCTTTAAACAATAAAATTAAGAAGCTGTAGGCATTATTTTAAAACCAAATTTAATCATGAGAATTTTAAAATTTGATTAGAGATACAGGATTGTCATTTTATCATATAACCAGGGATCAGTTTGAGGCTTCTTAATATTTCTGTTTCAGGTTACAGCAAGGCAGACAGTTAAGTGGCTTTATTATTTGTTGATGTGACTGTGATTGAACATTGCCAAATTGCTGAAATTAGCTGGTGTTGGAATTAGTTCTCTCTTGTTTCCTCCTATTTTAAACAGGTCTTCATGAAACAATATCATTTTAGTAGTCTAACCTGAAGACTTGGCACCTAATCATACAGTCCATACTTGTATGCAATTACAATTGGATTTACGTGTGTAAGCTAGGTTTACAAGATGGGGCTCTTGGTCCCAATATTTTTTTTTGGATTTCAGGACCCTTCCTTAAGATTTGGGCTATTTCCTGGGGAAATTATCTTGAGAAAATAAATAATAGCTAGTTAATAAACTTTCTTCAGGAGTGTTTTGCTTAACTTTTGTTTTAAATTAATATGTGTTTTTTGAATATCATAAGGTAGCATACAGTGGTGAAAATTAAATTAAAATCTTGTAGTGCATATGCTGGAATGGTCTGTGTAATGTCATAACATGAGTGGTGCAGTGGCTTTGGCTGATATTTAGTAAATTATTGCTTGAAGATGTTTACAGAAAATGAACTGACTATAAAGCTCACTTAAAGAATAGCTTTCAAGTACCTCTTTGCCTGTTCTCAACTTGATATATTGGTTATCATATTGGTCTTCTCACTTTCAGTATTCTTACACATTACAAAAATTATAGAAAATATAAAAGTTGCAAAAATTATCAAATGAATTCACAACAACAGGTCTGCAAAGGTGTGTCACAACCACAAGGTCAAACTCTTATTAAGGTTTGGGCTTTTTAATGATGAAAAGAGGTTTTTAAATCCTATCTGTATGCACCAAAAAAACCCTTAAACAACGAGATATTCAGAGAATTCATGGCGATCAATAATATTCTGCTAGCTAAAAACAAACAAAAACTCCTACTTGTTCTATGAAACTAGAGTAGGTCTGTCTAATTGCACAATATTAATCTTCACACCAACGCTTAGTCACCAACTGAAGGCTACACAAATGAAACGTAGTAAAGATACCTTTTTTTTTTTTTTTTTTTTTTTTTTTTTTAGTAGTTTTAAAATTGAGTATCCCACGTCTGGGAGGATTCTTTACAGGGAGGATATCGTAACGGTAGGCTGAGAGCCATTCGGGTTGTTCCACATGGTCAGGTCCCTGTACCTGCACAGAGTCCATTGGCCTCAGTGAGACGCCATGTGGATGGAAAAAGTAATGTGCAGGATCAGGGGCCAAGGTAAAATTTCCATTTTCCATGGACTTTTGAAAAAGTTAGAATCAAATTATTTACTTTAAAATGCTTCTATAACTCCCAGTGGCTGGAAGTTGAAGCTTAACAAGTTCAGACTGGAAGTGAAGTGCCTTTTTTTTAGCATTAAGGGTCATTTATCGTTGAAACTACTTAACAAGGGATATGGTGGATTCTCCATCACCTGAAATCTTTAAATCAAGATTGGTTGTCTGTCTTAAAGACAGACTGTAGTTCAATCACAAGTTAAACTACTGTTACAGCAGTTTCCTAGGTATAATTCTATGGCTTATTTTATGCAGGTAGTTAGACTAGCTAACCACAATGATCTCTCTGCCTTTAAAATCTGTGAATATCTGAGAGCAGAATTTGGCCCCAGACATTACATAAAGGAAGCAAAATCTTAAGTGTTTTTGTTAATGAATTTCACAAACAAATTTTATTCCCAGAACCATACTGTTCCATTATTTAATGTAATGTGCAAACAAGGAAATAAATGAAGTGAAGCTATATTTTGGATAGCTTAATAAGAAACATCATATGAAAAAGGAGAAAGCACTTAGGACAGAAACTCTATTTTTAAAAACCTGTTTTTAAAATGGAGATAAAGTGGTGGTGGATGAGAGGAATTTACCATTCCTCAAATTTACTTGACAGCATTACAGTTCCAGAACAACAGTTATCTTAAACCATCACGCAGTTTTTGTATAGGTGAACAACCCATTTAGAAAAATACTGAAAACAGCATCCAGTTTAGTGTGGTTAAGTGAGAAATTTTCATGGAGGAATCCCATTAACTATTGGAGAAATCATTGTCCTTTACCCATGTAACTGTCAGCACTGAAAATACTGAGGTCATAAAACATTAGTACTGTAGATGACGATATCTAGAATACTGGTGAAAGGGACAATATTTGATAAAAATATATAATGGCAGCATAATGAAAGACTATTTGACCTATGCAGGGGTTCTCAAACTTCATTGCACCATAACCCCCTTCAGACAATAAAATTACTACATAATCCCAGGAGGGGGTATCAAAGCCTGAGCCAGCCCGAGCCCCCAGTGTGGGGACCAAAGCTGTAGTCCAAGGACTTCAGCTCCAGGCACAGGGCCTGTAACCTGAGTCATGATGCCCAGGGCTGACGCCCTCAGGCTTTGGTTCCAGACACCAGAAAGTCTAAGACAGCCCTGGCAACCCCATTAAAATGGGGTTGGGACCACTTTGGGGTCCCCACCCACAGTTTGAGAACTGCTGACCTAGAAAATATATATATATTTTTTTGTCAAAATGAAAAGCATTAGAAGGCAGCGATATACCATTATTTTGAAGAAAGCCATTGAATTTCACATTACCTTTTCCTGTAAGAACCTAGATAGATAGCTCTTGAATATATGTGGTTCTGTGTAGGTCAGCTAGTCCGTGCCCCTAACTAGTGCAGGATTTTTCCTTACGATATATTTTTTTTCATTGCTTTATCCAGTTCTGTTTTATATGACTCAGGCACCTGGACTTCTGCTATTCTCCTTAGAACAGGAGTTCTCAAACTGGGGATCGGGACGCCTCACGGGGTCATGAGGTTATTGCACAGGGGGTCGCGAGCTGTCAGCCTCCACCCGAAACCTCGCTTTGCCTCCAGCATTTATAATGGTGTTAAATATATAAAAAGTGTTTTTAATTAATAAGGGGGGTCGCACTCAGAGGCTTGCTATGTGAAAGGGGTCACCACTACAAAAGTTTGAGAACCACTGCCTTAGAAGATTAGTTTACCCTATACTAGAGCTCACAGTTAGAAATTTTGTCCCATTACTCTCAGTTCATACCACTTTTTTCTACCCTGAAGAATTCCTTTCCTCCTCATGAGTGCTCTTTTTATATACTTATAGACGCTTATATTTGAACAAAATATAATCTTTGTACATTTTTTGAGGTTCTCAGTCCAGCAGTCTGTCACTAGCATTTTTGAAGATCTGTATAGTTTTTACCGAGGTACATATTCCAGTGTACGGTTCCCTTTTACTACAGAGATAATAATCAGCTTTGGTACAGTTCTAAAAGCAACATTATTTATCATAGTCTATAAAAGAAATATCTATCTAATAGATATATATATAAAAATAAAATTTACACAAAGTTTTTTCCATTGATTTGTTTTTCATGGCTATTACTCTAGGATTCTGTTGGTGAACATGAACGTTGCCATGACAGTTGGTTTCCAGATAATAACTTGGTGTCTAACATGCGTCACTTTATTAACTATGTTCGAGTGAGAGTACCAGAGACTGCTCCAGAAGTAAAGAGAGAACCACCTGCAAGTACCAGCTCTGATGGTTTAGCTTCTTCCCAAGTAAGTGTAAAGAAATCCCAGGTTTTTTGCCTTCTGTAATAAGAATGCCAGAAAGATGTAACTAATATATTGATTTTTTTTTTTAAGACCATTTAACTTACCTTAATATTGATTAGTTTTATAAGTTTCTCAGGAGTATTTTTCCTCACCAATACTCCTACATTATTTCTGTGGCAGGATTATTCCTAAAGTGTGGAAGTTATTTCAAAACATACCTTTTTCCAAATGACCGTTTTTAATTCCACCCTCTTTTTCCTCCCTGCCCAACCTACCAGAGTCCAAGGCGGTCTAAGAGCCTTCAAAGAGAGGTAGATTTGTGTGCAGTTTGTATTCTAATGCCCTTAACTGGCAACATGGCTTTAACTATGCTCACCATAACTTCCAGTGAAATCCATTAATTTCTGAGACTTTTTTTATTTTGCAAGTACCTATGCATTTTGTCAGCCTCTCATTCTTAAATAATAGACTAATAGACTTGAATGACTTAGAATTTGAAGATGGCAAACTAATGTTACTAACATATAATAATGTTCTGTTGTCTAGCTTCTCGTATCTGAATAATCTTAACTTATTAATGTGATGTAGAAAGTGTATTTGAAATGATTAATGGCAAATTGGTTTGTTTTTGTGGAAGCAGAATTAATTTTTACAAACTGGAATCATAAAATATGTATAACCAGTATATAATCCAGTCTTTGTTAATGTTTTTACGTAAGAACACCAGATTTAAAGAAAGCTACAGCAATGAAGTATAGTTTATATAGTAGATATTTTTGTGTGTTAGCACAACATTTTTTTTTCCCAATAAAAATTGGCCATGATTTAAAACAACAACAACAACAACAAACGTGAGCACCTAAATAGACTCCCCATTCCATATTTCGTCACCTAAATAATTGGCTGCTGTTGGGTGCTCAGCTTTTCTGGAAAATGTGGACTAAGTTTTTAAAAAAATAGGATCCAAAAGTTAAGCTCCGAATGCCACATTTAGGCACTTAAAAAGTAACTTGATTCTCTATAGTTTTGATCACTCAACAGCTCACTGAGTTCAGTATCTTAATGTTAAATATGAAATTGATTATTTGCTGTTCAGCTAAATATATATATATACACTTTACATTTTCATACCTGGCTTTTTATATTTATGAGTATAATCAATATGTATAAAAGCATGTTGGACATGCAGGAGTATTTTGAATATAGAAATATTTTTAAATTATGGCAAAATAACTAATTGCTTGGGAAGAGGAAATTAAAGGCATAGGAATGGCTTCATTGTTTTTTCATTAGCTAGCTGTTGGAAGCTGAAAAGATGTTGCATATAGTTTTGCAAAATGATTATTGTTGATTCTTGTACTCCCTTTTATTAATCCACTACAAATAGCTCTTTCTTTTTTTAAGAATTCAGGGACAGCTCAAGTGTTCAGCTTGGTTGCAGAACGTAGAAAGAAATTTCAGGAAATTATCAATCGCAATAGTAGTGAAGCAAGTCAGGTAGTTCGTCCCAAGACATCAATGAAATGGTCAGCACCTGGTGCAACACCACAGCTAACCACAGCCATTCTGGAAATCAAAGAAAGCATATTGTCCCTGCTAATCAAACTTCATCATAAACTCTCAGGAAAACAAAATTCTTATTATCCTCCATGGTTTGATGATATGGAGGTTTTAATCCAACCAGAAATTCCTAAATATTCTCATGGTGATGGGATGACAGCAGTAGAAAGAATTTTATTGAAAGCTGCAGTACAAAGCAGATTGAATAAACGGATCATTGAAGAGATATGCAGAAAAGTGACTCCTCCTGTACCACCAAAAAAGATTAGTCCTGCAGAGAAGAAAACCTTGGACAAAGAGGAAAGGTAATATATTAAAAATAATATGGGGCACACTGGGGGGGGGGGGGTGGTATGTACCCCTGTCTGTCTGATAAATTGATCTATCTCTTCGGCAGTAATCGCTAAACCAACAAATAATTTACCAAAAAATTTAAAATCTTAAATTATAACTCTAGTTTTCAACAGCCAGTCCTGCAAGCTGCCTGATTAAAGTGTGTGTTGAGTGTCATCAGCACCTTGCAGGATTGGGCCTTTACATGAAGAATTTCTTGGGGAAAAGTTTCCTGCTATGTGTATAACTAATGATGGTTAGCATATGTTCTTGTTTTTGTAACACTTGTCTTCCCTTTCCTTAACTCTTCCCATTGTTCTTGGTCATCTCTTGTCATGTTATATGTGAGGTCTTTGGATTGGGGATCATGACTTTTGTCTGCATCAGTGGTTCTCAACCATTTTTGGTCCATGATCAAAAACATAGATTCTAGACATTCAGGGCTACAAAATAAAGAACTTTAAAACAGACACCTTTTAATGTCTAGAACAGCTGTTACTATCTGAAGACTTTCTCTCCTTTCCTAGGCTTTGAGCCAGCTGTACTTTTGGGAGGATGGAAAGGGAGATAAATTCTCTACATTAGCAAAGACAAGGAAGAAACTGTTTCCCTGGCAGATAGTTTTTTTTTTTAAATAAGGCAGTTTGAAGCTGACCATGGGCTTGCAAGGCTGGAATAAGATCAGGGGAGATGAATTAGTGGGCACATAATGACATTGTATGTCTGATAAAGTGCACAGTCGCATGTTTATTGTCTCTGTGTATACCTGTGTGTATATTGTAGCAGGAGAGACGTAACTTCTGTATAAAGGTTGTCTAATATATTTTTCCTACCTTTTTTTTTTTTTTTTTTTTGGTGGAACACTAGTGTCTCCATTGCTTTCGGTATGATTTTGAAAGTTGGCAGGAGGATAATCCTGCCTATTGATGTTCCCATCAAAATCTGTTCAGATTTGGCAGAGAGAAGCTTTCAAAAATCGCTGTATGCAGTTTGTGTTATGCCCAGAAGACCATGCTAGCGTCTTGCTACTAAAATTGCTCAACATTCAGTGCTTTCCAGCATGTCACTCATGCCACAAAGAATTACACTTCTGGATGGGGCACAGTCACACATAGTGTGTTTTTCCTTCTCTCTCTTTCTCTCTCTCTCTCTCTCTAAAGTACTTGAATAGAACATGTTAAAAGAATATTAAGTGGCAAAAAATAGTATGTGATCATGTAATTGAAGAGTATCTTAGTGCATATGCAGATAGGGCAGAATTAAGGTTGTATGAGGAACTTCTGATGATCTACTGTGCAACCTAAATAACATTAAGTAAATAGGGGATATTTTTGTGTGTGGTTGTATACACACCTACACACAGAATATCACATCTGAATTTATTTTTGGTTTATTTTATTTGAAGAAAAATGCATTTCCAGTAACTTTCATACAGTTACATTTCTAGTAACTTTTGGAGAACCAGAGAGACTTCAGTGAAAGATTAGATCATCTAGCAGGTCAGTTTGTCCTTCATTGCTCAAGGAAACATTTTTCTTTTTTTGAAAAGATCAGCTTTCTTCTGAGCTGTTCCATCTTCAAGTGGTTTACTTGTCAAGATAATATTGGTATGAACATAGCTGAAAGAAATCCAGAAATAGAATGGATCAGCCTGATCCATTTTTTCAGTCTTTTATAAAAACTATACATTTCCAAGAACATAAAGTGTGTGTGTGTACATAGTGTACTTGTAATTTCAATTTGTTTTAAAATGGTTTGGGAAAGTTTAAAAACAACAACAACAAAATTCATTCTATTCTAGTTGAATACAATATAGACCTTAAGAACTGTAGGATTCTAAGACGTACAGCTTTTAGGCACTTCAAGAAAAGCTATACTGGCTGGAGTGGCAAAGAAGAAAGCTGGTCTTTTCAGAAAAGACCGGTGTGACCTTGAGCAAATGATGTTTTATATAATCTATTCTCTCACTGAAGTCTCTGTGGCTGCTTAAAATTACTGTGGGCTTTAGACTCATACAAAACCCTAATACTAGAAGTGTATTTTTCTTTAAATAAAATAAACCCAAAATAAATTCATGTTTTTACGAACCATATTATCTAAATACCTTGACTAAATATAAAACCAAAACTAAATATAAACTAAACACTACAAAATAAAAATTAAAACTTTTTTCAATCATTCAGTGAACTAAAGAAGAAACTTTTGAATGTGAAACTTGCTTTTTTAAAAATGTGCTGATCGTCTCTTTAAAAATACAGTGCTGCACTTAGAAATACTTATGCCTCAGTTGTGCAACTGAGGATTCTTCAGTTTACACAGAGGGGAAGAGAGAATAAGTGAAACAGAACTGTATTTTTCATGTAATAAAGGATAATTTGTGCTTTTTCTCTGTAAAGGATGTGACATTTGAGCAGACATGTTCTGAATACTTTTATGTTGAATAAAACTCAAAGGATCACGTGATGATAAAAAATGATAATTTCCAGTTCTTTGTCATCCAAGTGACTATTTTTCCACCTCCTTGAATCAGTGATGATGTTTGCAAAGACTTGAAACAAATTTTCTAACAGGCAGTACCTTGTTACAGTTTAGAATTAAAATGGATCTAATCTGATGACTGTGTGAGCAGCATGAATCTAAGATTCAATTTACATTTGTATTTCAAGTCTAGTTTTGTAATAATGAAGATTGAGCAGGCAGTGTTTGAGCACTCAGTGATGACCCATTTCTAGTTACCTCAACCTACAAAGACAAACTTGGCATCTCCCACATGATCGATTGTCACCATAGAAACTAAGACATAGAGTTAGAAGAGAGACTGAACTGCTTGCAATATTTTTCAGCCTCAGTGTCTTAGGCCCTTGGGCCATCACGGAAAATTACTGAGCTGTACTGAATCTGTCAGAGTTTGTTTATGTCTCCTTATTAAGGTTCTCTATTTACAGTCAGACTGTTTTAGTAAAAGCGAAGCATAGGTTGAGGAAAAAATTCCAGGGAAAAATTACTACAATAATTCTAATAAGAGGTTGTCTTACATTACTGATGCATCCTCTAAAATAATCAATCTTAAAATTGTGTAAGGAAATATTTTTAAAAAGTGGTGACTTTTCAATGTGACAAATAATCATGTGCACATGCGGCGATACTTGAATTCTAAAAATGCCTAAGAAAATTGACTAAGTTAAATAATACTTGCCCAAGAAAAACAATTACTAATTACTCTTGCCCTTTCTTAAAACTATATTTTACTTAATCAGTGTAAATAATTTCATTATCAGGGTCCTATTGAGACACCATACAATTCACTGTGATTTAATTTTCAGGGTAACTTTTTGTTTACTTTAAAACAGAAAATTTTATATATTTCCATATAATGCGCGTGTATGTCATTTTTCTCAGTAAATGGGAAGGGGGGGAAGGGGAGGTTGGGCAGCCAACAGAGAGCCTAGTGACTGACTCCTCCAAATACTCAAACAATTAATAGGTACCATTATACTTATTGTAATATTTTTAAATGCATCTTAAAATAAATTAGTGAGTTTTCTTTGTTAATATGACCATAAACTGTGTAAAGTCCTTTTCCAAAACATTTCCAAAGCAAACTTAATTTTAAAAAATAAACTGGAATGACAGAACAGCTAATATCCCAGCTATAGAAGCTCATTTCAGAGATTTGTTTATTGGCTCTAATTAATTTGTTTGTGTTTTTGGGTGGGAAAAGTGTGATGAGGAGAAACCAGACCTGTGAAAGATAATGAGCAGGCAGCACTGGAATTTAAAGGCCACTTTTTTCCCACCAGTGTAAGCAACTGCTGTATGAGGTTTTTCAATACCTTACCAATTATTTTAATCCTTGCTATCACCTTTGGTTGAAAAAATAATTCAGTCTTGATTCTAGTGTTCTCTTAGGGCTCTTTATGAGCAGAGTTTGGATATTTTCCCAGGCTGTTTTATGCTGAATAATTTATACTAATTTTGTGATGACGATATAGTCACATGAACTTGGAACCAGTTAGTAGGTAGCAACTCAAGAAGAGCATTGATGATCTTATGGTTAAAGCAGCTGAATAATACCCAGGACAATTTGGTTCTACCTCTGGCTCTTCAATGAACTTCCTTTGTGATCTTGGGCAAGTCACTGAAACCAAAATTCCCTAGGTGACCACTAATTGTGTGGTACTCCTTTTATGGGGCTCAATTTGAGACACCATGATCATGATTTTCAGAAGAGCTGAGCACTCACAACTGCAAGTGAAGTCAGTTGGAGCTGTGGATGTTCAGTATCTTTGGAAAAATCAGTCAAGTTTGCTTGAGCAGGATTAATTTTAGTGTTTCTTAACTTTTGAATGCTTGATGTTGCAACCTTAGCATCCTTTTATATATCTTATAATACATTTTGTACATATTTATAAATGGATAGCTAAAACAAGAATTTGGTGTTTGTTCCCTCCTCCTACTCCAGGTCCTTTATCCTCTTTTTTCCCTGACCACAGGCAATAGCAACAAAACTACCTGATTTGTATGCCGTTTTTTGGCCTGGACTAGTAAATTTTAATCACTATTTGCAAGGGTAGCAGAAAAGTATGGACACTAGAAGATATTGTGGTGTGTTTATACTGATGCTGCCATTTTCCTCCATCTTGCTTCCATTTTCTGGGAGTTGCTCTTCCCTGATGTGGTACAAAAATAACATTCAAGAGTAATGTCCTTATTTCTTCTATACTGGTAAGTCCTGATTAGATCATCATCCTTTGGTTTTGTTGGCTGGCATTCATCCCTTCCAGTGCAACCAACAAAAACTACTCCTTTTTTATCATCAAGAATCACTTCTAGGGTATTAGATTCCTCATTTGTCTGTCTAACAAATTAATGCAAAGAGGGGACTGTGGTAAACCTTGTGTCGCAGACGAAATTGTGTGGTGTGCTAACTGCTGTGCTATCAACCCAAGAAAATAAATGTTTAACTCTTCTCTCACTGTCGTGGGCGGCTCTGTTTTTTGCCACCCCAAGCACGGCAGTCAGGCGGCCTTCACGGATTCAGGGGCGTTTCAGCGAGTGATCCCGCGCCTTCGGTGTACCCACCGCCAAATTGCCGCCGAAGCCGCGGGACCGGCAGACCTCCCGTAGGCATGCCATCGAAGGCTGCCTGACTGTCGCCCTCACCGTGACCGGCACGCCGCCCCAGGCACGCGCTTGCTGTGCTGGTGCCTGGAGCCGCCCCTGCTCACTGTTATACCAGTTTCTCCAGTAAATTTCTAATATCTCTTTCATGTAGACGACAAAAGGCCAGAGAGAGGCAACAAAAGTTGCTAGCTGAATTTGCTTCAAGACAGAAAAGCTTCATGGAAACTGCCATGGATGTTGGTAAGTTGTATTACTTATTTTATTGTATGTAGTTAAATTATTTTTAAAAAGTCTCTTGTAGCAATTTCTGTGCATTTGATGCTCCCACAGATGCTTACAAATGCAGTTTCTATTAAAAAAAAAAAAAAGCCGCTGCTTAATAAGATGCCCTTTATAAATTACATTTCTTGGACTTCAAATAATTCTTCATACTGTGCACTTACATTGTATAGCTACTTACATCCTAGCACCTCCAAAGTACTTCACAAACACTGAACATCACAAAATTCCTGTGACAGACAGACACATTCTGTACTTTTTACAGATAAACTGAGACAAAGTAATAGTAAGTGGCTTGACCCAGGAATTGAATCTGACTCCCAGTTCTGCTCTCTCACCACCTGACCATGCTCTCTACCAAATAAAGCATAGCAATCATGAAAACTTCAGGAGTTAGTTTGTAGAACTGAGCCCAACCATCAATAAAGGGCAAATAGTTTTAACTCAGGGTGGATAAAAGTTGATGGATTTAAAAAAAAATTTAAATTTAATACATTTTTCTTTTTTAAAATAAACCCATTTAAAATTGAAATTATGACAGCCTATGTTAGGCCTAAATTTACTGTAAACTATTAAAGTAATTTAAATTAAAAAAGCTGCAACAATGAGCCCTCACATGTTAATAGTTAAAGGATGCTGCTTTTTTAATTATATAGAGAATCAAAAGGAAAACATCTTAACTTTTTGAGGTCAGCTCAAGCTTGATAAATCTATCACGATGTCATGTACTGCATTACTATATCTGTTATTTTCAGACCATGAAGTGAATACTGGTATTTACTTTTTTCCAAATGTAAGGACTTTCAGTTTCTGTTGTGCAGAAAAGCTTTTGAATTAATTACTTTTGTTTTCAATTTAGTTAACAGATACAGAGAGAATATTTTCTTCATTTGGACTAGTTCACTCAAAGTTAAGATGACATTTTGGGGAGTTAAAAAGGCAGGAAAACTTGTTTTCCTTTTCAAATGTATAAATAAAAATCAAGTGGGAAGGGATGAGCTCTGCTAATTTTAAAAACTTGAAGGATGTGGGGCCAGATTTTAAAAAATATTTAGGCACCTAAAGATTCAGATAGGTGCCTAATGGGATTTTCAAAAGTGTCTGAGTATGTTAGGTGCCTAACTCCTATTGATTTTAATGGGAGTTAGCCACCTAACCTGTTAAAGTTTGAAAATCCCACTAGGCAGCTATTCTGCATCTTTAAGCATCTAAATACCTTTGAAAAAATCTGGTTCATGAGAACTGGAAACAATCTGTCAATTCACTAACTAAAGTCAATACTTCATTTGTTTTAATAAATCAGTTTTAAGTGCAAAAAAATGTTTTGATGATATTTTCCTTGGGTATAAAGCACATTTAAGGTAGTTTTATTTAACTAATGAAAATAATTTCAAAACAACTGCTGTTGTAAATTTTTAATTGATTTCCAATTTCAGTCCAAATACAGCTTGACACAAAACCCTACTAAAAAAACTCCTATCATTTATTTAATAAGAAATGGGTCAATTACCATTTTTTAACATCATGTAAATATTTGACTCTGAATAAATGTATAGTAAGCTATGTAATTGTTTAAATAAATTAGTATAGATATAGTGTATCCTCCAGGCTATCAAAAAGTAGATTAAATTTAGTGTAAATGTGTTGTATTGTTTGTATTACAGTATGATCATTCCCTTTTAGAGTAAATGTGGGTAGACAGTGACAAACATGACAGAGAATAGGGAATGGTATCTCTTTAAACAGAAATCTTTTACCGTTTCCAAAGTGCTTGAAAGCTTGTCCCTCTCATCAAGAGAAGTTGGTTTAATAAAAGATAAAACCTCACCCGCCTTGTCTCTCTAATATCCTGGGACCAACATGGCTACAACTACACTGCATACTGAAACACAGTCTGATCCTCAGAGTGCTTTCTGTGTTAGTAAAAATGTCATGACTTTCCATGCTTTTGTTTTAATATTAAGCATGCTCATTTTACAATTTAAAAGAATCTCTTAACTGCAACCTTGCAAACTCAGTTTTGATTGAGAGAGGTCAGAGCTCTTTCTTTCTTGTATGTAATCACCAGTAAAAGAAGTTCTGCATATTATTTAGGCCATCAGTTGCGTGTATATATCTCATTGTCTTCTAATTATACTCTCATTGAGACCCCTGCAACCATATTGCCATTTGGGTTGCCTAGATGTAATTGAATGAAACTTTGTAAACATTTGTATCTATGCACAAGAAAGAATAGAGTCCAGCTTACTCTGTTTTAACAATAGTATGGATTCTGCAGGATTTACAGCAATATATATATATATATATATGTCACTAAAGTAAGCACATACGATTCTGAATGTACTCATGGAGAAGATCTATGAATTAAGAAAGTCATTTTTATATGAGAGAGACAAGGTGGATGGGGGTAATATCTTTTATTGGACCAATCATCTCTTGGTCAAAGAGATAAGCTTTTGAGCTCCACAGAACTCTTCTGCAGGTCTGTGGAGCTCAAAAGCTTGTCTCTCTTAGCAACAGAAGTTGGTGCAATAAAAGATTACCTCACACATCTTGTCTTTTTCATATCCTGGGACCAACGTTGCTACAACAACACTGCAAACAACTATCTTTATATAGTCACATTTCAGAGTAAAACTGCCAATATGATATCTGTTGTAATCTCCAGAGCCTTGTAACTCCCCCAAATGGCTACTTTTAACACTTCCTCCTAAAACAAAGTTGTTATGTGATGACATTAGGCTTGGTCATTGCCACTCCATAGCGGTGCAGTGTCGCAAAGTTACAATGTTGCATTCACATTACAAAAAAATTTGGGATATTTAATGTCCTACAAACTGTAATTAGCAAAGCTCAAGTCCTCTTCAAATTAATAATGTCTTCTAATAAATTGTATAGATACTTGTAAATAATTGAATAAACGCTTAAGTGAATTGGTAAAAACTATTCCAGGCAAACTTCTAAACCATTGTCTCAAATATACCTTTGTCTTCAACTTGACATATTACATAATTTTATCATTTGTAACATTATGAATGTTAAATATCTTGTGTTCCTTTAATAGTTTTATCAATTTGGAGTACTCAATTAAATGTATATGGCAATGCCTCTCGACAAGTGGGAATTATCGGTGCTTACTCAGTTCTTTCCTAATATGCTGTGATTCTCAGCAGGACATCTTTCAGTCCTTGAAGCAGTGCTCCTTAGTGAAGGGGAAAAAGTGCACATTTTTAAAGCAAGGTGACACACATTTCCTAACACTCAATCTTCTGAAGCCAGTTAGAAAAATAAATTAGTTTTTACTGGTCTCCTGAGAGCACACATGCTGGGTCAGGGCAAAAGATATTAGTGTGCTAATAGTTGCTTTGATGCTAGGGGACCACCTTGACACATAATGTTCAGCAGGAGGAATGCTGCCTACAGTTAGAATTGTAAACTGCATTTAGCATGTTTAGACACCTTTAACTAGCTCTTTGATTTCTGAATCTCATGCACCTAAACTCAGGAGAATACAGAATGAAATATAATGTCAGCAAGGTCACTGTTAAATTCTATAATAAAACAAAGCACCAGATGTTTATCAAATTGGTTAAAGTTTGTACTAGGCGGAAGTATATGTTGGGATTTTGTTTCTTGGGGCACTCAGTTATGTCGATACAGGGCCAAACCTTGAGCGGTGCTGAGCAACCACAGCTCGTGTTGAAATGCATGGGACTAGTGGATGCTTTGCACCACCGAGGATATCAGTCACAGATTTAAATGCTTTCTTCGTCCCTCAGTAATATTTAGTGTTAACTTTATTCTCTCTAGCTACACGGGGTTATAGTCCATTTATTTAATAGTTTTGGATACACGTAAATCTGAGGAGATGATGGAACACTTAAAAAAAATCACAAGAACTTTCTAGTTGGTGATAATCAGAGAATCCCCCATAGTTCTAAAGCAGCTTTCCTATACTGTAATGCTGGGTGGTTCTATCACTAGCACCTCTCTGAAGTACTTTGACTATCTTCTGGGCATAGACTGTGTTGAAATAACAGTGATTTCATGAAAACAGACAAAAGTTTTGTGTGCAAGCTGAACCATGCAGCTGTTATGTTGACTTAATAAGGTTGGCATGTTTTCCAGAGCTAGAAATGCAGAGAAATTGGCATCAGAAAGTAATGCACTGAAGTTTCACTTTGATATTTCACTCCCAAACCATGGCATGAAGGAAACCTGACACACTTTCCAGGAATTCCAAACAAATTACGTGTTATGAAAATGCTTACAAAGATAGACATTTTCAGCTCATCTTGAGGATGACCTGCAAAGGAAGAGCAAACTGTGCTCTTTAAATGTTATGACTTGTAAGGGAGGCCTAATATTCATTTTTAAAGAATTTTTTCTTTTATTTGAGAAATTTTATATTTTGTCTACTCATTCTTTCCTGGAACATCCAATGATTGACTGGAGAACTACTAGGTTTATGACCTCCGAGAAATCATGCAAGAAAAACATGATTGACTGAGATGGGGCATTGTTATCAGGCTGATAGTTATCATCTCATTGTTACCTTGTTCTTCCTGTTTTTTTTGTATTCACCTGCTGTTTTGTGCCTTCTACTTAGGCCTTGTTTACACTGCCACTTTACAGCGCTGAAACTTTCTCTCTCAAGGGTGTGAAAAAACACCCCTCTGGGTGCTGCAAAGTGGCAGTGTAGACAGTGCACCAGCACTGGGAGCCACTACCCTCATGGGGGTGGGCTTTTTACAGTGCTGGGAGAGCTCTCTTTTACAGAGCTGGGAGTGCCGCAACTACACAGCCATGTTGCTAGTAAAGACATACCCTTAGGAACCATTCCTACAAAGACTTAAGCAGATGCCTAACTTTCTTTGTGAGTAATACCCTTGATTTCAGTGGGACCCCATCAAAGTTAAGCATGCAAGTAAGTCTTTGGAGGATTGATGCCTTAAAATGAGTATAATAAAGACAGTGTCCAAGTTTGTGTGTGTTAGTCTTGACTGGAAATACATACACAGTACTAGTATTTTTCAAGTGTGTGGAGATGTACAACATTCAGAAAAGGGATGTGATAATTCCAAGCTTTCTGAATTTCTTGAATATCGAATGTGGTTATCAGTATCTGCTGGATACTGAAACTCAATCAGTACTGAAAATCTCATAAGGAGCAAGCACTGAGATGTTTCTCTAGGGCTAGGAAAGATGTGGCCCAGGGATATCCCTTGAGCCAAACTAGATGTAGGCAGAGAGTGAAAGGACTTTGGAGAATGAGTAGCATGAGCCAGGAAGTGTGGGTAGGAGTGTTTGTCTGTCTGTTTCTCAAACTGGGGAAGAATAGCAAGAGTGAGCCACACAGCAGAAAGGTGTGAGTGAGGTCTCTGTGGTAAGGGAAAGTACAGAACAGACCACATACTTTTTATGCCAAGAGAAATGTTTCCAGATTCAAAGTTAAGGTAATTAAAAAAGTAGCAAATACCCTTTTTCTGACTGTCAATAGCTGATAATTTTTTTGTTTTCTCTGCTAGAATAACTTAACCTCTTCTTTTTCCCTTGTCTCCCTCCCTTGTCTTATTCACTTCCTCCCCAACTTGGCTTCCTAACATCCCCATCTTTGTAGTGCCACTGTGCAGTCGTGCTTAAAAAATTCCAACAAACTAACCCCAAGTACCGCATCAGCAGCTTTCTTTTTGAAGTGACACCTGTCAGCCAGGAATGGCTCTTGAAAAGCTGAGATACCTGTTGGATGTAGGTTGCAAAAATGTCAGGGGAAGAAGGTTTAAATAACTGGAAAGGAAGGGCCTGCAAGCAAGGGCAGTGAGAAGGAAGGTTTTAGGTGAGCAGATTGAAAGGAGTAGGGAGAACAATAAAACGTCTACTAGAGAACTGTGGACAGAGGGGAAGAGAAAACGAGATGTACTGAGATGGTATTGAAAACCTGCCTTTTGACTGAACAGTACGTTACATGTTTTGGTGTCAGTGATAGCCTGCTTCAGTAAACAAAAGGATTCCCAACTAGTAGTGTGCAAGGATAGACTCATGACTATATTAGATCAGTCAAAACACAGAAGTTCCTGATGCCATTTTATTATGAGATTTTTAGAAACATTGATTTTTTTCCATTCTGAATTACTTTCTGAGAGAGCAGTTTTCATCCCTTCCAAAAATTGAAAAACTTTACTGTGGCAACAGAAAACATGTGGCTACGGCTATATTAAATTAATATGATTAAAGGTTAACCTTTTTAATGACCAGGACTGGATTTTAGTATTCTGTGAGATTGATCTGTACACAGGTCCATGGTGCTGCAGTCCTGGAATTTGTCTCAGAATCTATAACCTAAACTTCCTCTAAAATAATTTTTTTGTCCTTAATTACATTTCTAGCCATTTACATTTCTAAATGTGAACCAAATGTAAACTGCTGCTGTGTTGTCTGCCTGAGGCTGCAGACAGCCTGAATCCAAAAGCTCTGAGATGTTTGCACTGTTCAGTTTAATCAACCATTTTTAGCTACTTCACTGGTATTCATTTTAGCAAAAACATCTAGCTAATGTGCTTATCCATGACTGTTGGATGCAGCGGAGGCAGTAAGTTCTTGTCAAAGGTTGCTGGCCTAGGGAACTGCGCGATCAAGCACAAACAAAAATATCATCTCTGACCTTGCACTAGAAGGAGGGTCGGGGTGAGATGCATTTCTTGTCAATTGCCAAAAGCAGAATCACCTCTTGGTTGGTTCCTGCTTCACACAATTTCCCTCCTGGGTGTTAAAATCTTAAAATGTCACCTTCGCAGCTGCCAAGACCTCCAGCTTTTCATCAGCAACTACTACAATGTGTATATGTTTTGAAAAAAAGCTGATGCAAACTGAAAACATGGAGGTATACCATAGCACTTTAATATAAAAACAAAACAAGGAATATGTAACTTAATTTTATAAGTTATAAAGGACAAGGGTGTGCTAGATGCTTCATGTCACAGACTCTTTCTCTAAAGAATTTATGATGTAGTTATGATCAGAGGTGAAATTTGGTGAGCACCTAAGATTTTATTTCTTCTTTTCTCCTTGCTCTGCTTATTTGTTCTTCTTTATCCTATCCTATTCTATACCTTGTATTTATTTGTTGTATTGAATATAAAGTACTTGGGTTTTTTTAAATTTACTTGACGCTACTGCAAAATGTCCAGTTTGCCATAGAATTCAGCACTGGAATGCTACAGAGAACAATGTTGTCTTGCCTATGCATACAGAATTCAAGACAAGATTCCTTTCTATCCTGTGGGAGAAAGATTTTTATTTTTGTCTGGTTAGGAAATAAATATAGTTTTTCATATTCAGGATAGGATGAAGAAGCCTCTTTAAACCGCTTGGAGTTGAGGAGCAATTTATTTATAATCCAAATTTTTTCCCCTTAAATCACTGTTTTTCCTTGCTGGCAGTTGTTAAAGAATGGTTTTCAAAAGGAGGAAGAGTAAACTGCCTTAGGACTTGACACCAGTATCTCTTTGCAAATGGCTTGCAAAAATTTTCCTTGCTCAGAAAGAGAAAATTGCCCCCAGCGTACAAACTAACCGTATTTTCTTCTTCATATGTGCAGTCAGTGCCATTCTAGTTGGTGAATGATTCAAACCCTGTAGCAAATGTTTTCACTAGTGGGTTAACAATGCAATTTGTTATATGAGAAACAAACAATGGCTTATAAAGTTAAATTACTTTGTCCGTGGAAATGTATTTCAGTTAATTTGGTACAGCTTACCTTGTTTCAGTGAAGTCTTGTTGATTGTAATAGGAGATATTTTATGTTTAATATATTAAGACATCCAAAGAAAATGATGAATATAAAGAATAATTTGCAGATTGAAAAGTACCTAGACTACTTGCTTTTTATAAAACCATCATTGTTTTAATACCATCCTAGAAGCTAGAAAATGTCAGTTCACATATTTTTTAATTTATTAATAGCTAAGATTCTCTATATATTGCTTCTTTACAGCACTTTACAATCATTGACTAATATAAAGGATTTGGGTAAGGAGGCATAGCACTTCAACAAAAACTCCAAACAAATAACTACTTAAAACTTTTAACAAAATATTGTCAGTGAACATACAGTTCATCAATTCACTTCAACAGGAGTAGCTACTACTACAAGGAAATAACCAAATCATTACTCAACATACAGTATAAGCCTTGTGAAGTTATATAACTGTGGTTCCATGGAAGAAGGAATGAATTACCTGGATCCCATCTGACTCACTAATGATATTCAACTCCTCAGGTACAGCTAAAAATGTTAGGAAGGAAAAGAGAACATAACTGGTAGAATTAAAATAAAATTACCTAAATACTAAAGAGAGAAACCAGTCAAGTCAATTGAATATTCTATAATTTTTTTTATAAATGTCTAACAAGGCATGAATAACTCATGACAGATTACACAAGACATTTCTGCATTATTATTTTCACTATTTATACATTAAAACAAATAAGTATGGTGTCAAAAAGTATACTGAATATTAAACTTGCATATAAATTCCATCTGTAGTAAAGCCCTGAGTTTTATTGCATTTGAATGAACAACCTCCAAATGAAACCCAAAATGGATAACTGACATCTAAGTACTTCTGAACCATTTGAATGCCACAGTCCTTACTGCACATTCATAAGACATAGTAGTAACGTGTTTTGGAGGTAGGAAGGAGGAATCTCTATCCATCTCCAGTGTCTTGAGTGAGAAACATGGTTGTTTGGACCCAGCACAAGTTCAGCTGGGAGCATGTAGTTAGAATTAAGGCAGTGAGAGGATGGGTTGCTCAATAGAGAGGAGGGGGGAAACTGGAAGGCTGGGACAAGATGGAACATAGGAATAGGCACCCCACTTATTGCCAGGCATCCTAAACCTCCCTCACCGCTAGTGATGTGGCTCCTTTCAGTTCACCTTCAGCATTCTGATCCAGTCATGCACCCTGTGCCCATCCTCTTTCCTGCTGCAAAACTCTACTCTATGATATAAGCCACAGCCTGAATCTTCTCTTCCAGACTACCAAAATCCTTTCAGTTCTCCTAATCCCCCTCAGAATATTCTTCTAACCCTCCTTTCTACCAAACAAGCTACACTTTCCTCCTCCCTATGTTTATTTTAAGATTGTTGTCCCGGGTTTCTTACCATACTGTCATCTTGTAACAGTATTGTAAAGCCAGAAGTTGATGGTATACTTTAAAAAATGCCCTTCTGGCATAGACCCAAAACTACTTTTTTCTGGTTAGTTAACAGCAAAAGACATGCTTAATTACCTGCAATTACTGTGTCACCAATAAATACACCTGTCTTGTCTTCAAATGTAAATATGTGTAACCTGGGTTAATTCTGACTTTGGAGTTTTAGGCTAATGGAACAGTATTTGTGAATTTTGTTCTTGGACAGTACAGTCTCAGAAACCGTAAGTGCAGTGTGTGGAGCTTACATAGATGATGCTTTCTTAGCAGAAAACTTGGCTTCAGATCAGAAGCTAACTGGGACCATTAATTTAGCCGGAACCAGCAATCTTAAGTATGATCTTGTCTGTTTAAACAAAAATCTTGCTTTGTTTTAATGATTACTATCGAGGTTTTGTATCCTCACCCACTTTTCCTTCACTGTCAGTCAGGAAATTGCCTCCTCATTTGAATAGTAAGCAGTCTTTTGGATTCAAAGATCTAGCCCCATTGTATTTAATTCTTTTTTTTTTTTATTTTAAATAGTGGCTAAAAGAGCCCTACATCGCGTCTAAAAGTTTATGGAGCAAGCTTACTTTTGGTCATTTGCATTGTTAGAAGCAATGTTGGCACACATCACTGTGTCTTGAAACTGTGGCTCTGAAATTCTTTAAAGTAGTATCTATATTTTACTTTTGAAATTTATGCTAGTTTTATTTTCATTTTTTAAAGACAAATTTTTATTGAGAAATAGATTATCATAGTGTGGATACAAGTACCAGATATTGACACTTGTCCCTGCAAACAACTGTAAAACAAGCGAACCCTGGAGTAAAATATTTTTGTTATGTTCATGCAATGTGCAAATATATATATTTTTCAACAATCTGCCTGAATCCTGACATCCAAATTGTGCACTAATGGCTCTGGCTGAGTTTTGTGCTAATCAGAGGGAAGCAGAGCCTAATAAATCAAAGGCATAACTTCTTTTTGTTACAGTATATTGCTGTAAATTGTCGAACAAATACTGCTAAATCGAAGCTATTTTAATTTCCTGTTTATATTAAAAAATGCATGTTAGGGAAATGAGAACTTTGAATGAAGTAAAAGGCGAAAATGCTCTCATGTTAGATAACCTTATGTGGTTTTAATTCACTGGAAGATTTAAAAATGAAGAGACAAGGCTGACCATTTCTCAGAAACTAGGGCAATAGAAATTGCATCTGTCATCACGACTGACAAGCAGAATGCAATAAGTATCTTGAAAAGTATTAGCTGAAAAGGCAAAAAACCTGCTTACACCAAACTAACACAGCGATTGGTAGCACACCATATACAAGAGCCTTGAAAAATATAGGTTACATCTGGGATGTGCCAATTAATAGTTGAGATATGTAAGTGATAATCAGGTTTTTTTTGCAGTGTTAGTGTTCCACCTCCTTGTGAAAGGATATTGAATTGATGTGCACACCATGCTGTATTGAAAGTGATATTTTATTTAAATCTGACAGTATTGAGAGAGCAGGAACACTTCCCTTATTTCCTTTCCACACACCTCTGGCTTTTGGAGCTAGGGCATGTTGTAAAACAACAACAAAAAGAATCTAAAACAACCCCAAAGCCCTGGCCAGTCAGCCATTGTTTAGAATGGCACCAAAAATATTGAAAATTAAAAACAACTTTAGTGTTACTGTTTCCCCCTTATGATAACTGATGTCACACACACTTTCTCTGATAGCTAATGTATAATGGAGTACTTTGAATTTCAGAGTGGGGAAAAATATTTATATAGCTTGCTTTTCATTTACTGTTCATCATGCTGCCACTAGATGGTGATAAATGTTTGCACAATTTTAATAACCATAGGCTAATAAGGATTGCAAGGAAACTGTTTTTCATAAACTGATTTAGCTCTCTGCTAATATATGGAAAAATTATATTACAATGGTATTCATTAAGTGCACATACAAATTAATAATCAACATATTATGGCCTCCTTTCCCATTGTAATTTTAGCTCCCAACAACTTAAAATATCTTCCTTTTGTGACAACTGATGATTTATTTTTATACGGTAGGCGTTTTAAACTGCATTTAGACTTGGAAATGTTTATACCATTTTTTGTATAAATTAGAGATAAATGGGTAGTGAGCTACCTTTCACACCACACTCTTTATGGGCATTTGATAAATATCTGACTTATGAATTGGTATATTGGGCATTATGACAATAAACACCAGTTCTGAATGTGCTATTCTGTTTCCCAGGGTGGTGCATAGCTGACTGACACTGTTGTGATTATGGGCGTACTATTTTCACTACTTCCTTTAGCAAAGTTCTAAAATAAAACTGCTGTTTGGAGGATTATCATATCCTCAGATTTCCTGGAGGAAAGTGGTTACCTCCATGTTTGTTGATAACTGTTTGTATGATATCCCAAATCATATCAAGAAGGTCCATCTGTTATATGAAGTAAATATTATTGCATACTACAAAAAGTCTTCACTCTGACAGAGTCCCTTTTAAATAAACAAATAACCAGATATTGAATATTATTATATCTATTTCTGATCTAAACAAATATATAATCTTCTCAATAACTTCCGAGTCTGTCGTCTGTGGAAATTTATATTTTTCCAGCAAGGAAATTCAGATATTTAAGTTTAAAAAAAAAAGTAGTACAAAGTCATTTCAGCACCGAAGGAATACAATAGGAGGGAATCATGAGCCTTCTTTTTGTACTTCAAAAACATTCATGTTACATCCATCAAAAAGATGAAGAAGGGGAAAAAAATCATTCTGGAAATCAATAGAACTGGGGGCATAATTTACAAATGAACAGAGAGGCTGTTTGATAATTATAACAGTGATTTCAATTATTGCATTATGTGACTAGACATAATTTTTATCATTATTTTGGCTGCTAGAGAAATGGTTCAGCCAAATTAATATAAACACCTCAGGTGGAACTGCTGTGTTCAAGAATATAAATATTGAAGGTTATCATTTTCATTTGACATTAAAATGAATTATTATGGAATGAGTACCTATTAAAATAATATCATTTTGGAAATGATGGTTTTTTTCATCCTGCAACTTTCCAAAGCCGCCTTAGTGAGAATGCTTTTATTGCTGTTTACACTTATAAGCAATCCTATTCTAAATACTGATATTTTGAAATGTGTGTGCCTAAAGCAAGATATGTAAACGTCACTGGCATTCTATATTTACATTGTTGTGAATTTTCTCACCTGAGAGAGGAGACTGGTCCTGGGCTAAAGTAGTTTGAGTGCTTGTTGGAGGGATGCACCCAATGAGCAGTGATGGGAAATTACACCTTTGCAACTGGGCCCCTCACTTACGGAGTCTCACAGGGATTGATTCTCTCTCCAGTCCTGTTCAACATCTGCCTGCATCCACTAAGGGAACTGACATGGACCAACATGCCAGCAATATGCAGATGACACACAACTCTACCTATTCTTTACCCGTACGACCATACCGTTAGCATCAAGTTGACCACAGGAACTTATGACCATCACAAACCTCACTGCCTTCTACTCTAAGTGCAAGACACTCTTCTGTGACCTTGATTTCTCTAACAAACATAGAAATCTGTAAATGTTTGTGTTGTGTGTGTACATTATAATATATTTTGAAAAAGTAAAAAAAGAAAAAAAAACACTCCACTGCATGCGTTTCCTTCTACTGGCAAGAAAATGAGATAACAAGCATGTGGCAAATGTTAGTTGCTGTACTGGAAGGCTCAGATACTATAGCATTGAGCATGGTATAGGAATCCAAGAACCTTTATAGACTAGAATCCTGTATGAAAGCAAGATCAGTATGCTATTTTAAAATGTTTATAAATACTTATATTAAAACCATGTTTTTAAACCTTACTCAAAGCACAAGCCTCTTCAGTAAGGACTTTTTACGTGCCAACTTCACATTCAACTGTTTTAGCTGAATGGTTAACTTTTCTTTTACAATGCAAAAGTGTGTTGTGTTTTGGTTTGATTTTACTTTCCCATAACTCAAAAATGACTTCAAACAGCCACTATCATCTGTGGGAAGAGACTAAGCATGGAAAATGCAGTCCAAATCTGAATTTCATGAGAAGGTTATGAGCAAGTGAAAACAGAGTTATGGTCAAAACTGTCTTGCAACCTTTACTATAATAGACACTATTTGTGACCACTATTATACTTCAGACATTTCAGTTGAGTGGCCTGCACTAATACTTAGAATGCAAAAGGACAGTTTTGTTTTTGTTTATTGCTTGATGATAGATGAATCACTGTCTTTGGAGCACTTTTAAATAATAAACATTTCTGTTTTTAAGCAGTATCTCTTGAAAAATGTGGCTTGTAATTTTTGCAGATATGCCTGTTTTACCTTCTGTTACATGGATCCACCATACTCAGTAGGCCACTGAGGATATTGTTAAACTCTGAAAATAGTTCTGTTCAATCTGTGATCAGCAAAAGGACCTGATGTTACTGAGGTAGAGGAGAGGAAGGTTAGAATAATCATCAGGCCTCCATTTTGACTTACTGAAAATCTCATCAACGCTCTGTAAAAATGCTTTCTTCTTCATGACTTAAATAATTTTGTTGTACAATGACTAGATCAAAAACAACAAGGAGTCTTTATTTGGGCATAAGCTTTCGTGAGTAAAAACCTCACTTCTTCGGATATTTGGGCATAAGCTTTCGTGAGTAAAAACCTCACTTCTTCGGATGCATCCGAAGAAGTGAGGTTTTTACTCACGAAAGCTTATGCCCAAATAAATCTGTTAGTCTTTAAGGTGCCACCAGACTCCTTGTTGTTTTTGTAGATACAGACTAACACGGCTACCCCTGATAAATGATTAGATCAGCAATTCCATATTTCAATCAAGAAGATTAAAGTCCATGTTAGTTTTAGCTTTAAGGTTTTTTTAAACAATTCATAGCCATGTTTTTGCAAACTTGATCAGTTTAAGGAAGACCTTCATGCTGTCCTTCAAATAGTGTCAGTACAAGTTTGCTCTTTTGGGTGCATGTGAGCCCTTTACATTGAAGTTTGAACCCTCTAGAAGATTAATGACTATTGGTGCAGCATTCATGCTTCTGTGCAGTAGTAAAGGTTCAGTGCAAGATGTTAAGATGCTGTTTCCTCAAGACCTCTCCTTTTTTTTTTCTTGTTCTTCTTTCCAGTCTATGGAGAAATGAGTTCAGAATTCTCTCTGCTTCTCCTGCTGTTACGTTTTATGACAGTTTTTATTTTCCATTCTCAAAACTCCAACTCTCGTTTGTATAGAGTTAGTTGTTAATTTACTAAAATGTTGGAGTTGGAGGTGCACTGTTGTCACAGTCCTGTTGATATCATTGGGTCGTCCAGTTGTTATTTGTTTTCATTTAGAGTCCCTAGGTGAGATTCGGTCCTGCACATCTAAGAGGCACAGTACAAAACTAGCCGCCCAGGGGCTGACTAAAGTGGCTTTAAGTCACCTTTGTGCCCTCCCAATAATGGACTGCTTTGGGGCCTTGAGAAGCTTTCAGCTGACCTTAGATAGCCCTGGGAGCTGCCTGATGGGCAGCAGTGCTGCATGGAATCTCCACTGCTCTGGGTGATCCTGCCCTTCCCTGAACATGCGCCTCCGCTCCCAGCTTGAAATGGTGTCCATATAAGGCAGCCTTACAGTTGTCATAAGTAGTGTCTGTGCCATGGAAATCCTCCCTCAGCTGCAGCCAGGGCTTTTTGGCCCCCTTTATGCTGCTCTGGCCCTTGTAGCTTGCATAAAGGGGCTGGAGCAGGTGTAAAGATCTCTCCCCCTCTGTAAATCCATCTCCCATGGCCATGAAAAACTCTGTTTCAACTGTGCCCGTCTTGTAAGGGCAAAATGTGGATCACAAACACCCTGAAGCAACTGGTATAGGGTTGCCTGCCTGGGAGATACTCAATCTTCACTTTTTAAGCCAGTAAGGATTATCAGTTCTATTTTTAGTCCTCCTATTTAGAGGAGACATTGAGAGCCTCTGACAGATTTTGGCTCTGTGGTTTTGGCCTTAAGCATCGTCAGATTTAATCTAATAGATATATCAGTGAATCATATTCCTGTCCAAGGAGTTTTTTTGTCTGGGCTTCTGACAGTCAAAAGGTTCCTTTAAAAAAAAAATTGCCATACTTTTCTACGTGTGTGTGAAACTCCACTTGCATTTAGTTTAATAAATTGATGATAAACCACTGGGAGAGATTTCACTGTCTATATCAGGGGTCAGCAACATTTGGCACGCGGCTCACCAGGGTAAGCACCCTGGCGGGCCGGGCCAGTTTTATTTACCTGCTGATGCAGCAGGTTCGGCCGATCGCAGCCCCCACTGGCTGCGGTTCGCTGTCCCGGGCCAATGGAGGCGACGAGAAGTGGCGCGGGCGAGCGATGTGCTGGCCGCGGCTTCTTGCCGCCCCCATTGGCGCGGGACGGTGAACTGCGGCCAGTGGGGGGCCGCGATCGGCCGAACCTGCCGCGTCAGCAGGTAAATAAAACTGGCCCGGCCCACCAGGGTGCTTACCCTGGCGAGCCGCGTGCCAAACGTTGCCGACCCCTGGTCTATATCAATAAAAACTCCAGGCAAGATTTTCAAACCTAGGAGCTTGGAGGTATAGTAGACTCCTAATTTTATATTTAGGCATCTAAATAAGTGGCCTGACTTTCAGAAGTGCTGAGCACCTACAACTCCCACTGAAGTTCGTGGGAGTTGCATGTGCTGAACAACTTTGAAAATCCGGCTTTTATTTAGGTGCCTAAAATTAGGCACTTAAGTTTTAAATGTTTTGATCTATATCCCTAAAAGCAATAATATCCACTAAGAGAGTCTGTGAAATCCAGATCCTGATGGCTGTCACTCTTTACATAGTGTTGCATAGCAGAAAGTGATTTTATGACTGCACCCCCACATTTTTACTTTAGGTCTTCCCTAAGTTCCATCTGAACATATATTTACATGTATTTCCCCCTTAAATTGAATTTGTTACTGGAGGAAGCCGCACTGAACAGTTGAGATGTTAAAAGGCCCCAAATTATCTTGATAAAAACTTAAATATTTTCTAACCTACCTATTTGTTTCTGGTGTATGAAGACAATCTGGGGGAATGTCAAACTTTTATACAAACCAGTTATGCCCTTGCAGGTTTATCAGTGCCCACTGACTCTAAAGCAACTTCTACAGCACTTCTTGGGTATGTCTGCATCTCTGAAATATGCAAGGCTACTACCTGGAGGTGCATTCACACATGTCCATGCACTTCACAGAGCAGTCCTGATACCTTTATTTAACTAGTTCTCCTCAGCTCCACCCCCTTAAAGTGTTTTTATTGCTGATTTCCCAAGATCTTCAGAATTTATTCTGACACTAATTAGAGAAAGTAAAGATTACTTACCATTAATTGGTTTCAATAGATATGGATTCACACTCATCACCCTTCATCCCTGCTCTTCAGAGTTTTTCATGTAGAATCTAAGTAGGTGAAAGAAACCAGCATCTCAGAGCTAAGGCTCTTTATAAGTTTGTAGTGAACATTCAGTTCTGTGAGGGAGTAGTCTTTGCTTTTCTACAGCGTTTTGGCTCTAGTTTACAGTCTGCATGTGCACCTATTCTACTTTGAAGTATCAGGATTAGGTGTAAGTAGTCTTCTGTGTTTTTCGATGATATTCTATCTGGAAACAGGATTAATGACATTTTATCCCGATCTATATGCAAGATGTTTATTGCCTCTTAATTATTCCATATCTTGTCTGTTTTTCTTAGAATCACCAGATGCTGATATTGCCATGGAGATAGCCACATCAGAACAGCATGTTTCTGAGGCTGTGTATGATTGTGTTATTTGTGGACAGAGTGGCCCTTCCACTGAAGATCGACCTACAGGACTAGTTGTGCTTTTACAAGCCTCTTCAGGTATGAAAAGGGGATTATTGCAAGAGCCACTGTTCCAGGAGTCCTTGACAGCATAAACCATACTGTTAAGGTGCCTCATGGAGCCTGGGAAAGGGGATGAGGGAGACATGCTTCCATATGGATGGTCCTTGCATCATGCAGATCTGTAGGTTTAAAGAGCTCTGTAGGTTTAAAGAGCTAAACACTTGGCCTCTTCTGTGGGGCTGGAGATGAGACGGAGGCTCATCCTGTTTACCCTCCCAATCCTCCAAATCCTCTTGAATAATCCCAAAGGAAAACCTCCTGATGAGAGCATAGGAACCTGGTATTAAAGGAAAAATGTAAAAATTAGCAGTGTATATACAGTATGTACTTACTCCATCAGAGCATAGAGCAAAAGACATTATTTTCACAAAGTAGTTTTTATTTTTTTCCTACCATTTCTGTTAGCAACAGAAACAAAACCTTTTATCTGACAAATATGGTTATACCTACAATTTCCTGGGGTAAATTTTCGTTTAATCTTTTTTCATTGGGCATATATCATTGTCCATTTTACTCTTGCTCATCTTTTTTCTATGTATAGTTTTGGGGCAATGTCGCAATAGCACTGAGCCAAAGAAACTACCTACCAGTGAAGAGGAGCAAATATACCCTTCGGATACATGTGCAGCAGTACATGATGTTAGGCTTACAACATTACAGCGGTACTTTAAAGATGTAAGTATTGATACAGGGCAGTACTATCATCTCTAAAAGTGCTATGAAAAAACATGAATTGAATTACCAGTTGTATAATAATTGTGCGCAGTGTATTTAGAATTGGACTTCCTGATTTTATTTCTGCCTTTTTGTTTTTTGAAAAATTAATTGAAATAAGAATGGTGTAAAGTATTTAAATTTGATAAGCTCCTTGGTTTTTTTAATTTAGGGCCTAATTCTCCTTGTGCAGGTTATTCTGCATAGGTCGGTGGAAACTCTGCAAGCTAAAATTTTCATACAATATCCTTGCAATACTGGAATAGTGGATGTCATTTCAAAAGATAGTGTGGCTAAGGGAATGAGACTTGGATTGCCATATTAGAGACCTCAGTTCTATTTCCAGTTCTGGTAGAAGTGACCTTTTTCATCCTCCCAGTTATTTTTTCTGCAGAATGAAGGAATGATAGTTGTCTATCTAGGGTAAAGATATAATGCCTGGTTAATAAGAATACACTGAAATATTAACAGGGATCAAAACAAGAAGAGTCAGATGGTCAGCCCACTGCACTTTCCCCTAGGTGACTGGGTATACTTTCTCTATGTCGCAGCTCCAGTCTGGGTTCTGCACATAGTTGCTGTGACATTCTGTGCATTGCGCCCAGCAGCCCAGTTCACCTCCTCATAAAACCAAAAACAATGTCTAATAACTTATTAATTGTTAGGTTTTGGAGCGGGTTCTTGGTACTGAACACTAGATCTCAGCAGGGCTAGCCCAGTCATAACTTATGTAGAGACCGCCTATAGTTTTATCCTTGTCTCTGTACAAAAAAGTATTGTAAAAGAGTGAACATTTTAAAAAACAGGTCATTTGCTGGGGAGGGAGTTGTATCTCCGAATCCTGGGATCCAGTGACCCCAGATTTGCAGCACAAACGCTGGACCCTCTGCTGGCATACCAGTTTTCAAACTGATCTAACTAGACACGTGGAGCTTAGAACACTGAAACTCTGGTTTTAAACAGAAAAGTCGCTGCCATCTTAACTCTAATGTGACTTGTGTCAGCCCCATGATGGCATTATATCATTTAGATGTTACCTTTCATTTCATGATGCTATTTTGTTAACCCTAGGGTGACCAGGCAGCAAATGTGAAAAATTGGGACAAGGATTGGGGGGTAATAGGAGCCTATATAAGAAAAAGACCTCAAAATCAGGACATCTGGTCACCCTAGTCAACCCTAGCATAATATACTTGTGCTATAAATACTCACGAAAGAATGACAGTAATGCACTTACTTTGACCTGTTGCGATTAATAATATATTGCTTTTGTCAAGCTCAGAAGGAAACCTGTTAACAAAGTGCAAAACTTGGTAAATGTTTACTTGGTTAATATAACTGTGGGTCTTTGTCTGGCAGTGTTTCAAACTGCAAGTGGACAGTTATTCCCCAGTGAAATGTTTTAAAAAAATGTATGTAATCTATATCTGTATGCTTTTCTCATGATACAAATATCGGAGGATTTGGTGAAAAGTGTATTTTATCTAAACTCGACCTTATGGAAGTGTAACTTCATGATCAATCAGATTTCTCCCTTCCTGTGAGGCTACATTGAGTTTTTGTAAAATAATCTAAAAGCTACTGTAATGACTAAGTGGCTTAATACTTTCTGCTCTAAAAAACTCTGGTTTCAATTCAGACATTAGTTGGATTAGTTGTTTCTGCTTTCAAGTTTCTAGATCACTACTGTGCTAAAAATGTCTCTGCATGAAAGAACAAATCCTTAAATTTCTTATTGGCATAAAAACAGAAACATCTGTTAGTGTCTTGAGTGGCTTGTTCCGCTGAGCTAAGCAATAAGAAATCCTTTTGTTGATCAGCTGTGCCCTCAGCGGTAGGTGTCCTTCCCGTAATGACAAGTACTGCAGAAGATTTCAGGAGACAGAAGGATGATTTTACTTAGTTGTGAAAATTGTAAGATTTTCCTATTAAAAAGATTTTCCTATTAAAATAGGATCCATACTCTTCCACTTGAAGAAAAACATAAACACTGTTTCAAAAGCCATATACTATACAGTGCAAAAGAAGGTCATTTAAAGTTTTTTCTTAAAGTTTTACCTTTTTTGGCTGAAATTTGGTGTATTTGCTCAGTCAGGGAAAAATGGCTGAGCTATTTTTAAGAATGGAAAGTGTGTGTCGGGGGATGGGGGGGAGAGAAATAGTGTTTTTTCAACTGTGGGAAAACTTAAAAGAAATAATCAACCCACAATTCTAGACCCTTAGAAGCTGTTAAAATCTTGAAATTTGGCAGATAGGTAATCCCTAGTTCATTTATTGGTCCTTTGTTGTTTACACATGTTGTGGTAAAAATTCTCTTTTGATTTATTGAAGTTAAAAATGTTTAAAAATCTTACTTTGTGTATTCACACTGATTTATTGTCATATGACAAAACTAACAATCTGCCAACTTTCCAGTGGCACTTGACGTGCATGCGTATGTATCAATTGTGTGCAGACTTCCACTGAGTAGGCACTCTCTCACTGTTCTAAGGGATTTGCACATGCACACATAAGAAAGTTTAATGGAATTTCAATTTTAACAGGTAGGGAGATTGTGGAACATGATCTAGTAAGGTGCATGTGGAAGGAAGCAGGACTTTAAGGAAGCCTTTTGTTTGTGTGAGGCCCTGTACCTTATTCACTGCATAAAATCCACATCTGGCTCAGAAGCAGGAATTTTTCTTGATAGATTTTTCAGTGGTGTTTATCATTTTTGATTGCCTCACAAATATTAATAACTTTGTCCTAATGTAACTCCTGTTCAGTACAGGTAAAAATGTGGTATCACCATTTCATTTGGGAGAACTGAGGCATAGAGAATGTGTTATTTGATGAAGGTCTGTGGTTGAACTGGCAGTAAAATCTACATCTCTTGATTATCCTTCCTCTTCCTGTGGACTCCTGCCTTATTCACTATCTGCACCATCCCTTTTATGTAATAAATGATGCAGACACCAATCTCTCTGGCTGCAGACAATGAGCTTTCTCAGTGAATGAGGCCACTGTATTCTGGGACTCATCCTAGTTCACTATATAATCTCACTTGATTCACCACCCAACCTGTCCCTCAATCAGGTGGGGGCCAGCAGGAAGAAGAAAGACTGTGTTATGGTTAAGGTGATAGATTCAGGCCTTGGAGAGCTATAAAATGTTATAAAATCAAATTGGAGCCGGTAAAATAGAATGTCCTATATGCTCAATTGCAGAAAAAGAGAGGTGTTCTAGCACCAAAAAAAGCAAACCACCACTATGTTATTTTTACATTCTCCATTATAAATCATTGCAGGGCAAGTCTGTCTTAGGGCTAAAACAGGTATTTTTGCTGATCATTTTTACTGTTCTCTCTTCACTATTAGGACAAGGTTTTTGTGTAAATGTAATACATGCATTTTAATTTTGTGATTGAAACTGTTGTTCATGAAATGAGAAGTAATAAAACTGATTATAACTAGATATATTACATGCATGTATTATAAACGTTTCTCATCATAACTCTCTGTTTTTCCAGCTGATCATTTCTTGAGTTAGAGTACCATTCACCAAATTGTGTAGTTCTTTGATGTGGCCAAATAATTTGTTGGCATCATCCTAGCACCCTATGCTAAGCTTTAGACCTGGGCTAAGGTTTGACTTCAGATCTCCACAGCCCAAAAGTTGATACACTGAATTATTGTGCCACTTAATGCCTTTTTTCATCTTGTACTGTATTCCTAACTGTATTGCTAATCAGTTAGCAAGAGAATTGAAGTTTTTGAATTGAATTAAAATGGGATAGATATTTAATTATGCAACTGTGGACATTTTATTAATGTATATGATATATGTTATGTTCAAAGCCTTATGGCATCATTGTATTGCTCATGTTGAATGAAATATATTGGCGTCCGCTTTTCTGAAGCAGGAAAAAGTTTGTAGTTTTACAGCAGAATGGACTTTAAAAGCTCTCTGAATACAGTGAATGCCAGAGATTCTTTTAAAAAGATTGCTTTGGTGCTGAAATAATGTGTAACTTAGGGGAGTGGAGCGTATTAGAAGTTCAGAAATAAAATTGCAAGAACTACATTGTGACACTTACCTTTAGTATAACTATGAATGCTTTAACACGGTAAAATCTATGTGAACTCTATATGCATTTTATTCCTCCCTAATTCTATCACCATCCTGGGAGACAAACGTTTGCAGTATTATAGCTTTAATAAGAGCTTAAATTTGCTTTTCAATGCAAAGCACAGCAATAGGTATATAGTGGAAGGATTATTATAACTAAGACCTATAAAAGTGAAAGAAATATTTATTGAACAACACATGTATACATTTTAGTTGGAAATGTCTGTTGAATAACATCATGTACATTTTTTTTTTTTAAAGAGTTCCTGTCTGCAAGCAGTGTCTATAGGCTGGGAAGGAGGTGTTTATGTACAAACTTGTGGTCATACGTTACACATAGATTGTCATAAATCTTACATGGAATCATTAAGAGTAAGTTGATCTGCAATTCCAAAACCTGTCTTGTATTGTTTGCACCTGATCTTGCTCCCATTGAAGTCAATGGGAGCTTACCACTAATTTAAATGGAAGCAAGACTTAGTCCTTTTTATTTTCTACATTGATGTGCTAGGCTTTTTTGATCATCTTCCAAACAGTGTACTTTTAACATCTCCTTTTTATTTCTTCTTTACATTTTTTATAAAAAATTGACTTTATATCTAATTATGTTGACCTACCAAAGCAAATATAAAGAAGAAAAGTTGAACAAATTAATCTCACTGTTTAAAAATATTGTAATTATGCTATGTATATACTGTATGTCTAGTAAATTTTGGTTGAAAACTGCATTCCCATTTCATGGATAAAACTTTTTATTCAAACTTGCTCTAACTAGTCAGGGACCCAGAAAGTTACAAAGGTAATTCTGTCAGTTTGCTGGAGACTGTCTCAGTACCAGGACTACCTGTTTGAAGCTCAAATTACACTTAGTCAGCACTATTCCTGCAGTGCTCTCAGGAGTGGGGATCTGATGAGGCACTTTGTGAAGGTGAAAATGGGAAGTTACGTACAGTAACTGAAGCTCTCTGAAGCTTTCTCCCCTTCCCCTTATAGCTCCACACTCCTCTTCCGTATTGCTTTAGAGTCCATTGAGATTTGTTGTAGTGGAGAGGAACTGAGCCGTTCCATCTGGCATGATGCCCTCCAATGGCTAGGTTCTTGGTCTCTGGACTATAGTGTGAACTAAGTTCAAGAATGTATTTCTCCTGAGACAGTAACTTCAGGTATTTCCCATTCCTGATAAGTAAATTTGCCTTTTGCCAGATGGATAGTAATAAAGTTAATAAGGGAAACTTTCAAACTCTAAGGCAGTTGCTAACAATCAGCAATAAAAACCAAACATTAAAAGCCACTTTAACCCCTTCCCCCCACACTAGCCCCACTATTTCCCAGTGATGGAAGGCGTTCTGCAATGTCACAGGGTTCTCTGTTGCTGGTATAGTGTATACCTATACTGACAATGTTAAGGTTTGTAATTCTATATTGCTCCTTGTTCTGCCTGAAATAACAGGAGTCAAGCAGAGTAGGAGAAGTCCTCTGGTGAGTGCTCCATGTCTAGGGTTACCATACGTCCTCTTTTTCCCGGACATGTCCGGCTTTTCAGCAGTCAAACCCCCGTCCGGGGGGAATTGCCAAAAAGCCGAACATGTCCGGGAAAATGGCGGCTCTGCTCCTCCCCGACTCTTCGGCTCTGTTTAAGAGCCGGGCTGCCCGAGCGCTACCGGCTTCGGGCAGCCCCCGTGCCTCCAGACCCTGCGCCCCCAGCCGGGCACTTCCCCTCCCGGGCTCCCGCGGTGCAGCGTCCAGAGGCACGGGGGCTGCCCGAAGCCGGTAGCGCTCGGGCAGCCTGGCTCTTAAACAGAGCCGAAGAGTCAGGGAGGAGCAGAGCCGCCGCGGCTGGAGGCTCTGCTCCTCTTCGGCTCTGTTTAAGAGCCGGGCTGCCCGAGAGCTACCGGCTTTGGGCAGCCCCCGTGCCTCTGGACCCTGCGCCGCTGGAGCCCGGGAGGGGAAGTGCCCGGCTGGGAGCGCAGGGTCCGGAGGCATAGGGGCTGCCCGAAGCCCAAGCGCTACCGGCTTCACGGTTTGCCGGGCAGCCTCCAGACCCTGCGCCCCCGGCTGGGCGCTTCCCCTCCCGGGCTCCAGCTGCGCTGGGGAAGCGCCGGCCGGGGGCGCAGGGTCTGGGGGCTGCCCGGCAAACTCTGAAGCCGGTAGCGCTGGGGCAGCCCTTTCCCCCTGGCTGGGAGTGGGAGGGAGGAGGGGGCGGAGTTAGGGCGGGGAAGGGGTGGAGTTGGGGCGGGGCTAGGGGTGGGAAATGGGCGGGGCCAGGGCCCGTGGAGGGTCCTCTTTTTTTATTTATGAGATATGGTAACCCTATCCATGTCCCACGCAGAATTTGGTCAAGCAAATCGGAGTGTCAGTTAGAGATGATACAATCACTGTTTTTGTGATATGGGAACAGCAGGAATATCTCTCCTTTAACTGTGGGACATATTAACTATGGGATTGTCTTGGACATTCTGGAATACTTGTAAATTATGGGGATATCATGAGACAGTCTTAGTAATTAGAGTGCTCTTACAAAATTAAGCACATATTCATATCATTCTTGGTTTTCAGTTATTTGTAGATGGTCTATATTTTTATCTGTGAGATATTGTCTATAAAATTTCAAGAACACAATTGTCATCTTCACTGAGTTCATATGTATCTACCTTTTTTTTTTATTTATTTTTTAGAATGACCAGGTCCTCCAGGGTTTTTCTGTGGACAAAGGAGAATTTACCTGTCCCCTCTGTAGGCAATTTGCAAACAGTGTTCTTCCTTGTTATCCTGGAAACAGTGTGGAAAGAAGCCTTTTGCAATGTCATAGTAACAAGAGTATGCAAGATCTTATAAAAGAGGTGGAAGAGCTTCAAGAACAGCTGGGAACTTTCCCAGTAAGCATCAGTGTAAGGCAGAAAGATCCTTGTTAATTTGCCTCTATCTTTCAACTTTGTTTCATATTTCTTTCTGTGACTTATTTAAATTATAAAGCCACATTTTTCCTCCTCTTTCTGTATGGGAAAATTGTACTATTTTTAATGGATTAAATGTAATCAAATAAAAACAGAGTTATGACCAAAATATTATTAATCTAAAAGTTTATTTTTTGAATGGATTTTTCTTATTCATTTAATTCAATTCATTCTTGTAATTTACATAGAACTGAATCGTATTTTATGAAGCTCACTATATTTTTTCAATGTAAAACATGAATCCCTTGTAACTGGAAGCTATTTAAAGTATGTTCAGAACATGTAATCGTATGGATTATTTGTTTTGCAAAGATAACAATTTACATCTACTCATACATAATATAGCTGCTTTATAATGTCATTCAATGTAATTAAATCTGTAAAATCATGTTAGTCTTCCAATCTCATATGAAATACCTCTATTTAAAAGGTATTTCAGAGTAACAATACTTCCGTTTGCTAAGGATTGCAATTTTAAATGTGTTATTTTCATGTACTTGTTGCACAATCCATATGCCCCATTGACTTGACTTTAGGATAGCACAGACTAAAAATTCTGTACATTATGTAGACAAAACAGTGAAATTGCTTTGTCCATCTCCCTGCCTATTCAGAATATACCTTTCTACTAGACAAAAAAGTATGATAGCAGCTGTTAATACATATTTTTCATATAACACATAAATGTTATTGTGTATAGCTATACTGACAATGTTAAGCTTTGTAATTGTATATTGCTTTTCTCCAGATGAGTAAATTAACCTATTAATGCCTTTTCTTTTTTCGTAGTCTGAAACCAATCTTAGTAAGGAAATGGAATCTGTAATGAAAGATATAAAAAGTACGACCCAGAAGAAATATACAGACTACAGTAAGACTCCTGGATCACCAGACAATGATTTTCTCTTCATGTATTCTGTAGCTAGGTAGGTCCATTAAGCTATTTTGACTGTTCCTTTTGCATTTGTTATTAGTAATAGTGCCCCAAAAAATAATTAGTAAAACCCACCAAAATCATGAGATTTAAAAAATAATAATAAAGTTTGGGTTCTTTTTATTTTCTGTTTTTTCAACATGTAGGGTGCCCTCGGGTCACATTTTTCACTCTAGGACAATCAGAGCTAGAATTTTAGGGAGGGGGTTGTTTTGTGTTTGTTTTTGTTTCTTAATGAATTCTGAGTTTCACATGTATTCACATAACTCCAACCGCTGGAGCTTTAAGAAAAACACACATTATTGTGAAACTTGTCATAACATCACTAGTTGTGTGAAGTGAACTATCTGTGTCGAAATGGACCTTAGGAGACAAGGGTTAAATAAGAATAACTAGTCTAATGAGGTGGAGAGAGAGGACCTGAGTTCTGCATATCCTCTGAAGGACCACATCTCCATTATCAAGGGACACAACCACCGTGTTGGGGCATTGGCTTAGCACTGACTCAAAGGAATGAGGTGTTGCTTACTGAATAGTCAACATATCTTCCCATAGGTCACCCATTTATGTATTGATTGGGCCTGAGCCTACTTAATATCGGAGAGCTGACTGGCTCTCAACACAAGTTGTTATGGCTACAGAGTGCTATTCTTACAGACTTACTTGTGTGGGAAAAAATGCAATTAAAGCAAAATAGAATTTGCTAATCAAAGAGCCTGTTTAATTTCTTTGAGTCTAGCTCATTCAGCATAATATCTTCTTTCCTCCCATGTTACAAAGTTTTCTTTTATGGTACTGCAGCTAGTTATTTTCTGCTTGAGAAATAGGAAAATGTTAAATAGTAATGATGTGACATACTAGTATGAGGACTAGCAACCTTTTCTTGGACAGGCAGGAAGCTACTCTAGTGTGGCTGAGCAGGTGAAGTTTGACAGAAGAGCAATGGTTTCCACACAGTGATGAATAGCTGTACCCTTAGAGCAGTGGTCTCCAACCTTTTTACGCACAAGATTACTTTTTGAATTTAAGTGCAATCCAGGATCTACCCTGCCCCTTCCCTGAGACTCAACCCCTTCCTCAGAGCCCCACCCTGCTCACTCCATCCTCCCCTGTTGCTCGCTCTCCCCCATCCTCACTCATTTTCACCGGGCTGGGGCAGGGGGCTGCAGGCTCTGGGCTGGGGCCGAGAGGTTTGGAGTGTGGGAGGGGATGAGGGGTGTAAGTTCTGGGAGGGAGTTTGGGTGCAGGAGGGGGCTCCGGGCTGGGGCAGAGTGTTGGGGTGTAGGAGGAGGTATGAGGTGCTGGCTCCGGGAGGGGGGTCAGGGATGGGACAGGAGGTTTGGGGTGCAGGAAGGGGTATGTGGTGCTGTCTCTGAGAAGGGGCTTAGGGCTGGGGGTTGGGGTGTGGGCCCCTGCCTGATGGCATCTACCTCAGGGGGCTCCCGGTCGGCGGTGCAGCGGGGCTAAAGCAGGCTCCCTGCCTGCCCCAGCCCCACGCTGCTCCCGAAAGTGGCCAACACACCCCTACGGCCCATGGGGGGAGGGGTGCACACGGCTCCGTGTGCTGCTCCTGCCTGCAAGCCCCGCCCCACAGCTCCCATTGGCCACAGTTCTCTGTTCCCGGCCAATGGGAGCTGCGGGGGTGGTGCTTGTAGACGGGAGCTGTGTGTGGAGATCCCTGCCTCCACCCCCCCCAACTCCCTGGGGGGGGTGCAGGGATGTGCTGGCCACTTCTGGGAGCGGAATGGGGCCGGGGCAGGCAGGGAGCCTGCCTTAGCCCCGCTGCGCTGCCGGACTTTTAGCGGCCAGGGATTGCGATCAACTGGCAGAGGTTCCAGGATCGACCAGTCAATTGTGATCTACGAGTGGTGACCACTGCCTTAGAGTGTTATAAAAACAAAAGGAAAATTTAAGCAGTTTAGCTATGAACTTCAGGATTTTGTTAAAATGCGAATGCTAATATTTAATATTTGATCAGCATCAATTTCTTTTAAAACCCAATTATGGTTGCTTAGTGGCAACAGTTTACTGAGTTATCATGTGCAAAACTGAAATACTGGAAAGCAAGGAAATGACCAGTTTAAGGTACAGTATCATAAATCTTAAACTGCCTGCATAATAGCCTAACCATTTACTCTTTATCACGGGTTTAAAAAAAAAATTGCATCATAATGCACATTAATTCCTGAAATAAATACTGTTCTTTCATCAGTAATCTCAAAAGAGAACTGCAGCATACAGTTCTTCTTAAAACACACTGATTCCGTTTGAAATGCAAATCCACACACATCGGTTTTTTGTAAATAAGTTAAGTTATACACTTTTCTTTTTCAACGAAAGGCCTCATCCTGCAATTTGATTCCTACACCTGGGTTCGTACCCCCACCCAGTGCACCACTGACTTCAGTGGGCCTCAGTAGGGGCACAAATGTCTGCTTCCAAGGGTAGAACTGCAAGATCTGTCCATATATGTACAAGAAAGAACAATGATACATAGTTTTTAAAACAATACTGATAATGTTTCCCGTTTAATACTGTCCGTTTAAAATGTTTGGAAATTGAAATCAAGATGATAAAAATCATGGGTCAGAGTCAAGGCTGTGTTGTGGTGAAATATGCATTGATAAGAATAAAGTGGACAGTATAAGACTTATGGACCAGGTTCTGTCCTATGCCAGTTGTCCTTTGTGCCTCTTTGGCAGCTTAAAGGGAACTTAAAGCTACCGTAAAAAAGTGCAGCTGGAGATTTTGCTTGCATAGGGACTCACCTGATTGTGTAAACCCAGCTCTATCAGCTTTGTACCGCCCACTTCCAGCCAGTCCTCTTCCCTCAGTCTTCCCCTCCTTTTTGCATGGATTGCATGCTGATTATCGCTGCCCGCATAATGGCCCTTAGACAATGCCCATGATCAGGGATAAGTGAATGAGAAGAAAGGTGGCCTAATGCCACCCACTTTTCTCCTCCCTTTCCTCAGCTGTGCACCAAACAGAGCCCTGGTGCATCTATAGATTGATGAGCCCTATCATATCCTTAATTAATCACTTCCTGATTTTGTAAGTGATGCAAAGGGTAAATATATTGTTATAATTTAACATAGCAACCTTAACTGGTAAAAGAAAGTTTTTGGTTTTGATATAGTTTCTAATGATGATTTTTTGTTAATTCTGAGTAACATTTTAATCCTCTTCTGAACAATTTCATTTATTGATTCCAAATATTTAAAGCTTTCATACAAATATTTTGCTGATTCAAATACAGTCATGTCACAGTAAAGATTCACAGCCCTGTTGTGTCTATTATATATCCATAAAAACTAACCACTGTTGCCTTTATTTATAAAACAAACTAGTCAATTAAATGGAAAATTATTTGAATTTTTTAAAGAATACTTTAGTTGCATTTTGTTTCATAATAATTGTTTAATGATTTTCTTGGGTCTTGTTGACATTGTAAGTAGAATATTTAGCTAATGTGAAAGAGTAACTTCATTTTTATGTATAATTTCAAAATAGAAAACAGTTATATTTACATGGAGTGTACTATAATCTATACACTCTATTGTATATAAGGGTACACAGTTGAGGTTTTCTTGTCGCTCTGTTTAGCTCAACAAATGAATATGTTCCTTGTGTGAAAAATGATTTGCTTAAATGCCTTTTTAAAATGCAAAAACCTGTTTATAATAATATAAAAGGTATGCAACATAGAAAATGTCAGCTGAACCAATTTAAAAAGTAAATTGGACATTCTGTGTTTGTGCTAAAATCTAAATTCAGAATTCAGCGTTTCTCCTGTGAGAGTTAAAAAATATCCCAGACCAGAACAGTGTTACATTGTTCCTTACACTGCTTTAGAAGTAAATGACATGAACATCCTTTAGGGTGGGAGAGATAAAATTCACTCCCCATCCATGGCTGTTCTTTCATCCTTTAGACTGGATAAGTGGTTGCTGCTTTCTGTTTCTCCTACATGGACATTTTCAGACACTGGATCCACCCACTCCATATTGTTCCCATACATGTGAAGTAACATGGAGGGCCTTTGCCAGGTCTTTTACAGCAGTGTTAATTTCACTCTTAATGATTTAGAACTTGATTCAGCAATCCAAATGTGCACAGAACTCCTATTGAATTTTATCTGTATAAGGACTATAGAGTTGGAATATCTATGATCATAAACCTTAATTTTAAAAGCTTTTACTTTAACCTTAATATACATACCATTAATAGAAATAAGAATATGTCCTATGCAGGTCAGCAGTTCACCTCCTTATTTGAAGCAGGATTGTTCTTTGTTGTAGGTTTTTCTAGTGTCTTGTTTTGTGTAATTTTAAATGTCCATGGAAGAGAGTATCCTCCACTTCACTGCTAAATGACAGAATAATACTCCTCACTATCAGGAAGTTTATCCTGGTATTCAGCCTAAATTTTCCCTTCTTAATCCTATCTCATTTCTCCTTTTAGCACACTAAATAACTGTTCTGGATGTTTCTGCTCTGTGTAGATTCTTACCTTCTTGCCCACTTTTCTCCTTTTGTGTCTGTCTTAGTCAAACTGTATATAGTTGGTTCACTATTATTATTAATTTGGTTCTGCCTGTGTAAAATACACTAGACACTGTACAAACATGGAAGAGCTTACAATCAAAAACATGGACAAATAGAGAGTTGTGGTAAAGGCACAACGTAAAGTGGTCAAGATGACAATTGGCCACTTCCTAATAAAGCACTAATCAAAAATATTTTTTGATTATATCCACTGGACCTGCAACCTTGCCATTTTATTAGCCAGTGAATTAATCTTTAAATCTCTGAATCTTCTTGCTTTAATCAGCCCTTTGTCCCATTTTCTGTCAGAGGATAGGCTGGGGTATCTGTAGTAAGAGAAATGTCCTTCCCTGCCTTCTCTAGGTAGCCATTTTGCAGGTAAGAAGAAATTTTGAAGCAAAGCTGAGGAGAAGATACTATAGGCAATAGATGAAAGGGGCATTTGGGCAGCCATTTGTAAACTCCACATACTGAAAGTGGGGTGTTATTGATTGAGTTATGGTGCCCTGAGGTAGCCAGTGGTAGCAGTTCATTCCTTTCCATAGCAGTGTGAATGCAACATACTTTCCTCACCTATTACTCTCTTGCTGCCTGGACACATGCAAGTAGAGGTGAAGGGGTATTCTGCAGCTGTTAAGGGGGAGAGAGCTGGTTCTTGCCAGCTGTCCCAGTACTAGAGACATTCCGTGGCCATTGCCTCCTGGTCTGTGTGTGCAGCTGGAGAAGAAGCTACTTAGCTATCTATAGAGGTTCCGTCTTTCTTTCACCCAGTCTCTTATCTTGCTACCTAAGTCTGTTCCTCCATTTGCTCCATTTCTCTCTCTTCACAGGCGTTTATAGGCCTGGTACAGTGGTGTATGTATGTGTGACGGTGCTGCCCGTGGGAGCCAGCTGAGGTCACTCAATTAGGGTGAACTGCAAACCAAATGGGGCAGACAAACCCCAAAAGCTGGTGGATATTCCAATATTTATGTTTACCAAGCCAGCACAAAACAGCTTCTATAGTACCTCAATGGTTACTCAGAAGTCCAAACAACGCAGGTCCCTTAAAGTACCCAGCCTCAGGCCTCCATCCAGACATACACGTCAGATATGATGTTGATTACTGAAAATCTTATCTCATCATATAAAAGAAAAGGTTCTTCCAATTCCAAAGGATCAACCACATACCCAGGTCCAATTATAACTTAGATCTTACCCAAAATATACGCTATAGTCAATTCTTATTAACTAAGCTAAAATTTATTAAAAAAGAAAAGAGTGAGTGTTGCTTAAAGATCAATATACATACAGACTTGAATTCAATTCTTGAGGTTCAGATACATAGCAGAGGTGAGCTTGTAATTGACAAAAGTCCTTTTAGAAATAGTCCAGAGGTTATAGTCCAATGTCCATATTCAGGGTGGCTCTAGACAATGACTGGGGATCTCAATCCTTATGGCTTAAGGGTCCCCCCTCTTGAAACCCAAAGTAGATCTGAGATGAAGAAGGGTTGTGTCCCAGGGTTCTTCTACATTTCCAGCAGCCTTTCGGCCTGAGAAAACAATAGGCTTAATTCTCCTTCCAAACATTCTGGCAATTAGCACAGGGTAATTTATCCATTAAACAGTTCAGATACAGGTTACCACAACCTTCACAGAGACATATAGACAATAATACTATTTCACTCAAGTATCATCATAAATGTTAATATTCTTTTTTTGATCTTTGAATTAAAGTTATAGCAATAGACAAGACTTGTTTGCTTACATCACAAGACCTGAGCAAACACCTACCCTTCTACCTCTAGCAATACAGACTTACATTTCAAAGCTCTATTCATTTACCTATCTTCCTAACCAGTCTCTACAGGTCAGCCATGGGTCAGGTCAGTCTGTGAGTTAATTAACTCTTTCTGGCCCTGTCACCTTTCAATGAGAGATTATATTATACTCATAACATCACTGTACGTTACTTTTAATTGTAATAGCTCCATGTTGTACTGATGGTTGTCATTTGTGGCAGCATCATGTAAACTGCTTCTGCTGCATTGCATATGATAGATCTCTGCTTTTTTGCATGTTTAGACAAAGCCATTGTTTATGCTGTCAGCTATGTATACATTGACACACAGTTCTCCCTTGCCCCTCCTTTCCCTTTCACTGACTCGTACATGCTAACTCTTTAAAGAGATGAGAGAGAGAGGCAGTGGTAGTGGTAGTGGACTTTCCCATTCTAATACTTGTTCCTGTGAAAAGGTAGGAGAGGGGCTGGTTCCTCCAGACATGCTTTCCATCCCATTATCTGCCCCTCCTGGTCAAGAGCAGTAGCAGAGGATTAACTTATCTATACCCCTGTATTACTCTGTGTTCTGATGGCTACTAAAAAACAAGGCATCACATATATTTTCAGATTAATTGGTGTTCACAAGCACGAGTTAAAAACGGTCCCTTCCTTGCAGCAGAAGGAAGCAAGGCCTGAGCCAAAGCAGCCCTCCCTTCTCAGTTTCTTCAGTGGGAGGAAGAGCAATCCAAATGAGGCTGTGCTACCTGTGTCCCTGCCCCAGTGAAAGCTGGAGAGGCTACGCTTCCTTTTGCTTCTCCTCTTCTGAGAGAGATGGAGTATCAAGCTGGAAGTGGCTGATCTCTCTTGCTTTTAATTGAGGGAGGTGGGATAGTGGAGGATAAGAACAGCCCTACTGGGTCAGACCAAAATTCCATCTAGCACAGTATCATGTCTTCTGACAGTGGCTAGTGCCAGGTGCCCCAGAGGGAATGAACAGAACAGGTAATCATCAAGTGATCCATCCCCTGTCGCTCATTCCCAGCTTCTGGCAAAAGGATTCGATTGAGAGACAAGTTTACTTTCCACTCTCTTATTTAGAGTATGTCAGGTGCCCCTACTTTTCCATCAGTGACACGAGATTAGATGGTGAGAGTTCAGCTTTACTTTTCTCCATCAGTGGGTGATTGACTGTAGGGGCTAACCAATACGTTAGTATGGATGGGAATGTGAATGGGGATGAAGAAAACAGGAAGTGTAGTGCAGGTCTCTCCAACAACTGAACTTTGAGCAGGGGGTTGGACTAGATGACCTACTGAGGTCTCTTCGAACCCTAATGTTCTATGTTTTTGGGTAATATGGGGAAAAAGCCATGTAGAAAGTGCCTATTTATGGGAGAAGTGCTCTAGTCTCTCAGAAGATTGAGCATAATAGGGGAAAGTATCTCCCATAAATATGAGCATGTTTGGAGGGGATGCCTCACTGGAAGAGGGCTGGTGTTTCTGCTGTGGAGATATGATACGCTATAAGGAGGTGCCGTACTCTCTTGGGAGGGAAAGAGAGTGAGTGTGCTGGGGGGAAGGAGGGCTGGGGAGAGATTGTCACCAGGACTCTCCTCCTACGGAGCATAGTACTGCATGCATGTCTTGTTCTGTCAGATTTGTCCTTGACTTTTGCTTTTGTAAAATTATATATATGTCTTAGTGAAAGGAAAATTGAAAATTCTAGATATGACAAATTTGTTCTTAAGAGATTGAGATACTGTTTCTGATTATCTGATTAAATCATTTAAATAACATCTAGCAAATGTCTTGGTTATAGTAGTAGAAGACTGCCATTAATTTACAAATTAGTCATCAGAAGATTTGTAGAAATAAAACATTTTGTCTCATTTATATTCCAAAGATGAACTAACACATGCTGATCTACACTTGCTATTCTGCCCACTAATATGAAATCCCTGTCCCTGCTTCTTTGCTGGTAGGTTTTTAGAAGTTCAGTGAGCACTGCAAATCGCCTGAAGAGTGGAAAATTCCCCTGTCACACAGATGCCCTTATCAGCAGCTACCAGATGGAGCTCTGAGCAGGAACATTATCAGTGTTAAATTGCCTTTTTTTTTTTTTCCTGAGTAGAGAGGATTAAAGCATTCCTTCAGAAATGGGTGGCATGAGCTGCAAATTTAGGGATATTAATATTTTGAAATGTTACTATTTTAGAAACATATGAAAGTATCTTTACAAACACTGTATATCAAGAACCCAGTAGTCTCTTAAACCGATAGAGCTGAAATTTTTCCAAAATATTTTATTTTGAATGAAGTATTTTTCTGTTCTCTTCATCCTGTAGTTTAGATTAAATATGCATATGCCTAAAATTCTAAAATAGGTTTTCTTGCAATTAGTGATATTCAATCAAATTAAGCTGAGTCTAGAAATGGTTTATTTAATTTCAATTAAAGAAAAACTTATAAGGAAAAAGATTGCCGTTTGAATTAATTTAGCATAATATCACTTTAGCACAGTAATTTTGTCTTCCTACACCAGAAATGTAGGAATGCATCTTTATTTGTTAAAACAAACTTTCAGAAGACAAAATGTAAATTGCTTGATCAGTGTCTTGAGGGTAAACGGTAATACAGCACATAAACATCCAATTCCAAAGTCAAACATTGTTAATGAATTTGGCCAAAAATAGTATCTAATTATCAGAGTATTATAGTATACTAAGAAATAAAGTGTTAATGTGACATGCAGGGATTTCATTGCACAATCCCATCTCATAATAATGAGTGACACAGCTAAATCCCAGTGCCTTTCACTGAAAATTTACCTCCACGGCTTCCAATAACATTGCTACCAAACAAAAGACAGGGCTTCCATTGTAATGGAATTAAAATAATCTGAAGATGAAGCATCTGATTTATGTTTGTTTGTTTGTAAATTACTTTAAAAAATTCTGTGCCTCACAAAGGAAGTCACATGTTCGTAATATATCTAACTTCTTAAAATTTTGTTGTCTTTCCAGGTTTACACAAACATTCCACTAGCAGCAATGAGTTGTGAAAGTGTCTGAAAATGATACATGCCGCAAAATAAATATATTTAGTTATCTGTAATGCAGTCACCACTGTAGTTTGAGTGCCTCATACAATACTTGCCAACCAAGCTGTTTAAATCACAAAAGTATTATATTTTGCTATTTTTAATAGTCAAACCTTTCCTTTATGTAACCACCAAGCGACTAATGCACAGCGTTCTTCCCTATGGTATACAATGCGAGCTTATGGAAGTTCCTTTTTGTCACTTGAATACTGAAGTTCCATCCTAATAGCTTTATATATTTTATGCAGAACAAACTTGGAACTTGAACTGGTTCATCGAGGAGGCAATTTATGCTTAGGCGGGGCAAGCACAGCTGGAAAAAGATCTTGTTTAAGTAAGTTTAATTTATTGTGTGATTTAAATTATTTTAAAATTAAATGAGAACTGTGAAATTTAGCTTAAAATAAAGATGCTGCCTGTTTTTACATTTTAGCATATTTTCTAGGTCTGCTATTGTCAACTTTTTATTATTTCTATGCTAGTTTTTTTCAGATTGCTAATTTTTTGTTTTTGTTCACTGTAATTTTCGTTAAGAGAAAACAGAAGTGTAACTTACAAAGAATATTCCTGTATTGTAAAGATAATCCATTTAGAAAGCAAATATCAAAACCATGTAATATCATTTGAATGACTTAAAATTATAAAAACAAAGCACCTATAAGCGTTTTAAAAGCAAAAGATAATGCTTATACAAAAGCAGTTTACTTTGCCAGAGAATTTTTATACAACCCTGGCAGCTATCGCTAGTAAGTAAAGATATCCACAACTTTGTGTTTGTGTAACTCACGCTAGATGAACACACTGACTCTTTAATGGGGGAGCTGGTGGTGACACCTATGTTTAGTTTGTTTAACATTTGTCATGATAAAAATTCTTGTGACCGTTACTTTGAGAAGCTTTTACACTTCCATTGTTTTTAGAAACCCCTTGCTGTTTGGCAAGGAGAGCTAAGAAGTACCTTTTCTTTCTCCCATGAATTCGCTGAGATATAAAGTATTAAAAATGATAATTTCCCTTCTGTGGTTTACCTTTTTCAGGGAAATTTGGGCAGCCTGCCAAAATAATAACAGCACATTTTTAGGCTGGGCTCATGCTGCAGCGGATGCTATACTGGGAAGGCTAGGGAGCTATCACAGCAGCTATAGTTGAGGGACCTGGACTGGGCTAGGCTCTCCACTCAGACTGGCACATGGTCCCAGTGGCCCATGCCCACCTCTTGGGCACCACATGGACCAGGAGCTTACCCCAGCCCCTGGGGTGGGGTGTATGTGTGTGGCGGGGGAGCTGGGGCTGGGCTTTGTCACCCACAATCACTGCCAAGACCCAGCATCAGGACCCTGTGATTCATTCCCTTTCTTGGAGGAGTAGAGGTGATGCAACCTTCCGCTTTTGCCAGCCAATTTAGTTAGTTCTGTAGCTTAAGTGATTTGCAGTCTGTGTTGCATTGCTGAAGACCTACCTTCAAATTCTGCTGATAAGTGACGGAAGGATACAGTTGCACATCATAGGATTTGTTTTCAACTTTCTCCTTTAAAAAAAAAAAAAAAAATCCTAGAATTTTAAAGTTAGGAAGCACCAGATTTACAATTATCCATGCAACCTTAATTCTGCCCACTTGTGCATTTGCATTATGTTGTCTTTAATAACATAATCAGATACTATTTTCTAATAATTTATTTATTTATTATAAAACCACTGCCTCATTCTCTGCACAGGGTGGGTGCACAAAGAGGCAGAATTAAGATTGTGTGGACATCTTCTAACTTTCAAGTGCTTCGCTTTGCAATCTAAATAATGTTATTTTAACATCAATTTTTGAATGTAATGTACAATAAGCAGCATATTATCCAGTATGTATTAGCAAAACATTTCCCACACAGCTGCAGAACAACTGCTTCTGCTGTGTAAGGCTTATTTCCATAGGAATTCTTGTAATGGAGGTATTGTCTAATGGCTGGTGATGATGACTACAGTTCTATTCCCAGTTTTGTTTCTGTCTGTGTTTGGGTACCTTGAGTGAGTCATTGTGCCTTAGTTTATTCAAATGTAAAATTGGTATAATGGAGATTTTCTTACTGCCTTTTACCCACCTGTGAAACGGATATATTACCTCTCTCACAGGTTTGTTGTGACGCATAATATTTGTAAAATGCTATGAAAACCTTTAATGAAAGTCTCTCTAGAAGTGAAAAGTATTTGTGCGCTCGCTGGGAAAAGGATTGTCTCTTGCTATGTATAGAAAGTACTGGATGTGTTTTGAGTACAATCCATTAATAAATGACAGGTCTTTGATAGTAGCAGTCTGGCCTTTTGGCCCACATGACTATCAGTGTCTGTTCGTGCTCTGCCATTTTAATGTTTCTGAGTTAAGGTAATTTTTTATAATTGGAGAAAGTGGCCTGTAGTGAGTAAAGGAATGTTTTTATCTTGAGCCATGCGTCTTGAGAAATATGAGACTTATCAGCCCCATAGTAGTACCACTTACGATTTTTTGATGTATGATAAAAGTGGAATGAACGAAACTCACCAGACCTTAAAGCACTGTAAAAACATTTGAATTTTATATTAGTATCAAAAGAGCACTCAAACTGTAGCTTTTATTTAAAACAAAGCACAATTTTTTAAAAAATGAAAAATGTGTTTGAAAGACATCCTCCAAGGGTCCAGTATGTAATTTAATGCTAGTTCTCTCTTTCTCTCATACCCCAGGTTAAATACAGATGATGTACATAAACTAGTACACAACACACGTTTCATTAAAAATGGTTAAGTTATAGTACTTTAAAAGGTTTTTCTGATAAACTCCTGGTTAATCACTCAGCCTGTCAGAAGCTGACTAGAGAAGTTTGCATTGAATATTGTGATAGAGTACTTTGCCTTTTGATACACAGAATTCCTGGTATACTAATGGGAATTAATTGCATGTGTTGAAAGGTAAATAGTCAGAAACAAAACCTTAAGATTTCAATCCCGATTCATTTTCGTACATAGCAGAATTTTTTAGTATAGGATTTTTGGACAAAAACAATTAATATTTTCATTTTATGTTACGAGAGTTTGGGCCATGTCACACTCCAGAGGGGAAAGAAAAGACTTTGAAATTAAGTTCTGTTAACCTTTTTACATACCCTAAAATGTTGTTGTTTTTCTCCTTTTTTATAAATATAATTGCAATTTCCTAAGCTTGCTTTGCTATTTTTATCAATATTATATACTGAAATTTCAGTGGAACATGGTGTTCTTCAGTTGCTGTCCTAAATTGTTGTGTAGTTCTGCTACAATATGTTAGCCATGGCTGTGGTTGCAGCCATGGCTGTGGTTGAAAGCTGAGTTGCATAATTCCTGTATACTCTAGTGATTTTATATATTAGAAATACCTGAAATAATATTTGGGACAAATGTTCACACACCTGACAGTGTAAATCTCAGAGTCGTATCTAAGCATGTCTTTTACATGGTTAAGTCAGGTCTGGGAGTAGTTTTGAATATCTGCCCATAGTTCAGAAAATTTGAAAAAGGGCTTTAGATGCGTCAGTTGAAATGCACTATTTAAACTAAGATCATGTTGTTTAACAAACTACAAAACCATGAATGTCATCTAATTATTAACTCATTCACACGCTATTTATATTGCATTCATTAAATTGGTAAAAAAGCTTGGATAGTCAGCTGACTGGAATACTATTCAGTCACATTAAATCTTGCAATAAAATAGACTCCTGTTTAAATGTAGGTCCTGCTAGAACAGAATCAAACTGGACTTGAGTTTAGTATTAATATGTTTAGCTTTGAACAGTAAGATTTTGACTAATGACAAGAGAATTGTTTTTCCCTAGACAACAGGTTTTATGAAATGGTGTGTAACTTAATGAGAATGTTCTGTCCTCAACCTCCCATACAGAGAGAGTCCAGTCATGTCATTGGGATGTCTGTGGACTGAGTGAAAATATGTCCCTCAAGTGTATGAGTTAGCTGTACTTATAAAACAGATGCTGCACTTTTTAAAAAGGGAATTCTTGTTTTTCTCTCTGTATAGTCATTTTACAAAATATCATTTAGAAACATAAGCCTGACAAAATTCTTTTTTTGCCATGTATAATTATCCTTCCATAGTCCTGTATTTTGTTCCATTAAAAAAAAATTACTTACAAAATACCTGCAGTTTCTTCATTATCTTTATGTAGATAGAACTCTTTCTTTCTTTCTTTCTTTCTTTCTTTCTTTCTTTCTTTCTTTCTTTCTTTCTTTCTTTCTTTCTTTCTTTCTTTCTTTCTTTCTTTCAAGATGAAATGATTGCTGGTGAGCAATTTGTTTCCTTATGTAGTAATTTAATACTATTTTGAGTTGAATCTTATTCTTAGGAAATGTAGGCTTTATTTGTACAGTACTATACTAACTTTGTGGTCTTTCTAAACCTGCTTCTGTTCAATATAGGACCATTTAAAATCCATGCAAATGTAAGCTCCCATAGATCTTGCATTGATTCTCTCACAGCTGTGGTTCTCAGGTATCTCTCTTGTGATTAAGCACATCACTCTATATTAGTCTTGTAACAACTGTAAAGTTGGTTGATAAGATATTGCAGAAAATGGAATATGGTGTCCCAGGTGAGCTATTACAGCAGCAAGTGTCAGTGAAAATGGTGGGAACAAATAGGTCAAGTGCTGTTTTAGTAGATTGCACCATGAGGGCAGCTGCACTTGGGAAGTAAAATTAAGAATGATTAATGTAGCTGCTAGAGTCAGTGACTGAGCCAGTGTGACAAGAATGATAAAGGAAATCTGGCCATGTAATTGTCATTTTAAGGTTTAAAAATTTTGTGAATTTATGAAAATATGTGCTTGTATACCATGTACAACACAAACATGCATGTCAAGTCCTCTTTATCTCACATGTAGGTTCTTTAGAAGTGGTGCGACATTAGGCATTGATAGCAACATGAGGTCAGAGTTCTTGAAACGTTGTTGTTAAGGAGAAATAATTATATCCTCTAATATTTGTACAAATTTTATTTTTTACTTTGGAATAGTGTAAAGGTTTATAAAAAGCTCAGATATCTCAATTGCTTTTTTTTCTAGGATTTGGTCAGAAGAATGCAGAACGGAATTCTCCTGGCCTACCATAGCATGTTATGTAATGTGATATGAAATACCTTCTTTCTTCTTATGTAAATAACATATGCTAAGGAGAAAGATATATGAAAACAGAGATCTCATCTCCTTGAGTTTTTTTATAAATACTATTGATTCCTTCAGTGTCTAAGTAGCAGTGTTCATCTTCTAATGTAGTACAGACATTTTTGATCCAGATTCTCTCTCCCACCTGTCTTCTCTATTACATTCTGATGTTCCTTTGATGTGTGTTTCATTACGGTATTTAACGCTCTAATGTCCCATAAATATTACAAAATCCTATTTTTCCATATTTTTCACTTTCCTTAAGTAGTTGTACTTGCTTATCTTTTCCAAGTAACTAATAATTCAAAGTGTCCTGATAGCAGCAGATGGAGATAGGAAAATTCAACATTTCTGATCTCAATCTGGGATGAAAGGTCATTTCTGGTGTAGGCTTCCAGTCAGAGCTGACTGTGAGAAAGCCAAAGGAAACAGTGATCTCCATATGAGCTTACAGCACCAGTTTTTTAAATTGGAAGGAAATTTACATGTATATGAATATTGGAAGAGTATTTGGGACTCTTGTAAGCTGTCCTTAAAATGAAGTGCTCAACACCTTCTTATCCTTGTATAGTGGTCCTAAGCAATGAAAAAGTGTCTCATTAGGTTGTTTCTACGTCCTCTCTAATGGCTCTTGTTCAGTTTAGAGCACAGCATTCTGTATTATCGGATGACTTGATAACGTCAGTTGTCATGGATATAATGCCAGTGTCTGTTTTAATCAGTTACTTCAATGTTTTCCATCAGCCTAGCTAGCTTTCTTAATACACAGAATTTCTTAAGCACTTGAAACAAATTGACATTGCACAGATAATAAGTATGCTCTCTATTGAACTCTGTACCAAGCTCCTTAGCCAAATCAAATGATAGCTCTTGGCTCCATCCTTTGGATCGAACCACACTTTCCACACTGAAATTTAGATCCACCATCCAGAGATGATATATGTTGTTTCTTCCGGGAAAGTCATTTGGTTCTTGTATTGTTCCCCCAGTATAGATTGTAGCATTTCTATCTCGCAGAGTTTAGTAGTGGGGGCACAATTGAGTAGACTCCCAGGTAACTTCTTACAGGAGTCATAGAAAAAGGTAAAACTCTTTCAACCACATCCTGATCTTTTGCTATTATGAGCATCTCCCAGGCGTATGCAAACATTCCTATTGCTTCTGCTGGCTCCTCAGCCATCTGGGTGTGCCTGTCTCCCCTTTTGCCTTCTTCAGTCACAGCTGGTAGTCTGTCTTGACACTGATTTCAAGAAAGCCAAAACCTCTGCCGAACCTAGATAGCTCTCACTCAGCTTAAGTATAGCAGCAAAAAGTATCCTTTATCACATAGCAAAGAGCCCCACTTGCTGGTCACTAAGAAGTCTGACATATCTTCTGTACCCGAGGAAGGTATCTAAAAAGAAAGCCAATGATATTCTTCAAAGAAAAAGGGCAAATTTCTCTCTCATCCTCTCTAAAATAGATCTCTTACTGTAAGGACACCACTCTGAAGAGTTTTGGTCCAGAGGATATTAGCTACTTAATCAGTGTAGTGCTCAAGGCCTTAGATTTGTCTGATGACGCCGCATCACCTATTGCCTAAAAGAAAAGGATTTTCCTGACCTTCACAGAAAGGAAATTTTTTCTCACTATTTCCAGTCTACAGGATCAGTGATGAATGGGAAGAAAGACAGCAAATCTTTCCTACTGAAGAGATTAAATAGGCTAACTAAGCTCTATAAAGAGGAAAAAGGAAATCTGGGACTCCTTGTTAAAAATCAGTACTCCAGCCAATGTCTCCAGTAATGATCTACATAGAGTCCTGACCAGGAGTTTGGGGGAAGGAGTGCAATAGGGCTACTGGTTTCATACTGCGCCTGAAACAAGAAGCACCTACTATGCTCCACTTGCAGAGGACTGTTTGCTGCCTCCTGCAAGCTGTCCCTGTTAACACTGGAAATAAGAATAATAGTCTCTGGAATGGGGAGAAGAAAAGGGTAGATCAAGAAAAGTAAAGTCAAAACAGAGACTTATGAGCATTACAGAAAAACAGGTAATATTTATCTGTATTTAAAAATACAAACGTGAGAAGAATTGAGGATAAAAATGTGCTCGTGACTTTTGAAGGGTAAAATAAATATGTGAGCCAAACATGCAGTTTTTCATCACTCCTACAGCACCACCTCCATTCTGTATGTAGAATGTGATACCTCATATGAATGAAGTTGCTAAACTCTCTCTTTGACAAAAGACAATGCAGTAGGTTAAATAGATATGCAAAGTTTCCTTGTAGGGAAGAAGAAGAGTTCCAAACTAAACAAGAAGAAAATATGTAGCTTCAGTAAATTTAATGTAGATATTGTAAATTTAGCAGACATTGGATACATCTTGCCATTCACCTATCAAAATAACATATAATCATCTCTCCAAATTAGTTTAGTTTGTCCTATGCATAGATAGAAATGAAAAATAAAAAGATCTATGGGGGACCATCTTTTTCTGTCTTCCTGTGGAATCAAAAATGCATACCAGTATTCCTTAATATTGAAAATAATAAAGGATGTGATTACAGCAGCAAGTGCTGGTGATCTAGATATATATAGAATGCCTGTTATCCTTGATGTTTGAGAGGGAGAACATTAGAAGACTCTTCTCTAGCAGCTTCAGTCTCAAAGCAGTGCTAGTGTCTTTTCTCTCCAGCTGCTCTTTTGAAAGTGCTGACTGATTAATTCATCTCTGCTGTTTCACAATAAGATAACACTAAAAGCAGAGCTGGCATGGGGCAGCTGAAAAGAACAGACCCCCGATAGCCGATGACATATTTTTTTTGAGCAAGATAATTTTTGAGGGGAGTGTTTGGTAATACATTACCATGAATCAAAGTGAAAACTAACTTTTAGACTGTAAGTGTAGATGATGTTTTGTTAAGTATGTTACATAGTTTGTGCTCATAAATAGGTACTCTCTGAAAACAAAAACAATCTAACTCCTCTTTCTAAATAGTACTAAGGCCCCAATCCTGCAAACCTGTGGGCAGGTGCTTAACTTCACTCATGTGAGTAAGCCCGCTGAAGTCACATGTCTATGTAACTGTGGGTGTTCTCATTATCCATATAAATGTCTAATCCAGGAGTCAGCAACCTTTCAGAAGTGATGTGCCGAGTCTTCATTTATTCACTCTAATTTAAGGTCTCGCGTGCCAGTAATACACTTTAACCTTTTTAGAAGGTCTCTTTCTATAAGTCTATAATATATAACTCAACTGTTGTTGTATGTAAATTAAATAAGGTTTCAAAATGTTTAAGAAGCTTCATTTAAAATTAAAATAAAATGCAGAGCCCCCTGGACCGGTGGCCAGGACCCAGGCAGTGTGAGTGCCACTCAAAATCAGCTCGTGTGCTGCCTTCGGCACATGTGACATAGGTTGTCTACCCCTGGTCTAATCCTTTGTGTCCTGGTAGGCTTTTGGACTCAGTGCTAACTTCTGGGAGTGAGAATCACAAGTTAATTGTATTGTGTGGTGGTTTTCTTTTTAAATTAAATTTATTTACATTTGGTCAACTTAATTGGCTGTCACCTCACTCATGTATTATATGAGGAAAAATAGGAGACTCCAACTTAAGTTGTCCTATCCCATTCATTATATTGTAAACCTGTAATTTTTGATACTTCTATGATTTAAAAAAATTAACAGACTTTTTCAAATAGCTTGAAGAATATTAGTTTGGAGATTCCAGGCCAGAGCCCTCACTTGCCTCTGCACACCATCACTGCTTGATGACATTGTATTATCCCTGGGAGAGGGGCCCATAAGAAACACTGTTGTCTATGGAGGTGTCTGGGATGCCTGTTGAGTTACGGTTGTCATCCTCTTGCTGCTGGAGAGCAGTTAGGATGGCTCTTTAATAATTCATTGTCATTTAATATATTGCTTTTGCTTGTTAACAGAAGAGGCTGTACTTTAGATCTTTAAAACGAAGTCTATGGAAAATGAGGTAACTGTTTTTTATAGGCCTCTCTCCACACTTTGGTGAGGTGCAATCATGGCAGAACATAGTATATAAAGGCAGATAAATTTTGCCTTTGTGTAGCCCCACATGGACTTCCATCGCATCACATAAACACATAAGCAGGAAAACATTTCTGCTATTCTACTCCAAAGGTTGTGGTTTGAATGTTGAGGTATACAAAACAAGCTAATTTTTGTGAAGAAACCCCATATCATGCCTTTCTCTATTCTCTCTGAGGCCTGGTCTACACTGGGGGGGAATCGATCTAAGTTACGCAACTTCAGCTATGTGAATATTGTAGCTGAAGTCAATGTACTTAGATCTACTTACCGCGGTGTCTTCACTGTGGTAAGTCTACGGCTGACGCTCCCCCGTCGACTCTGCCTGCGCCTCTCACTCCGGTGGAGTACCAGAGTCGACAGGAGAGCGCTCGGTGGTTGATTTATCGCGTCTAGACTAGACGTGATAAATCGACCCCTGCTGGATCGATTGCTGCCCGTGGATCCAGCCAGTAATGTAGACAAGCCATTAGTCCTTATTCTCTTGCTTTTCATAATCACATAGTCACCTCAAAAGGAGTAGTAAAAAACAACAAATGGCCACTTCGGGACTTCATTTTACTAAACAGTGAAGAATACTTAGACATCAAGAAAAGAACTCAAAAACCATGTCTTTTTGCTACTGTGTTCCCATTAGGGGGCAATGTATTCTTTTGTTACTCTAAATCTAGAAGAAAACACATTATGTTTGTGCTCCATTGACATGGGAGAAAATATTTTATATTTTAAAATAGCATCGTAGAAAATTTTTCATTTAAAAAAATATCCAGCATAAGCATTGCTCATTTTTGCCTATCTTAGACTGAATATCCTACATCGTATTTATATAGAACAGAAGTAGGTAGTAAGATTAATGTCTCCTAGATCCATCACAAACAAACTAAGATTTTGTGTTTCATAAAGCTTTTGGTAACAAAAATTTTTCTGTTCAAATTAATACTACAATACAACACGTACTAATTTCACAAACATATAGCCAGAACATACAAATAATAAACCCTCTAGTGCTAGATTTTGATGCTTGACCAATTCATTTTATGTTAAATGTAAGCTTCGAAAATAGTCAATATGGGAACAAAGAGTTAATTACTCTGAGCACATTTGTGCCTCGTTGCTCCTTTCTGTTTGAAGCAAGGAGCAGTTTAGTGTAAATTATCATGTTTTCTATTTTTTTTCCTTGGAGAAGGGAGGAAACCAATAGTTTTGTGGAGTTCATTTAAATAAAAAGAAATTAGTATAATTTTCTGAAAGATCAGTATATTCTCAGGGTGTTGAGACATCTGTCAACAAAACATTTTGTTATAATTTCTTGCTAGGAGAAATGAGGATTTATTTTATCCTCATTGACTGATTTTATTCAGAAAGCAGGTGACAGCAATCAGTTCCAGTGTCATCTACATCTTCAATTATTTTACAAACCCCGGGAACTAATTACAGCCCTCAGGCTCCGGCAGAGTCAGCTGACTGTAGCATAAGACTTTTTTGGCCACCAAATACCTCTGAGTAATTGTCTATTTGTGGAAAATAAATTAATAGCTACTATTTTTATTTAAATATGGAGACCTGTAGATATGTGTGCAGGTGGAATGAGTACGTGATGGGGGTTGCAGAAAGAGAAGGAAAGGAGAGACATTAAACATGAAGCAAGAGAAAGAAGTAAAAGATTTGAGGAGAAAATGGGAGAGAGGATTGAGCAAAAAGGAAAAATTGAAGGGAAGTAGAGGAAGAGAGAGTGAAAATAAGAAGGAACCATTATTTAACTTTACAGAAAAATTAGAGGGGGGCAGACACTGAAACAGACACAGCAGAAGACACCAATATAGTGTAAGTTGAAAGAAAATATGTGGTGAAGAAAGGGAAAAGGAAAAACTGAGCCAAATTATGGGAAACCTAGAAGGTTCATTTTTTAAAAATAGGACTTTCATATCAAAACATTACAGTAGAATAGCATATACATTTTCACTAGGGATGTAACTGTACAATAAACATACAAGGAGTAATTGAAAGCGCTTCCCGGGGTCTCAAAACCTGCAAAATGTAAAAAATTAGGGACCACTCTGAAGATGGTGCCTGCACTGATTGTGACTGCCAGCCTAAGTTACATAACAAAGAGGAAATCTGAAAAAAGAGCAGATGTATGTAGTCCAAGTGAATAGTTATCCGTAATTCATGAATATATTAGTTTGTTTCTATGGACCAATTGTACAATTCGCATCTATGTGGCAATAATCACATTTAATATATGATTCTGTAATAACTTACGTTAATAGTATAATCTCGCCTTTTATTCAAAAGGATTTAAAAAGTATTTTGAAAATAATCATATATATATCCAGGGCCCTTGACATACAGCCACATGTGGGTTGGAGGGTGATGACAAACTGCACAACGCATTGCAGAAAGGATATGTGGGCAAAATAGTGTTCTTAAGAAAAATACCATGCTATCTGTAATGTCAATGCAGAGTAGGCAGAAACTTTGTTTTTAAAGTCTTATCCAAAAGATGACTGCATAATAAACTTGTGGCACTAAAAGTTTCTACCCCCAAAAGATGAAGGGCTGGAATCTGAACCTTTGATTCCAGCAACTTTAGGAATTTTAAATCTTAGACATATGGAACACAAGAAGAGTACTTCAGATACGAGACAAACAAGTGAGAGCACGGTGTCACTGTTTTGAATTGGGGCTATATCTATGCAACTCGTAAATTCTGATTGATATTGTGAAGTTGTATTATAAAAATCTTGTGTGTCACGAGTAACCGCCAGCAACAACGCACAATAAGGGTAACATTACTGCAACCCCCCCTACAATATCCTTGAGACCCCCCCCCCATTCCATGACACCCTTTAGAGTTGGGACCCGCACAGTTACAACACCGTGGGACCCGCACAGTTACAACACTGTGAAATTTCAGATTTAAATATCTGAAACCCCCGTGACATTTACGATTTTTAAAATCCTATGACGGTGAAATTGACCAAAATGAACCGTGAATTCGGTAGGGCCCTAATTATACCCCATGAATAGTTAGTTCTGTTGATAAATATAAGGGCAGAGCAGTGAGCGCTCTGGCTGTGGGCTCCTACTGTACGCCAGGCTCCAGCTGCTGGTCCTGGCCAGGCTGGTGAGGGATGGGACTTCCTCTTCCCCTGCAGAAGCCGCTCCTGGGGCTGGGTAAGACCCACCTCCAGGAACCTCCCCCGACAGCAGGAAGCTTTGCGGCCGCTAGCTGGGAGCCCAGCTCTGAAGGCAGCATCACTGCCAGCAGCGGTGCAGAAATAAGGGTGTCGTGGTATTGCCACCTTTACTTCTGTGCTGCTGCTGGCTGCGGCACTGCCTTCAGAGCTGGGCGGCCAACCAGCATATGCCACTCTCCAGCCATCCAGCTCTGAAGGCAGCACAAAAGTAAAGGTGGCAATACCATGACTCCCTACAATAACCTTGCGACCCCCTCCCCCACAACCTTGTTTTGGATTGGGACCCCCAGTTTGAGAAATGCTGGTCTCCCCTATTAAATCTGTATAGTATAGGATAAAAGTACACAAAAGACCAGATTTCACAAGGGAGACCAGGTGACGCGTTTTTCACAGTCATAAATTTGGTATGGCCCTAGGTATAATCCCTGGGTTTCGAAGCATAGGGGAAGTTATGAGAGAGAGGATCTTGTAGACCTGTCATTAGAGCATCATTTATAACATTCTAAAAGATATCAGGTTTTGTAGAAGGCTTAGGAAATAAATGGTGGTAAACTGATATAAAATAGTTTAGATATATTTAACAAAATTATCTTTTTTCCCCCCCACCAATTCAGATCAGCTGTTCCATGTTTTGGCCATGCACATGCGGCTTTACAGCATTGACTCTGCGTATAACCCATGGAGAAAACTAACACAGCTAATGCAGGATAGGAATTCACAGTAAGTATTTTAAAATACCCAACATCAGTATAGTTCTGTGGACAAAATGAGTTTCAACTTTCTGAAGCTAAAAATCTTTACTTGTCAACAATCTGAATTGCCAAGCATGTAAGATACAAAACTTAATGTCTAACACACAGTGTATTTCTTTGCGGAGAAAAATTTTCAAATCTGTTTTATACAAAATATTAGAGATTCATATTTGTGATTTAAAGTAATACTGTTAAGCCAAGTAGGCCCAACATTAAGGATGGTAGGAAATTGGGCTTGTAATTTTCTGTACATTTTGATCTTTTAACTTATATAGCCAGGGACAATGGAAGCAACTCTTTTTGTCACACTTTGTTAAGATTCCATTTACAAATGATTTATAAAGAGTTATAATAATAATAATTAATAAATGGAGATATCCTATCTCCTAGAACTGGAAGGGACCTTGAAAGGTCATCAAGTCCAGCCCCCTGCCTTCACTAGCAGGACCAAATACTGATTTTTGCCCCAGATCCCCAAGTGGCCCCCTCAAGGATTGAACTCACAACCCTGGGTTTAGCAGGCCAATGCTCAAACCACTGAGCTATCCCTCCCTCACATTAAATGATTAATAGATGTTATACTATTTATGTCAGTAACATTCTTATATGTCAAAATGGTTATAGGCTAGAATGTGTCATAGTTTATTATAAGCAGTTTATTGATCTGTTGGACTTTATAACAATTGATTAACCATATATTAAAACATCTATAAATCACTTATTAGCCCTTTTGAAACTATTTCTAAATGGAATTTTGATATAAAATGTGATCCCTTTTTCTTTGAGGTACTTTATCCTAATTTCTCTTTTATTCTTTCATACTTCCTTCCTTCACATTGGTCTTGTGGTTATCCTCATGAGAGTGCCTGAATCCAATAGTAAAAGTTGTCTGAATATTTATTTAAAAGAAAAATATATAATTAAATTAATGGAAAATCCCCAGATACCTAGCAATAAACACCATGCATTGTGGGACAGTATGGGGGAAAGCATGGAGGTTGTGTGTGTGCGAAGATGACAAATAACCAAATGGTGGAGGAGGTGGAGAGGAAATCATTCAGTTAGAGACAAGCAGGAAGGGGAAAGAGTCGCAAATGATCCTGGTCTGAATTAAGAGAGTTTGTTGTTCTTTTGGGCACACTGCAAGACCTACTTTTTCTCCCTGGCTTTTGGGAGGGTAGAGGTGTGAAAAACTGAGCAATAGGGAGATCTGTGAGAAGACCAAGAAAAAAATCTATGCTAAAATATTGTTCTTTATTAGAACAATTAAGGCAATCTGTTCAATTATGTGTATTATATTCAAGGACATCCGGAGCTTTGAATTGATGCTCTTTTTTGTGTGGCAGTAAAATCTGGATATCTCCTCTTTGTGGAGACTCATCTTTCTGCTTTTCCTCAATCTCTCTGCCTTGTCGCCTCTTTTTAATGAGAGGGGATATGAAAGGTCTGCTACCACCACTACTGAGAGTGGTGGGAAAGGCTAGGTTCTCCCTCCTTTGAAACCACATTGTTTCTTGATCCCCTCTAAGGGAGCAGCTAGTATTACCAGAATGATGCTGAGTCCCTCCATCTCTGCACACCGAGCACTGTCCTCATAGATGAGCTGCTCCCCTGTGGCCATATTGGATATGTCTACACAGCTTGCAGCATGAGCCTTGAAGCCCAGGTCGACAGTCTTGGGTTTACGGAGCCTGTGCTAGTGCACTAAAAATAGCTGTGTAGATGTTGCTGCTTGGGCTCTGAAGCCTAGTGAAGGGGTTGGGCTTCAAAGCCCGAGCTGCAACATAAAAGTGCTGTTTACACGGCTATTTTTAATGTGGTAGCATGAGCCTAAGTCTTTCAACCTGGGCTTGGAGGCATGCTGCCACTGGCTCTGTCAGCATGCCCATTGACAGTTCTGCAGTCTGAGTGCTTCTCCCCTCTCCCTATTGCTAAAGATTGGTCTAAGAGCTTCCAGTAAATTGAGGACTGGTGGATGAATGGCTACTGGGCCTTCAAAACTGATCTTGGATGACTGTGGCAGGGGCTGTTAGAATTTATGATATTTAGGAAAAATCACTGTAATGACCAGGCCTGCTTCTAGTTAAGTATTTGCTGCCTTTTCGCTTGGATGTGGACCTGGTTACAGTAAAACACACCTGGGTGTGATATCAGGATTGGATTAGTGCAACGTGCTCTGCATGAAGAACACTTGAAAGTTACCTTTCTAAAGTTTTCTCCATATATTATGATTTCCATACTGATCTCTACAAGCCGTCATTGGTCAGCCAGGGATAGCCTATTTCCCCGTGAAAGGCATTTTGGGTACTGCCTGTGCATAATTTCATAATATTAAAGTTTAACAATGGGAATCACAAACGAAGGATTACCTATGTCTGTGGAGGGTATTAGGGGAGAAGAGGGAGATTTGGCTGTGAGTGGCTACTGAGATTTTTTTTTTTTTTCTATTTGAGCTTTTGAATCAGTTGAAAGATTTCATATCTATGTGATGTAGCAAACAAGTCCCATGGAACCTGTACAGGTTTACACAGAGTCTGTTTATGGAACTTAGAGCCCTTAGTGATTATGGAGCTATGGGCCACACTAGATACTGTGCTCAAAAACCTCTGAGATAAGTAGTTACAGATGCAGCTGGTGGTATAATAGGTTTCTTACTTCTGAAACTGATGTTTCTTGGTTTTCTAAATATTTACTGTAATTAGTGCTGACAGGTTCAGGTTTTCCAAGTGTTCTTGTACCCATTCTTTATCTATAAAAGCCATACAAGAGGAACTCTGCCTTGATTACTCCATTATACTACATGTGTAGAATTCCAGGTATTGGTTTTAACCTATAAAGCCCTAAGTGGTTCAGGACCTGTTTATCCGAGGAAGAGCCTTTCTCATCATGCCATATTACCACAGTTCAGATCAGCAGAGGAACTCAAGCTGGAGCTCCCTCAGTAGAAATGAGAGGGAGCTGCTGGCTGGGCATTCTGTTAAGGTTCCTCAGTTTTGCGCTGTTACCTGCCTTAGTCCTTCGGAGCTCAGATTGGTAACCTATTGAGCACACTGCAAAGCCCATCTTTTTTCTTCTCTACAGCTGTTGAGGAAAGGGTGGCAAAGGAGGATATAGTTGCAGCCAGTCTTTTTGCATTATTTTGTGATTTTAATTTGTAGAGTAAGCACCAGAGCACAGTTTGAGCTCCTGTAATTACACTTTTGGAATTTGAAGAAATAAATAAAATCTTGGAGTGAACTATGACATATTGAGCATGTGTGATTTGAAGCTGCTTCAAAATTCACAGGATCTTTTTAAAGTGCATCTTTTTCAGATACAGTTGTAAGAACTCAGCATAATGAGAAGCTGATTTACTACAACTCTTGCCAATAACCTGCAGAAGGTTAGAAGGTTGTTGGAGAAATATCAGTGCAGGCTTAGGAAATGGATTGTACTCTGTCATTTTGAGTCTAACTAAGCATTTTAGTAATTTAAATCATCATCTTTCCCAGGTCAGGACTCTCCCAGTAGGAGAATATCTGTCAATAAAAGAAAAAGATCCAAATAGCTTCACTTGCTTATTCTGATTGCAAACAGCATAATGACAAAGTCCCAACAGCTAAACAACTTTTGACTGAACATCACTAACGTGTTCACTTGTGCTACCTCTAATCTTCAGACAAAAACCAACACTAGCAAAACCAGTTCTGTGTCAGAAGAGTACTGTTCATCCAGGTTCTTTGTTTTGTAAAAAAACAAAACTTCCTAGTAACATTCTGGATTTGTTCTATCTCATTTTTAGTTTAAATTAACATTTTAATTGAAAACAGTTTTCGTAAGGAGATTAGTTGCATAACTATATCCTTTTATAACAGGTTTTTTCATTTTTAGCTTTGTAAATAATCTACAAAACACAAGCAACATTGCATTGTATTTTTGCAGCTCTTATATAATGTTAATAACTTTCTCTATATAAATACAAATTTAGACTTAAAATCTCCTGACTCTAGATCTCACACTTTAAGCTTGGTTTTCCTCTACACAACTGACACTAATTTGTATATCAGGCTGGAGATTTTATGCCAAATGTATAGGAAAATTAAATCAAAATAATACTTCTACTTAAAAAAAAAAAAAAAAAAGTCAGTTTGCTAACAGCCCCAGTCTATGCCAAGATCTGCCTCCATAATTGGTGAGGGATCTGGGTACCTGAGAGATTGCTTCCATTCTTGGGTGATGCCTCATTGAGTGCTTGAATGAAAAGTCAAAGTATGGCTCACAGAGCCCCCCACATTCTCCACCTACTAGATGAGGGGGGGAGGGAAGGGAGCTTGGGGCTTCTGCCTTGCAGCAGGGCGGTGAGGTAGGGGCTTCTGCCCAGCAGGGTGGAGGGGATCGGGGCTTCAGTTCCACCTGCCAGGGGCATATCTGCCAGGGCTTGGGGCTTCAGCAGGAGCAGGGCTGAAGTCCCCGAGCCCCAGCAGGCGCACCCTGATTCTCGAACTTCTGAAGATAGTCGTATGCGGCTCAGAGGGTCAGTAAGTTTGGCCACCCCTGATATATAAGCACTCAGGATGGAACTGTCCATAAAAAGTTGTGAAGTTCCCCTATACGCTAGGTGCACCCAGGCACAGTTCTCTTAACAACTGCAAGTTAAAGTGCTCTTTGCCTGGATGGGCAGTCAAACCTTTTCTGCTCGTTTCTTGTGTGTTGCAGAGAAGCTGCACAAAAGGAAGATTATGGTCAAGCCACCTTTTGACACCATATGGTGCTAAATGAGCAGCTTTGCATTTACCAGGAGTAAAGCTCAGGGGCTGAGGGAGGAAGAGGGAATGTTTTAAGCAGACAGTCCATGAGAGACAGAGACCAAAAGACAGTGACAGTGGTACATTAGTTGAGGTTTCTGCAAGCGGCAGTTGCCTATGTACAGTCTGTGACCCCACCTCTGTTCAGGGAAACAAGAGTTATGAACATTTTTTAAATAAATCGTATTAGAAAATACATTGACACTGCATCACCAATTTCTCATCAAATGAAAAACTGACCTGCTGCAAAAGCCCACAAACATTAGCAGCAAAAGGGCAACAACATAAAGCTATATTATGTCCTATGTGGTGCCCAATACAAAGAGTAGAATTTAGAAGTGGTGTAGGCTTGTCCTTGTTGATGAAGCTTCTGTACTTGGCCACTCTTCTTCCCTTCCGTCAGATTGCCCCTGACAATGCAAACAGAGCCTTGGTTCAGCCTTCACACCTTATTTATTGAAAACCCTAATGTTTATAGCTTGTGTGTCATTCTCTTCTCTCCCTTGGGGACCAATATTTCTAGGGCTTTGTTCCCTGATGAGATCACCCATAGACTGGCTTTGTTTCCCCTTTCCTTCATCATCACAGAACAGGCCAAATGGAGTAAACCAGAGATTAAGAGGTGCTTTGCACTCGAGGAGACTCTCTCAGGAGCTACAGAAGGGTAAAGTGGAGCATTTCCACAATTGCTCCCGGTCCCAGCCCATGGACTTTTGTTCTGCCAGAGAAATGTAGCCCAGTTGTCTTGGACTAGAGGGAGAAGTCAGTCCCAGAAAGGAAATCCAGTAACAAATTTTCCATTTATGGACATATCAGAAGGTGCCTCGTTGTACTGTATCGTATAGATTCTTTTCAAAATGGATGCATGGATTCATTTTACAGTACCTTGCTTCAGCACCATGAGAAGTTATATTAACTAGCTTTTCATTAGCTGCTACTGTGGTACAATCTGTTGGAAAGTCAGACTTATCAGGCTTTCTCATATGCATAGAGGATTAGCAGGATGGATAAGTTCCATACTCTAAACAGAGTTTATAAATGCAGTTTCAGTGTCATAATGAAGAAGTTGCTTAGGCTGTTAACGAATGACAGAGCGCTTTTTAAGTGCTTAATGTGCTGCAGTTATTGACGTAGACTGAAGCAGCTTATCGAAAACCTTGACATTTCATATAGCTTTACTTCTCCAATTCATATGGAATGAATAAATTAGGCAAGCATTTCACTTGTTCTTGCATTTAAAAAGTGAGTCTTCCATACTTTTTTTGTGATGTTGCCAGTCATCACTGCATACTATATAAATTGGAATCTTATCTAATTTATCATGTCAAAATTGGCATTTGACCTAATTGTCTGTTGCTGTGAAATGGCTTTAACTCTGATACCTTCTGAAGGAAAGAACTTTTCAAATATGAACATGACCAACTCGAGTTAAGAGTTCTTTTTCTTTCTTTCTCTCTTTTTTTAATGAATTTAAAATTCTGGAAAAAAAATTAAGGTGAGAAATGTATTAAAATGACTTGTTTATAATTTAGGGCACCAGCCTAATGAAACTTTTATAAATCTATCTCACAAAAAGCAAAATAAAACTAATCATGGGTAAAATTTTCAACAGTGCCTAAGTGATTTAGGAGCCTACATCCCTATGTTTCAATGAGATTTAAGCTCCTAATTGCCTGTGTCATTTCTGAAAATGGGACTAGGTCAGGGTTTCTCAAACAGGGGTCGCCGCTTGTGTAGGGAAAGCCTCTGGCGGGCCAGGACGGTTTGTTTACCTGCCCCCTCTGCAGGTCCGGCCGACCGCGGCTCACCCTGTCCCGTGCCCCAACTCCCTGCCCCCTCCCACACCCAAACTCTGCTGCTGGTGGTGGGGGGTGGGGAGAAGAGGCGCTGAGCCAGATAGGAAGTCTGCTGGCTCCACCAACCCTCCCCCCCGTCCCCCAGCAGCAGCGGGGGTCCTGGGCCATGCGCCGCCTTCCGCCTCCCCCTCTACCACCAGCAGAGGTCCTGGGCTGCTGCCAGCCTACCCCCCAGCACCCGCAGCACCCCCAGGCAGCAGGCCCCCCCCCCCAAGTTTTAGTCACAGGTATTTTTAGTTTACTGCCCGTGACCTGTCCATGACTTTTACTAAAAATACCTGTGACTAAAACGTAGCCTTACTTATAAGTAGATAACTGATAAAATTGTATTGTTGAATGAAACTGATTAATCAAACAGGAAATCTGTAGTATCTTTTTCTGTGGTTGCTCTCTCTATCTAGCCATATGAATTTTTTCATAAAACTTATGGTTCATAATAAAATGTTGCAGGATTGAGACCCTAAAAATCGGGCAGAAATCTAGCTGACTTTTTTCCTTTACCCTAACATTTGTAGGCTTGGCAGAATTCAATTTTTATTTTTATTATAATTCTGATGGATATGTGTATTTGTTAAACATTTATGTTTATTTCTTAATGTTTATTTTAAGTATGTTTTATTTTTATCAATTTAAGTATTTATAGCTGTGCAAAATTTTGGATTTAAGCATTTCTTTAATCAATTTAAATTTTCACAGTTGCAGGAAATTATGGCAGGAGTCAGACAATATGGGAATCAGACAATAGTTATTCATTGACAGTAGACATTGAGATTCAAAATGTTAAAGCTGTATAACCATTACAACACAAATTGTCAATATCCCATGTCAAAGTATATAAAGTAAATATCCTTACATCAAACTCTAATAAGTTCTCAAGCAGCATTTTTCTTACTTTGCCTATCTGTAAATTTTGATTATTGTTGATGTAAATATTTTTGTTGGTTTTTGTGTGTGTATAGTGAAATCAACATTTACCGATAAAAATCTAAGCCTTCCAAGCCTAAACATATGGCAGTACAGTTCTTATTCCATCTCATGAAGGAAAGGAAAGTCTTAAATAGGATCTCAGTGTTTTTCGGTGGAATTCATCCTGTGGGACAGAATGTTAATCTTGAATACTGTAATGATGTGTGTGTGTGCGTGCATGTGTGTGTGAATCTATATGTATATGTGCTAAACCTTTTGAGGAGGAACACCCTAAATTGCCTGCCAGAATTTTAAGGTTTTTTATAAATTGTTTTTGTGAATGACTGGGAGTTTGTGGATCATGAGCATTTAGGGAGACACATTGAATGTCGCAGGTGCGTTGTATCTTTAGGTCTTGAGAAACGTTTTTTACAGACAGTTTTAAAAGCTTAAAACTACTAGTAACAATAGTCAGATGCTCAAATTGTGATTTGTCATAAATACCATAGACTAAAATGTGATCTTAAAACTATAGTTTCATTAGTATTATCAGATATTAGAATTCCAAATGCTTGCGATCATGTAATATTGCAATGACAAACATTTAAAATTAAAATGCAAAGTACAATGTAAAAATGAAAGATGGATTATAGTGTCAAAAGTGATTATTTTAATAATTTTTCAGGATGAGCAGTGAAGAATTACCAGAGGTTCCAGTACTTTACAGAGATGTCTCATCCCTTTTGCTCATCCAGATTTTAACCATGCCACAACCATTGTGCAAAGGTATGCTACAAAAATGCATATATTTAAATGATTGTAAACATAACTGTGTGCATTCGTGGTCGTTTTAAAAACACAGCAAGTCAGAGCTTGTCTGCTGTGTTTTCTGAAATAGTGACTCTGCCTTATCTACAGAAGGTGGCATTAAACAGAAATTTTTGTTGTGGTTTGACAGGCTTATCTGTGTCCCCTGTCTTCTCTCACCTTATCAGTCAACCAGTACAACAAAGACCCAAAGCCTGAGAAAAACTATTAAGTTCTTTTACTGGGAAAAAAAAAGTGTCCTTTGTGTGACCTTCATCTCTTTTCTCTAGAGGGGCAGCTCAATATTTCAAGTTGAACTGAGTGCCTAAGGGTGAAAGATAGTAATTTATTTTGAGTTTGAGTTCAAATTGCAGCAATCATGTTTAATAGGAGGTCACATACAAAGATGTTAATTGCAGTAACGCAGCAGCTATAATGGAGTCAGCATATAGTATAACTTGGTATAAATTCTAAATAGACACTCATGAACTGAAGTCTTAATTACCAAAATTCAAGATATTTGAAATATATCTATATTTGTAAAAAGGACAGTTGACCATGGCGTATTTTGTGAGTAGTCAATGTACGGCCCTAAACAAGACGACTTAGCTTTTGATTTCACAATTCTTTATTTTTACTTAGGATACAATCTGCGGAGGTACTTAGGTGCCTAACTCCCACTTCTAGGCACCGCTGCAATCCACAGTACTTCCACTCATCTGGTGACTAACCCTGTAGGCTTCTCAGCTTACTTGTGCAGTAAAAGCTCCCTACGCGCTTGTGACTTGGCCCCTAAGAATGTGCACTGCGGCCTCACTCTAGGCGCCTGGGTGCCTATCTCCTCCCCGACGCCCACAGTGATTTATACACCAGGGGAAGGTAGGCATTTGGGTGCCAAAGGATATGTCTATTCTGCTGTTTAAGCTCAGGGTTAGTAGAAGTCGAGTTAAAAGACCTTGGGTTTGTTAACATAGGACTATAGCAGCTACACTCATTTGTAACCCTTGGTTAGGAATTGTTGAACCCTGGGTCCCAGCCTGGAGCTCCAGCATCTACACTGCATATGATGGCCTGAGTCCAACCATCCATTCCCAGATTTCCTAGTATCCTCCCCAAATGTGACTGCTCTAGCCCTCTCTTCGTGTGCAGTGGGGGAAAACTTGACTGTCCAGAGGACAAAGAAGGTCAGAAGGATTGCGAGATACTTTTGGCAGACTCCCGTAGCATGAGTCCACTGAGTCTCTGTCTACATTGCAAAGCAATAGGACTTGAACCTGGGTCCCGGCTTGACTCAAGCTCTGCCCCTCCATCTCTCACTCTCCAAACACAGAGATGGGAGCTCGGTGAAATGTGTTATTATTTGTACATGCAATAATAGTGATATTTAACTCTTATGTAATGTGTATGTAATTCACAAAGTAAAGTATCATGATCACCCTTTTACTTATGGTGAAATTGAGACCGAGAGAGGTAAAGTGACTTGCCAAAGGTCACACAGCAGGTCAGTGGTAGAGCTGAGACTAGAACCCACATCTCACCATGCTACTTCCCAAGCTTTCTCCAACTTCTCGGTTTGATTCCAGAGCACAGCAATTGTGGCAGAACTGGACATGAGGATTCTGAGGCAAAGAGGATGCATGGGATGTGGTCTTATACTTACCTATTCCTAGAATGCTCTTCCAACTTTATACTAAAGTATTTTATAGAAAAAATGGTATTGCAATATGATGCTAAACCTAGTGCCAGGGGGCTCTGAGTCATAAGAACAAACAGAAAATCTGTGTTTAGAATATATGGAGGGTTTTTTTCCTCTTCATTTTTTGAGAGAGACCATTTTATACTGGCATTGGATTCTGCATCATATTACAATACCCTTTCTTTGGAGTGCAGACAATTTTAAAGTCATAAAATATTTGTACATTTGATTATGGTCCCTATGATAAACTACAGTTACCTTATTCTTCAAGTATTTAATGTGTCAGTTCATCTTTTTTGCTTCAAATCCATTTTTGGGATCTAATCATATCTACATAGTATTCTTTGAGAACATTAGCACTTAAGAAGCAGGACCGAAACTTTATATATTGCCCTTCAAGTATAGTTCTGGGAATTGCATTAGCTACCTTATTAACTGTTGTACCATCTTGGTATCTTTTTCATTCCTACATTGATTAAGGCAAAATAATACCATTATAACTGTTCAGTCTCTTCATTCAGAGAGTGAAAATTGATCTGAACCCATTGTAAAGAAAGAACACAAATTAAGTCTTTTATTACAGAGAAGTTTAATGGTAGAGGTCAGAATATTTAAAGGCTCTAGTCACGTCAATTTATTAAGAGAGGACTAAAAGAGTACACATTGTACGTGTAGAGTGCACCTGCTGTATAGTGTGACCTGCAAAATAGTCACTGTGTTCATTTGCTGAAACAATTTATGGATTTTAAAAACCTAAACACTCTAAGATGGGCAGAGTTGATGTGTGCTTGACATGCTTGGCATTGTAATTAAGTGAAATTCTCTTCATATGTGTAGGGTACTGTGAATTCATCTTGAATGAACTGTCTATTCATTCGTGCAGTGCACAGAATAGACAGTTCTCGGGGAGTGAATCAGGGTTGTGTAGCAAATGCGGCTGTTGTCTATAGAAGCCCTGACACATTTGTTGCAGAAGTAGGTAGTTATGTAATGTATGTGGCAGGAGACTGCAGAAACAGAAAGGGTGGTCTTGTGGTTAAGACAGTTGAATGACATCCTTGTGAATTGAATTCTGCCCCTTCCTCTGCCACAGTATTCTTAATGCTGGGCAAATCACTTAAGCCAAACTTTTCACAGGTAACCACTCATCATAAGTTCCTCATTTCCTGGGTGCCTGACTTGAGACTGTGGGGTCAAAGCGGTAATGAAGTGAAGGAGAGCTGTGCTTTGAACATATAAAGTATCATATACATGCTAAGTACTCTGTAAAATCAGGAACTGGGTATGTTAAGTTGGGCAACCACAATTGGTAGACACTTTTGACCATTTTGAACTTGCTTTCTCTTGATTTAGTGCCCCATCTGTGAAATGGAGATGATGATAATACCGTCTGACAGGGGCGTTGTGAGGATAAATGGATTGTTTGTGATGAGTACTATAGAAAAGCCCCAGAGTAAATTAATAATTTTGTATTCAGAACAGGATTTAGATGGTGTGTAGTAAATAAGACCCAGGGCCACACACTGAACGATGAGGTAAAAAGAAATATTAACTAGTTACCCCTTCAGTTACCCCATTTTCCCAGAACACAGAAAAAGGCAGGCATCTTGTGAAAAAATAGTATGCGATTGTGTAGTTATGTCTCATAATTCATGAACACCAGGGGCCCAAATGAAGGTTGTACAGGCAAACTAGCAAATAATTCGGGGTGGGTGGGAGGGGAGGAGAGGAGAAGGTTTAATGACCAAGCCAGGGCAATCCTTTTTAAAATCTTGTCTGAAAGATGATACCTTTGAAAACACGGTGCCCCCTAATAACATGCAAGGACATTGGTTAAGTACTGACTGAAGAAGAGCACAACCTATTGAATAACCAAAATATGGAGCTCAATTCTTCCTCTGTTCAGCTCGGCACTCAGTTTGCCACGGGAATGAGGTGGGCATGAACCATCAGAGAACTGCTTATAGCTTCCTGCTTCTTCACCAGCTCAGCATGAGTATCTGTGAAAGCAGCCTGGGAGTTGCTCTAACGTATGCCACTCTAAGGTTAAGTGACTTGTAGCCGGTCATAAGGGAAGTAATGTTTGCCTCCATTGCCCATTTATAGCCTGAGTCCCTCTCTGGCACCATAAAGGGTCCAGCAGCATCTTGGGTGAACATTATAATTTATCTTTCATCACTGGATATGTATCTTGACTAAATAGAGAAAAAGTCTTAGCTTGAATAGTAAATATTTCAGTTCTTAGACTAAAAGTAGATTATGTATACACAGGGGTTTTGGTTAGCCTTTCATGGATTATCTTAAATTTTAATGCTGACTTCCTTTTTTAAAAATGTTTTTTCAAATATCTGTTTACGTTTCAGTGAAAGAAAAAGGTTTGTTTAGGAAAGGTGACTATTTCCAGTTTATGCAAAATTGCTAACCTTTTCATTTGAATTTGTTTACTCAGCAAGATCTCTTATTGCAGTTGTTGCCTTCCAGCATATGACATTTAATTAGATATAAATGACAGAATAAAAAGGCATATGCCAAGGTATCAATAAATGACTTATCACAGTACTGCTAGGATTAGGGGGTCTACAGCCTTTCCTTTATAAACTCTATAATGGACTTCAATGTAGGTTGTATAAAGATATATTAAAGATAAATGGGATGATTTTTGCACACACTTGTGTTTCACCCTAATCTGCTATACAGTTAAGAAATAATAAAAGACACACTGCCTGGATATTTTAGTCATGTAAATGCAAAATTAGAATAGTACACCAATGTACAGTGGTCTCATTAATATGATTTTGTTTTATCCCTAACATGCAACAAACAATAATATGTAATTAATATGTTATTTATAGTAGATGCCCCAGTGCAAACACATTCTGCCTTTTGAGTGAGTGTGAGAGTGGGGGTGTGTTGGATTCCCAAAGAACCTAAAGTTCATATTGTGAAAAAGCTAACCTGCAAATCTAATTTTTATTAATTTTTTCAATTAAAGTACAAAAAGCATAACCACATTTTAAAAAAACCTGCATTTTGAACTACCTAAATACAAAGGCTGAATTTAGCTTTGTTAGGATGAAAATGTGCATACCCTAAATTCTATTGACTAGGACTTGCTAGGTCTATACTGCAGATGGGAAGTGTGCCTCCCAGCTCTGGTAGACAGGCATGCGTTGGCTCTGCTTAAGCTTGAGCACCAAAAATAGCAGTGTGGGCTTTACAGCATAGGCTAGCCATTGGAATACGGACCCAGGGCATTAGTGTAGACCAGGCCTTAGAATGTGTCTGTCTATGGGCCTGGGAGGCACACATTCAGTTGCAGTGTAGACATACCCTGATGCCCATGAAAGCTATGCAGTGGTGCAGGACTTGAGGGGAGGGGGCCAACCGAAAAGTAATTCAAATGTAGCATTTGAACTCTTCTGACTGCCTCAGGGCAGTTTTAAGTTTTGCTGGTTGCAAGAACCCATTAGGGTCAGTTATTCTTGCCTTGGATTAGTGGAATGCAAGATGCTCCAGCCATGCCCTCTTCTGTCATTTTTTGAGGGGTGTAAAAAAGACTTCTCACCCTATTGTACAAGAAAGCAAAGCAAAGGGGTCTCAAAAGAAATCAAGGAAATGGCCTTTAAAGAGACACTTTTAAGATAAAAAGTATATTATATAAAAAGAAGCTCTTTGTAACAATAGCTTTATTAGAATTAAAATACATTTTAAAAACTTATTTTATTTTTACCGTTTATGATGTTTTTGACCTTGTGTACTTTGCTCAGGTTGGAGAGAAACTAGACAGGTTTATTTAAGTCATTCTCCATTTCATTAAAATCAGTTTAATCTTCCAGTTCTGATTCTATCCTACTTAGGTTATTTCACATCACCCAACACTGTATCTTAGTTCCTTCTAGAATTATGGAATGAAACAAGGAGACAAATATCTATCAAATGCAATTCCTCTTCATTCCTGTACTGCTCCTTACTCCCAGGCGAAAGCGTATTGTTAGGGTGCATGTGTGGTTTTTAAACGTAAGCTAATGTGGTAATACTCTTCTTAGCAAATGCAAGGTTGAAAAAATAAGTCTTGCATTTGTACCGCACTATGGTGTGGTTTGTGGTACTCCTTAGCTCCTGCAGGAGAGAGTTCTACAGTATGGGCTAGCCCCCAGGAAAGCCCTGTTTTCTGCACAGAGGGGCTTCACCCTGGAGGCAGATACCAGAGGAGTGGAGCTACATCGAGGGCAGTTCTGGTCCCTGAGGGTGAGATGCTGTTTTAGGTATCCTGTGCCCAGCTGTTTAGTGCTCTGATAATCAAGATGCAGATCTTAAACTTAACATCATGCTCTACAGGGAGCCAGTGTCAGGAGAAGAACACTGGGCTGATGTGCTCTCAGTAACTTCTGTGCTGATGAGACCTCCTGCTGCATTCTGCCCCAGGTGCAGTCCTTTCAGGGTTGATGTTTCCATAACAAAATAGACTGCATTGCTATTATCCAGATCGTAGGTGAAGTTGCGCATTATTGTTACTAGGTTACCATTAGCAAGGGTGAGACTATTGCCATGCTGTTGGTATTTTGGTTTTCAACACTACTAAGTAATGCTTTTAACAGTTATTTCTATTGGATTTTTAAAATAGATTTTTAAACAAAAACAACATTTTGGGCTCCAAATACTTGACAGTGTCCCTTTACACAGCCTACGTTAAAGCCCGCTCAAAAACAGAGTTTATAAAGGAAAGGCTGGTAGACCCCCTAATCCTAGCAGTACTGCAAGGTATCTCTGTATTGTGTATGTATTGAGGTATTTTATGTGAAATGTTTCTTTATTTTACTGCTATATATTGTACAAATCACATTTTCTGCAAATGGTAAATTCTTAACCTAATTCTTTTGATGTTACCAAGTAATTTAAATTGGTTCTGAAAGCAGTTCTGTCTTCTGCTAAAATTTCTGCACATCAGAAAAAAAATTCATCTTTTACGATTAATGAAACAATGCAAGTATTTTGTAAGTAGAACAACAAAAGCATGATAGATCTTTAATTTTAGCAATAATAATGTGTAAAATGGACATGCAAAAAGCTTATAATTAATCTATGTGGTAGTTATCCCATAATGTCATTATAAGTAGGGCCCTACCAAATTCACGGTCAATTTCACAGCCATAGGATTTGAAAATTGGTAAATTTCATGTTTTCAGATGCTAAATCTGAAATTTCAGGGTGTTGTAACCGTGGGAGTCCCGACCCAAAAGGATATGGGGGGGGGGTCACAACCCTGTTGTAGGGGAGTCATGAGATTGTCACTCTAACTTCAGGGCTGGACAGAGTGGGGAGGAGGGGTGCGGAGCTATCTGCATCTGGGAGAGATACCCAAGAGCAGCCCTGTAGGGAAAGGGCTGTCCTGCCCCAGCCCTGCCCGGACTAGCAGCTAGGAGCCCCCTTTGCTGGGGTGCTCCTAACAGCACAGGGAAGATTGGATCCAACTCCACAAGCTGCCTCCAGCTGTAGGAACCTCCAGGGCTGCTGCCCAGTCCCAGAGCATCCTGCAACAGGGGGAGGCACCAGGAGGTGGGTCTGGTCTCTCCCGCCCCCCCTCCTCCACCCAAGCAGCTATGCAGGGGATGGAAAAGTCCTGTCCCTCCCCAGCCCAGCCGGAACTAGGATCCCCCTTCACTGGGGTGCTCCTAGGAACAAGGGGATATCAGATTTCATGGGGAAGGGCTTATTTCATGGGTCTGTGTCACGTTTTTCACGGCTGTGAAATTGGTAGGGCCCTAACTATAATCATTGTTACTTTTTTGTACTGCAGTAGAGCCCAGAGCTCCAAACTGGACTGGGGACCCAGTTTATAATATAGCCCCTGCCCCTCAGACCTTATAATTTAGCAAGGTTAAGACATGACAGTTGGGTGTATAATATAAGTGAATGACAAGGAGGCGGAAGACAAGTGTAATGTTTATAGCTTACATATGCAATCTTGTCCTAGGTGTACTGTTTTGAGTTGGATTAAAAAAATAATTAAAACAGGTGCATGAGAAACGCTAAGGAAGGCCACCTCCCTAGCTATTATCACTAGGCATCATAACAGAGTCCTGCTATCATGGGTAACATGACAGAGGTGAGTCTTATTAAGAGATTTGAAGGGGTGACAAAGATAGTGGCTGTGCAGACTGGGTTAGGAGGGTGTCCCAGTTTTACAATAAGAATTATGAAGTTATATTTTTTTTCATTTACCCTTTCATGATGTAAAATCAATATACAGTCTCTTGCTAGCTCAAATCTCTGTGCTGCCACAAAGGGGATCAGAATTGAGAACCTGAGCTCAGTCCTAAACTAGAATGGAATTAAGTGACTGTAGATGGAGCCATGTAAAACTGCATGTGTGCATGCAAGCGCATGCATGGCCTTTAACTGTGGATTTCCTTCCCTGCGTTAATCTTTGGAGGTGGAAATGCCATGACAATGGAGCCTCTGGGAGAGGAAAAAAAGAAGGGATCAGGTTGTGGGGAGCTGTGATAGAGGCTCAGGAGATTTCCCTCTCTCTGGGGAGGATGTTGGAGTAGAAGATGACATATACTATGAAATCCATTATAAGAAAACTAGTGTATTTAAGTTGAGATAGGAAGTAAAGCCTGTGCATTGGTTTGTTTAACATGGGATGCATATGATGATACAAAAACTAGTACCTTTTCAATTACATAGACCATTTAGATGTAAATTGTGCTTAATAAATATATGCTGTTCAGATAGTGTTTAAAGAATGTGAAAATCCATAGGTTTCTGTGTGTGCATGGATTTCTTATGAGCATTTATTAAACAAAAAGACAAAAATGGACACTAGTTCACAAATGAATCCTGCAGTCTAATGTTGGATCCGAGGACCAAGAACCCCGGCTGCAGCCCCTCAGTCTTGTTTATATGCTGGATAAGCACTTAATTCAATCCACCTCAACTCCTGTTTTTTTTATGCACAAAGTTCACTCAGCCCTTGGTGAAGGAGGAATGAATTTAAGTCAGTTTTGGTTTGTTGTTGCATCATATTATTTAACTAAAAGTGAACCATGTTGCTACCAAAATCTGGGGAGAACTTGTTTTAAGTGCCTAACTCCCATTATTTTTAATATGAATCAGAGTTACATTGATGCTAGTATGGAAGACTGTCCCCTTAGTATGGGACTGATTTGATTTGAAGTAGGAAAAGGGTAGGTGGTGGAAACTTAAGTTTTAAAATTGATCTGCAAAATTGAACATAAATGAAATTGTTTAGAGCAGGGAGTGCTGTAAGCCTCTAATAAGGTGAGAAGAAGGGACATTTAGCACATCTGCACCATAACCCTAACTTTCACCTTTCTTCTCTTTCAAATGTTGTGAAGTCTGGTTCTGCCTCTGATTGCCAGCTGCTCACAGCTGATTTCAGAGCAGTTCCCTGCACTGGAGCCTTCCTATAGGGGAGAGATGTCCTATCTGTCTGTGTAATCTATATATATATTGTGTGTGTGTGTGTGTGTGTGTGTGTGTGTGTGTGTGTGTGTGTGTGTATATATATATATATACAGCCACACACATGTATACATATATAAATACAATTATGAGGGCTTCTGAAAGAAAAGAGAAAGCTCTTTCTAAAAAAGTTGAAACATAATTCATATTTTTATATACAAGAATACAACAGGATTTATCTTAGCTCCACATCTCAGCTCTGTTTTAATACAGTACCATAGGTGTGGTACTGTATTAAACAGGAACTAGTGACTTGTGGCGGGCCTGGAATTTCAGTGTCTGAAAAATGAAAGTGGAGGGTCAGGAATTAAGCTAAACAAATGTGCTGAATGCCTCTGTTACTGTGATTATTTGGGTCATTCAGCACCTATTTCAGTATTTGTTAGAACTGTGATTAACCCAAGATATTTGAATCAGGTTTGCTGACATGATAGGATACACTATTTGCTCTAGTCTACAACTCACAGTCGATTGTGGTGAACACCTTATCAGTACCTCTTTACAGTAACGTGAGCATGACAAATGTGAAGCCCCCTAGAAGGAAGTCACTGCTGATCAAGATTGAGGTGAATTTTCAGGGCAGTGAAAGGATACTTGCACTGTACCTCTTTTGTACATCGAAGACTTCACAGGCTCCAGGGCTGTCTGCCATAACTTTCTAAAGCACTGAGGGTATGTCTACACAACAAAGAAAACCCCACGGCTGGCCCATGCCAGCCAAATTGGGCTCATGGAGCTCGGGCTGCAGGGCTGTTTCACTGCTGTGTAGACTTCCGGGCTTGGCTGGAGCGTGGCCTCTAGGACCCTGTGGGGTGGGAAAGTCCCAAAGCTTGTACTTTAAAAATGATATTGTGCGTTTTGGATTTTTTCATATTGAATTCATTCTTCATTTGAGAAGCATTATGTTTGCAAATTGAAAGAGACTGTAATTGGTCTATAATAAACTGAAGTCATGGTTTAAAAAATGTGAAACACAATGACTCTTTGTTTACTTTATAGAACACTTTACCTGCATTGTAAAGGTGCTGTTTACATTATTGTATACCCAAGCCCTGGCAGCATTTTCTGTAAAATGCAGCGCTGAAGACAGGGTGGCATGGAAGAACTCAGGAGCTCTGAAAAAGGTTGGTCAGTTTACTAAAAGCTATATATTGATAAGATTGTTTATTAAATTTATGAAGCATTTATTAGTATATTATATCACTTCAATGGTGAACTTAATGTAGAATAGATGTGGCTTAGCATCATGAGAATTTCATCTCTGGTTCAACTACTGTGCAAGTAACAAGTGAATCAGATTTGTTTCATTTTAGCTTAATCTCAGTGGACTGTACTACACATTTTGGCATAAGTAATTATCTTCGTAATATATCAAAGTTCTAATATTGTTATACTATAGATTTGCAGAGTTGTGCTTAAAAGCTTACATACTGCCTCTATATCTAGTGATGTAAGTCCCTCACTGACAGGAGCACTAAAATCTACATAAGTGCTAATAAAAATATTTCAAATAGTATTTTAATTTTACACCTTAGTCCTGCTTTGCATTTTTTTAAAAATCCATGTATGGATTGGTTTACTACATTTTTGGTTAATATATGATGGTGTCAATATGTTGTTGCCAGGATAGGCAAATTTTTAAGGTGACCTGTCCAAAGTCAACTTCGTTCTCAAAATTGGTTATTGGAAATTGTTAATTAACTGTTGGAACAGAAAGAAAATTCTTCATTAGGTCCAACCATGGTACGAATGGTCATTCCCCCAGTGCAGAAGATTCCGTTCGTGAGAAGCAGAAGAATAAAGTCCTGCCTATTCTTTTCTGTGTGTGTAATTTTGTGTGTTTGAATGATAGTGGAAATCAGATAAAGACACTTACATGAAGAGGTTTTGGAAGTTTCACAGTGTGCCATTGATAAAGAACTGATTGATAGACTGAGAATAAGATTTTTTTTTAAATTGATTCTTTAGCTAGTTATAATGGAATAGAATAGAATATTCCTCTCACTGTAAAATTGAAGTCCTGTTAGATGGGCCAGATATCAGTCTAATATACTCATTTCAGTAAATAAAAAAGCAAGTTGTCTGCAAAGAAAATATGGAATTTTCTAGTTTTGTTCATATTTCTTAATCACTAGCCATGTGCAATCCCCTCAAAATACAATATGTGATGCACAACTGACTAAGGAACCAGAGGAGGAATTTAGCAATATTGTGGGCCAGGCAGGTAATCCTCCCTCCTGCCATTGGTAGTATTTAAGAGGAAACTGAGATACCTGGCCTCCTTTTCCCATGTAATCACAAATTGGCCATGCTTGTCAGCACATACACCTACAGTTTTTAAGTGCAAGTTGGTAGTTTGTCCAGAGGGGGCTAAGTAACGAAATTTAGTTTTGTCTGTATGTGCTATTCGGTGTTTGAGGCTACTGTGCAATGGGATGGATGCTGCATTATTGTTAAATAAATGTTTTTCCATAGGATACTGTCATAAGAGTTCAATTTCAAACCCACAATTTTAGCATGAGATCTGTGCACTTTTTTGTTTATCTAAATGAGACCTAAGTGACAGACAGTTTTACAGGTGTAAATCTGTGACACAGAGTGCTTGAAAGCGCTGCCAGTTTATATTCTTTCGCAATCAATTTGATAAATGTAGGCAGCTTTTATTTATCCTTCATAAAATGCTAGTAGAATGGGTCAAGTTTTATCTGAATATACATTTTAAATGTTTCAACAGCTAGCCACAATGAAATATTTTATTGTATGAAAATAGAGAATGATGGCATACTGTAGTCAGGTTTGCTACATGCTAAGACTTTTTCTCTCTAGCAGAATAATAGCTTTTTTTGCACATAAGGCAGTTTGTGCCTTAGGGTTGCAAATTATGTTCATGGATCAGCAAATGGATTTATGAAGTAGCAGAGTTTTTTTCATCTTAAAGGCACTCAGAATCACAAGTGGTGAAACCTCTTGACATATGTAGCTAAATATGCATTGGTAGCATATTTTTGTATTCTAGGAAGAAAAACTGGCATTTTCATTGGCATGGCTGTCGCTGACAGATGTTAACATTGTTATGTGGGTAGTAGTTTTACATTATATGACACCCTGTTGTTGAAGGCTGTTCGTGGTTTGTGTAGGTAAATCAAAGTGAATGGTAACTGAAAGTCTGTCAATTCAAGAAGGTTGACATATCCTCCCCCACCCCCCGGTACAGAGAGCCCACTGACGGCTTCATACGCCATTTTAGGTAAAGCGTGAGAGAGGCAGAGAACTACCCACTGGACACAGAATCCAACCTGCACCCTTCAGCAGACATAGTCCAATAGTGGCAATTGAAGCATCCCTGGTAGCTCCTGACAGCAGCCTGCCTTCTCTGCCTGTTTCTGGCGGATGCCTTAGTACAGCTGGCATGTGTACAGGGATACAGGTTCAGGTAGTAGCTCAATGTCAAGTTAGTTTTCTTTATTCCTTTTCGTACTCAGATCAGCCATGAGATTACCTGAAACCCAGCCCAGTGAAGCCCTAATCACTCTGCAAGCTGTATGTAGCCTTTTGGTGACTGGAGGAATAAGGAAGAAGTAGTAGTGAGGAGGGAGCAAAAGAAAAAAGATTTTGAGAGAAAGACCAGGGTTAAGAATAGATGGAAATAATAGATAAGAGTGTAAATGGGCAGAAGAAAGGACATATAGTGGTACTGAGCGTCGTGGAGAGATGGAACACGGGGTGAAAAGAGAAACATCTCTTTACCAAATCATTACAAGAGGAGCCTCCAACAAAAAAGATTGGAGACCATTGGCTTAGAGCTAAGGGCCTAAATGCGGAAAAGGGATTTGGCCTGGCCCCTGCGGTGAATTTCACCCTCAGTGAGGAGTTTAAACTCACAGAAAGAGAGGATTAACCTTGTTGTACATTAGGGAAATGAATGTCAGTTTTTATACAGCATTGTATGGTAGAGCTTATATATATTACAGCCCACTTCATTTGTTTTGGTATTTTTAAAAAATAATCGTCCTGGTAACATTTTGTCTTTTTCTGTTGATCATGTTTATACTTTTCTCACATGAACTAAAGTTTGTATCTAATATTGTTTCTTCTTGTGGGTATTTTTGTGTAATTTCAAGGAAGACATTTATGGAAATATGCTGCTTATTTCTCATGAGTTTCTGTAATTATTAGCTTTCTTGACACATAATTATTATGACACAAAGCTAAGTGGCTGATTAAAAAAATAAATTCCACTGAACAATTTTTCCCTGTCTGTATAAATGTTACCCATTCTCTACATAGCATTAAATTTTTGATAGCTTCTTTCTCATTCAGTATATTTAAATTGCAAGCCTTTCTTGGTTCAGTTTAATTAATGCATTATAGCAAATTACAGTCTCAAAACTGCCACTTAACCTCACTGTATATGCTAAATATATTCCATCTGAATTGTATTTGGTTTTGGTAGCTTTTCACTATCCAAATATTGTTTCAATTTCTACATCCTGTGTATTGTTATGCAGTATGTATTGGTGCTTAAAACATCACCCTTCCAATATCATATGTACCTCTTCTCTTTGAGTCAGAATGTGTGTGTTGCTTTAAAGGAAATATATTTCACCTTTGCAGCCTCTATAGAAACAATTTTCTCCTTATTTTGTATGACTGATGCAATTTGAGTCTGCCTTTTTCTTTATTCACAGAATACATCCAATGGAGAAAAGTCTTGGGAAGCATTACTGAGTCATGTGATTTCTGAGCTCTCTAAAGGGAAGATGTTTGAGGAAGGAGAAACTGAAGAATTAGCAATGGTATTTTTTTACAGTTTTGTTTAGGAAATTTTAACAGGTTTACAAATCATTACCATGTAAATAGAAACAAAATGAGCTTTTGTTTGTTTTGGAAATATTATGCAGTTATATAGTCATTAAATCTTTGTTTCGCAGGGTGCTAACAAATTACACTGAGCCTCTTTAGACCACTCATGATGTGTTATTTCTGGTGATTTTATTAAATTGAATGAAACTACTGACTCGATCAAACCAGGCATGTCTATAAATGTTAATAATCAAATATTGGACATGTGTGCTTTTTTTTTTCCTTCAGAGAATGTATTTTGTCTGAATAGTGAATTGAATGGTAAAAAAAAAAATCTAAGCATCTATTGTCGTCTGTCTATTTTGCTAGGTGCCTAGTTGATGTGTTAATTTTTCCATAACATCTACCACTCGTATTTTTTTTAATCATTCCTCTAGTGTTGAACTATTTTTCTTTTTCCAGTGGGAGGTTATTAGTAATCTAGTGGCTAGTAGCAGATGATATTAATTTGGGTGTGACCACTTCTGCTAGGAAGCCCCAGGAGGATTACCAAAGGATCCTTTGGTAATAAATATTCAGCAATTTGTAATATTTGGTTACAAATCACGTCCCCATATTCTCTAATGACTGGACATGTCCACCATATGCATAAAATCTCTCACTATAGTTTTTTCAATATTTATCTCCATTCAATCTATATACATATTTTAATCTGACTGGCATGAGAACCATTGAAATGGTATCTTGAAGATACTTTCTTTTTTTGTGTTACAGACTGATAAAGGTCCTCTTTTTCAGATCAAAGCCCATTCCTCTGGGGAAATTTGTCTAGCCAAATCCTTTTCCCACCATGTCCTATATGGACATTTTTTGTTCGGGAAGTTGTCTGAAAAGATTGAAATTAAATTAGTTATTTTTTTTTGTTTCTTAACTGACCAGAAGCCTTTTATACATAAAGCCAACTTTAACAAAACAGCTTTTTGAGAGAGAAAATGCCTAACTGGAAGGTGCTATATCCAAGATTTGTTTGTAACAAAATCATTTGAGATTATTAGTGAACTGTTAGCCTTTGGAATGTAGAATTTGGAAAGCAGAATTTAATAACCTCTCTTTCCACTCTAGGTTAGCTCTAGTGTTTGGTCTCCTGAGTCAATAGAGTGTTATCTGCAGCAGTTCTGCCTGCCTTTCCTCAGGATCACCTGCCTTCTTCAACATCATCTTTTTGGAGGGGATTTACCCAGTTGTCAGGTACAAGGGAGGGTGGCGGGAAATGACACTGTTTTTTTTCTGTTGAAAGTTTTATATAATATAATTGAAACATGTATTACTCCACCCCCAAATGAGAAAAGGGCCAACATTTTTGTATTATTTAGAGCAGATATTTGTTTAGCTGTAACATTGCTTCATGTCTGACACCGTGAAAGACTTCAGATACACTGTAAGAATCTAGATGTTTTACTATATTTCACATATTTTTGTAGAAAGTGTCATGGCAAGAAGAACTGCTAACTTTGCAATATAATATGTGCCAGATACTTCCTCCTTTTCATTTTCATAACTCCCAGAGAAGCCCACAGGAGGTTATGTGACAGAAGGGTTTCAGAATTGGCTCTTTTGCATGGAAAAGACAAAATATAGAGTGAAATCACTGGCCGTGGTGTAACTTTATTTTGTGTACATTTATGCTAAAAATTAACCCAACTCCCTCCCTAGAATGTTTATTCTTAACCGCCACAGAATTTTCTTCTTTGTGCAAGTAACGTTAAAAACAATTCCGTCAAGAATTAAGAGATACTGTATTTGAATATGCTAGCCCAGGCCACTTTAATTCTGGCATTTCCTAACTTTTGAGTGTTTAACTTTGCAACCTTAATAAAGTTATTTTATTTTGTGAGTGGGTGGATGGGTGTGTGTGTGTGTGTGTGTGTGTGTGTGTGTGTGTGTGTGTGTGTAATAAAACATAAATTTCCAAGTTATTTTTAAGATCAGATAATTTTTTTGATAGAGATTTGAGTGTTGAGACAGTATGGCTTAGTAAATGGGGATAGGGAGTTCATTTTGTGCATAGGGAAATTGAGATAGGGAAAATGTATTTTTCATTTATAGTAATATTCCATCTCAAAGGTATGTCTGACAATCCTGTGTGTGTGGGAGGGTCTTCTTCCCTCAGAAGTTTATCTGCTTCCAGCAGCTGGCACTGTGACCTGCCAACCACCTGTTCCTCAAACTTCTGGCTTCTAGTCAAGGGAAATCAGTAGTAATTAGTGATCCTGCCTTTGTTTGTGTCCTCTTCCTATTGTGAAGTCTTCTCATAGAACTGGGTTTTTGATCAAATGTATCTTACTTCTTGCTGACAGGATAACTTCAGGACTCTTTTATGGGCTTAGTTTAATTGGCTTTACTTCCACAGCACAGGGATCTCCTCTTCACCGTGTAGCTTATTAACATGAACTCAGCAGCTGGAGAGACCTGCTGTATGACAAAAGGAGTGCCTCTACTTTTCCTGCAATACTTGTCCTTGCAGTATGTATGCATAAAGAGAGAGGTTCAGGGCCCCATAGAAGGAGGCTTAGGGAGCGTCCACATCCGTCCAAGCTCTTCCAGAGGAATACTGCCCGAGGAGAGCAGTCCCCTGCATAGTCACAGCAACCATTCAATGTGAACTTGAAGGCCAATGGGAGAAAATACCTATCAAGAACTCCTTGCTTTAAAGAAATTTCTCCAAAATGAATTCATTTGTTTCACAGTCTGGCTTCCTGAGTCTGTCTGAATTGATAGCACTAGTCTGCTTCTAAAATAATCAGAATGACTTCTGAGGCCCATCTATAAAAGGGCCAGGTAAATTTGAGACTGTGAATTTGAATTTGAAATCTGCTGAAAGTTATTATAGACAAGTAGAGAAGGAGAATGAACCAGCAAAAGGTTAAAAAAAAACAAAAACTAAAGACAACAACCAAAACCCAAAACTATTTGCATCATGATCATTTAAAGTGGATGCAGCAATGGCAACACCTGCAAAGGATGCCATAATTGAGCAGGCAGGAGACTTCTTCTCCAGAAGTGGAACACACACACAATTGTTATTGGCGTTAATATGGAACTATATATCCTTCCTCTGCATCCTCATCATGATTCACTTGGGTTAACATACTTCCAAGATGCTTCCCACAATATTCTCTTAGGGTGAAAATGTTATTAGCCAAACAAGTCAGGGTGGTTGTGCCCATGGACCCACTGAGACACCCCACTAGTTCAGTTGCAGTCAAAACATCTTTGCATGGCTGTCAGTCTGAAAAAACTAACTGATCTTGGAGGACAAATGAGTGCATGAAATATCTCACGTTCCAGATGTAGAGGCTCTTGTCAAGCCTTACGTCTCTCTTTGGGGACTTCCTGACCAGTCAACTTGAAAAAGGTGCATATTCACACCCAGATTAAACTGGGATACAAAAATATCTGATACCCATTACCATCACCTTTTTCACTTACTGTTTCAGTTTTTACTTACCGTATATACTCGTTCATTAGTCCGTTCGTTTATAAGCTGACCCCCCAAGATGGATAGATAAAAATAGCAAAAACTGTATGACCCTTTCATAAGCCGACCCTATATTTCAAGGGTTGGCAAAGTTTGGCTCCTGGCCCGTTAGGGTAAGCCGCTAGCGGGCTGGACGTTTTGTTTACCACAGCGTTGTTTACCACATGCCTGCAGACGCTCCAGGTAAACAAAATGATAATGTATTAGTATTCAATTCAATGATTCCATAGAGTTTAAAATCATCAAATTTTGGTGTAGACCCATTGATAAGCTGACCCCCGCTGTTTGATGCGTCACTTTTTTACCAAAAATATTCAGTTTATGAACGAGTATATACGGTACTTTTTCACTTACTGTTTGAGTGTTTACCCAGATGCTGATTACACTGACAACCCACCTTTGAGCACAAAGGTACAGATTTTTACAGAGGTGTATTTTTGGACGATGATCTCACCAGTGACTGAGGCTGCAGCCTGTCTGCAGCACCAACCAATTTTGTGATTAGACTTCAGGAAGAGCGCCTGTCTGTTCCTACCCCAGCTAAGAGTGTTGATTGTATCCATTCTTTTGAAAAGTATTTCTGTCACAGAAGAAATTTGGTCAGAGAGTCCAGTCCCCAAATATAGAACAGGACCCATTCCATCCAATCCCTGCTAAAACTTCCTGATTCCTTTCCTCCCGATTCTTAAACTTGCTGCTAACTATTAGCCAGTTCTGGGGTAGTGTTTCTACAGTTAGGTGAGTGAGCTGTTCTGAGGTGGGCGTGTTCTAATGCTCTACCAGTATATCCCCTAAGGAAGATTTCCCATTAACACTTACAGAATTTCAGATGTACTGTTGGCAGAAAAGATATTTGCGGGTAAGGAAAAAAATTGTCATCTTTTCATCATAAAAAAATTGATCGAATCCCAGTAATGGCCAGAGAGATCTTAGGATTTTTCCCTATTTTTCCCTTTTCATTTATTTCATTTGAAATGAATATGAAAATACTGTAGGATTTAGGACTCTACAGGAGTTTACAGCTTAAATGGTAATTGCTTTTAGGAAAGTGGTTGTTCCAAGCTAAACTCTAATGAATGAGTCTGAAGCAGTTACATGCCTAGAGTCAAGAATTGCTGGATATTCCCCAGCACATTATCTATGGCAGAATAGGATTGGAGTGATTATCACAATTGCAATAAAACTTAATTCAGCTGTACTTCAGTAAACTACAAAACTGCATTAACACAGGATTCCCTGTCTTGCAGTTAACTGAAATACAGATCCATCCATGAGGTGCTGCTGTGCAGGGGCTTGAGGCCACTTCAGATGATGCTACATTTCCTTTGCTCTGGCTCTCGGCAAATCCTCAGACAGGGTTCTTACAATGCCTAATGCTGCTGATGATCTTCTCCACGCTTCTTTCATGCTTCCCGATGGAATTTAGATACCCAAATTGGTGGGAGGGGTGAGATCTGGGCCAGGCTTTTTCCCTGCTTGAGGTGGCACTCCTTATCTCTGGCCACCTTGGGAGTTGCATGAAACCCGAGTAGCCATTTCAGCGGTCATTGATTCTACTGGAGGAGTAGGAGGAGGTCTTTAAATAGCCTGGTACCACCTTTTTTCTTTGCAGTGGTGGTGTTTAAAACAATTGCCATGTATTTCCTGGAAGAGAATAAACCCAGATGTTGGCCGGCTCCCTGTGCTAAAAGGAAGATAGAAAAAGAGCAGTTCTGCTCCTCCCCTATCCTTTCCAGTGAGGAGTAGGAAGGATAGAGTTGTGGGCCAGCCTTGTCTGCAACTCATTTCACCCTTTCTCCTATTCTTTTTCTAGTCTACCCTAGTCATTCTATATTCTATTGCCCTTCAATTTTTATTAACTCAGTAGATCTTGACCTTATCCCACCACTCTCTTCTGGCAATGGTCTCCTAAATCAGTCCTTCTCCACAGTATTGCCACTAATAGCTGAGAGACCCTTTCCTTCTGCAGCTCTCGATGATGGGAGCCGTCTTTCTGTATTTCTCTTCTTGATGAGTCTCCATATTTCTCAAAACTCATTTTTAAAATATATTCGTTGTCTGTTCCTTTTTTCTTCTGCAAGTGGACAAACTCAATCTCTAGCTGGATGGGTTTTTGCTTACTATGTACTTGAACTGACGCAAGTGGCCAATTAAATTAGAAAAGTGATAGGAACAGGGGTGTCCTTCTCTTCAGACCAGCTATTCTCATGGTCCTACTAGGTTTACGTTATAGTCAAAAGATGGTCTTTCCACTTCACGTACATACTCCCATGTTCAAGATGGAGTCATCCTGGACAGTCTTACTAGCCACCACCCCAAAAAACTACTAGCATCCATCGGACTACAGTATACACATTTGACTGTAGGTATTTAATGCTCCCCAGCACCAGCAATAACTCCTTTTCTGCCATAGCAACCAGCACCTACTTAAACAGATTATGGGGGGCAGAAGTTTAGTTATTTAAAGGACATAGGCACTAGGAAGGAAAAGGGAGAAATAACATAGCATAGTAAAAGGGAAATAATTAGGAGTGATGGTAAGAAATTAAATGAAAAATTTAGTATGACTAGAATATATCAAGGAGATGTATTAGACAGTAAAATGATCTCCATAGAAAAAGTATTAGAACCCTTCTTGTTGCATTTTAAAACTAGACTGGACAAAACATTGTTATCTGCTTTGCATTTACTAATCTTTCATTGGCAGGGGATCCTAGTAAATAGGTCTCTTCTATCCATATATTTTGCCAGTTGATCAAGTATGTTTGCCCTGTATCTCTTGCAACTTTCACCCCATAATTCTGCAGTGAATCTTGTCTTGCCTTAGAACTTGATGGCTCTCAGACATTTCATTCATACCCATTTGGAAACGATCCTAATTTCATTCAGTGTATATTTTCCTGATCTTGTTTCTGTCATCCATCTCCTGTTCTATTTTACAAATTAATATGTGTATTTGTAGTATCTTTTCTGTCAATCAGTTATACTCTATATTTGTTAAAAGCTGTATGTCTCCTTTGCTGATTTCTATTGTTCCAATGAAAAATGTGATAATCTTTGTCTTAATCTTTTGTGCAAGCTCCTTTACTTTCTCTTACTTAAATTTTCTTTCCATTTTTACACTCCCTTATCGTCATTCTATAATTTGTCCTGTCATCATCTGTCATTTAATACTGTGCAGCCTCTTCTCTCTCACCCTTGATTACTCTGCTTATCTTTATCCAAATTGGTCTTTTTTATTTTTATTATTATTATTATTATTCCTAATCATATACTTTTTGCTGGCTGGCATGCATCTTGGGCATACTGTAATTCATTTATGAATACTTCACATTTTTTTTTCTTTCAGGTCCTTTCCCTGTATTGTTTTATCCCATTCATTTCATCCCTGTATTACCAATGTGCTCTGAATAAATTTATAGCCTTATTTTATGTTTTCTTCCTTTTCTCTAATTATCAATTTAGGCTTCAGTTCTAAACATGTATGTATGTGCTTAACTTTAAGCATGTAAGTAGTTCCATTGAAATCTGTAGGACTACTCATGTTTAAAATTAAGCACATGTGTGTTTGTAGCATTGGAGCCCTACACCGGTTTATCTGCCTCTCAGATATATCACCAAAATAATCTTAAAACCTGTTCTGTATTTGTAGAGAATACAGTATTTCCATTCAAACTAGACTTCAGTCTTAGGTCTGTGAAGTGTAAGCTAACATTTTATGGGCTTCATTCTCCACTTCACCCAAGTTCAGGGACAGCTTTAACTTGCACCTCTGATGTAAGGTCCCTCAAGGATTTTACACCACTGAAGAATCAGGTGTAGCAGAGCCTCACTCTGCCATGCTCCCTCCCAGTCACTTACATATTCGTTGATATGGAATTGATACATACAGTGCTGTGCTTTGAGTGTATAATACAAAATGATCAAGTCTTTCTTGTTTCATGTCTAAAAGGAAGATGAAGAATTTACAGTTCTTACAAACTGCCTGGGTCTATTACCATCATCTTTTCAGTCACCACATCAATTCACCAGTGCCTCTTGCCTTGAATGGCCAGTGCCAGCATTTAATATGATATCACAGTGGTGCTTAGAATTGGCTTCATTTGCAGACAGACATGCAGAACAAGTGAAGGTACGTAAAAAAATTTGCACCCCTCCCCCCCCATACAGTGCTGATGTGTAAGAATGGAATTCCTTGAATCTAGTTATGCTGTGTGTGTATGTGTAATGCTGTGTTTTAAATTTATCATGACAAAATAAGCAGGCATAGTTGAACCCCCAATATGTGTGTTTTGTGCTTGCATCTGTTTCACTTGCATATTTTGCAGGTACAATTTTGTTTTGAAAACTTGAACCCTAATGGTAATAACAAAACGTTCTTGCCCTTAGTAGATCTGATTCATTCGATAGACCATTGAGCCATGGTCATAAAACTATTGATATCGTTTTTATGTTTGAAAAAGAACACTGCTGTTTTACTGTATTTTCCAAATAAGACCTCTTTCAGTTTTTATAACAAACTCTTGTGAACAGAACAGTAATTTGTAAGAAAGATCCTCACACATATGTGCCCTTAAGTGGGTAACCTGCAAAAAATGGAATAGATTCAACTGTAATGTATTATTGGCTCTTTAAAAATTTTAGGCAAAGTTTTTCAAAAAATAAGAGGGTAAAGTTAGACTCTGAAACTAATATTTAGGCACCAGTCTGATTTTTAAATGTACTGAGTACATTGACCTCAGAGGGAATAGCAATTCCCATCAACTTAACTGGGAATTGTTGAGTGCTCAGTATGTTTGAAAATCAAGCAAGTTCCTAGACTTCAGTTTCAGAGCCTAACTTTACCCTACTGTTTTTGGCCCCAAATTTCAGAACAAGTAGCAGCTTTGCCTGTCCATGCTAGGTGCAGCTATGTCACTGGCTGTCCACTAATGGCTATAATCAGGGCAAATCCGCAGTGTAAACAAGACTTAAGGCCCATGTTTTACCTGTGAAGTTTGTTGCCTTTAGAAGGTGTAATGCATTGTGCCCTGAGGAAAGGCAGTCCGTATCAGTTTGTAACCTTACTAGAGCAATTTATGAGTATGCTGAGCTCCTTGAGGCAAGAAGCATGTTGCTCTTGAGTGATGCTCTCTGGCTGAAGTCTTAATGCAGCATTAATAGGATCCATAGGAAGCCACGTCTAGTCGTCTTCAGCCAAAAGGCATTTAAAGGACACTTTGGAGCTTGTGTGGAATGCAGTAGAAAGAATGGGCCATCTCAAAGAGCACATTTCCCTCCTTTAAATAAAATTCTGATGTTTACATTTTGTAGTTTGTAGCCTGATTTTGGGTGTGTTAGTAATGTTGATTTAATTTATTCACTTAATTTAATTTTATTTAATTCTTAATAATATTAATATAATAATTATGATGGATATTAATTAGTATGGGTTTAGGCTCGCCAATTTGATCAGAAGATAAAAGTTTGTCCTGAATCAGGCTTCACAGAGTTTATAAAAGGACCTTCGGGGGTATGACAGGAAGCTTACACTGAGACAGATATAGTCATAAAGACCTTTTATTAAAATCAATGAAATAGTAAGCAAATGGTAAAACAGTTAGAATTACAGCGTTGCAATTGTACTACTGTTATTCAAGAGACACATATGATAATACAATATTATGTGCTGCAAACTTTGGTTAATACTCACACTTTATTTTAATAACCTAGTGTTGGAAGATACAGGACCCCGCCTCTGGCGGTTCCGGCTTCACAGCTCCAGCAGAGGAAACTGATGCAAAGAGCTGTCAAAGCTGTTTACTTTCTAACTTAACTTAATAAACCTTAAACTGAAATAAAGTGTAGGGAAACCAAGCTTAGCCTAGTCCCCTTAAAACTTAGTTTGAAAAGAAAAAAAGTATGGCCTATTAATAGTTAATTAATAGCCGTCATAGATGGGTAGCATCGATGCGTTGTTGAAGATGGAGACAATGAAGAGTAGATTGCCTCCAAAATGGTGAGATGAATCGCCTTTTTATAGGGCATTGGTCGGAAATCCTTCCTTGTATGGATGACAGGTATGTACGCACTTGTGATTTACTTGTTAAGTCTGTGGGTACAACTTTGAAAAATCCCCTTTGCCATTCTTCATTGTCTATTGGGTTAGGTAAAAGGTCTTTAGATATCTGCGTGGGTGTTTTATCTTTTTGGGTCACCTTTACTTTTTTGGGTAAAGGATCACAGCTTGCCCCGGATGCTGATTATGTTTTAATAGGGCTACTGTTTCATTAAAAGTTTTTTTTCCTATCCTATACTCAGGTGGCAAATTACTCCACAGTGCTCGATTTACTCTGAGTTGTTAGGGCTACAAGTTCTAAAGTTCTCACAGCACAGATAAATATACATACAACACTGATGAATGTTTCTATCATTTTCTTTTTAGGTTTTGCTTATACAGGAGCCTAAGTGGGACTTGCCATGTCTCCTTCAGTTGCCTGAAAATTATAATACCATCTTCCAGTATTATCACAGAAAGACTTGTACTGTCTGTACCAAGGTTCCTAAAGATCCTGCTGTTTGTCTAGTTTGTGGTACTTTTGTATGCTTGAAAGGACTTTGCTGCAAACAACAGAGTTACTGTGAATGTGTACTGGTAAGAGAGAATTCTACAATAAGAGAATTTCAAACTACTGTAGCTTTATTTCCATTTTTAAATTAAAAAAAAATCATGCTAAGAAGTTCTGCGTTCCTTTCTCAGCTCTGATAGTTTTCATTTCCAAACATGTTTTAATTAAATTTTTAGTCTGCCCCCTCACAGGAGACTTCTGGAGGAGGAGGCAGCCCTTAAGGTATTTGAACTTATCTCTAAGGCAACTTGAGTGAGAGAATATGTAGGTACTTCTCCCTCTAAGGGCCAGTCCTTACTTTCCTCGTTTGGACAGAAACTAGCCTTATTCTCCCTCCATGATGAAGGACAGTAAATGGTCTGCTCTGAGGCCAGTGCTAGTGTTACTAAATGGGTGGAACAGTTCTGTAAGTCAATGGCTGTCACCCACTCTCGCTCTGAAGTTCACATTTGCCATCTCTGCAAAGCTGGTTTGAGAAAAGAATCTTGTGATTGTTCCTGAATTAGTATATCCATGGTACTGACACAAGACTAGCCATTATAAAATTAGTATAAATATATTTAAAGAGAAACTATCACATGGTTTTTAAGTCCAAAAATCAGTTTAGTATTTAATTTTTATACCATCTGATAATTCATAGATGTTTTATTTAAATGTGAATGAAAACAAGTTTATTTTTAATTTCCTGTAGTGTGTTCATCCTAAACTTTTTAGCATTGTACTAGTGCAGGGAAGCTACAAAGTGAAACTGAACAGAAATAAAAGTAAAACTGAGTGTGGTTTATTTTACTTTTCTGAATGAAATGCAAAATGTAAACAACACAGATAATGATCTTTAATTTTTGTTTGATTCATCTGGTTTGTTGCTAATAACACCATTAAGAAAATGTTCTTGAAAATAGTTACTTTAAAAGACAGTGTTAAAAATCCTATGTTCAATCCCATGAAGTCTTAATATAAAACTTGAATTATTATAAAGCTCTACTAAGTTTCCCAACAAGGCTACAAATTGTGGTTATGATTTTTGTGTGTGTGTGTGATTTGTTTATTTGTGGCCGCTTGACCACTAGAAAGTTGACTGAGACCACAAACTCATTTCGCATAAGCCACAGAAGAGCCATCAGTCTTTACTGTTTTATCAATACTATCTTTAGATGCATATTCATATCAATAACTTAAAAATTAAAGTCTCCACATTTCATGAGTGTTCCTGTGAACTCCATGCTCTTTATTGTAGGAATATGTTTCCAGTATTAGAGAAAAGCAGAGGGGGGAGTCAGCACAGCTGGATTCTATTCTGAACCACCACTTTCTTGATGTGTAAACTTGAGCAGGTCACTTTGGCTATAGCTTTTAAAATTGGGCCTTAACTGCTGTGTTCTCAGTTTCCACGTTTCTGTGCCTCGTTTTCCCCACCTGTAAAATAAAGATAATTAAGGCTGCATTTTTGTCATGGGAGTTAGATTGTGATTTTAATATTTTAAAAATATATTCTTTACTCTTGAATTTTAGTGACTTTTTTATTTATTGGTGAGTGGATGTGGGTGGTTTCACTGAGGACTGAGTGCTGCCATGTTAAATCTTAGGCTGCACATGAGACAGAGAGAGCAGAAAGGGGCAGACCCGGGAACTCTGGGGTGGATTCTTCCCCATCCAGCATAAAATGCAAGAAAAAGGCTTAAATTGTGAAGAGTTTATAGTAGAATGGATTTGCAAATTTCATCCCTGAGATGGTAACTATTGTACTATACTCAAAGTTGGCTGCTGTTTTCACAGCGCAAGTAGAGTTCTAGTAATTTCCTCTAAAATGTTTTTTTTAAAGGTATTGGGGATTAAATGACACTTGACCTTTTAAAATTTTAAAATTATATTTCCATGAGTTACTCTTTTCAGCATGAGCTCTGCATGTGTTTATTCCTAAAAATTGCCATGATGAAAAAAACCCATAAGGATAATACTTATGCACCTTTCTGAAGTACTTGAAGTGACAGGTGCTTTATAAGTGGAAAATAGTATTATCTCCAATTCAGTCACAAAAAAATAATATGGTATGAGAAAAAATGATCAAACTTTAAAATAGTTGGACATAAGGACTACATTTGAGAGGTCATTTTTATGAAAATATACTATAGACAATAAAGGTATAAGACAAAAAATAGAATACTTTGCAATATTTAGATCATTAATTATATTTTAGTTCTGTGGTCATAAATTTCCTTTGTAGTAAAAATGTGTGGAAAGGGCTAAAATCTTCAAAATACAATTACAGAAATGAACTGCATAAAATAATATATATGTCATTCATGAACAATAAAAACATATTATTGTAACCAGGAGTTTCACCTTTTAAGAAGTCATTTTTTTTTTTTAATTGTGACCAGTGTAGATACTGTGAAGGGCAAGATGAGGAGCAATACACGAGTATGGCAACATCTGCAAATAGGAGTCCATCCTGTAGAGCAGTGTGCAGCAAAATACCCTGAGTACTTCATAATCTGAGAGAATCTCAAATTCTCACTGTTCACTAAAAAATAATATTTTGCCACAGCAAATTGTGCACTTCTGCTAGTAGCAAGTTAGAGATATTGTTGTGAACACTTTCACTCAGTTTTCTATAGTAACTTAGTTTTTCCCCAGGGTGGCATGTTGTTGTACTTCTGCTTTTCTTAGACAACATTCCCTTTTTGAGTTTGGAACCATCTTTTGCATGGAACTTCGTGTATATGTATTATGGCAACATATCATGTACGAGGTTTTGGCTTATTCATAAAATGTATGTTAGACTCTACTTTATCATGCAAATCCCTGGAAACATATAACCCTTAGTGTCTAAGTATACAGTAGAGGCAAGGATCAAATTGTTCCTTAGTAAGTGATGTGACTCTCATTCATATAAGTAGTGTGTTTGAAATAAAATGTTCTCTTTATTATAAAACTGTCAGCCATTAATAGGATATTTGTACTCTTCCCTCCCTAACCCCAAAATATAACTTCTAGCATTCCCAGAACTGTGGAGCTGGGACAGGAATATTTCTTCTGATCAATGCATCTGTAATCATCATCATTCGAGGCCATCGTTTCTGCCTTTGGGGTTCTGTTTATCTAGATGCACATGGTGAAGAAGACCGAGATCTTAGGTAACCTTTTAATAAAGCATGTTTTGATTTTGCTGCTTCATGTTTACAGTGTGTAATAAAACAGATACAGTAATTAACAAGTTCTCACTTCCTGAGTAGCACATATTTAGAAATGTAAATGTTGTCATTGTATTTGTTATATTATGCTAATTAGATTTATATAAATAAAATGATCTGGAACTTGTTTACTAAGAAATGGATTGTGCTACTTGCAAGGTGTACGTTGTGGTGCAGGAATTTCCTGCAGAATGTCAATTTGAGAAGGAGAGGCTTTGCCATCTCTGTGAATCCATATGGTGTGTAGGGTTGGGAGTTTTGTTCATGATGATGTTATTACAGAAATCTTGTTTGTTTCTAGAAGTTTGATTATTAGGAATATTGTTGAGGTTATAATGATATACGTGCAGAATGTAAGTAATATGAGTTTAGGGGATAAAGTAAGGATTGTGGCTATTCATCCTAGGTGGGCAATGGAGGAGAATGCTATGATATTTCATAGTTGGATTTGGTTTTGTCCGTTTCATCTGCCAATTAAAGTGGATGCCTGTCTTTGTCTTTAAGCACACATGCATTGAAATTCTTGACAAATAAACACCATAAAATAATGAACTAAGCGGTAAGACATTAATACCCGATAGCCCCTTCGTCTGGTGCATGGGGTCGCAGTGCCGCTCTGCCCAGGTTTTCAGGTGCCTGAGTGACATTCCAGACTGCTCGGGCAGCCACTCCTCTCCTGCATGTTCCTGATCAACCATATAGAGCCCTCTGTACACAGAGCACCACTTCTCTGCAGACCCACGGAGTGTGCTATAGTACCTAGACTGCTGCCCCACCGGCCTCTCCCACAGCTTTCCCTACAATATGGGCTATTGGGCATTAATGTCTTACCACTTAGTTCATTATTTTAAGGTGTTTATTTGTCAAGAGTTTCAATGCATGTGTGTTTTAAAACAAATGAAGACCGGCATCCTATAATATAAATATATACATATGTACACGGAAACTGAAAAGAAAAAAAATGCAAAAATCATTTAACTTCGCTGTTAGAACATTACTATTAACTTAGAGCCACCATATAAACATTTTCCATTTGTTTTTCACTATTAACTGTTGATTTTTTTTCTCTCCCTGTAGGCGTGGTAAACCTCTCTATATATGTAAGGAAAGATATAAGGTGCTTGAACAGCAGTGGGTATCTCATACCTTTGATCACATCAATAAAAGATGGGGACCACATTACAATGGATTGTAAACTATCACTATATTGTACCGTATCATCGCCTTACCATGAATGAATGCAACTTGACTGACAATAGCTTTAACTGAATGTGGGTTTAGCTCTTTCACAGGGAGGGCGAGGGGGGGAGTGAAACTATGCCATTATATGAAGTCTTTCAATAATTAGGTGCTTTTGGTACCAAATTAATGGTATGACAATTTAAAAATCCGTTCTGAATGGTGTGAAAAATCTAAATTCATTCAGTAGTCTCCTTTTGTTTTGTATTTTTAGAATTCCACTAATGATAAGAAGCACAAGTTGTACTTATACTTGTTTAGGGATGACAGGTCCCAGGAACTTATATTTCTCTGGGTGGAATTGAGTCATTTAGCATCTTCTGCTGAAACACTATATGTGTATTACATCTGCTAAACATACTGGATAGATTTTTCTTTGCCTTTCTTGTATTAATTTGAGATTTTTGCTTGATATCCAATTGTAATTATATAAAACACATGATTTGTGAGACTGTATAGTAACACTGGGTCTAAAATAGAACTTTAAAGAACATTTCACTTATTGTGAAAGGTCTATTGAAAGATTTCACGCATTGCTGAAAACCTTATTTATTCTCAGGAATTTCATAGATATTTTCCATGTATAAATGAAATAGCTGCGAATTAAGTAGCTTGCTATGAAAACAGAACACGTATTCTTTCTTATTTTTTCTTTTCCAGAAATGAAATTTGCCATTTCAGTTGAGTAAATTACTGGTGATAATATATATAGATGTTACTGTATGTACAAAATTTGTCAGACTTACAACATGGCAGGTTCTAATTACAACCCTGCCTGCCTTTCGTTGCCAACCAGATGCATGTTTCAGAATGATTGGATTGGAAACATGTGGGTTATCCTGCAAATAAAACATAATTTTGAATCTTTCATGTCAGCTCAAGAGGTTCATCTGTATTGTATTTGTGCAGAGTAATCAGTGCTCTTTCTGCTTGATTTCCTAAAAAGAAAAAAGCGCAATAGAGGTGGCCCTGGTGAATGAGCAATGCATCTGAATCCTCATTGGAAGAATGCCGAATAAACAGTTTATATTCAGAGGTCTTACAGATCCATGAGAATAGGCATGATTGGGCTAAACTCCACACTGTAAGTAGGTAGGGAAGATTACAGATAAATACTGGTATGTAATATATTGCTACTAAGCTTTTCTCTCAAATGAGTCAGACATTTGTTGGCTATTTCATACAGTACTATCAAGCAGTTCCTGGTACTATGGACTTTTCATAGCTTGTTATGTAAAATAAAATTTATATGTGTAAAATAAAAACATCTAATGCTAAAACCATGTGTACAAAATGAAAACAGATCCCTCTTTAAGGGTCTCACTGAAAGTCATTATCTAGTGAAAAGTGTATAGGGGAAATACAATGACCATACAGCAGTCAAGAGCAGTGGACAGACAAAAAAAATCCACTTAAAAAAAAAAATGTGATGCCCTGAGGGTTTTCCCCAAGATCTACAATTAAAATACATTATAATGGTGTGCTGTTTTTTATATATATATATTTCAAAAGCATTAGAATACTACTTGTAAGATTAGAATTATTCTGTTTCACCAACTGAATAGCTATGTCTTTTCCAAAATACTACTTTTTTAATATTGTATCATAAGTTCAGCCTGTAATATTTTTGCATTGCTCATAATGAATTATTAGGCCATTTTGTAAACGTGGTTGAAGAGCAAAAAGATTCTTTACATCTCCAGCACAACATTATTACAGGGCTCACGAACTTGAGTAATCTATAGTTTGAAACTCTGATGCTATATTTACAAGAGATAATGTCTCCAGAAATTGATTACTGTGTATTATTTAAAATAGAATGTTTTATGGTTGTGCATATGGATGTGAAGTAAAATTATTAGCCTTAACTTTAAAATCTGGGTATTTCATAGTGTTTATTTTGGTATTGGTGAATTAGTCACCAGTCAATTAAAAAAAGAAAAAAGCACTTGATTCAAGAATTTTACTTGAATATACATGCATGCTGCTAAACTAGAATTTTGATTTCCCCCATAACTTTTTAAAGCCTGCTATATTAAGCTTACTTTGAAAAATAACAGCTCCAAACTAGAGTGGTGGGTGTGGGTGTGTGCATTCTTCAAATGTACTGGTGTGGTATCCTGGCTGAATGATCATTTAAGTACAGTACATTACTGTAGCATTTAAATCACTTTATAACACATCAAAAGGTACAAAAATAGGAATACAGTAATCAACATTGTAAGATATGTTAATAAAAGTCTACTATCATTCTGTGTGTCAGTGGGCTTTTTTTTCCTCCACCTTAAGGATCCGAGGTATATTTGTTATTGAAATGCGTTCGGTGTCCAAATATTTATTTAATGCATTAATAGCATTCAAAAACATTATGTACATAAAGCAACTCTGGCATGTTTTATCTTTTTGGTCACTTAACTGGGGTGTGTGTGTGTGTGTGTGTGTGTGTGTGTGTGTGTGTGTGTGTGTGTGTGTGAGAGAGAGAGAGAGAGAGAGAGAGAGAGACAGATTACTAACTTTAATTCTTTTAATTTCATTTTGCTCTGAGTTATACCACTTAATGGTCCCTTATCTTAGTCCAAACTTTACCTCAGTCTGCTGTTATTTCACTGTTGCTATTGAAAACTGCTAACAATAAAAAGTCCAAATTAAGAAACCAAGATTTAGGGAAAATCATGTTTATTTGTTTTCGTTTGGTTTTAAGAAGAATTACCTCAAAGATAAATTTATCAGTGGAATTAAACTAGTAATGAATTTGATTTATTAAGCCTCTTTGAATCTTGAACAGGTGACAGTTATGCTCTGGTCAAAAACATTGCTTCACTTTACTATTACTAATCTAGGGTTACCATTCGTCCGGATTCCCCCAGACATGTCCGGCTTTTTTCAGTTAAAAATAGCGTCCGGGGGGAATTTGTCAATGTCCGGACTTTCCCCCCCTCCATGCAGAGTGTGTGCAGCTTACAGGGCAGCCGGCCGGATGGTGCCACTCACACGGGCTCCGGCAGCCAAAGCCCTTCCTCCACTTCCCCCGTCCTCTCTCCTGCAACTTGATACCACTCCCCTCCTCTCCCTCCCTCCCCCCGCCCTGCATTCACAGATCGCCGGCCGTCACCTCGGCCTCCGGCAGTCTGGAGCTCCGACCCTGCTCCCCTCCCCCACTGCCTGGGCCAGGGGTCAGAAAAGCGGCAGGGAGGTTCGGGGGGGGGGGGGGGGCGCTAGTCAAGAGACAGGGAGCAGGGGGAGGGTTGGATGGGTCAGGAGTTCGGGGGGGGCTGTCTGGGGGTTGGGGGTGTAAGGTTTTGGGCAGAGTACAGGTGGGGGGGGTCTCAGGAGGGGGCAGTTAGGGGACAAGGCACAGGGAGGCTTAGGTAGGGGGTGGGGTTCTGGAGGGCAGTTAGGAGCAGGGGTCCCAGGAGGGGGCAGTCAGGGGACAAGGAGCGGAGGGGGGTGTTTGGGAGTTCTGGGGGGGGCTGTCAGGGGGCAGGAGTGGGGAGAGGGATCGGAGCAGTCAGGGGACAGGGAGCAGAGGGGTTTAGATGGGTCGGGAGTTTTGGGGGGGGCTGTCAGGGGGTGGGGAGTGGTTGGATGGGGCGTGGGAGTCCCAGGGGTCTGTCTGGGGGTGGGGGTGTGGATAAGGGTTGGGGCAGTCAGGGGACAGGTAGGGGGTAGAGTCCTAGGGGGCCAGTTAGGATGTGGGGAAGGTCTCAGGAGGAGGCAGTCAGGGGACAAGGAGCAGGGAGGCTTAGGTAGGGGGTGGAGTCCTGGGGGGCAGTTAGGGGCAGGGGTCCCAGGAGGGGGCAGTCAGGGGACAAGGCGTGGGGGGGAGGGTTGCGGGTTCTGTGGGGGCAGGAAGTGGGAGGGAGTGGAAGGGGCTAGGGCGGGGCTCCTCCCGTCCTCTTTTTTGATTGTTGAAATATGGTAACCCTAACCTGGTTTTTATCCTCTCTGTGGTTGTGCATGGGTGGTTTATTGAGAAGGTTCTAATGAAGCAATTCCACCCACACCTTGGTTCTTACTATTTGGTTGTCTGTCTCCATTCTGTCTTCTGCTCAGTGTCCTGCATTAACATTATAAAATGGTTTTGGTGGAACCAGATGTCGCCATTGCTGGCTCTACGGAGGGTCAGGTATGTGTGTCACCATTCTTTAGTGAGGTCTGGTTATAACTTTGGTAGGGACCAGATCTTAGTGTGCGTGTGTGTAAAATACTGAATTTGCAGTATGCTATGGTGTAGGAATATAAGATGAAGACTGATGTTTTGGTTTTAATGGTTATTTTTAATTGTAATTTCTTTTGTTCGCACATTCACTTTTATTACATTTTAATTTGTACTGTCTCTTATCACTTTCTTACATTCCACAGATTGTGTGTAATATGCTTTACATATTAAATATGCCTGCTCCTTTAAATAATGTTTGAGAAAGTAAAATTGACTGTTTGTTCTATTGTTAAATTGTGACAGTTTCAAAAAATTAATCTAATTATCCTCCAAACATCACTATGTGATGTCTGCACTAGCATCACACAGGGAAATGTTTTTCAAAACAGGTATTTTTTTTTTTTAACATTTTAAAATGAACCTTTATAGCCCTACTTAAATGTATTCAAAATGAGTCCATATAAGAGTATCATTTGGAAAGCTATTTTCTATAATTTTACCTCTTGATGCAGTGAATGGTCATCTTTTAATTTGTGAAAATTGGAACAGACTCCATGGAAACCCTCACATCTCTGAATAATTTACTACCCAATAAACAACTTATTATCCATTTTGTATTTTATCTCTGGTATGTACCAAATTGCTAGTAAACCTTTCTTACTAGTCAAGTGTGAAAACAGATGTTTATGAGCTGGAACCTACAATGTTTTTCTCTGCTCCATCACCCCACCCTCACAAAGCATGAATTTTCTTTGAGAAATGTATTTCCCTGTAAAGCCTAGACTGAAGCAATGGATTTACCATTTCCTGGATTCAGCTTTGTACACTGTGTGTGCAGGATGATGCGTGTTTGTGTGTATATATATTAATTATAGGAAGAGCGGGTAGTGCTGCTTATAGTTAAAAACCTGACACTTCCCATTATCAGTTGCTTATAACTTTGCCAAATGTTAACCATTCTGGCTGAAATTTTCCATACTGGGTATCTGAGTCAGGCTGAATTTTTTTAGAAAGTTTCAGCAAATGTAGCGAAGTGGTTTCTAAGAACAAGAATGGGGGGGGGGGAGGGAGAAATGATTTTAATGAAGTAAGCAATATGTATAAACTTATGTATGTAGTGGTGGTGTAGTCATGTCAGTCCAAGGATTTTAGTGAAACAAAGTAAGTGAGGTAATATCTTTATTGGACCAACTTCTGTTGGTGAGAGAGGTAAGCTTTCAAGCAACAGAGCGCTAACCTCACCCACCTTTTTCTCTGTAAACTCATGTTCCACATTTTTTTATTTTAATATATCCGGTAGATCAATTTGTTTTCATGGTTGTTCAATCCTAAAGAAATACTTCCACTCATCATAGTGACATTTGCCCCGAATTCTAAAACTTCCTCATGCAGCCCAGGGTTGAAAGCACCATTATTTTTTATATTCCGGAGATGAGTTCTTTTTGTTTGATCAAGTGCTTCATATATACCCAATTAGTAAGTGCACTTTTTATTAGTTAGTAATACTTCATGGGTGCAAGCATTTTGGGATACAAGTCTAGCACAGTTACAGAATGAGATTGGGTTTGCCAGTTTCAGTTCCATTTGTATACATGATTGAGCCTCTCTATTGGAGATCCATGCCAGTACCAGTCTAATTTCTGATGCCCTAGAGTACTGTTTCTCTTAAAAATCTGGTAATGTCAGGCCTCCCATCTCAACTGGATGTTCCAGTCATTCTGTTTCGATTCTGAATTTTATGTGCTTCATGTACAAGACTGATTTCATTTGAACTATTGAAGAGCAGAAAATGTTGGTGTTGAACAGATAAAGTTTGTTCTTTCAGATCTGTCAACTTTTAGCATGTGATCAGGAGGTTTTGCTGATGCACTTGAAGATTCTGATTAGTCATCATCCTTAAGCAATTCCATTCTTCCCTCTCAAGTGGTTCCAATCGGTTCTGTTCAGCATGTGTGTGGGATTGCTGGGGGACATGTAGCTATGGAATGGAATAGCTCCTTTTCATTCCTGTGATGCACTCCTCACCACAATTTAGCCATGCCTTTGTTATATCTACATTATTTATTTATATATGTTCACTCCCCCCTCCCCCCAATAAAAGAGTACCCATCCAAAGCTCTGGGAGCCCTTGGCAATCTTATAAAAATACACTAGTAATTAGTTTAGATTACTGAATGTTCTTTTACAGAGGGCTACCACTGAAGACAATTTAAAATCTATAGCTAGTTCAAAAGGTGGCTGGCTGCCTGCTTAATGATGTATGCCACAGAGTATGTTACTCCTCTACTTTGAAGTCTTACCCAGAAACAAATGGAAAATCAGTTATTTCTGGGTTTCAAGGTATTGCTATAGGCTAGCAAACCATGGCCCCTACAATGAACGTATGTGATACTCCAAACCACGCATGTGTGAGGCTTAACTTGAGGAGTCTGATCACTTCTCTGGCTTGAGCCCATCCCATCCCACCCACCTCCAGACCAAAATATGGCCCACATTCTACTTGAGTAGGGCAAGTTCCCTGAAACTCTTGAGGGGAATTAAGTCAGTACATGAATTTTTCTTTCCTTAGATCAAGGCTACCAGGGGAATTCTGGGTCAAGTACATACTATTACTGAGGCATAACAATGTGTAGAATATAAACAATAGTCCACTTGGTTTTGTAAAACTAAAAGCAGTTGCAGGGATTCACTGGTTAATTTGTTTGTTTCCTTATCTTTCCCCATCTGTCTGTGTATCCATCTGTTGTCTCTTGTCTTATATTTAGATTGTAAGCTCTTTGGAACAGAGACAATCTTTTTGTTCTGTCTGTATAGTGCTTAGAACAATGGGGTGCTGGTCCATGATGAAGACTCTTAGCTGTTATGGTCATGCAAATAATAATAGCTGCTATCATGAAACAAATATAAAACAGAGCATGTGTAGGACTTAGAGCACAGCAAGGTTCTGCAATTCTATCACATTTTAAAACTTCACTCCCTCACCCACAAAGATTTCTCCATGATCTGAGTCGTTACAGTGAGCATATGCTTGCTTCCCAAAATCAACTGTGGCTTAAATATCTGCTATGACCTTGAGTATCTACACCTTCCAGAGCCATTTCTCCTGCCAGAGGCTGGCATCATTTAAAAACACTCAGAGTCAAGGGTGTTTAGCACCTTACATGCATCAGATACTGTATTAACCCGGTATATATTTTAAAGGATCATTCAAATAACCTTCCGTCCACATGTAAAACAGCCATTCCATAGTGGCTCACATTGTCACTTAACAAATGCCCTCAAATAGAATACGGAAACTAACTGAAAATATAATACACTGATGCCATCAAGTCTTCATTCCCAAACATAATGAAGATGATACCTTTAATTTGAACAGGGGAAAGAGCATTAAAAGAGCAAAAAAATTAGGTGATCAGAGAAAAATTAAATGGACATTTTAGAAACACAATTTATTGACCAGGACTTCTGGTTAAGCACTATTTAGTGTATCATGTAAATTGTGGTCAAAAGTAAATTTTATACATAGGAAGACAGTGAAAATGTCAAATTGTTTAAGTTTTGTTAAGCTATTTAACTAAAAGACCAAAAAGAAATCCAAAACAAACAGCCTAAGCCACAATGCTTTTGTGACCTTTTTTCAGTACATCAGGTTGTTTTCAGGTATGCTGCAGTGCATTTTTTCCCTTAATGCTGCACTTCACTGTTGCATCTGGCTCTCAGAAATACAAGTCAAACAATGTTACACTGGTGAATACCAATGAAGTGGTTCCCCTGGCAACAATAAACAGGAGAAAGCTCAAACCATTTAAGTAATTTACCTTTTTAAGCAGCGGGGCTGCACAGATGGATTTGAACACTAAATAACCCATCAGAAGGTATTGTACTGTGAGCAAAAAATGAAGCAAATACAGGGTTTGTGGATTTTTTAAAAATAATCAACATTCTTGGCTATTTGAATCATGTAGACATAATTCAGCTCACTTTTATAGGGCATTTTCTAACACAAAAAGTGTCAAGTATTGTGTATACAGACTATTTCCTAATTGACATGTTAGATACAGAATTCAGTATCTCAGTTTATTACTGTGTCTTCGGTTTCCAACTTTCTGTATTGGTGGCTAAAAGTGTGTATCCTGCTTGGTGGGGGGGGGGGGGGGAGATTAGTGAAGAGTAGAAAGCACTTGTCTAATTAATCTGAAAAGAAAAACTGATTTTGAAATGTTTGATAATCCACTTTAAAACTGTATTAACACATTCTGTGCAGAGACTATGGGCCAGGATTTGAAAAACCTGGGGCAGTTGCTGAGCTTTGGACAGTCTAAATCAGGTACTGTATTTAGACATTCCAGCTACATCCATTCTTCCCACAAATAATTCTGGGAGCAACAATGAGACCAGGCTGAAACCCTGTTCAGTCAGTCAGTCAGTGAGAGAGAGAGAGAGAGAGAGTGTGTGTGTGTGTGATGAAATCTATGTAAAATATCTGTCCTCAAGGGAGGAGAGGTCTTTAGCCTTACACAGCCAGCATACACCCCAAGGATCAGCAGAGAAAACAGAGCGTACATTTATGGACTCTGGGTCATTCTAGGCCCTGTCCCTGAGGTGCCATGCTGCCACTGGTTGCCATGTCCATAGCTCAGTTTGCCCAATAGAGCCTGTAACGAGGTTGCACTCACCTCTCACGAGCGCCCCCTGGCCAAGCATGTGCCTGCACTCTCTTTACCTGTTTGTGGTAGGTCTTCACTGACTCAGCCCTTTGGCCAAGTCATACACAGTCTGTCTGTGAGATAAAGCAACACAAACCCCTTTCACAGTACAAATCCAACAGGGGCCTCTCTTAGTGCCCTCTGTAATGTCTCTCTCAGTTTGTCCCTGCTCTGGAATAGAGCAGTGCCCCGCGGCTCCTCCCCTGGAAGCAATGTCTTCGCCCCCTCAGGGCCTTTCTGGCTACAGCTGGGTCACTCCAGCTCCCCTTCTGGGGTGCCTCAAAGTCCAGGCCACCTTCCCTGTGGCAGATGAGCAGTACCTGGGCTCACCCTCTTCTCTGGGTCCCAGCCCGCAGACCCTATAGACAGCAGCCATCCACAATGTCCCTTTAAATAAACTGTGTTGCTGTTATAATTCCCTGGGCCACTTCCCCATGGCTCCTGCACATTCTTCACCCTTACCTCAGGGCCTTGTCCTTGTGGAGACCCAGCAGCCAGCCTAGAGCATCATCCACTCTCCTCCAGCTCTAGCAAGCAACCAAACTCACTCTTGCCCTGCAGCTCTTCTTATACTGACCTTCTGGGCCCTGATTGGCTGCCTCCCACACAGCCGCTGTAGGCTGCTTGGAGGACCTCTCTACTACCCTTTTCTGGGGTGGGGTGTGGCAGGGCCACAAGGCCTCCAGCAGGGGGCCTCAGGGCCTAGTCCACACCATCACAGAGCCATATAGATTCTACCTCACAGTGCTCTCTACCTAGAATTGTTTTATATCTCATGGAATCTTTTACCTATAGCGCTGTTTCACCACCTCCTATGGCCTAACTCTTGTTTCCTATGTAGTTTATAACCACCAATGAATGTCTTTTATTGGCTTATTCTCAACCCACTGCAAGTTAGCACTGTCACTTTATATCTAGGAATAGTCTTAATGTCAGGCATTCCAACTCACCATTTTTTGCTTTTCTATATCTTAGGTTGGTACTTAATTATGCTCTCTGCGGTTATTGTTTGTTACTATTTTGTATATCTTGTTTTGGTCAGAAGTTGGTTGATGAGAAACTTACTTTATTTAATTGGTTCTCTGGCTGTTTTCCACTACAACTGTAATTACTATCTTACTTTCATGCTGCTACAGAATTCCATTTGTACTTCTGTAGCCCTGCAGCTGATGGCTTCTCCCAAGCTCCCAGTTTCAACAATCTTCCAAAACCTATTTAAAGCCCCAACCCTGCTCCTATTGGAATTGATGGCAAAACTTCCATTGATTTCAGTGGGAGTAGAATCAAGTCTTAACTGAACGTTGCTAGCAGTTCATTCCCCTTTTGTTTAAGGCAGAAACTCTCCCTTTTATAAAGGTTCTTCCTTTCTCAAAAGAGTTCCCAGTGCTTAACTGAAATCCCTCCACTCTTCCATAACTTCCCCTCCATGCAGTGAAACACCTTAATTCTCCTGCTGTTGCTGACCCTCTGACTACTAACTGTGTGCATCTCAGACAAAATCCACCCTCAAACCTTCTTAATAATCTGATCTCAATTTAATATCCAAGTCCTCTCTTCTACATTTTCCTGTTTTGTGGTATGTTTCAAAAATAGAGGCTGCTCCCAAGCATCCTTAAAAAAAGCTAGCTATAGTGTGTGTGCTACAGTGCCCTCCGTCTTGAACACATATGTGCACCCCGGGTGTCTGTTATGGACTCCAGTACTTTAAAGCTGGGAACTGTAGTGACAGGGCACATAACTAGGTGCAAGCATGTAAATTACAGGAAAACCACATGTAAAGTCCCTTGGGCAAAGAGGAGCTGACAGCAGAGACCTGGGGTCAGAAGGACCAGGGTGACATGGGGTATCTCCACATGGGCCAAGTGAAACATGGACTGAGAGAGAGATCAGGGAATGAGGGAAGTCCTAGTGGGGGTATCCCCATAGTTACTAGGCAGAGAGCTGATGAACTACTGATTCCAGAAAGGGGCTTATGAAGAACTACTTGTACCTTGAAAGGCCAAAGGCGGGAACTGTTTCTTTATTTTGTGGTTTAACAAATCAGATCCCAAGAAGGGGTTGTTTCTGACCTGCGTGTGCAAATTCATGGGGAACTAAGAAGAGGAAACTCAGACAGCAGACATACAACCCGATGAGGTAAGATGACTTTAGCACAATAAGGTCAGACACTTTTATTCCTCATGCCAGTCAGCCAGAAATCCAAACTGCTGATGGGGTTTACAGCTGTCATACACCTCCACCAAATATCACTACTGTCTCTTAGCCACAATTTTTAGTTCAAACGATTTCATTCTCCATTATTTCTTTGCTTTTCATTCAACAATGTTGAACAATGGCCTGCCCATCAGTCACCCACTTTGGACGAATTAAGACTGAAGCACATTCCTATCCTATCTCCTAGAACTCAAAGGGACCTTGAAGGTCATCGAGTCCAGCCCCCTGCCTTCACTAGCAGGACCAAGTACTGATTTTGCCCCAGATCCCTAAGTAGCCCCCTCAAGGATTAAACTCACAACCCTGGGTTTAGCAGGCCAATGCTCAAACCACTGAGCTATCCCCCCCTCTGCTTATCTTTATATGCTGGGAGCAATCCCATTGACTTCAGTGGGACTGTACACAGTTCATAAAGCTCTGCATGTAGGCTTTGTTCATGCAAAACGTTATTTTATCCAAGGTAGGACACACATCTTGTGACTCTTTAATTGCAGACAGAATGGGTGTTTACTTTCCAACACACTTTGTGATTGAAATGTTTCTGAGAACTCTAGTGATAGTAATATATCAATAAGAACATAAGAATGGTCATACTGGTTCAGACCAAAGGTCCATCTCGCCCAGTAGCCGGTCTTCTGACAGTGGCCAATGCCAGATGCCCCAGAGGGAATGAACAGAACAAGTAATTATCAAGTGATCCATCCCCTGTTGCCCATTCCCAGCTTCTGGCAAACAGAGGCTAGGGACACCATCCCTGCCCATCTTGGCTAATAGCCATTGATGGATCTATCCTCCATGAATTTATCTAGCTCTTTGTTGAACCCTGGTATAGTCTTGGCCTTCACAACATCCTCTGGCAAGGAGTTCCACAGGTTGACTGTGCGTTCTGTGAAGCAATGCTTCCTACTGTTTGTTTTAAACCTGCTGCCTATTAATTTCATAGACTCATAGACTTTAAGGTCAGAAGGGACCATTATGATCATCTGGTCTGACCTCCCGCATGATGCAGGCCACAAAGCTGTCCCTACCCTTTCCCTTGACTCTGCTGTTGAAGTCCCCAAATCCTGTGGTTTAGAGACTTCAATTAGCAGAGAATCCTCCAGCTAGCGATCCCTGCCCCATGCTGCAGAGGAAGGCGAAAAACCTCCAGGGCCTCTGCCAATCTACCCTGGAGGAAAATTCCTTCCCGACCCCAAATATGGCGATCAGTAAAACCCCGAGCATGTAGGCAAGATTCTCCAGCCTGACCCTCATTAGCCATTATACTATTTACCAGCGATGGTAATGTTTCATTTGGTGATCACTAGTTCTTGTGTTATGAGAAGGAGTAAATAACACTTCCTTATTTACTTTCTCCACATCAATTATGATTTTATAGACCTCTATCATATCCCCCCCTTAGTCATCTTTTCCAAGCTGAAAAGACCCAATCTTATTCATCTCTCCTCATACAGAAGCCGTTCCATACCCATAATCATTTTTGTTGCCCTTTTCTGAACTTTTTCCAATTCCAATATATCTTATTTGAGATGGGGCAACCACATGTCTGTGTAGTATTCAAGATGTAGGCATACCATGGATTTATAGAGAGGCAATATGATATTTTCTTTCTTTCTTATTATCTATTCCTTTCTTTATGATTTCCAACATTCTCTTTGCTTTTTTTGATTGCCGCTGCACACTGAGTGGATGTTTTCAGAGAACTATCTACAATGACTCCAAGATCTCTTTCTTGATTGGTAACAGCTAATTAAGACCCCATCATTTTATATGTATAATTCGGATTATGTTTTCCAATGTGTATTACTTTGCATTTACCAATATTGAATTTCATCTGCCATTTTGTTGCCCAGTCACCCAGTTTTATGAGATCCTTTTGTAGCTCTTCGCAGTCTGCTTTGGACTTAACTATCTTGAGTAGTTTTGTATCATCTGCAAATTTTGCCATCTCACTGTTTACCCCTTTTTCCAGATCATTTATGAATATGTTGAATAGGACTAATCCCAGTACAGAACCCTGGAGGACACCACTATTCACCTCTCTCCATTCTGAAAGCTGACCGTTTATTCCTACCCTTTGTTTCCTATCTTTTAACCAATTACCAATCCATCAGAGGACCTTCCCTCTTATCCCATGACAGCTTACTTTGCTTAAGAGTCTTTGGTGAGGGACCTTGTCAAAGGCTTTCTGAAAATCTAAGTACACTATATCTACTGGATCCCTTTGGTCCACATGCTTGTTGACCCCCTCAAAGAGGTCTAGTAGATTGGTGAGGCTCTTGTAGTGTGACCTGAGAGAAAGAGAGCTTTTTTCGGCAGAGTGCTGGCTGGAAAAATAGCCTTGGAACATGAAGCAAGGAAACTCCTGTTGCTTGATTGCTATTGTGTTAAGGAAACAACACTTTGTATACGTTTTTTATAAATAAACAGGATTGCCATACCTGACTCCATCAGCAATTTCTCCTCCTAACTGCTTGGGTCAACAAGGGTAACTGTATTTTAAAAAAACAAAGGTGTGGAAAAGTCTTACAGTATTGTTTCCTTTAAAAGGAAGATTTTCAAAGTCCATATGAGATGAAATCTAAACTGATTACTTTGGATATATGCAAATAACTAAAACATTTCATACTCATCAAGTGAATGCAGTTTAACTAATTATGTGTTTATATTCATTAATTTTATTTCTTGAAGTAGCCGTTTCTGTAAAACTCACTAAATATTACTTAGAGGGTGTGTTTAATAGTCCTTTTTCTAGGAAACCCAAGATATTTACTATAGGACATTGTGCTGTATTTTGCAATGTAAAGCAATTACTTTAAATAAGTTAAAGATTTGCTTAGAAAAATAAAGCCCAAGGCAACATAAACATTTCAACTAAACTTTAAAAGGGTATTTAAATCAATAGTCTTGAGGGAAATACAGTTAGAAAGCTTTGGATTTGGCTTTCACGTGGGTGACAGAGTCTGGACCCTACTTTTCATATAAGAGACAAAGCAGAATATATCCTTGCACTGAATGGACTGGGCTGTAGCCCAGGATGGTTTGTGACTCTAGACTGCCTCTCATCAGAGTCACTCTGTGCTGTTAATCAAACTGCATTTTGAAACATTTACAAATATTAAAAAAAAAATAAGAGTCCAATTCTTCAAACTCTTCCTCAAGAATCAGTCTCATTGACTTCATTGGCTTGAGATCTAATTACCATGTTTGGTAAATGATAGTGTGAAGTCTTTGTCCAAATGATACAATGTGTGTGCGTACCTGTTCTCTTTTCCCCTGCACACACAGCAAACATCTGCTTCCAGGCAGTGACTTTTACATTAACACAACAAAACAAGAGGGAACAAAAGTAAGGTTTCCACAAGAGACCACACCATGCAGCAGCATCTCTCCACTGTAGCAGGTTACACTAAAATTCAAATGACAGTTGTGCTTGCTGTGTGTGTGTGTGTGTGTGTGTGTGTGCGCGTCCATTTAAAGGTGCAGTGTAACATATGCTATTGAATAATACAGAAATAAATGTGAGCTGTGGTGCGTACTGCTCTATCATGAATTGCTTTCTGTAGGAAATAGCAAACCACAATTCAGAGTTTAAATCAGGGGTCAGAAACCTTTCAGAAGTGGTGTGCCGAGTCTTCATTTACTCACTCTAATTTAAGGTTTCGTGTGCCAGTAATACATTTTAACGTTTTTAGAAGGTCTCTTTCTATAAGTCTATAATATATAACTAAACTATTGTTGTATGTAAAGTAAATAAGGATTTTAAAATGTTTAAGAAGCTTCATTTAAAATTAAATTAAAATGCAGAGCCCCCTGGACCGGTGGCCAGGACCCGGGCAGCGTGAGTGCCACTGAAAGTCAGCTCATGTGCCGCCTTCAGCATGCGTGCCATAGGTTGCCTACCCCGGTCTAAATACTGTAATTGTAATAACTGACTTTAAAAACTGTTGTACTCTGAATCTTTGTTATCTTTTGTTGTATATTTAGATTATAACCTATTTAGAAAAGGGACTGCCATTTGGTTATGTGTTTGCAGAGTGCCCTGATCTACTGCAATACAAATACTAACAATAATCCTATTGACCTGAATGGAAATTCTCGGATGTAAAGTTATGTATAAACACCTATCAGGAAGAACAGTAGTGAAATTGTTGTATCCTAATTTGCAGTGCTTGCAGTATACTAATCTTTCCCCCTGGATTTAAAAAGGTTTTGGAGTTTTGCAGAGTAAATTAGTTTACTTTGGAGTCTTAACCCCTCCAGAAGCAACAACGCATGTCCAGTGCCAGTCCCTGTACATCCCCAGGGAAAGGTCGTCAGTTTTCTGGAATGTCCTTGCCACTACAATTCCACAGTGGCAATGGATCACTGTAATGAAAGGAAGGGCAAGGCTAAGGCATCCCTTACAGCTGAAGGCAAGAAGCTTATTTCTCATGCACTTGAGGAAGCGGAGCCAGCAAAAGGGACTCAGAAGGGGGGCTGGAGGATCAAAGTGACAAACAAGTGACAGGTTTCAGAGTAGCAGCCGCGTTAGTCTGTATCCGCAAAAAGAACAGGAGTACTTGTGGCACCTTAGAGACTAACAAATTTATTAGAGCATAAGCTTTCGTGGACTACAGCCCACTTCTTCGGATGCATATAGAATGGAACATATATTGAGTAGATATATATACACACATACAGAGAGCATAAACAGGTGGGAGTTGTCTTACCAACTCTGAGAGGCCAATTAATTAAGAGAAAAAAAACTTTTGAAGTGATAATCAAGATAGCCCAGTACAGACAGTTTGATAAGAAGTGTGAGAATACTTACAAGGGGAGATAGATTCAATGTTTGTAATGGCTCAGCCATTCCCAGTCCTTATTCAATCCAGAGTTGATTGTGTCTAGTTTGCATATCAATTCCAGCTCAGCAGTCTCTCGTTGGAGTCTGTTCTTGAAGTTTTTCTGTTGTAATATAGCCACCCGCAGGTCTGTCACTGAATGACCAGACAGGTTAAAGTGTTCAGTTAGTACTTAACAAAACCACTAACCCAGGAACCTATCCTTGTAACGAACCCCGATGCCAACTCTGTCCACATATCTATTCAAGTGACATCATCATAGGACCTAATCACATCAGCCATACCATCAGGGGCTCGTTCACCTGCACATCTACCAATGTGATATATGCCATCATGTGCCAGCAATGCCCCTCTGCCATGTACATTGGCCAAACCGGACAGTCTCTACGCAAAAGAATTAATGGACACAAATCTGACATCAGGAATCAAAATACTCAAAAACCAGTGGGAGAACACTTTAACCTGTCTGGTCATTCAGTGACAGACCTGCGGGTGGCTATATTACAACAGAAAAACTTCAAAAACAGACTCCAACGAGAGACTGCTGAGCTGGAATTGATATGCAAACTAGACACAATCAACTCTGGATTGAATAAGGACTGGGAATGGCTGAGCCATTACAAACATTGAATCTATCTCCCCTTGTAAGTATTCTCACACTTCTTATCAAACTGTCTGTACTGGGCTATCTTGATTATCACTTCAAAAGTTTTTTTTTCTCTTAATTAATTGGCCTCTCAGAGTTGGTAAGACAACTCCCACCTGTTTATGCTCTCTGTATGTGTGTATATATATCTCCTCAATATATGTTCCATTCTATATGCATCCGAAGAAGTGGGCTGTAGTCCACGAAAGCTTATGCTCTAATAAATTTGTTAGTCTCTAAGGTGCCACAAGTACTCCTGTTCTTTTTACAAACAAGTGAGGATTCTGGCAGGCACATTTTCAATGCAGCTCAGGGGGGCAAGCCCAGAAAGGAGGAGATTACAATAACAAAGATGCAAGATAAGGGCTTGGACAAGAAGCTGGGCACCATGGACCCAGGAAAAGGGCTGGTTCTAGTAGATGTCGGATAGAGCCCAGAGGTGATAGTGTATACAGAGATCTGTGGGAATACTCCCATGATGACCATTCACCAAAGTGACCCATGGGAAAGGTGGTGGGTAGTACTGAAGTGGCTTTTTGTGGAGTACAGACACTTGCCTGCAGAGGCAAAGTAGCCTTGAGAACAAAGAGTCCAGTGAAAAGGAGAAGTAGCTCTAACTTCCATTATTCCTGAGCCTTGTAGAATGCCCTGTGTTGTCTTCCCAGTTGTGTTGTCCCCTAAGCACTGTGGGAATTCAGGGATGCTCCTGAGGAAGAAAGACAGCTGTGGAATGACATAGAATCATAGAAGATTGGGGTTGGAAGAGACCTCAGGAAGTCATCTAATCCAACCCCCTACTCAAAGTAGGACCAACCCCAACTAAATCATCCCAGCCAGGGCTTTGTCAAGTCGGGCCTTAAAAACCTCTAAGGATGGAAATTCCACCACCTCCCTAGGTAACCCATTCCAGTGCTTCACCGCCCTCCTAGTGAAATAGTGTTTCCTAATATCCAACCTAGACCTCCCCCGCTGCAACTTAAGACCATTGCTCCTTGTTCTGTCATCTGCCACCACTGAGAATAGCCTAGCTCCATCCTCTTTGGAACCCTCCTTCAGGTAGTTGAAGGCTACTATCAAATCCCCCCTCACTCTTCTCTTCTGCAGACTAAGTAAACCCAGTTCCTTCAGCCTCTCCTCGTAAGTCATGTGCCCCAGCCCCCAATCATTTTCATTGCTCTCCGCTTTCATAGAGCCAGGCCAGTGTCTTCTGTAGCAGCAGTACAATAAGAGTGCAAATGGGTCAGTCCAAAAGCAAGGGAAATCTGAATACACTCACTCCATTGTGCCCAAGATTTGCAGCACAGGTGATGCTATGTGGGTGGGTACCCCATAAAAATATCACCCACAACAATACTTAGGCCCATTGTGAGGAGTCAAAGACAACTGCACAATCTCCGCCTCAGAGTTGCTTTGCTATTTTATTGGTGTACAGCCAGTTTAAGCCATGTATCCTGTGCTGTCCAAAATCTCAGCTAGAAATACTGCAGTGTCTGTATTACTGGCCTCCTGTGACTATAGAAAGAAAGAGGTTTGTGAAGTGACGCTGTGGCTCTTTGGGTGCTTGAATATTTGCCAGGAACCAGTTTTGCAGTGTTTTTGCCAAACACAGATTGTATGACAGAGTTCATTGGACAAGGACAATGATACAATTCTTGCTATGTTGGTGCCCAGAGAGACTCACTAAAGAGGCGCTCCTGAGATCAGGCAAGTATGGGGGGGAAACTGTAACAGGAAAAAGAGAGAAGTTCTACTCTTAACCAGCCTTCTGTCACTGAGGAAGCAGAGGAGAATGGAATAATCTCCTAATCTCCTACAGAGAGTGCGGCAGTGTAAATTAATCTGAAACACATCAGCATTCAGCGAGGAGTTTGAAAACTATGGTAGGTCTTTTTTTATTTTCTCTTCATTTTTAAAAGTAAAGGCCAGCAACTTCCCCCTTATTTTAAATGTTTAAATCACTGCTCATTTCCCTCTGAGAGGAGACCTGCTGACCTAGGAACCGGGTGTGTAACGATATACTCTGCACGTGTAATAGTGCCTTCTAGAGACAGCCTGTTTCATTAGTTTGTGCAGATGTTCTAATAGCCTAAAGACAGAGTCTAGGAAATTAACCCGAGAACATGCAAGGGAAGAGAAGAGGACTGAGGGGAGAGGCTGCAGATTGGCAAAAGAAAAGGAGTGAGAAAAAGCTTTCCTTTCTGAACACTTCACAGTAGAAAGTGACTGTGTGGAGAAGACCTGAGCCACCTCCTGTGGTGATGTCACAGTGTGGGAAAGGGTGGGGGGAGCAGGATCCCCCCATTCTTTGGTGGTGCTTAGTATGGAATGATAGATATTAGGCCAGAGGCGCTAACTGGCTTCTGCAGCTTTTCTGTTAACTAGGATGATTAGTGGGAAATGTATTCTGGATATGAAGGACATCATAATATAGCTCCACTATGCAGTGAACTAGGTCACTGACCATGGTTTCCCACAAGGCTGGTGTGAGTTTTAGGTATACAGGAAGGTAATTTTTTTCCACTTGAATCGTCTTTAGGGTTCTTTATTTGCGAGTTGATATGATGGCAGAAGGGGCAAAGATTTAAAACTGTATGCTAGTGTCTGAAGGTCATTGGCATTGGGGGAAAGGTAAGGGAGGGCAACTTGGAGTTTAGGAAAGATGTGGGAGAGCAATATGTTTTGGGATAATGCTGTTTGATTCAGTAGGATTAGTTACTGTCTCTCCCAACTTTCTGTGCTAGTATGAAGTACTGGTGATTGTGGGAAGCATAAGCGCCAACTACGTGGGTGCTCCGGGGCTGGAGCACCCACAGGGGAAAAATTAGTGGGTGCTCTGCACCCACTGGCAGCCAAGCTCCCCGCCCCACCTTCTCCTCTTCCCCCTCCCACCCTGAGCGCGCCACATCCCTGCTGCTCCGCCTACCTCCCAGCGCTTCCCACCTGGCCACCGCCAAACAGCTGTTTGGCAGCATTAGCATGCTCCGGGAGGGGGGGAGAGAAGCGGGAATGTGGCGCGCTCAGGGGAGGAGGCGGGGAAGAGGCGGGGCCGGGCAGGGATTTGGGGAAGGAGTTGGAATATTGGCAGGGAGGGGGTGGAGTTGGGGAAGGGTTGGAATGGGGCCGGGGAAGAGATGGGAAGAGTCGGGGCAGGGCCTCATAGAAGGGGTGAAGTGGGGGGAAGGGCTGGGGGAGAAGGGAAGGTCGAGCTCTCAGGGGAAAGAGTGGAAGTCGGCGCCTATGGTGGGAAGTGTGTGACGTTACAGTGTGGACAGAACATTGAGCTATAAGTATATCATAGCAGCACCCAGGTTCTCGTTCTGGGTCTCCTGTTTCCTTGCAGAGAATTTCATATTTAGAAACGTTTGACACCGTTAACTTAGGATTTGTCTCTTGCAAAACTGATGAAAATTGAAGAAGCAGAGATGCCTCCTGGGCTTAGTGTGCTTAATATTTTCCCTGTACATTTTATGGAGTACATACAAAAAGAGAGTGGGGAGCATGTGACACAAATTGTCACGAATATAGGAAGTTAAGGTTCACCCTGTGTCCTTTGGTAGCTAGTTATTGCAATATAGCAGCGACGGTCTGTGTCAGAGTTCCAAGTGAAGGTGTAAGGCTGTAGCAGAGCGTTCCACAGCTGTACTTGCAACTTATCCACTGGCAATATAGGTGCAATTGATTCAAAGACGGATGCATTAGTTCTTTTAATTATTTATATGCTTGTATCTCTAATCAGAGTAATACAGTGACAGCAGCTGAGAGCCGCAATCATCAGACTACTGTGAGTGCTCGGTCAGCCTGCCTGTGATACAGGGACTACTGCTGCCTATTGCACCCACCAGGCAGCAAACGCACATAGCTTCCCACATAGTCACTCCTTATGCTGCCCACAACTCTCTGCTCAGCGTGCTCCCCCCATACAGCTCCCTCTACTCCTAAGGAAATTTCCTTTCCCAGTTTTCTTCTGGTCACATGACATAGGGATATGTCTACACCTTTACTTGAAGGTGTAAATCCAAGCTTGAGGATTGAGCTAGCGTGCTAATAGAGTGCATGAGCAAGCGGGTGGGATCAGCTGCCCAACGATGTGCCTAGCGTCTTGGTGGGGTACGTATGCAGGGAGTCTAGCCTCTCCTGCTGCTGCAGCTACGCTCTATTTTTACCATCCTAGCTCGATCACAGCTAGCCGCTGGAGACAAGGTCTGTCTCCTTAAGCTGGAATTTATACCTCCAGTTCAAAGCGTAACCATTCCCACATAGATACCCCCTCTCCAACTCTCGTGAGGAAGTCCCCTCCATGACAATTCAATAGCCAAGACTTGCAAACTGACTAATAATTTTGGGGTGCAGTGGGTTGGTGCTGAGCACTTTCTGAAAATCAGGCCTTTTAAAGGTGTGTTGAGTTGGGCACCCAAAAATCAAGACTTCCAAAATCACTAGTTGCTCTTGAAAATCTTGGCCAAGTTTTATCCTGCTCCAGGATTCAGGTTTTAAAATACATCGACTGAGCCCTGTGACAGGCAGTACAGGAAAACTCTCTTAGATCCCTTTACTAACTAAATTGGACTTCATCCGTTTTGAGTTTCTCCCTTTCATGCATCACACACGAATGTCCTCCTCAAGTTCTTGTTAATTATTAAATCTTTATCTGTTCTAGGCTTATTGCTCGGAAGAGAAAATACCTCTTGCCTAGTGCAGCATATGGCCAACAAGAACCATGGCAGGTAAGAAGCAGAAACTTCAGGGTTTTTTTTTTACCACATTCTCTTTTGCTGTGAGTCACCTTTGGAATGGAAATGTAATATATACAATAGGGTGCATGTACTTCCAACAGCTGTTGGGCTGGGTGGCCTGTCACTGTGAAATAGCTGGAGAAATGCCAAAGGTCTCGAAGGCTGTCAAGTTTTTGCTTTTTCATGTTGTTGCAGCATCTGAGAATGCAGCAAGCCTTGAAGCAACCCGAATTGGGTAAGATAGAATTATTAATATTCATATAATATGGCACCTTTTGAGGGGGCTGTAGGGGAATGCATGTTATGGCCTTTACAAGAGGAGTTTCGTTGCTCTGTCCCCTTTCATTCAAAATAGAATAGTCCTTGTTTAATTCTGATAACCCTTCATAATTATCTTCTAGATGAGCAGTTGTTAGCTGGTGCATTTCTAGCTATGCTTGCAGCTGTATTTCTTAACCTTTTATTACACACGTTGGGAAACTGAATCTATCAAGCTGGGGAAAATAACTGGCACTAAAGTTTATCATAACCATGATACCTGGTGAAAGAACTAATAACTTATTAAACTGAGGACATTTATTTAAATAGAACTGTGTGGAGTGGTCCCTGCTGTTGTTGCTGAATTGCTTCACCTCACATTTACCCCACCTTGTGATACACGCAAACTTGTTTGACACAGTCTTGACCTAGAATCATTACTAATATCCATTTTGCTAGTATTCCCTGAAGGCAGAACTGCCCTCCAATTAGCTGGCCTGTATTCCTGTGCAGAAACTACATCCTAGAGAGATGTTCTTGGATGGTCAGTATGATGTACATAGTTATGAAGTAAGGATTTCCTTGACTGGTTAAATTTCTAGTTACATTTGGCAAGAAAGCTTTTCTCTTCAACTTTGATTCTGGAAACAGAGCACAGAACTTGATTTCCAATAACCGCACATACTAGCTTCCCCCAAAAGGAATAATAATTATAAATGGTACTTTATAAACTGCCGATCTTGAATTACGGGTTTGTTGCATTGAAGATGGTTTCTCTGATGGGCAGGATCTATGTTATTGGAACATGAAGATGTATTTACCACCTTGAAACTATAAAGAAGAATGAGTTTGTCAAGTGTGTAGCATTTCCTACTCTCATTATTTGACTCATGGTATACGTTTTCTTGCTCAGGTTCTTTGCCTAGAGAATGAAATGGTGGGTCCTTCTCAAGGCAAGGATGGTGGCTGAATCAATGGCTAACTACAGTTATGCAAGATTCAGAAGCCTGCCTATTCAGGAACTTCTGAAAAAAATTGCTTTATTGAGAATCTTTAAGGAACATAGATCCTACCTATAGACTTGCTTACATGGAGTTACCTCTTATGTTTTAAAATCTATCTACTCTGCCTGGAGTACGTATGTATAAATGACTAAAAAGAGTAGCTTTGTTTTAATGCACTGTATGAACACATCTGAAAACAAGACAGTTGGCACTGTTGTGCTAAAGTGATCTCCATTCTTGCAAGGCAAAATGTAGTTTAGATTAGCACATTTTTACAGGGCTAGGCAAAGTCATTCATGTGCAAAAGATCTGACTCCTGTTAACTGGCAGATGCCTGTGCCCTTGACAAAGGTGTTTTTTTGCAAGATATCTGCAGATATAAAATTGACAATGGTCAGTACTATATGCCAAACTCTCCTTTCTGAAATGCTTTGTGTGCTGCAGCTATATCAGTGGCTTACAGAGGGCCTTGAGCCTGTGAGGTGCCAGACGTGCTCAACTCCCATTGATCTAATGTGTGGTGAAATGGCTTGTAAAATGGCTGGGGGCCCTTGGTGATTTACAGATTTGTTGGAGATGAAGTGGTATCATCTGCTGCTGCTTCTTATGGGTGGTTGAGGAGAAGATACTGCTTAATTCTGCTTCTTGCCAGTCAACTCCAGAGTAGTAAATGCTCCAAACAATAAGGGACCTGGAAAGGGGCAAGGGTCCATAGGCTGGGGAGTGCTGGCTCTGCTCTTCTATGGTGGACAGAGCAAGGATTGGGACTGCAGTACTGATATCAAGGGGAACCGTGATTCTCATTTCTGAATCCAATTTGAAAAGAAAAATCCTCACCCATCTTCCTTTAAATATTCATACAAGCAAACAGAACTCACCTACTACTCTGTGCCCCGTAGAGAGGCTTTAGATCCAGTGTGCTCAGGTATTCCTGCCCTCAGCTTAAGGACACTGTAAACACCAATGAGGGAGAGAGATGGTTTATCATGGTCCAGCTATTAGAGTAATTATTATTATTTTTGTGAACAAAACAACTGTCAGTTCTTGACTCCTCTTTGGTCGTTTGGCTTTTCCTATTGTGTGTTACTCACCACAGCATTACACTTCACTGGGGAGAGGCCTTTGTCCTTGAACTTTGACTCAGACTGGTGGGGGAGGGGGCTAGGTGGGAAATGGAGGTTCCAGAAAGTCTTTATCCTTCAGCCCTTCTCCTAGAAGCTATGGGGCTCTCTTAAACCAAGACTGATCAAAAACAGAGAAAGAGAAAATGGAATTAAAAGAAATGAAATTCTTTGCTTAACACACCTCTAGATTTTCATTTCTCATAAACTAAACTAGCTAAGGCATCCTGAGCTGAGTTACAGAGAGAAAACAAGAGAAGTGAATAGCTTACCTCCCATGAGAGCAATCCTGTCTCTGGCCAGGCTGTCAGCATTGCTTGCTCTCTGGATAGCAACTCGCTGTTCTGTGTTCAGAGACCTCTCTTAACAACGTCTCTTACCCCCCACCCCCTTTCCAAACCAGTTTTCTCCAGGTATCTATATTATACACAATAGAACATAGGCTTGCCGTTTTCTCTAAGGGCCTGTGTACACACAAAATTGTACCACTTTAACTATACTGATATGGTTAAAGCAATACAACTCTCTTAGGCCTGGTCTACACTAGGCGTTTATGTCGAAGTTAGCGCCGTTAAATCGAATTAACCCTGCACCCGTCCACACTGCGATGCTATTTAGTTCGACATAGAGGTCTCTTTAATTCGACTTCTGTACTCCTCCCCGACGAGGGGAGTAGCGCTAAATTCGACATGGCCATGTCGAATTAGGCTAGGTGTGGATGGAAATCGACGCTAATAGCTCCGGGAGCTATCCCACAGTGCACCACTCTGTTGACGCTCTGGACAGCAGTGCGAGCTCGGATGCTCTGACCAGCCACACAGGAAAAGCCCCGGGAAAATTTGAATTTGAATTCCTTTTCCTGTCTGGCCAGTTTGAATCTCATTTCCTGTCTGGACATCGTGGCGAGCACAGCAGCACTGGCAACGATGCAGAGCTCTCCAGCAGTGATGGCCGTGCAGTCTGGGAATAGAAAGAGAGCCCCAGCATGGACTGATCGTGAAGTCTTGGATCTCATCGCTGTGTGGGGCGATGAGTCCGTGCTTTCCGAGCTGCGATCCAAAAGAAGGAATGCAAAGATCTACGAGAAGATCTCTAAAGACATGGCAGAGAGAGGATACAGCCGGGATGCAACGCAGTGCCGCGTGAAAATCAAGGAGCTGAGACAAGGCTACCAGAAGACCAAAGAGGCAAACGGACGCTCCGGATCCCATCCCCAGACATCCCGTTTCTACGAGGCACTGCATTCCATCCTCGGTGCTGCCGCCACCACTACCCCACCAGTGACCGTGGACTCTGAGGATGGGATACTGTCCACGGCCGGTTCCTCAGACATGTTAGGGGACGGGGAAGATGAGGAAGGAGATGAGGAGGGCGAGGCAGTTGGCAGCTCTCACAACGCTGATTTCCCCGACAGCCAGGATCTCTTCATCACCCTTACAGAGATCCCCTACGAAGCGTCCCCAGCCATTACCCCGGACACAGAATCTGGTGAAGGATCAGCCAGTAAGTGTTGTAAACATCTAAACATTTATTTTTAACAAAACAGGAATATTAACAATTAAAAGAATGGGTTGTTCATGATTAGTGTGCCCTAGGCGCTTAACGGTTTAGTAAGGGGCAGTGCAAGTTTTGAAAAGAAATCTAGCAATGTCCGGTTTTCAGTGATTGTCCTGCACAAGCCGCTCTACTGTGTATTCCCTGCTACTGCAGCTACAGTAAAATGCGGTCTATATGTGCGGGGATAGAGCAGTAATCCTCCTGGGACATCTCGATGAAGCTCTCCTGGAGGTAACTTGAAAGCCGTTGCATGAGGTTCTTGGGGAGAGCGGCCTTATTGGGTCCTCCGAAGTACGACACGTTGCCGCGCCACGAGATTATCAGGTACTCGGGGATCATTGCTCTGCACAGCAGGGCGGCATACGGCCCTGGTCTTTGGAGGCTTTCCCGGAGCATTCTCTCTTTGTCGCTCTCGGAGATCCTCATCAGGGTGATGTCGGCCATGGTGACCTGCTTTTAATTAGGTAGGGGAATGTTAGTGTTGGGACTGCTTTCCCGTTCCTTTACAGAACTGTCACCGCTGGTTTGCAGCCACGCGGTGGAGGCGGGAGAGGGGCAGCCGAAAGGGATCATTCCCGGGGACAGCCGCGAGGGGGTGGGACAGGGGCAGAGTTCCCGCTTGCCGGATTGCTGGCAGCAGGGACTGACATTGATTTAAATGTGAAATGAGGCCAGTGGTAATATAAAAGTTTTAAACTGCCACAAGTGTACGGCTTACCATGTCTGCCTGCAACAGAAATTCCGTTGTGCTGCCTCGCTTCTCAAATGTGCTGTTCAAGACCCCAGGCACAGAATGCGAAGGCCGAGAATTCGACCTTGTGCTGAGTGCGCATGTGAAAGGTGCTGTGCATGGTCTTGTTCACAGAGAAAGACTATGTTCTTTGTTCACAACTACATTTATCTTTCAGAGGAATTCACTCCCTTTTTCCCATTTCCACAGCCCCGTCTGCGACTGTCTCACAACCTAGCCTGGAATCACACTCCCAGAGGCTAGCGCGGATTAGGCGTAGGAAGAAGAGGACACGGGAGGACATGTTCTCTGAGCTTATGGCCTCTTCCCAAGCCCAGGCAGCACAGCAGACCCAGTGGCGGGAGAACTTGACCCGAATGCACCAAGCCAACATGGATCGGGAGGAGAGGTGGCGGCAGGAAGACCAGCAGGCGACTCAAACGCTGCTTGGACTACTGAGGGAGCAAACGGACACGCTCCGGCGCCTTGTGGATGTTCTGCAGGAACGGAGGCAGGAGGACAGAGCCCCGCTGCAGTCCATCTCTAACCGCCCTCCCCCGCCACCAAGTCCCATACCCACCTCACCCAAAGTGCAAAGAAGGAGAGGCGGCAGAGTCCCTGCTAACTCTCACTCCACCCCTGCAGAGAGCTCTAGTAGCAGAAGGCTCTCATTTCCCAAAATTTGAAAAGTTCTTTCCTTCCCGCCTGACACAAGCCCACGTCCAAGTTTCACCTCCCAATGCCATGTGTAGTTGATAATAAAAAATTCGTTTCTGTTAACTACTGTTTCAATCATGTTCTTTTGGAGGAGGAGGGGAAAGGGGGTTGGAAATTGGACAGGACAGTCTCCTTTGGCAGGGTACATAGTCGGGGGCAGGCACAGCAGCAGGGCACATACACAGTGCAGTGATGCAGTGACTAGTTGCCCCGGTTAGTCTGGGAGGTTGTTTTGATGTAATGTTGGGGGGGGTGGGTTGCTCTGTGACTTTGTGGCGGGGGAGGGCAGTTACAGATCTTAAGCGCCGGTCCTTAGACAGGATCACAGAGCCACACAGCATGGGATCTGTAACCGTCCTCCCCCTGCCACAAAGTCAAATAGACCTCCCATACACACAGTCCCGATCAGGAGGGGTGACAGGCTCCGTTGAAACAAGCATCCCACCGCAGCGGAGCCTGTCAATCCTTGAGTTTAGAAGCTGCATTCGCATCACAACACTAGACCCGCCCCGCACCACAGTCTGCGTCCCAGTTTTAAAAAATTCCCGCTAAAACAGTATTAAAGAAAACGGTGTGCTTTAACAAAGTAGAACTATTTTTATTTCGACACGTGTGTTGGAGGGGGGGTGAAGGGGGTATGTAACTGGATAGGATAGTCAACATTACCTGGGTAAAGAAACGGGGGCAGGTTTAGCTTCTCAGTACACAAACTATAAAATCACAGGTTACCCTGCTCACTCAGGAACTTTGCTTTCAAAGCCTCCCGGATGCACAGCGCTTCCCGCTGGTCTCTTCTAATCGCCCGGCTGTCTGGCTGTGAGTAATCACCAGCCAGGCTATTTTCGTCAACCTCCCACCCCGCCATAAAGGTCTCCCCCTTGCTCTCACAGAGATTGTGGAGCACACAGCAAGCTGCTATAACAATGGGGATATTGGTTTCGCTGAGATCACAGCGAGTCAGTAAGCTTCTCCATCTCCCCTTGAGACGGCCAAAAGCACACTCCACCACCATTCTGCACTTGCTCAGCCGGTAGTTGAAGAGTTCTTTTTCAGTGTCCAGGGCGCCAGTATAGGGCTTCATGAGCCAGGGCATTAGCGGGTAGGCTGGGTCCCCGAGGATGACTATAGGCATCTCCACATCCCCAACAGTTATTTTGTGGTCCGGGAAGTAAATACCTTGTTGCAGCCGTCTAAACAGACCAGAGTTCCTGAAAACACGAGCGTCATGAACCTTGCCCGGCCATCCCACGTAGATGTTGGTAAAACGTCCCCTGTGGTCCACCAGTGCTTGCAGCACCATGGAAAAGTATCCCTTTCGGTTAATGTACTGGGTGGCCTGGTGGTCCGGTGCCAGGATAGGGATGTGAGTTCCATCTATGGCCCCACCGCAGTTTGGGAATCCCATCGCTGCGAAGCCATCTATGATCGCCTCCACGTTTCCCAGGGTCACTACCTTTGGCAGCAGTACATCAACGATTGCCTTCGCTACTTGCATCACAACAACCCCCACGGTAGATTTGCCCACCCCAAACTGGTTCGCGACTGACCGGTAGCTGTCTGGCGTTGCAAGCTTCCACAGGGCTATGGCCACTCGCTTCTGTACACTCAGTGCAGCTCGCAACCGGGTGTCACTGCGCTTCAGGGCAGGGGACAGCAACTCACAAAGTTCCAGGAAAGTTCCCTTCCGCATGCGAAAGTTTCGCAGCCACTGGGATTCATCCCAGACCTGCAGCACTATGCGGTCCCACCACTCAGTGCTTGTCTCCCGTGCCCAGAATCGCCGTTCCACGGCATCAACATGACCCATTGCCACTGTGATGTCCTCGGCGCTGGGTCGCCTGCTTTCTGACAGGTCTGTGCTACTCTCAGACTTCAGGACATCACCGCGGTGCCGTAGCCTCCTTGCCTGACTTTTCTGCATCTGCCTCAGGGAAACCTTTATGATAAGCTGCGAGACGTTGAGAGCGGCCACAACTGCAGCGATGGTCGCAGCGGGCTCCATGCTCGGAGTACAGTGGCGTCCGCGCTGTCAATGACTGGAAAAGCGCGCGAACTGTTTTCCCGCCGGCGCTTTCAGGGAGGGAGGGCGGGAGTGATGGACGGATGACGACAGTTTCCCAAAAGCACCCTCGACTCATTTTGTTACCCAGAAGGCATTGCCGGCTACACCCAGAATTCCAATGGGCAGAGGGGACTGCGGGAACTGTGGGATAGCTGACCACAGTGCACCGCTTCGAATGTCGACGCTATCACCGTTAGTGTGGACGCACAAAGTCGAATTACTGTCCTTAGTGTGGACACACACGTTCGACTTTGCAATATCGATTACAAAAATTCGATGCAAGTAAAATCGAACTACTCTCGTAGTGTAGACAAGGCCTAAGTGTGGATTCAGCTATATTCAAAGGTGCTTTATACCAGTATAGTTATTCCCGTATAGGAAGGGTAATAAGCTCTTCTGGTATAATTATACCAGATAAAGGTGCCTTGAGTCCATTAGGAGTTGTACCAACGTCACTATTTGGTAAAAACAACAACAAAAAAAACCCCAACCAAACACCCCCCCCCCCAAAAAAAGCCCAAACAAAAACAAAAAGGCCACATCCCTAAATGTAATAGTTACAGTGGCTCACAAGCTGTGTGTAGGTCAGGTCTGAGAGATGGCCCACTGAAGAAAGAAAGATCCTTAACAGTGATTAAGAGATGTTCAAATGCTTAGCAACCTACTTCAGAAACCGCATTTTACAGATTTTTGTGTCTGGTTGGAACCCAGCCTGTCCTGGCCTCTGGATTAAACCCTTTTTTTTTAATTAGTTTTCTCTCCAAACAAATTTTCATTGATTAAAAAAATATGAATGATGAGGGGGTCTCCAGACCCTCTATTGTTTGTAATATGGTAACTTCCAGGAGTCCCATTGAGGACTGGAATCCCTTTCTGCCAGGTGCTGTACATGTGTTTTGAAAACGCTATTCCTGCCAGAAAGAGAGTTGACAATCAAAGAAATAAAATGGAATGAAGCATACAAGGTTTTGGGCTGAATATCAGGAAAACTTGTTAGCAGGTGAGGTCTATTAGTTTGTTTTGTGTAATAGTCTCCCAAAAGCAGTGAGGGCAAATACCAGTATTTGGAATAAATTTACTTTTGTAATGGATGGTACTCCAGCATATGACTGGGGCTCAGGAGGTGTGAGTTCTGTTTTTGACTCTGCCAGTACTCACTGTGTGACCTTTGTCAAGTCACTTCACCACTCTGTGCCTCAGTTTATACATATGTACAATAGGGATGATGCTCACTTTTTGTAAATATTTTAATGTTTGTAGTATAGAGCTATTGATCTGTCACTCTGAATTATGGGAGCTCTAGTTCCATTTGCCGCTAAAGAATAAGTATTTTGTTATCAACCATGTTATATTTAGGGCTCTGTGTTTGTCACAGAGGTTGCGGAACTCACGGATTACGTGATTTTCTGTGACCTCTGTCACTTTTTTGGCAGCCGCTGCTGCAGGGGCCCCAGGATGAAGGGCTCCAGGACCAGCTGTGTCACCTGCTACTCACAGCCCCGGGCAGCTGGCCCTGGGGACCACAGTCACCCGAGCAGTGGCCAGTGCAGCAGGCCCCGGGGACCACCTGAGCAGTGGTCCCTGGGGGCAGCCAGAGCAACCGCTGTTGGAGACCCCCGGCAGAAGCTGCTGTCAGTGGCCTCCAGCGGTGATCCCCAGCAGTGGCCCCCAGGAGCAGCTGCTACTTGGCCGCCCCTGGCAGGGTCTCTGGGTGGCCAGAGCAGCCGTTGCTCAGCAGCCGTGGCAGCTGGTGCCGCTGGCCCCGGCCTCCACCTTAGCAGTGGCTCCCTGGGGCATTCCCCGCCAAGGAGTGACACCCCCCACACACCAGATTTAGTTAGGGGTATTTCTAGTGTAAATCATGGACACGTCACGGACTGTGAATTTTTGTTGTTTGCCCGTGACGTGTCCATGACTTATACTAGAAATACCCCTGACTAAATCATAGCCTTAGTTATAGTAATTAAAAACAAAAATGAAAACAACAACAAAAATAAAAAGCAATCCAGATTTCTAGTACTGAAAGCTGTATGTGCTATCTCTTTCCACGGGACATTTTCTGTGTGTGATTGGTGAGGAGTTTGGCCTGCTGTCTCCGAATGTCTTCCTGGGTACAGTCAATTGGAGGCAATAGGATGGGATCCAGTACTTTTGCATTACTGGTTGTTATGCCCTTAGAAATTTCCAGACTTTGTTTTTCAAACTTCCTGAAGGGCTGAGTGGTAGGCCGGGATTAATTGCATTTAATTCTTAAGGAGAGGGTATGTTTAGTGTACAGCTTGTTGTCTTCACTTGTTCTCTGGTTATTTCTGTCAATAGTTACATGGATGATCTTTGTACCTTATGTGCAGCCTGTGAAGTGGATAAGACCTGTCAGACACCTCCTCTAATCTATTTTCTTCTGAAGAAACAAATCTAACATAAATGTCACCTGCCATATGAGAAACCAGGGCAGACTGAGCATTGTATTAATGGCTCTGTTATAGGGCAAAACAAAGGGAAGATCATGAGATGAGATAAACAGATTTTTGGCATCTGATCCAAATAATTTCCTATGATTAAAAAAGAGTTGGAGAATGAACAGTTAATCCATGTAAAGTGGTGGTATCTTAACAAAAACACCCACATTAACCATTCAAATGATTGAGTTCAGCCCGACTCAAGGAGAATTAACTTGGTCCCTTCCTAAGTGTCATAAACATGGAGATGAGGGAAACAAATTGTCTTGACGACTAATTAACATCACCATTTATGGTCTTGATTCAGGAAAGCACTTAACATGTGCTCAGCTTTAGGCACCTGCTTATGTCCACTGACTTCAATGAGACTTAAATCTATGCTCCAAGATTTTGATGAATAGGGATGGCTTTAGTCACATGCTTACAGCTAAGAAAGTGTTTGTGTTGTGTTGAATCGGGGCCTGAATGTTCAATGCTTTTTTTTAACGTGGTTGTCTTTGTAAAGATCCCATCTTTAGATTTCCTTTTTTTGTTTTTGTTTTTTTTCCCACCTATGAAGTGTTTTGGATCAGATGTTTGTTGTACTTTTAGCAAAGCATTATTTATAACAACATTTATAGAAAAAGCTAATAACATTTTAATTAAATTGCAACTTTTGAGCTAAATATCAGCTAGGTTACCAATTATTTTAATCATACTCCTGGGACCTCAGATGTATCTGGATGGCTTCTATTTTTGCAACAAATATATTGAAATTGATGAAAGAGTGATAATTTGCTTATAACAGTCACATGATGTGGCTTCCATTGTTCACACTAAGATCTATATGTCAGTGAAAAACTCTATCAGAATTCGGCTGAGAAGTCTATAGTAGGTTTCTTCTTTAACCAAAAAAAAAAAAAAAAAAAAAAAAAAAATAGATATTTTTGTTAAAGGCAAAGTAAGGGCCAAATGCAAGTCCAGTAAGGAGACATTAGGACAGTTACCAACATAAACTAAAGGTCCAGGGAGGAGATGCTGAGGATCTGCCCCAACTGGTATTAATTGTCATCACTGCACAATGGAGCAATGACAATGATGCTAACTGAAGGTCTATTCAAGAGTATCTTTTTTTTTTTTTTTTTTTAAGAGGAGACTGTCAACAAGGCAAACTGCAAGCTCCCCTTAAATAAATGATTGTTAGGCCCATACTTAGAAAATAATCTTGTCTCTAATCTTATATTTTGGAAGTTTAAGAAGGTGTGAGGCAGAGGCTCTGGCAATACCTCCAATTTCCTTAAACTTTGTCATTGGGGTTTTAAACCTGCATATGTTATAGAAATTACACTGATTTCCTTGGTCAAGAATCGCCGTCCAGCAATGGACTAAGGTTAAGTGACCCTGCTGATTGTTTTAGATGTACAACATCAACTGCCTCTGGCCCAATGACAACCAAGTTCCCAGTTCACACCAGCATGTAAGTGTATGACAAGTTCAATTAAAATCAGACTTCCATTTTATTGAAGAAAATGAAGTATTTTTCTGCAGTTTGACTATATGTGTGTTTCTATAAGAAGGGCACATTTGATTTTTATGTTATGAGGTGCCTACCCCACACAAGGCCTGAGGAGAGAGAAAAAGGGCCAATTAACCCTGTGACAGGCTGCACCTGCGGGAGAGTCAAGTCTGATAAGCCTTTAATTGATGATGAAGCCCAGCTGGGCAAGGGGCAAGATAAGCTGCTCTAAAACCTGGAGGTAGCAAGTAAGAAGGGGGCTGCAGTACAGAAGGCCTGCAGTCACTCTCTGGGCTTATAGAGGGAAAGGAGGAAACCAGAGGGAGAACAGAAGCCCGGAGGGAAGGGCATACCCAGAGAAGGGTGGAGAGGAGCCTGATAGAGGTGAGGTAGCCCAGGGAAACGGCAGCAAGGTTTGGGACAGGGCAGACCTTGGCCGCTCGTTGTAGGGTCCCTGGGGTGGAACCCGGAGTAGTGGGCAGGACCAGATTGCCCTACCAGCCACTGGGGAAGCGGCACAGAGCGGGCAGTGGACCAGAAGACTTCCTGAGACAGTCGTCCAATGGACTTCGATACCCTAGAAAGGGAGGACTATAGCAACCTGGTCAGAGGTCCAAGTCACAAAGAAGGAGTTCCCCGAGTGAGGAAGAGGGAATAATCTGACTCCAGAGAGAGAGAGTGACACCACAGGACAAGAAACTGAAGGAGGGGACATCAAACTGGTCATGAGCTAATTCCCAGATGAGCCACCAGGAGGCGCCCCAGTGGTGAGTAGAGAACCCCGGGACATGCTAATACACAGATCTATACAAATTCACAAAAAGAATAATTTCCTTGGCTAAGACTGCAGTATCTCAGATTTCTCAACACATTTGGCCTTGTTAGGAAAGTAATGGTAGGGTATCAAAGCACTACCATGACTTGATTGTAATTACTTGTGTTTGCCATATTACTATCAGTGAAGCCAGTTGGTCCAGTAACTTGGCAGAAGGAGTTTAGGGTGGCTTCAGATATTTCAGATGGTTGCCTGGTAAAGCTCAGCTGCACATCAGAGGGGATGTGCTTGGTCTCACTCCCCACACAGAGGTTAACTACTTGTGGAAGGAACACCTCCCGCTGACCAGCCTAGGAAGAGGGATTAGGCTTAGATTTGAAACAGGCAGCTCATCTGCCTTCCAAGCTGTGGGGGAAGGGGGAAGGGAGATAAGTGATCTTTGTGGTTGCCTAGAAGGACAGAGATTTTAGGGTCCATACGGATATAAATGAAGGCCCTAGAATTAAGAAATGGGAACTTGTTTTAACCTGATTTTGGTTGTAGGTAGGCGTGGCAAAACCTCCATGTTCATATGCCGGGACGTGATAGTGCTTACCTCACAGACACACCCCTCGCAGGCTTGCAAAGGAGGTCCACAGGATGGCTGCATCTGCCAAATACAGATTCAGAAACTAATCAGGAAAAAAAGGTGTTAAAGAAAATCCGTAGTCTTTGAAGAACTCCCAAAATGTCATCAGCCAGAGTTTTGTTCTTTGCAAATAAAGGGGGATTCATCAGTTTTGCCATCTCTCTCCTCCCTTCCCATCCCCTCACCTTGCACTCACTGCCTCTAGCCTTTCAAAGAAATTCATGTGGTTACGGGCAGTTCATGCTAGTGCTGCCTACTCCCTTTACTTATTGATGTCACTGTTTTTAACTACAGTCCCTGACAGGAGAGAGGGAGACTTGCAGTCCTGCAGTCAGCACTGTAACAAATAAAAGAGAGAGAAAGTAGCTGTGTGTGTTTTGGAATGGTCCAGCGGAGGATACTGCAGTGAAGTTGCTGTATAACTCCCTTGTTTGCATTTTACCATGACTTGAGAAGAAGAAAATAAAGGGAATATTAACCACTTCAGGAAGAAGAACAATAAACAGCACCTCAGGGAGTAGTGATGGAGGCTCTGATAACAGCCATATAGACAGGAAACTGGTAGTATAATCTAAGCCACAGTGAGATTGGGAACCTCCTGGGAAAGACAGACCGTAATCAGCACCATGCAGCAAAGCAGCGGGAGCCCTGCAAATGAGGTTTTTCAGTCAGGAAGTTGGTGGTAGAGTCAGAGCTGCAGAAACAGCTGGAAAATGAACCAGCAATCAGCACCATGTAACAAAACAGCAAGAGCTCAATAAATGATTGTCTTACAATGGGGGGAGGGCTTTGAATGAAATATTGCCTAATTAATTGCTCTATCCTGACAGAGATATTAAGGGAAAGGTTCTCTTGCACACAGACTCATCACCAGTGCTCTAAGAATCCACCTTACATCTCTTCAGTTCTTCTACTAGAACTGGTTTATTTCCCCCTCTGTAATTGGCAGGCTCTGATGGCAATCCCTTACACAATAGGGGTCCCCAACGCGGTGCCCGCGGGCGCAATGGTGCCCACTGGGGCATCTAAGTGCACCCGCGTACTGGCCGGCGGACGAGCATCCGCCAAAATGCTGCCGAGAAGCAGCATCATCCAGAGGCGACGCCTCTGGATGACGCTGCTTCTCGGCGGCATTTCAGTGGTGATGCCTATTGATGTTGCTGCTTGTCGGCGGCATTTCAGTGGATGCTCGTCCGCCGCCACGGTCCTCCGTAGCTCGTTGTCTGGCGCCCGCCAGATGAAAAAGTTTGGGGACAACTGCCTTACAATAACATGCCCTGCCTCACACTTCATCCTCCTTCTTCGTGCATGGAATTGGTACCTCCTTCATCCATGCTCATTCAAGAAGACAGTTATGCCATGTTAGTTACTTTGTTTCTAACTCCTTCTCCTCCTCTTTGTAGTATTGAAGGAAGTCAGAGCAAGTGCATGGGTGAAATGAGGCCTGCACCTTTTCATGCATTTCAGGTTGATTTTTCGACCTATGGTTTGTAACACACTTGTTGGGGATAATAAAGGGGAATTCAAAAACCAGAAGACAGACCAAAACACCACCCCCTGAAAACCTTCTCCCCAATCTTGGGATTTTTTTTTAATACCAGTCTCATGATTTCTTGTGTTTACACTCACGATTTTTGAACTTGTGGTTGGCAGTGCTACAGTATTTGTTTTGCATACGTTGTCCTGAAATCTGGGACTGGATGTGGTGTAAAATGTTGGAGCTCTAGTTTCTCCTTTGAATGAGCACATACGGAGTGAGTTGAGGAGATTTCCTGCTACTTCGATACACTATTCAGAACTGATGGGTAGTTGTTTTGCATCATGTGAATTACAGGCAGTTGCATCAGTCAAATTATTGCAAAGGTTTCTGCTCTAAGAACCCACCTTGTCTTGTGTTTTCTCATCTCTTGCTCTGCCTTGTATGGAGCAGTTGCAGAATCACATTTCTGATCCTTTTGTGTTTGCAGCTGCTTTGCACGAGTGGACTTGTGTAAAGTGGTTGCTGTGCAGCCAAGAATGTAGGCCAACATCTTTGCAATTTCCATTTGCAAGTAATTAACACTACTCTGATATTTCTTATAAGGAATGCCAAGAATGCCACAGTAACACTGATTTACCAAGCAGCACATTTGTAACATTGCAAGGTGAGCCATGGTAGCTCTCTTTCTGTTTAACGTAACTTTCCATTTCTGAGTGCTAAGGATGCACACCTGGAGAAAATGTGAACCACAAGGTGGGACCATGATTGTCAAAATCTTCAGTACAGTTAGACTCATAGACTCATAGACTTTAAGGTCAGAAGGGACCATTATGATCATCTGGTCTGACCCCCTGCACGCTGCAGGCCATAAAACCGTCCCCGCCCCTTCCCTGGACTCTGCTGCTGAAGTCCCCAATCCTGTTATTAGTGACCTCAATCGGCAGAGACCCTCCTGCTAGAGATCCCTGCCCCATGCTGCGGAGGAAGGCGAAAAACCTCCAGAGGCTCAGCCAATCTGCCCTGGAGGAAAATTCCTTCCCGACCCCAAATATGGCGATCAGTAAGACCCCGAGCATATAGGCAAGAGTCTCCATCCTGACCCCTTTTAGCCATTATGCTATTTACCTACCATTGCTTGGTTTTCCTTGACAACTATGTTTTACCATTAAACCATTCCCTCCATAAACTTATCTAACTTAATCTTAAAGCCAGACAAGTCCCTCGCCCCCACCGTTTCCCTCGGAAGGCCGTTCCAATATTTCACCCCTCTGACGGTCAGAAACCTTCGTCTAATTTCAAGCCTGAACTTCCCCACGGCCAGTTTATATCCATTCGTTTGGATGGGGCTATTGCATAGTCCAGATTTGTGTGCCTGAGATGTGGAATCATCATTTGCAGATGAAAACTGTATCCCAAATACTAAAGTTATTGGTTTTCATGGAAATGGGACATTATCAGGAATGTTTATGGATGCCTCTTACTCCAACACCCAAAGTTCAATATAGCAAAGGTATTTTTGTACATATCATTTCTGTAAAAAGGCGGTAGGGTTCTATAGTCTTATTTACTCATTAAAGTCTTCCAGAAACGATGTTAGTGCTTCATGACAAATAGGCATGAATATTTCATCAGCCAGAGGTATATTTTGTTACACTTCAGTCTTAGCATCTATGTACCTTTTATGAACTCCCATAAACTAAAGATTTGGATTCTTTTGTAGTCCTGCTGAGGTTGAGAGTAATCTTCAGTACCTAAAATATACAGAATCCGCAGAGGTGTGTAAGAACTGTTAATTTAATGTAAAGAAGAAAAGAACAAAAGTTGAAAAGTAGGTTATTGTTGTTGTAGGTTTGAACAGGCTCTGAACCAGGATTTGCTTTACATTTTAGATGATTTTAGAATTAAATCTTATTTATCAAAATAATCACTGAATATTGGTTAAACAAAGACAGTATGAACATGTTATGTATTTTGTAACACTGATCCTTTTTATTCCTAAAAGGCTCACTTGCTATATAAATACCAGATGATACCTGAGGGATATAGGAATTGTATATTGTATATAGCAATAAGGATTTGTTACTGTATTCCTTGTACACCCAAAATTTCCATGTCAGGCCCAAACACTAGTACATTAAAATGATGTCAGACTTTACCTTTATATAAGCAGGTGAAAATATTGACCATGACATAGCAGTTTGTATAGTACTTGTGTTAGCTTATCCAGTTGTAGAGCTGGTGGAGCAGAAACTGCTTCCTGTTTTGCCTCCAGGAACATGGCGACAAATCCACTTAGGGATTTATAGAGCATTTCCATCATCCACTGGATTGAAAAGTATCTAATTATAATGATGATCGAAGTAAGTCCTGCTTTTCAGAAATGATGTGATGGAAACTGCAAGTAGCAGTTAGGAATTCTAGACAGTTCAGCTATTTTCAGTATTTTAAAAATAGCAATATTGTAAGGATAGAAATATTGGGCTACTCCAGGGGTTTTCAAACTGTGGGTCAGGATCCCATTTTAATGGGGTTGCCAAGGGTAGTGTTGGCCCTGGGCACCACTGCCCAGAGCTGAAGCCCAAGCCCCACTGCCCAGGGCTAAGGTTACATGCCCCCCGCCCAGGGCAGAAGCCCTAGGGCTTCAGCTTTCTCCTCCCCTCCCCACCCCCCAGCCTGGGGCAGCGGGGCTTGGGCAGGCTTGATCTTCTGTCCCCCCTACTGGGGTCATGTAGAAATTTTTGTTGTGAGAAGGGGGTCACGGTTTGAGAACTGCTGGGCTACTCTCTTTGTGTGTGCGTGTCACGAACACACCCATAAACACAAGTACTTTCATAGTACTTTGTGCTATGCCTTTACATTTCACATTATGAATTATCCAGACTAAAGCCTTTAATATGGCAATTATTTATTTATATTTTGGTAGCTCTCACAATGTGCTAGGCATTGTAAAAACACAAAAGAAAGCACATTCCTTGGTTTGAAGAGCAGATACTCCAACAAGATAGTGGGAATATTTTGTTCAAGCCGCAGAACAGCAGCAGAAATTCCAGTAGTTGAGACTTCTAAAGCTAGATTGGATAAAGCACTTGAAAATGTACTGTGGAGAACAATCCCGTACTGTAATGAGGGATGGATTAGATGACTCATAGGTCTTTTACTTTTCCATCTCTGGTACCTGTGGCCTGGACAATGCTTCACCAGATCCATATATGGGGACTCTCTGACCTTCATGCACAGAAGGAGGAATCTCTGAACCACTGTAGCACTCCCCACCTCCTCATGTCTCTGGGCATGTCTACACTACAAACTTAAGTTGACTTCAGTTAAATCAACATCCAGTCGCTGCAGTAAGTCAGTAGTGCATGTCCACGCCACACTCCTTGTGTTGGTGGAGTGCAACCTCACTAGCAGTACTTGCATCGATGCTCAGAGCAATGCACTGTGGGCAGCTATCCCACAATGTAACTTGCTGCAGGAGGTTTTTGGAAGCGCTTGCAATGCCCCATGGGGAAAAAGATATTCTTGCAAGGGGGTCTGGGAACATGGCTTCAACATCCCATGATGCAGTTTTCTCCTCCACACCCCGATCTCAACTGCAACCCATAATGTTTCATGCCATTAAAGGCTGGCATAGCCACATGTGTGCCATCTTCTGAGAAGCATGGATCCCGCTCAGCTGTGCACTCTTGTTTGGAGCATTACAAACACCACCTATCTTATCCTGCAGTATTTCCAGAGCTGGGAGAGGCGCACCCATGCAGAACATGGCAATGTCCTTCAAGCAGCCCTGCTGGAAGCCATAGAACGAAACAATTCCCGGTTGCTGCTGGCAGTCCCACAGCAGCTGAACACAGTGGAGTGCTGTTTCTGGTCCCAAGAAACAAGCATTGACTGGTTGGATTGCATCGTTATGCAGCTATGGGATGATAATCAGTAGTTGCAGAACTTCCATATGCGCAAGGCCACTTTCCAGGAACTGTGTGTGGAGCTCTCCCCAGCCTTGCATTGCAGCGACAGTAAAATGAGACCTGCTTTGACAGTGGAGAAGCGAGTGGCAATTGCTGTGTGGAAGCTTGCAACGCCAGACTGCTACCAGTCAGTGAGGAATCAATTTGGAGTTGGTAAATCCACTGTGGGGGCTGTTATGATCCAAGTATGCAGGGCCATTAATCTCCTTTTGCTTAAGAAGGGTAATGCATCTGACGAAGTGGGCATTCACCCACGAAAGCTTATGTTCCAATACATCTGTTAGTCTTAATGGTGCCACAGGAGTCTGTTGCTTTTTACAGATCCAGACTAACACGGCTACCCCTCTGATACTTAAGAAGGGTAGTGACTGTTGGCAATATGCAGGACATACTGGATGGTTTTCCTGAAATGGGGTTCCCTAACTGTGGTGGGGCGATAGATGGCATGCATATCCCTGTCTTGGCACCAGACCACCTTGCCAAAGAGTACATAAACAGCAAGGGATACTTTTCAATGGTGTTGCAAGTGCTGGTGGATCACTGGAGCCGTTTTACCGACATCAACATGGGATAATCAGAGAAGGTGCATGACGCATACATCTTTAAGAACACAGGTCTGTTCAGAAAGCTGCAAACAGGGACTTTCTTTCTGGAATGCAAAATAACTGTAATTCTTCTGTCAGGTGGAGCCAGCAGCAACCAGGGCCGGGTTCAATATCTCGGGGTTCCTTTCCATTGATACCACACAGAACTGGCTTGAGCTCCCACCCAGTAACCTGGGAAATTTACACACCAAATACTTCCCCACTTGCAAGCACAGAGTGAGAGCATGGAAAAGAAACTTTTAATTAAAGGAGGGAAGTACGTTGGTGTTAATTTGGGAAAACACCGCAAACAGGGTTCATAAACATAAACCATCAGTAAAAGACCCACTCCCAAGCAGGTTGGGCAGTGCCCTTTTCCCCTCAGGTTCTTAAGTCCAGCAACCCAAAAAGTCCCTTTCACGTGCCCAACCCTTCTCTGCACCCAACTCACAGTTGCTGTCCTTGGTCAGGGCAGACCCAGAGTTCGGTGGTGCATCTGCAGAGTTCACCTACCCCCTGGGTGGGGTAAAGAGGTACTTTACTTGCTCCGCTGCTTGGGCACTCGCTCGCCGCCCCCTCTGCTGGCTGCTCACCAGCTGCTCCTGCTAGCTGCCTGCTCGCTGCTTCCGCCAGCTGCCTGCTCGCCGCTCTTGCTGCGCCTCTCCATCAGCTGCCCTGCTGGCCGTTTGTTGTGCCTCTCTGCTGCCCCAGCCACTCGTTCACCAGCTGACTGACAGTCACCTTCTGCTGCCACCTGCATCTCTGCTGTTACCTCTGCACATTAGTCTCGTAGTAATTTTCAGCTCTTTGCAGGCTGGGTGAAACATCACCCCATCTCAAGTGATTTCAACTCTGTGATTTTTAGCTCTTTGCAGGCTGGGCTGAAACACAGTCCTACCACAACTGATTTCAGCTCTGAGTGGACATTTAACATAACAAAAAGGCTCCTAATGAAGCCTATTTAGCTCTAATAATGGGGAGGAACAGGTTAAACCAGTCTAGGGAAGGTGTGCAGTCTCCTGGCTGGGGATACCTCTTCTTTTCTCTTCTCTTACTTTCACAGGGCTCTGACATTCGAGTCCCTGGCTTAACGAGGTTCTTTCAACTGAGGGTGGCCCTCTCATTTGGAACAAGTTAAGCCCAGTCCTGCTTTCCTGTATTCCTACAATAATTACAATGATGGAAACCATATTTCACTACCCCTGCATTCAGTACTAAGGTGATTTGTACCCAACACCAGCCAAAGTTGATCACTTTGGCACCACTGTATCTATTGAATGTGTAAGCAGAGCAGGAGTAAACTGTATTTACATAAACACACCCAAGTCTCTCCCCCTCCCAGCTAGATGTCAGGGAAGCATTCATTCAGACCCTGCATACATCACCATTGATGATCTTGAAATGCCAATAGTGATCCTGGGAGACCCAACCTACCCCTTGTGCTCATGGCTCATGAAGCCAGACACTGGCCACCTGGACAGCAGCAAGGAACTGTTCAACAATAGATTGAGCAGGTGCAGAATGGTGGTTGAATGCACCTTTGGCCTTTTAAAGGGTCACTGGTGCAGTTTAGGTTAGACCTCAGTGAAAGCAATATCCCCCTGGTTATAGGGTGAGAAGTTTTCCATAGGGGTGGGGTGTGGAGGCGGATAGGCTGTCTGCTAATTTTGAGCAGCCACATAACAGGGCTATAAGAAGAGCTCAGCATGGAATACTGCGTCTCAGGGAGGCTTTAAAAACCCATTTTAGTAATGACCCACAGTACTGTGTGCTGCTTCTTGAGTTGTGCCTTCCCATACTGTGAACTTGCTGTGCCTGCTGGGTCTGTATCTCTAGCAAATCCCTTCCATTGCCTCAGTTTCCCTGTACCTCCCCTCTGCCTCCCTTTCTCCAATGTGTGAAGTAATAAAGATTATTTCATTCTCAGGACATGGACTTTTATTGCACAAATGTATTGGAAGTGAAAGATCAGAAAAAGAATGAAACCTTGGACAGTCAGTGGAATAAAATAAGGAGGGGAAAAACACAGCTATCTTGTCTTTTAAATACAGTGGCCTTGCCTGTCAAAGATCATCATATGTGCACCTTTTAGTTGTATGACCCTTCCCCGGTGATGAGTAGAAGGGATATAGTACTTTCCCCCTCGCCTCCTGGTACATTTGGGAGAGGAGGAGGGGGAATACGGAGATGCAGGAATGCCATTCTGAGGGGCTGCAGAGGGAGTCTAGCCTCAAGGTGTTTCTCCTGAAGCTCAACCAGACACCTCAACATGTCTCTTTGTTCCTGAAGAATCCCCAGCATCTCCTGCTGCATGCCACACTCATGCCCTCAGGGCCAGCCTTTGGGAAAATGGTGCCCTGGGAGAACTTGTATTTTGGTGCCGTCCTCCCTTCATCACCGCTGGCCTCCACGTGCTCCCTGGGCTTCTCACCCCTCCCCCATCACCTCTGGGCCCCGCTGCCTCCCCCAGTGTTTAATTTGTATTGAAGGAGGTGCCAGAGCTGAACTCTGGCACAAATTAAGCACTAGCTGGGTGGCCTGATACTGGAGGGTGCTGGCCGGGCACCCAGCTCTGAAGGCAATACCCCACTGCCAACAGCAGTGCAGAAGCAAGGGTGGCATGGGGTATATGGTGTATTGCCACCCTTCTGCGCTGCGGCTGTGGCTTGTGATGCCTGTGCTCAGCATGTGCCTCAAGGCGGGCTTCGCACTGTCACGGGGGCTAACATCTAGTCAGAGTCCACGGCTCTCCTGCACCCCTCTGGCCACTCCTGGCTCACTGGGGCACCATTTCACATATTGGGGGGTGGTAGGAAACTTAACCGTGATTCCAGGGACTACTTAGGCATCTGAAAACTCTAGAGTTTTTTGCAGATAATAATTTAGGAATTAGCTGACAGGAGCACTGTATCTAATTGTTACGTAAAGAAAGAAAAAATATATACAAACTCCTATTAAAGCCACGTTTAAAGTTCATATGTAAATTTAGAACAATCAAGAGATAATATAGCAAGATATTCCCAATCCCAAGCCTTGAGGTATCAGTTCTGGAGCTTTAATGCCAGAAACACATGTTTGATACTTTGTACACTATCTTTAGGAGAGAGAAATAAAATCTGCTTACTTTCTCTGACAGACACACTGTGTGTTATTGCCATTATCTACTCTATTTTAGTCAATTGTTTTTCACTCCACTAAAAACATATTTAATTTTAACATATGCGATTAAGGTTTTTTTCTCTTTCATTAAGAAAGGGAATTTATTTTTCAAATTATTTTGGCATTTATGTTTACCGATCACAATCCTGTACATGACTCACTAACACTTGACTCCATCATTGCTATTGATATCATAGTTGGAACTTAACTTAAAATTTGCATGCAAATAAATTATTTTACAGCTATAACTAAAAATACAATTTGAAAATAAGTGACCTTCATCTGCGCAGTGTCTAAAGTTATATGTTTAGCTAATGTTTTTTAAACTGGTACTGCTAAGGTTAGTACAAGCTAAAGTTACATTCTAGAAGGATACTATTATTTGATTGTACCACTTTAAATAATGAATGACAAAGCACAATAGGATAATAAAAGTAATAATGATAATTACTCCAGTCAGGACAGATTATGCACTTTAGAACTCACTACTCAAATAATTAAATTTAAACATAAGGGAGAAATAAAATTATGAAATGCACAGACCAGTCAAAAAACTAAAATAACAGTACTCTAATCCTTAACAACTTTGAAAGAATAAAATTACAGAGAATATACGTGCATTGCAGGAAGTACCAAAAAGTAATGACAACAATAATATGTGTGTGTGTGTGTGTGTGTGTGTGTGTGCTGGGAGAGTATGTGAGCGACAGAGTGTATGTTGGGAGAGAGTGTGTATATGAGAGAGACTGTGTGTTGGGGGAGTGTGCAAGAGACTCTGTGTGTGTGTGTGTGTGTGTGTGTGTGTGTGTGTGTGTGTGTGTGTGTGTGTGAGAGAGAGAGAGTGTGAGCTGAGGAAGTGTGTGAGAGACAACGCACTGTCCCTCTAAGCAGAGTGGCACTCAACAGTCTGAAGGCTTGTGCAGTCACCAGCAGCTCTGTCCCACTCCTGAGCCCTGTCCCAACCCCAGCTCAGCAGAGATACATGGGGGCAGAGGGAGGGGGGCACCCTGACATTAGCAGCCCCCCAGAGCAGTGGGCCAGGAGGCAGCTGACCAGGGGTGGCTCCAAGGCAGGGGGCAGGAGCAGCCGTGGCTGCAGACGGCAGCAGAGCAGTGGGTGGAGATCCACCCCTGCTCCAGAGGTGCCCTGGTTAGAATGGCGCTCCAGGCCTTTGCCTCGTTCACCCGTACCAAAGACCAGCTCTTAAACCCACTGGAGAGCTCACATTTCTCTGGGGTCCTAAATGATGCGGTGACCCTCTCATCCCATCCCCACGCTATTCTCACTTCACTTTCCCCCAGTGGTACTATTTATGCTCTCCATGGGGTACTCCAGGAAACTCTCCTGTTACCAGCCTTGCAGGCCCCTTCTGTACCTCTTAGGCATCTACCAGGCCCCTATGGATAAACCTCCCGCTCTATACCAGTCTCCTCCCACCATACAGAGACCCACTCCTATTCTTTCCTAGGCTTTCTTGGCAGAGAGAACTCTCTGTGTTCTGAGGGGAAGGCTGCTTCCTATAGCCTTGGAACTCCTTTCCAGCATTCCTAGCTGTGCCTCCAACTCCTATCAGCCCTACGAACAAGTCCCAGAATTCCCATGTTCTGGACTGAACCATGACTCTGGCCATGTTGGACTTGTAGCCTATCTTTCAGAGCCAGTTACAGTCCCCATATTTATCTCTTAATAATTAAAATCAACTTTCTAGGCACATATGCCCTCTTCTACCACAGTGGTACCAGAATGTCTTACGATAATACTTAATGTATCCTCATGAGACCTTTGTGAAGTAGAGATTATTATCCTAGTTTTTACAAACTGGTAACAGGGTCAAACAGAAATTCTGAGGTGCCCTAGGTCAGACACAATGTTCTTCACAAAGCTGGTAATTCAATATAATTGTAAATGGGGAATCGTCATTGAGTGGGTTTGCTTCAAGTGGAGTCTGACAAGGATTGGTTCTTGGCCCTATGCTATTTAACATTTTTATCTATGACCTGGAATAAAACATAAAATCATCACTGATATAATTTGCAGATGACACAAAAATCAGAGAAGTGGTAAATAAGAAGAGGACTGGTCACTGATTCAGAGTGATCCACATTGCTTGGTAAACTGGGTGCAAGGAAACAATATGCATTTTAGTAGAGCTAAATGTAAATGTATACATCTAGGAACAAAGATTGTAGGCCATACTTACAGGATGGGGGACTCTATCATAGGAAGCAATGATTCTGAAAAAGATTTGGGGGTTGTGGTGGACAATGTTAGACATGAGCTCCCAGTATGATGTTGTGGCCAAAAGAGCTAACATGATCCTGAGATGCATAAATGGGAATCTTGAGTAGGAGTACAGAGTTTATTTTACTTCTATATTTAGCACTGGTGCAACCACTGCTGGAATACTGTGTCCAGTTCTGGTGCCCAAAATTCAAGAAAGATGTTGATAAATTGGAGAGGGTTCAGAAAAGGGCCACAAGAATGATTAAATATTAGTAAACATGCCTTGTAGTGATATACTCAAAGAACTCAATCTATTTAGCTTAACAAAGAGAAGATTAAAGGAGTGACTTGATTACAGTCTACAAGTATCTACATGGGGAACAAACATTTAATAATGGGTCTTCAAACTAGCAGAGAAAGCTATAAAATGATGCAATGACTGGAAATTGAAGCTAGACAAATTCAGAGCAGAAATAAGGTGTAAATTCTTGAGAGAGAGTAATTAACCATTGGAATAATTTACCAAGTCGGTGGATTCGCCATCAATGACAATTTTAAAATCAAGATTGGATGTTTTTCTGAAAGATAAAATCTTGGAATTATTTTGGGGAAGTTCTATGGCCTGTCCTGTACAGATTGTCAGATTAGATGATCACAATGGTCCCTTCTGACTTTTCAATCCATGAATCTTTGAAAAACTCAGACCCAGACCTATGCCTTAAGCACAAGACTATCCTTCCTCTCTATGTGGTTTCTTTGATCCATATGGTAGATGGCTCCTCTGACATAAAATATTGGCCAGAATGTTAGTTCAACATGTCCCTAAGATAGCTTCACATTTTTAGAACTAGCTCACTTATCGTTAGTGAACTAAGTGGCCATATAAATGTTTTAGACTATCTCAGATGTCTGATTACAACAGAATATAAATAATTCATTATAGAAAATTACCTTGGTGGTGTTGATACGACAGGAACACAAATTGGATACAGCAATTGCAAAAGAACAGTACAGTACATTAAACGAGGATTTTAGGTATTTTGCTGAAGTACTCTGGACTGAGCTTCTTGGGTAAACTTTGCTGAGACTTTTTTTTTAAAAGATACCTTTCTAGTGAGAATGTTTTTGTTGTAAACTATGTACATTTCTATAAACTAGAAATTTTATATTAATGATAAAAGAAATTCAAAGTCCTTCCATGTAAATGTGTGAGTGTGTATACTGGAAATATATTGGTGGTAGTATAGCATGTTTTATGCTGGAAGTATTATACCTGTGATATGTAAACATGAGGTACCTTTCAACAGACCTGGGAGGCAAGCAGGTAGTAGTATTTCCATTTTATAGATGAGGAAACTGAAGTACATAGAGATTTCAGTTTCTGCAATACTGGTGGTAGGAAGTAGGGCTACCCAGAGGATTCAGGGGGCCTGGGGCAAGGCAATTTCGGGGGCTCCTTCCATAAAAAAAAGTTGCAATACTATAGAATACTATATTCTCATGGGGGCCCATGCAGGGCCCAGGGCCTGGGGCAAATTGCCCCACTTGCCCCCGCCGGGTGGCCCTGTTAAGAAGTTGGTGATAGTCAGGAACAGAACCCACCAGCTCCTGCCTCCCACAATCATGCTTTTAAATGCATCCTTTTGGTGTTATCTGTCTAATGAGGCCTTCCCAAAGTTAGGCCAAAAAAAACCCCTTATACCATACTGTATTCTCTCTCCCCCACCGCCTTTTTAGCAGAAATCTGGGCTCTAAAATTATATGCAGCCAATACTTTTATTGAGAAAAATGATTCGATTGTTGAACAGTGTGTGCTAGAGTACAACACAGTGCATTGTATTATCTATAGATTGTGTCTTTGAAATATTAAATTACATCACAATATTTTAATCAATTTCTCATTCTGAAAGTCCATTTTTATTGAATATGGAGTTGTATGTGAAAATCAATATGTAAAGAAAAGTGTAAGGCACTAAGAGAAAATGGAATGATGGGTGATTCGCTATAATGATTGAGCTATGCAAAGTCAAAGTTTATCAGAAGAGCTTTAAAAACGTGAACTGGAAAAATACATCAAAATACACTGGTATGAGAGGGTCTTTCCTTGTCTATTATGTTTTTGAACTGGATTTACTTTGTTATGCAGTGTGCTCCATTTCACCATCTTGGCTTGAATGCACTAATTACCTGACCCCTCTTCCACAGCACCTGCAGTAGCCCAAGAGTTAATCTAGAGTAAGGAGGGTTGATTTGTTTATTTTCTATTAACTTGTTGTTTGAAGATTCCACTCATGAAGGATTTTTTGTTATTAACCTGTTCTCTGCCCCAGGCCCCAATCCTGGAAGATGCTAAACTACCACAAATCCCCTGAAGTTAATAGGAATTGAAGTTGATTAGTGCCTCTCAGAGGTGAAATACCTGGCACTATCAGCCCCCAAGTTTTCCTTCTCTGCTTTTATTGTGAGGGCATGTGTGTGTGTACAAGAGCATGTGTTGTTTTTCCATCTCTCTCTCTAGGTTTTTACACAGCATCTGTCACTGGGGTAGATGAGTGCTTTTTGGTAATTTGCTTTTGTAGTAGTGGAGACTGAGTCCATGTGTAAATGTGTAATCACCTTCCTCATACATTGTACAGTGAGCAATGTTATTTCACAATGGCAATATATCAAATGCATAGTAAATTGCACTCACGCCTAAATCCCTCTTTGAAGATGTCCCTTAGCCAGACTTCTTACAGGGTGAATATCCAAGAGAATATATTCTACTACAGTCATGTTGCTTGCTATACAGGTCGGGATATACAAATGTTTAATTCATAAAGATAAGGAATGGGCCCTGACTTATTCCATTATACCATGTAAAGATATTTTCACTTTTCTTTCTGAACCTAATTGGCCAGCAAAGTTTTCTAACACATTAATCTTTCTGATGGATATTAACATACAGGAATATCTTGTTTAGGTTCAGTGTGCAAACAAAAAAAATCGGTATTCATAGTGTTTTTTCTTGCTGTAGATAAAGGTGTTGTTAATACTTCAACCAGAACAGCTTTGTGTGCATATCCAGTACTCATTACTATTTATCTATCTATATAATCTAGCTGTACAATGAAAGCCTTAACTGATTTTCCAGGTCATTGCTGCTATTGGTAATTATCGGACAGTGGCATTCTCCTTGCACCTTATTGCAGCCACTTCCATGGGGGAGGACCCAGAGCAATTTGCTTCTGGACTTGCCTTAGGCTTCATTTCTGAATTCAGTTTAGATGGCTACGGGCCCACATCTGATAGCCAGAATGATACATTTATAATTTATTAATTTTAATTCTTTCAACGTTCTTTTGATAAGTTACTCCATAAAAATAACAGCTAAAGTTTAAAATTAATAGATTTTATCTAGTATGCCTATTATTATTTTTGAAGCCTGTTAGAGAAGAAAAATTATGCAAATTGGTGTCACGCTAGGCTACTGCGCACATGCTGGTAATGCATAATAACTAGCTTACTGATGAAAATACTTCATCTTGAGCAAGACCTATTATCGGCACTCAGGATTATAGTATGTATCATGGTTAACAGTTTATTATTTTTCTTCTGGATAAAGGATAATGTCCAATTTTATTAAAAATTCTCATTAATATAAAACTGCCTTAAAAGTAATATTCAAGCACTCCAGTGATGAAATATGATTGATTACATTATAAAATGAAGGTGTATTGCAAAATGATTGGGGAAATCCCTTCAAAAAATTAAACAGTTGCTGTTCACTCCCTGTGAATGGCTAAGTGGCTTTAATTCTACAGCTCATACTTGTAAAAGACTCAATAAATAGATCAGGCTCAGGACCAATTAGTGTCACATTAATCTTTAGTAATAATGAAGTGAAGCTGCTAGGGATTGAACCGATTTATCTGTACCCTCCATGACAAGCACCTTAAGTTAATGCATGCTGTATTGTCTAGTACAGGACACTGGAACACAATTCAGAATGTGCAGCATTGGCAGATGTGAAGAGCTATTTCTTAGTCCTGAAGAAATCTGATATTTCTTAATGGGAGAAAAATCCAATATAAGATAAGCTGGTTTCAGAAAATAGGTCACTAATGTAAGTTTGCAGTTATTTTCTTTCCAGCTTTCTCCTGCACCTGCCTTAGATTTCTTTTCCCCTTCTGTGCACACAGCATCTCAAGCTTTGTAAGTAGAATGTGGTGAAAGGCTGTTTCTGGTCTAAGGGTCACTGTTCTGTTCATAGCCCTTCATCCCTACATTTACACCACTAGCACATGCATTTTTGTTTGTGCTGTTAAATTGCTGTCAAAGGAGGTGTAGAAAACCTTTTCAGGTATTGATTTTCACACACAGGGAGCATAGTTTGTAGTCTCTTGATTTGCCACCTGCAGTTTATAACTGAATGGGCTCATGGGATTATAAACTTCATTTTAGCACTGAACTCCCAGCTTGAGGCAAAATTGAAATGTATTAGCTGTTAGAGATTTGCAATTGTTTTAATGTATTTCACTTACAGGAATTTTAGTTAGATGGCTAAGACGAATAATAATTTTGCAGTGGCAATGCCACTGATTAGGAATTTTTTAAAAAAATTGTTAATTTTAACTGACTGACAACTGGATCTTATCTTGGAAAATCTCATCTGCTTAATATTATTTTATGTTAACTATTTTTAATATTTTTAATTTAATATTTATCAATCAAATGTAACTAATCAGTTAAATCATTTTATTACGTTTATCCAATATTGGATATGTTGAATGATCAAAACTCTAGATGTAGCACTGTTAATTTTACTGTAAAATGAACTGCACTATTGTCATTCATTAGCTGTTAAGGGCTTTATCCTAAGTGGTATTGAGCACTGAAAATTCCCATATATTTCAATGCAGGTGCTCATTACCATTGAGGATCGGACCTCCCAAAACAATGTAAGTGTACCTGTTTTTATCTCGTTAGTTATTCATTATTTTTTTGCATTTATTCATTAATTTGAGCCATAGCAAAAGGTTAATATTTGCACCACTGAACACAGATTTCTCTGCTAAACTCTGGGTAAAATTATACATATTCATGAATTTACTCCAAGCAGAAATCTGCAATTTTTGCCCAGAAATTTTGACAAGTTAGTTTTTCATTGCAAAATAACAGTTTTCTACCTACAAAATATACCTTCTTTGTAGAAAAAGAAAAAAGAAAAATTGAAGATCAAACTGACATGTTTCCCTTTTTTTTGCAAATTTGTGAGAAATGCAATTAGGCTTCAATTTTGGCAGTGGTGAAAATTATTTATTTTTGTATAGCTTTGTTTAGTTAAACTGTTTCTAACCTGCCATCATTAATCCAGCACCATTATATTTATGCTGACCCTTCCTGAAAACTCTTTAAGTTTCATGGGAGAACATGTACTTTGTAAATGTACTTTGGGTTTCTTTTTATCTGTCTGGCTTTCTTAAATAATTGCTTAAGCATCTTCCTGAGTCCAGATGCATCACTGTCTTGTACACATTCCATTGAGAAGTGATGGATCAAAATCTGTTCTGCTAAACCCATGAAATTTTCACTTCCATAGAAGTGAATGGAACTGAATGGTTATAACTGATGGTTGAATTTGTTCCATAGGATCATATGCTGCCATTGACATCATTGGAAGTTTTTTGCATGGGTCAAGGGTAATATATGGCTCTGAAGGGTGTAGTTTTCTCCTGAGGTATGAATGATCACATTAACGTGCACCAAGATGAGATCAGACACCTTGATAGTTGTTTTTTAAAAATTAAAACAGTGTGAAAATCTACTTTAGGATTATTTTGCCTTTTAACTCAGAATTGTGTAGTTTAATGGGCTATATAGTTCAAACAAGTAATAGGACCATGCAGCAACATATGGCCATTTAAAAACTAGAGATGAGCCAGGGCCAGGGCTCATATCTATCTTTAATCCCTTCCTTCTGTACCAAACCCTAATAGTCATTCCCTCTATTCTTAAATATGCAAGCAGTCTGAGAGGAGATGTCTTATCAAACACAAGTTGTGAGGCCTCATTCTGGGAACCCAGAGCAGCCCTCTCTAGGGTTAATATTGCATCTTTTGCCAGTCCCACAAGAGCATAAAAATGACTCACCTAAGGAGCAAGTTGGGATGATTCATAGATTTCAAGGCCAGATGGGACCATTGATGATGATGATTGTAGGCTGCAGAAGGAGGGGTCCCGTTGAGGGCTAAGGTCCAAAAATGACACCAGAGGCGGAAGAAGTCTGGAAGCGAATGCCCAGGAAGCAGTGTAAGGCTGATTTTCCTGGTACCTGTGGTGCTGAAGGGCCCAGGCTGACAGTCATGCAGCCATGGAGCAGAGCCAATATAGAGGTGGCCGTAGAGAGCTTGATAGGTGACTGGTGAGCAATGGGGGTGAGCCAAAGGAAAGAGGTAGTCCAGGAGGAGTAGAGAAGTTGAGGGTAGGGGTTCTTAGTGTCCCAGCTCTAGAGTGGATAGTGGGCTTACACAACACCCCTGGGCTTATACAACACCCCTAGTAGGCCCGAAGGATCCTGCATTTGGAGGATACAATTTAGGTAAACACAAATAAACGATCTTTTCTGTGACCTATTTGTGTGAGTAATAAACAGGCTAGACAATAGTTTTACAATCTAATACCACCAATTATAATGCTGTACTTAGCGGGGCTGCTTAATATTAGAGTACACCAAACCCAGTAGTGTGCCATTTGTACCATTTGGAGGCGAGCATTGTAGGCTCTTCAGCAGCTATGCCTTTTAGGCACTAGCCCTGGTGGGTCCCAGTAACCATTCAGACAGAGGGTTAAGGGAAAGGATATTTTACTAGGGCTGTCAGGAAAGGGAAAGGTTGCAAATATCCTAAGTACAGTGCCTTAAACAGTTACCATTCAAACTGCGCAATAACGGTTCTTGTTTGGGCCCCAGGGTAGTCCAGTGGAGAGTCAGGGCTCTTCAGATCTAGTACCTGGGGTTGCCCTCCCCAATTCAGTCTCTACTCAAGCAGTTAGGAGCTTGTGGGTTTTCAGGCCAGGCTCAGTTAGTGTCTCTTATTGGGACCCCTCTGCACTGGCCTCCTGCCCACCCATGGCTGCTCCCCCATAAGTCCTTCACACACCATCGTCTGTTCCACACATTGCTCTGCAGATGGTTCCTGGGGATTCCTCTCTGTCTCCAGTTTCTCTGCATCTCCTGGCTCGCCATGCAGTCGCTGCTTCCCAATAAAGCCTGCCCATTTCCTGGTTCAGGATTCAGCTTACCAGGCCAGGAGGAAAGTGATGTGCAGTGGGGAGAAGGCTGATGGGTGCTGTAGTCCCTTGCTTTGCAGATCCATCACACTACACTGTGAGACAATGTGAATGACACAGCTTCAGGCTTCTCTCATGTATAAAGTGGCACAATGAGGGCTAACTTTCAAAGAATTGGTAACTAATGCAACAAATGATGGTAACAAGCGCAACAAAAACATTTTGTTGGGCTCAGGTCTGGATTGGACACATGCACCATTTTCCAGGATATTTATGAAAAGCTTTCTGGTTTGTCCTCAGGCTTATAGAAGAGTTTTATTCCAACAATATGGAACCTCCTTTTCTGAAGTTACGTTCTTACCAATTCTGTTCTTTCAGAACTATTAGGATTTTGTAAGGCTTTTACTGTTGGGTTAAGGTGTTCAAAAAATTTAAGAGTCACCATAATTATGTTGTAAATGCCCTCTTTGTTTCTGACAAAGCCAATAACAATGAAGTGCAAGTAATGGATAAAGTGCATTGGGAAGGCAGTTTCTTGCAGCTCTTACCAACAAGTCAATTAAAGAGCATCCTCGATGGGATCCAAATTGAGTGTGGTCCAAATCCACTTGGCTATATGAATAGAGGCTGTGATGTGGAACCTTATGTGTTAAAGTATGGAGCAAGAGAAATGGGAAAATCCATCATCCTTAGAGCTTTGACAGGAATATACTGGACCCCCTGAGAGCAGAAACAATCAGTGCTTGTAAAATTGTATCTTTAGCAGACAGTTAAAGCAGATTTTCAAATACTTAGGGATAAGCCACATAGGACTTGCCAAACTTCTGCAAAATGTTGGCTACGGTGTGGCATTTCCAAAGTCTTTTAATTTGAGAGGAACATTTCACCATAGTATTTAGGGGACTTAGCCTATTACTTTGTTGCACTACAGGCATTTTTAACAAATCATATTTTGCTTTTTTTAGTCAGTGCCTATGTGGCACATAACTGGAGACAATAAACATGGCTGTTATGTGTCACCGAGCCACAGAGTTTAAGGCCAGAAGGGAACACAGGATCATTTGTCTGACCACCAACCCCCCTCCCCCCAGCACCCACACACTAAACCCAACAACTGAAATTAGACCAAAATATCACAGCTCACAGGAGACTAGACTATTCTGGGCCACTGGCAGAGATTAGGAGGGACTAAGGTGCACCAGTGCCTGAGGTCTTGCAATGGCAGGGAAATTATTAAGTGAGATATACCCGGATAATCAGGGCAAGTGACCTGTACCTACATGCTGCAGAGGAAGGCAAAACTCCCCAAGGTCTCTGCCAGTCTGACCCGGGGGAAAACTCCTTCCCAACCCCACATATGGTGAGCAGTTAGACCCTGAACATGTGAGCAAGAACCAGAAAGTCAAGCACCTGAGAGAGAGAGAGAGAATGCTCTGTGCCACCTCTGAGCCCTGGCCCCCCCAGTCCAGTGCTCCATCTCCAGCTGTGGCCATCCCTTGTGCTTCTGAGGAAAGAGTTAAAAAATATAGGTATGTTTCCACTGCAGTAAAGAAATGTTAGTTAGTCAATTGCCAGCTGTATTCTCCTAACTCATGCAGTTGGCTGCCACAAATCTTCTTTAAATACTCGACAGCACACGCACACACATAAACACTTTCTCTTTCTTTTTCCTGCAGTACTCTATATTTTACCACTGATCTATATATTTTTCATACACCTGAAGAAAATTTTGATGGCGAAAAATATCTATGATAGAAGATTATTTTGTTGGTCTGTTTTAAGTGCAACAGTCAGATTCTGAAGGGGAAACTACTAAAACAGAACTACAGATTAACCAGATAATTTTCTTACCTTATTTCAGTTCTCAGTAGCTGAATGAGTTGGCTGGCATTTGGATTTCATTGACATTATGTCTATTGCCATTCGGTGGACAATTATTGTTTCATTCAGGAATGAGGCTCACTTTCATTCTGTCATTGCTACTAGTACCTCTTGGTTTTGATTTTAAATAGTGTAAATGTTACAATGCATGTCCAAGCTTGTGAGCACAGTTTCTTCGGTAAATCCTTTAAGTAATTTGGACTTTCTTTTGCTATTCCTTTAAATAAATGTTTATAATAGTAGGGCTGCCGATTAATCGCAGTTAACTCATGCGATTAACTCAAAAAAATTAATCACGATTAATCACAGTTTTAATCACACTGTTAAACAATAGTATACCAATTGAAATTTATTAAATATTTTGAATGGTTTTCTACATTTTCATATATATTAAAGTGTGTATTATTTTTGATTAAAAACATTTGCACTGAAAAATTATAAACAAAAGATGGTATTTTTCGATTCACCTCATACAACTACTGTAGTACAATCTCTTTGTCGTGAAAGTGCAACTTACAAATGTAGATTTTTGTTGTTACATAACTGCACTCAAAAACAAAACAATGTACAACTTCAGAGCCTAAAAGTCCACTCAGTCCTTCTTCTTGTTCAGCCAATTGCTAAGACAAACAAGTTTGTTTACGTTTACAGGTGATAATGCTGCCCTTTTCTTATTTACATCACCAGAAAGTGAGAACAGACATTTGCATGCCATTTTTGTAGCCAGCATTGCAAGGTATTTATGTGCCAGATATGCTAAACATTCGTATACCCCTTCATGCTTCAGCCACCATTCCAGAGGACATGCTTCCATGCTGATGATGCTCGTTAAAAAAATGTGTTAATTAAATTTGTGACTGAACTCCTTGTGGAATTGCATGTCCCCTGCTCTGTTTTATCCGCAGTCTGCCTATATTTCATGTTATAGTGATCTCTGGTGATGACCCAGCACATATTCATTTTAAGAACACTTTCACTGCAGATTTGACAAAACACAAAGGTACCAAGGTGAGATTTCCAATGATAGCTACAGCACTCGACCCAAGGTTTAAGAATCTGAAGAGCATGCTTTCAGAAGTCTTAAAAGAGCAACACTCTAATGCGGAAATTACAGAACCCGAACCACCAAAAAAGAAAAGTAACCTTCTGCTGAACATGTGTCGGTCCGCACTGCTTTGGATTGTTATCGAGTAGAACCCATCATCAGCATGTACGCATGTCCCCTGGAATGGTGGTTGAAGCATGAAGGGACATATGAATCTTTAGCGCATCTGGCAGGTAAATATCTTGCAATGCCGGCTACAACAGTGCCATGAGAACGCCTGATCTCACTTTCAGGTGACACTGTAAACAAGAAGTGGGCAGCATTATATCCTGCAAATGTAAACAAACTTGTTTGTCTGAGCAATTGGCTGAACAAGAAGTAGGACTGAGTGGACTCCGTTTTATAAAGAGATTTCACTACAGTACTTGTATTAGATGAATTGAAAAATACTATTTCTTTTGTTTTATTACAGTGCCTATACTTGTAATAAAAAATAAATATAAAGTGAGCACTATACACTTTGTATTCTGTGTTGTAATTGAAATCAATATATTTGAAAATGTAGAAACCATCCAAAAATATTTAAATAAATGGTATTCTATTATTGCTTAACAGTGCGATTAATCGTGATTAATTTTTTTAATTGCACGATTAATCACGATTAATTTTTTTAATCGCTTGACAGCCCTATCTAATAGTATTGGCGTGAATGAAGCACCATAAGGGAGAGGAATATGTAATTTTCCACACATTTCTCTGTCAGTGCATCTCAGTCGAGATATTCATCAGTTCTGCTTAGCTGGTCCTGAGGATTTATCTTGACTACAAACCAAAAATGGTGCCAAATGTATGCTTACTTTGTGATGTGGACTAAATCTACAGTAAATATTAGGAGAAAACCATCCAAATAATTCACTTATGACTTAGTTTAGGACTGAAACCTCAGCCCTGCAAGTGAGTGGTAGACATGGGCTCAAGAGATGGAATTCAGAACTAGATTTTCCCCAGAATTCAGTTCTATCCAGAGCTTGGTTTTGATTCAGCACAATTCAAATATAGGGGTCAGCCATGAAGTTTGGAGCGAGATTCAATTTTCCCAGGGTTTGTCATTGTTCAGGTCCAGGGTTTTGGTCTGGGCTCAGTCACAGTGTTGCTATGTCTCACAATTTTATCATGAGTCTTGCTGCTTTGGTCTATTTGAGCTACACATAATGACCTGAGAAGCTGCATCTATCATGGGATTTTCTGGCCCTTAACAGAACTGAGCAGGAGGCATATTCAGGTTCAGAAAAGATTGAAAGAAGGAAGCTACTGTTCATGGTCTTTCTTTTGGTGCTGTAATCTGCAAACAGCTCATCTTGACCTATCTGCTGACCACCCGAAAGTGTGCCTGTTACTGGACTTACCTCTTGAAGGTGACAATGCCCTCTTCATAAGTAAGAAGGGTACAAAGGGAAAAGAAATGGCAAAGGACCCCATGGGCTAATGCAAGGAGGGCTGGGAATTACATGTACCTTGTTCATTTAGTAGTTTCTATACTCAAGTGATGTTTGCCCTGTAAACTGCAATTAAGACTAATGATTTTTTATCATCCCTGGTCCCTCTCAGTCTGTCTTGCTTGTACTTCACTCCACTGGCTCATAATGCTATTCAGAAGTGGACCTGCCCTATTTATTTCCTTCCCTGCCTAACTTTCCTACACCTCAATGTGAGTTTCACAGAGGTCAGGGCCTTTTTTCTCCATCTCCCTTTATGACTGATCCTCAGCCTCAAGAGAAATCTCTGCACAAAACTCTGTGATCTCCTTGTCAGTGACAAAATGAGAATAGTTACAGATTAGTGCTTTGATGAGTTCTTTTGAACATTTAATTTCCAGATATTGACATTCTCTTTGTTTTGCCCCATTCAGCAAGAGAGGCCAGAAGGAGTCAGACTAGCAGAAGGAGCTTTTCTGACTATCGATTTTCCTGTGCCTTTCAAGGGTTCATTAGTTCCACTAACAACAACTGCTTGTTTAGTGGCTGGCTGGGTAAGAACATCAGGAAGAGACAGAACGCAGGCTGATGTAGCAATAGCTGAGTGTGTTGACTTTTTCTGAATAGGCCTGAGTGGGGCCTTAATACTAGGGCCCACTCAATTGCAACAAAAACGAAATTGAATTCACTGCAAAGGCTGAATATTTGATTTTGAAAGTGATATTTTTGATGGTTCTACTGTTTAAAGAGGCGCTAAATGGTTATGCAGCCAACTATTTCACAAGAGCAGCTTTAACCTACTCTAGTACAAGTGGTGATAGAAGCAGAGCCAGAATGCTATGCAAACACTAACAACATGCAGAGTTGTGCATATGGAACAATAACAATATTTTCTATTTCATTGTGTAAGTGTATGTACTGGAATTGCTGTTGTGCCCGCTACCAGCTAGAAGTGGAGTCCAAAAATGTTTAGTACTGTACATCCTGACTTTCATAAGCACTAGGCTGGAGCTGAACCTTGTACTAATTTCAGGGCTATGGCAAACCTGTCCAGATGGCTCATTTTACGCGGGATGAGATAATGACTGTCTATTGAAAAGCAATGGACAAGCCTCTGTTGCTATATATCATATTTGCAATTTCAGTGAGGCAACAGTAAAAATAACACAATCAAGCAATTGTTGACTCTGTTATCCTTGTTTGTTGGTCTCTCGTATCATGTCCTCTCACCTGCTGTATGAGGCATGGGAATCTATGATACATTAAACAGGACAAGGAGGGATCCTTATTCTGCTTTGAAAACAGGAACAGTTTGCAAAATCCAAGTATAATTTCTTTTTTTAATTTTTTACATCTCAATATCAGATTTGTGAATAACGATACTACAATGATGACACACACAACTGATTTTTGAGTCATCATGCTTGATATTTCAGATAGCTACTTTTTGTGCATTTGGAAGTTAGATGCTATTGAACACTGGATTATTGGATACTCGTTTTGATTCTGATTTATTTTTTGGCTGAATATCAATATGAATACATTAATATATGCAAAGATTTGAATTTTCTGCTCTATTTGGAACATGCTTTTTATATAATCTTCTATATTTGATAGTGCATTTTTAGAGAATGAAAGATGATGGTTTGCAAACAGATCCACTAATTTGGGAGCACTGTTCTGGGGGAAAAACAAGTTGCATAGTCAGAGCACCCATTGCCTTTATGTTTTTGGAGATGCGTCAGATTTATCCTGTCTTTCTTCAAAAGAGGAGATAAAGTAGGTAACCATAAGTGTAATATTTGCTTCCCATATTATGCAGCATTAAGAGATAACATGATCGCTTTCCTCAAAATCCTTTCTGAAAACTGTGGTTAACAGTGAGCATTGAGTTACAGATTGTCCTGATAGTGCCAATGTCATGTCTCCTTTACATCCTCCTTTCTTTTTTTGATAATGAGTTCAACTTCTGCTATTTTTATTTCAGAAATGCTGTTAAGTGATGATGCTACACAATGAAGGATAGTTTTCTGTAAGTGCAGTTAACAAACATCTGTACTTGTATTTGAAAGTTTTTTAGCTGTCATGCCAGATCTGACTAAATTTGTATTGAGAGAGAGAGAGACGAGGTAAGCGAGGTAAATCTCTTTTATTGGACCAACTTCTGTTGGTGGAAGGGACAATCTTTCAAGCTTCACTGAGCTCTTCCTCAGGTCTGGATAAAGTAACCAGAGAGTCTGCGCTAAATACAAGGTGGGACAGATGATTAAGCAGAAGGGTTCCACACCTGCTGTAGGCGGGTGACTAAAATGAAGTGGGAATTAGCGGTTAGCAGGCAGTAGGGTATGTTGTAAATTGTTGTAATGAGCCATAAACCAGTGTCTCTGTTTAAGTCCATGGCTTTTAGTGCCCAGCAGAGTTATGAATTTAAGTCCCCAGGCTTGTCTTTTGAAGGTGTTGTGCAGGTTTCCTTTGAGGACGAGGACTGATAGGTGAGATATTGAGTGATCACTTTGTGAAAAGTGTTTGTCCGTGAGTGATGTGTTTTTGTCTTTTCATTTTTCTGTGTGAATTCATTTGAGAGCCAGAAAGGACCATTATAACCATCTAGTCTGACCTCCTGTATAACACTGGCCATAGAAATTCCCTAAAATAATTCTTAAAACATATTTTTTAGAAAAACAAGTTTAATTTCTTGCTGGAGAGAGTGTCTATTTTGGAATAAAGGGAACACTCTCCAGACATGGCCAAGCAGATGTTGCACTCTGTGGATAGTTTCTTCTATCACTCAGGCTATTCACTTTGGCAGATGGACTTTTACTAGGCTTATTTAAATTTTAGGCTATCATCTCCTCTTTTAAAAAAAAATCACAGGCCTGCTGCCCAATTCGACCTTAGTGTAAGTGGGTGCAAGTCCACTAAAATCCATTGAGTTGCACCTGCTTTGTATTTGGTCACTTCTGTGTTTGTGTATAAGGTTAGGTGCAGTACTGTGGGCTGGCTGATGCCATCTGGTCATTTCTGAAATACCCCTATTGCACAGTCACAAATAGCCTCTGTGTAAAGCTGCTCCACTCCCAGTAGTGTTAATTGCCAAATCTTTATTTTTCTACATCTGGTGTAGACTGCTTTTTGCTTGCCAATTGGGGGTTGTACACTAGAACAGACTTAACTACTGAAAAGTATCCCCCATCTAGTGGATGAACTCACAGGTAATCCTTATGGTCTGTAGGCAACTGAAACACCCTCTGGTGAGGTCAGTGAAAGTTCTACTACTAAGCTTATCATAGCTTTAAGCCACTCTTTGTATTCCATATGAGGGAGATTTTGGGAGAACAGAAAAGGGATCATCAAGTTCAGCCTCCTGCACAACTTAGAGACATTGCAACTTAGCATTTGGCTGTTTAGTTTTGTAGGCTTTTCTATTATAAACATTTTAACATTATTATTTAACATTTATTTTGTGCTAGCACTTAAAGGCCTCAACCAGGCTGGGGACTCATTGTGTTTGTCATTGTATAAATATATAGTAAATGACAATCCCTGCCCGAAAGCACTTACCTTCATAAAACTTAGTCATATGGAAAAAGACAAACAAAGGTTCATTGTAATAAAAATAGACCAAAAGGTACATGATTTTGTTTTTATTTTAAATGTTACAGTAATGAAGAACATTTCCAATATTGTCCTTGTCTTTTAAGGATAAAATATTTACAAATTCATGTTCATCACTGTGCTGTACACAATGGCCACTGAATTTCTGTTGACAGACACACCTTTTCTATCCTGATCAGATAATAAATTCACAAAAAAAAGTACATTCAAGAGCTCCCACTTCATTTCATGACCCTTTGTCAGCAATAAGTATCTCCAGTCAGCACCATGGTTCTTTCAAAGTAAAGAATCCTCTTGCTAGCTTGGGGATGAAAATATTATGTAGGTAACTGTAGTTTACAGGGAAGGGCAAATAAGTCAATGAACATTGTATTTCAGATAGATTGTGCAACTTGTTTTGCAGGTCAGTCATGTTTGGGTTTATTTGGAATTGGGTTCTAGTTTGAGCCTGAGCACTGCCACTCACGAACGGTCCTCTGCACCCCACAGATGGGTGCACCCCACTTTTTTCACAAAACTGGGCATTTGTCCCATTTGCTGATGATCAGTTGGCAAGAGCAAATGGGACAAATGCCCAGCAAGTTGGGATGTCGGGGACAGGTCTTAAAAAGGGGACTGTCTCAGCCAAAACGAGACATATGGTCACCCTATGCCCTGAACAAATGAGCCAGTAACTAAACTCAAAGCCCCCTTCCTTAAACCTTCAAGCTAATGTAGACTTTCCAACATGACCTGCTTCTCTATTTGTGTCCTTTGTGACTTTGGAGAAAGGACTTGTTCCTTGAACAGTGTCAAGCACATTGCTGGGGCTTCAGAAATGTTAACATGGACTTTTAGAGTCTGATATAAAGAACCAAAGTATTGTAAATAATAAGGTTGGATTTAAGGAGTACAATGGCCATACAATTAAAAAAATGCATAAACTAAACATGAATTTTAACTTTGTGTTTATAAAACTCACCACACATTTCCAAGGTCACTCTCTCCCTTTATTGAAGACCAGATAGAATGTCCCTGGCTTCAGATGGGAGGCACTATATTACTATGTTTCCAGTCGTAATTTTCCCACATGAATCCTCCTGACGCAACTAGTGAGAATAAGAACATTAGAGGATGCTATTTACACAATAAAAATATGGACCAAATTCAGCCTGAAGTAAGTGAGCACAATTCTGCTGAAGTCAATGGAGTTGAGCCACCTTCCATCAGAGTTAAACTGACCCAGTACCTATATCATGATAACAACGCAGGCTACTTGCTCTCCCTGATTACTGGCACTGTTCACTCACTTCTTCAGCCTGCCAGCTTTCTTCCTGTTGGATCTCCCCTTTCCTGGCTTTCCCTTCTGGCTGTATGTTAGTTCCTTTCCAGAATGATCAAATTTCAATCACAGGTTGGATGGGTATTTGGAGATCTTTAAAATAGTTGTGCCCAAAATCTTGCTCAAGGTCCTAATAATTAGGGAATGTGTCCTTCCTTATGCATTTTTCTCAGTTTCTCTCCTGTTTTCTCTCCAAGAGCCCCCACTACTTCCCTTCTCAGGTCCCCAAGGTAGGGCATCTTCCCCTTCCCTGCTCACAAGAATCCATCTAAAGCATAGATTCACTTGAGAGCCATTTGGTCCAAATGCTAGAGAAGAAGACAGCAGAGCTCAACACTGCCTTTCAAGGCAACAGGCAGAGTACCCCAACTCTGTAAAGCTGAAGTTTGGGAAAGAGAAATGTCAATGTGGCCATATTTATTTATCCACTGGTGATGTTCTGGGTTCTGATTTGGTTCTTCCTTTGCCTGCCCTGTTGGTTCAGTGCTCTATGGTTAGTAGTAGTGCTCAGGGCAGAAAGAAGCCATCAGTAGCTGCTTATCGGTTCCATTCTGTTCCATATTCTGTGCTCGATCTGTTTCCTCAGCTAGCTGGTTAAATAAATAAATAAATGAATGAATAAGAAACAATTTGTTAAATCCCATAAAATTTAGCAAATGTACAAACTTTGTTTTCCAGGACGCCACTATATGGATTATTTCAATATAATCCCAATATGATTGGACTCGCATCATTAGCTGATCCTTCAGATACCTGGGAAATTATAGAGACCATTGGAAAAGGCACTTATGGTAAAGTCTATAAGGTTGCCAATAAGAAAGACGGGAGTCTGGCCGCAGTAAAAATTCTGGATCCTATCAATGTAAGTAAAAGATTATAATCCTATTTTAATCATAACTTCATTGTTAACATTAAAAGGTTTTACTCTCAAACAGGCTTGAAGCTCTGACTCAAAGTTTAGGCAAACTGAAAACATCCTGGAGGGAACTGTTAAATATATTATGAGCAGATGTGGGCTAATTGGTTTGGAAAGAAAAAAAAACTGCATCCAGCCTCACACTGACCCCTTTGTAAGGCTCTTTTGTATAACTTAGGACATAGTCCTACAAGGGGCTATGCAGAGCAGACTGAATTATCTGTTTAAAATAATTAATTTTGCCTTTTTTCTATTTGTGAACCATTCATAACTTGTTATGGTTAGTCATTATTCACAAATATTCATCAGTAGTTTTATGCAAACAAGTTTCAGCCAATGAGATGTTAGAAAACTGTTCACTGAAACTATTCTCACTGAGTGACTGGTCATTTAAGTCACATGGTATTGTTTTCTGCTCCCTGATTGGATGACTGAAACTTTTCAAACAGCAGAATAGCAAATTGCAAATGACACACAGCAGATGGTAAATAAGTAGGGAATATGCTTGTTCACATTCAAATGTGTGTGTTCATATGATGAACAGCCAACCCCTAAACATCATCACAAGAATAATGAGGGGAATGAATCTGGTTGACCCAAACAGCCACTTGGAAATTGCACCTTGTTTTGTGGTTTTCAGCCAACTCTAGTTCTGAGCACTTTCAACTCACAAAGACCTCTGACGTGAGTGGGAGTGAAAGTTGCTTAGCACCTGGTAAGATCTCCCCCTTTCATAGCCTTATGTGTTATTCAAAATCAGCATTCTTGCTGACCTTGATTTCTGGCAGTGCACCTGGGTAGTTTGCTGGTACAGATTTTAGGTATCCAAGGTTGCAGCAATTGGAGCATGAACATGATCAGATTGCACGGTGGCATTTCCAATACACTATTGGTAATATCTTACATTCATATAGTGCTGTTCATCAGAAAGGATCCCATATCACTGTAAAATCTGTACAAACTCTATAATGGAATTCCTTCACCCACCACTGAAGTGCTGCCAGCTGTAGAATAGAAAGCAGCAGCTTTTTTACAATGCACAGCGATAGTACACAATAGTTAAGACCGGAATTGAAGAAGAATATTGTCGGGAACTCAGCTGGCTGCAGTTGCCTAGCAACCCAATGAGCTCAGCTGGGCCCAGTAAACCCTCATTAAGTGACTGTTCTCCCTGATTGGATGAAGAGCCAACTGATCCCCATTTAAACCTGATTGCATCAGCAGCACCCGAAGCTGCGTCAGACCTGCTTCCGGTCCAGCCCTTGCTCCTCTCCAGCCCTGCCTACCTCTGAACCCCTAACTCCTGGCTTTAACTACTGGCTTGGCTCCTGACCACAACTCCAGCTCTGCCCTTTGCTTCTGTTTTGATCTCTGGCTCCAACCATTGGCTTGCCTTCTGGCCATACTTCCAGTTCTACTCTCTGATTCTGCTCTGACCTCTAGGCCAGACCCTTGCTCTGTCCAATAGGTCTCACTGCCTACACCTCGGTGTGTGAGTTTGAGCAGCCCACTTGCTGGCATAGAGGGAGCCCAGATGGAGGCCAGCCCACCTTCTCAGAAGTTGTTTAGGTCCTACAGGAACTGCAGGTTCAAATCGCCATGCTGTGTGACCACAATGCATCCCTCCAGGCCCAGGTACATGTCCAGGCAGTGTCTTCTGTACTCCCAACTCGTGCACCCACTTTTTGTGAGCCTACGCTGCCCCTACCTGATACATTTAACAGGGATTGTGCCAAGTTTTGTGGATTCCAGTTCATGTTGGCATGTACAGTCATGCCCCATGGATCAATCTCAAGTGGGATTAGTACTTAGTCTGCCCACTGGAGAGGCCCTGAAGGGGGCTTCACCACTCTTGCAGGGGTCCAGTCCTCTCCTTGAACACTTTGAGAACTTTGTTCAGGCAATGGAGATCATCTTCGATTCCTAATCAAGAATATATTGTGGTAGGGTCTTGGGTCTATCACCAACTATGCAGAGGAATTTAAATGTCTGGTTGCAGATATCCACTGTGCAGAGACACTACTTCAGGCAGGGACTCAATGACCCAATCAAAGATGAATTAGCATGGGTGGAACTTCCACCTAGCCTGGGAGCCTTAATTGATCTTCGTCTTAGGATTGGTGATCAGCTAACAGAGGGAGCCTAAGAAAAACGACAGGCCACCTGATCCCCACTGGTCAGAATTCTTATGTCTCCTGGAGCTCCTATTGCCATACCAGACTCCAAAATGATGCAAGTTTACTGAGCCCTACCTCTCTGGCAATGAAAAGCATACTTGTCAGGCATTAGGGTTGTGCCTACATTGTGGGATGACCAGACATGTTGCAGCAGGGTGCCCTACCAAAGACTGGTCCACCTCCAGGTTGGGAAGCACCAAAGCCCAGTCCCAGTGTGAGGGGGCTAGGGTTGGGTCAGTGCTCCCCTCCTCCCCACAGCAAACTGTGAAGCCAGCTATCTGCCAGAATCTTGGCAACCCGTAACCAGCATGCTTCCCTGCTCTATCTCCCTCTTCAGTTGTGGCATTCTGCCATCCCTCATGTCCACTTAGAACACTGGTTGACTTGGATACCTCTGGCAATTTCATTGACCAGGAGTTCATTAAGGGGCATGGAATCCTTTGCAGGGATTTCCCTGAGCTTGTCAAGGCTATCAATGGGTCACTTCTCTCTTCAGGCCCCATTAAGCATCAGACAGCTCTCCTGGAGGTCATTTGGTGGTCATCAAGGCATCTTGCAGTTCAGGGTCATCTGCGCTCTGTACTCACTGGACGTCCTTGGTGTCCCCTGACTTGTCACTCGTGACCCCCAAATTAGATGGCACCCATGATCTATACTGTTGTGTTCCCTGCGGTGCCGACAAACATGCCTGCCCAGCTCAAGCCAATGGCTGGTCACATTCTGCGGTACACTGAAGCCCCTGAAGGATCCAGAGTTAGGAACCAAAGATTTATGAGCAGTGCCTGAAATTTCTGCCAAATACCTAGAACATGCCAAAGTATTCAACAAACAGAAGGAGTATGCCCTACCTCCTCACCACAGTTATGATTACACAGTCAGCCTTCAACCGAGGTTCCTTTTGGACACATATTTCCTTATCTGAACCTAAGCTGCAGGCCCTCCAGGAGTACCACGAAGAAAATCTATGTAATGGGTTCATCCAATCTTTGATTTCCCCCGTGGGAACATCTATATATTTTGTGCCTAAGAAGGATGGCTCCCTCTGACTTTACATCTAAAAAAGATCACTATCTGTAATCAATGTCTTTTTCCTCTCGTAAACAAACTCCTGGAAAGAATCCATTTGGCTCAGGTCTTCACAAAGCTAGATCTGCATGGAGCATACAACCTGATCAGAGTCCAACAGGGGGATGAATGGAAGAAAACATTTTGAACCAGCTATGGCCATTTTGAATACTTGGTCAAAATGTTTGGTCTGCGTAATGCCCCTGCAACTTTCCAGCATTTCATGAACAATGTCTTCTGAGATATCCTCAATCAATTTGTGATCATCTTAGACAATTGTTGCGGAGTGTGGGGGAGTCAGGGCCCTGCACCCCTCTTCCTGAGATTCACTGCGACTCTCAACCAGCCAGTAAAGCAGAAGGTTTATTCAAGGACAGGAACACAGTCTCAAGCAGAGCGTGTAGGTACGACCAGACCCCCTCAATTAGGTCCCTCTGGGAGGTTCAGGGAGCTTAGACCCCAGCTTGGGGTTCCCTGTGTTGCACCACCCAGCCCAAACTGAAACTACACCAAAACTCCTCCTGCTGCTCCTCTCTTCCCCCTCCCCCCAGCTCCTCCTCTCCTTTGTTTAGTCTCCCGGGCAGAAGGTGTTAATTCTCCCCACCCCCGTTCCTGGCTCAGGTTACAGCTCAGGTAGCTTCCTTCAAGGGAAGTCCCCCATCCCCACTGCAACCCCCCTGCAACATTCCCAGGTCAAATCTGCCCTGCTCCCTGCTCCGTCACAACAATATTCTCATTTTTTCAGAAAACCAAGAACTCCATGACCACCAGGTGCCATACCATTCTTGATTGGCTTCACCAAAATCAATTTTATGTGAAACACAAGAAATGTGAATTTGACAAGGATACCGTGGAGTTTCTGAGCTGTCTCATCTCTCCAGCAGGACCCCCACAAGGTTGCACCAAGTGGAAGGCACCCTTGAATATATGTGGAATGCAATGGTTTCTTGGATTCATAAATGTGTACCAGCGATTCATCCAAGGATTCTTTGACCTGGTAGCCCCTAAAATGTCCCTCCTCAAGAAGGGAATTAAGTTCACCTGATCCCCTGACATTCAGGTGGCTTTCAACCACTTGAAAAAGTTGTTTATTTCTGCCCCCATTTTGATCCATCCAGACCCTACAAAGGCCTTTATAGTTGAGACCAATGCCTTGGACTTTGCAATAGGTATGGTCCTCTCACCAGTTGCTTCATCCCTGTGCCCTCTTCTCTTGGAAACTGACTCGTGGTGAGAAATGATGTATGGGACAAGGAGCTCCAGGTCATCAATGCTGCCTTTGAGGAGTGGGACCACCTCCTTGAGGGGGCCCAGGCCCCTGTTCAAGTCTGGACAGATCACAAGAATTTGGAGCATCTACAGACAACACAATAACTCAACCAATGTCAGATTCGCTGGGCCCTTTTCCTCTCCCAATTTGACGTTATGGTTACCTACTATCCTGGGTCTAAGAATGAGAAGACAAATGCCTTGTCCTGCAAGGACGAGTACTGTGAAGTGGAGCAGAAAGCCCTCACGCTCTCCTTAAATCCTCCCAATTTGTCTGTTCGGCCCTCACTAGTCACTTGATGACCAGTTCCCAACTTCAGGTGCTAAGATTGTGCCATGACTCCCCTATAGCAGGACATTTCGGCCAATTTAAAACCTGGACTCTGATTACTAGTTACTTCTGGTGGTTGACCCTATGAACAGATGTTAAAAACTATGTGAAGTCCTGCGACCTCTGTGCCTGTATGAAGAACCTGTGAACCAACCCTATGGGCCTCCTTCAGCCCCTCCCCAAACCTCCATTTCCTTGGTCCACCTTCTCAATGGACTTTATAGTGGAGTTACTGCGCTTCCAACGGCACTGTTATCCTGACTGAAGTGGACTTCCTGACCAAGATGGCCCATTTTATTCCCTGCTGTACTGTGCCATCTGCCCATGAAATAGCACAAGCTTTCCTGGAGCACATCTTTCAGTACCATGGCATACCGACTTGCACCATTTTGGACTGAGCGCCTCAATTTATTTCTTGATTCTGGCAGGAATTTCTTCACTTTCTCTGCACTAAATTCCTCACCTTAACAGCCTCCCATCCTCAGACTGATGATCAAACTGAAAGAGGCAGTCAGACCCTGGAGCAGTATCTCTGCTGTTTTCTGAATTTCTGTCAGGATGGTTGGCTCCCAATACTGTTTGGCTGAGTTTGTGTACAACAACTCAACCCACACTTCCCCCCCAACACACCCCATTTTTTGCAAATTTTGGCTTTTACCCCTGATTCCATCCAGTCCTGCCTGATTGCTTTACTGTCCTGAGGGACATGGATATGGTCCAGAAAACATGCCAGGAACTCAAGGAACACTTACTTGCCAGTAAAGAAACTTATAAGCATTACACAGTCTGAAAGCGATAGGCTGCCCCTAACCTTGCAGTAGGGGATAAGGTCTGGCTCTTAACTGGGAACCTGAGAACAGACCATTCTTCGGTCAAGCTTGACCATCAATACCTGGGTCCTTTTTGGATCATCGAGCAAATAAACCAGTGGCCTTCAAGCTTCAACTGCCAGAATCCCTCAAGATTCACCTGTCTTTCATGTTTCTCTCCTTAAACCATTTGTTGACAACCTTTTCCCCAACTGGGTAGATCCTCCTCCACCCTCTGTAATTGTCCATCGGCAGGAGGAATATGAAGTCCATCAGGTCTTCGCCTCCCAATAAGTCAAGGGGAAGCTGCAGTATCTGACAGACTGGAAGGAGTATGGGCCAGAGGAGTGATTCTGGGAACCAGAAGAAAATGTTCACACTCCAGATCTCTTGAGGGAATTTCACCAAGGATACCCTGACAAGCAAGGGCCATGAGCCCCTAGGAGGAGCCCCAAAGGGGGCCATACTGTCAGGAACTCCATTGGCTCTGGGCATGGTCACTTAGCAACCCAATGAGCTCGAGTGGACCCAGTAAACCCTCAAAGTGATTTGCTCCTTGATTGGACAGAAGGGCCAACAGATCCCTATTTAAGCCTGGTAGCAACTTGAGCACAGTGGCTGCTCAATGCGTTCCATGCCCACAGCTGCACCAGACCTGCTTCCTGTTCAGCCCTTGCTCCACTCCTTGCCTGCTCCATTCCATCCCTAATTCCTGCCTACCTCCGACCCCCTGATTCATAGCTGCTGGCTCTGACCACTGGCTTGTCTCCTAACCATGACATCAGCTCTGTTCTGACTCCTGCTACTGACCATTCACTTGCCTCCTGACCACGCCTCCAGTTCTGCCCTCTGATTCTGCTCTGACCATGAGGCCAGACTCCTGTTCTGACCACTAGGTTGCACCACCTACACCTCAATGTGTGGCAAATATTGTGGCCAATAGAAACCACAGAATTTCAGTATGTAATTATCCGCATTGGAATTTGACTGGGACATTGAGACTAAAACCCGTACTGAGAAAAGTTGCCCCTTTTTTATTTACAGAAATACAGCTTGTTCATCCCTTGTACAGTATGAGTCAGAAGAATGTAATAAGTAATATGTGATTAATGGAATAAAGCACCAGGGTCTTGATACAGCAAACTATCCCAACTCAGCAAATTATTTAAGCACATGCTTAACTTTGAAGCATGTGCTCAAGTCCTGTTAAAGTCAAAGGCTGTGCTGAATAGGAATACACTTAAGCATGTGCTTAAGTGCTTTGCTGAACTGGGGCTCATGTGGGTTATTGTGCAATATAGTTGGTCTTTTGTTATTTCATCTTCACAAAAATCCCTCTTTAGACAAATAGTCAAATTTTTGCTTATTTTGAGGATTTTGATTTTTGCTCTGTTTAACAGTTCCTGTTGTATCCGTTTTCCACGTGGGCTTTAGTTTGTATAAATTTCTCCTGTTTTAAAGCTGTATTTATTTTTATTCATGTCCCATTTAATGTCTTAAATATATAACTAGGTTCATCAGATTACCTTAAAAAGAAAAAATGAAGCTAAGATTGATGTATTTACAGTAGCTCAACCATCAGAAATGCAGATTTAAGGAACAAATTAGAAAAGATATATATGCAAATTTTCCATTTAGACAAGTGAGCAGAGCTAAGCACCATTTTTACTTTTGTGATAGCAGTGTATTATTATGCATTAAGCGTACCCTTGAGGCAAAACTACTGACTGCACATGGAGTTCACACTTTTATTTGCAATAAGACAATTGTGGTGGGATTGGTTTTTGACCAGATTTTATTATTTGATCAGATTGTTTTCAGTGCATCACAATAAAGACATTTAGAAGCATGAAATAATGTATAGATACTTCTTTTTATCAATGAAGATTTATTTGTTTGTTGTACTGAATTATTATTTATTTATACACCATATTTGTGTTTTCCTTTTAGGATGTGGATGAGGAAATTGAAGCAGAATATAATATTTTACAGTTTCTTCCCAATCATCCCAATGTTGTTAAGTTTTATGGAATGTTTTACAAAGCAGATCAATACGTGGGAGGACAGCTTTGGCTAGTTCTTGAGGTAAGATATTTTGATAATGTTAGAACTTAATTAAAATGGATTTTTAGGGTGAGGTGCTCCCCTTTAGAAGTGAACAAATCAGAAACAGCAAATGCTCTATACTGAGAGACGAACCTTAGAATTTTGGGGTTCTGTGTTTAGGGATATTGATCAAACAGTCTGGCCGTGGGAGGTGTTTGCAGATCCACCCTTCAAAAAAACACACTCAGTGTTTATTCAGTAACAAACCCCAGACATGGGGGCTTGGTATCAGCACTTTATTGCCATTCAAGGTACTTCGTTCTGTCTTCAAAAACATAGAATGGGCTCCATAATAATTTTCTTACTTGAAAGTAAATTGAGCTTCCATGCTGGAGAAAACATCTGTGTTAGTGTTGAGAAGTCAAGGTCTTGTTGGATAATCCAAAAGATGTCTTCATGATGAAGTACCACACACAGTATTTACCAAACCTGGCACCCATTGCAAATGTGGGCTGAGAGAATGTAATGGGAAAACTGTCTTAAGGCAGTGTAAAATTAATAACAGGATGCTGTTGAATATCTAGCACTTTAAATGGCTTATGCAGACTCTACCCATTTAGCAGGTTTCAGTGTTCTCAAAATGAGGGATGTCATTCTGACTGCACTGCAGTTAGTGTCATTGACTGACTGCACTAGCTCCAGGATTTCACTCAGATGATTAGGATGTTCCTAAAGGATTAATTGTGTATGGAGCCCAGCACAGAGATTAGAGTGATCTTATAGGGGTGTTGCACCATAGCAGTATTTTTCTATAACATAGTTACATCAGTATAAATGTGAGCACTAACTTGTTTGTTACTGATTATTTTGGAAGGACCATCCAGCTATTCTGGGATTGTGGGTAGAATCAGAGTAAAGTATGATCACTTTATGTTCTACTTTAACCCTGTTCCAGTAATACAATAAACCTGACTTTTATGCATTGCAACATTATACGGTATGGAGGACAGCATTTGGTACCATATGCCAATTTTCATAATAAGTTTCAATGGTTATCAAAATGATCATCAGTTTTTTTTGCTGTATGGGTTCTTAGTGACTAACAGAGAAACAGCTAACATTCTTATCCCAAAGTACATCAGACATGCTGTTCTGTACAACCAAATCATGAATGTCACAAGAACATACCATTTCCGCAGGTTAGCTTTTTGCATTAATGATGTATAGCTTGTTGTTTTTGGTGCACCTAATTTTAAATTTGTAAAGAAATTTAAGACAAAACTTCTAATTTTCCTTATATACAGAAGTTTATTGAAACAGTTGACCTTGGAAATATTCCCTGCCTTAGAATTGCATGCAGATTTGTCTGTGCACAGCAATTACGTTTTATAATAGTGTAGTGATTTTTTTCAGTAAAAGGGTATATACAAAGCTCTCTCTTACTGTGATCCCTGTTTCTTTGATGAAATCATATAGTCATTGTGATGAGCATTTTTACAATTTTCTAATTAAAAATATTTTCCTTGCACTATTCTGCAACATTTACTCACTATGAGCAATACCTTAGTCAGGTGAGTAGTTGCATTAAAGCCCATGGTAAGGTACTACTCAAAGTGAGTAAGAGAAGCAGAAGTGGGCCCTTAATTTAATTTTATATGATGAGGGAAGGTGCTACACTGAGAACTAACATTTTATGTTTATTCATAGAAAAGATATTTCATAGACCATGTCCCTGAAAACATGCATTAGCTCTCTTATGTAAGGACCACCTCTAGTGGCAGGCAGCTAGTTCAGTGTTCATGATCATTTCATTCCAGAGCTCTCTATTGACTACCAACATGGGTGTCTCTGCCAATTTTGGTGGTGGTCTTTGTGTTGTGGGTACTTAGCTATTTGGAGAGAATGTGATTCATTTCACATATGCTACTGAACAGCCAGAAGACTGTATCACTTTCAATCAACTTGGGTTGGGTTTGAAGTGGTGGCCTTGAGCTGAAAGGCTTCATATCTCATTACCAGTCCCTTGAGATTACTTTTCTGTTTGGCTATAGCTTTTCGTGAAAAAAGAATGCAAATAAAATTAGCACAACACATCTCAATAGTACACAGTTAGTACAATAAAGATAATAAAGACTATACATGGCATTGATGGCTCCCCAGGCAAATAACTAAACACGGGTAGGTACAGGGCCGGCTCCAGGGCTTTTGCCGCCCCAAGCGGCGGGAAAAAAAAAAAAAAAGTCGCGATCAGCGGCAGCTCCACCACGCCGCTTTTTTCTTCAGCGGCAATTTGGCGGCAGGTCCTTCCCTCCGCCACCGAAGAGCCTGACGTGCCACCCCTTCCCGTTGGCCGCCCCAAGCACCTGCTTGCTCAGTTGGTGCCTGGAGCGGCCCTGGGTAGGTAAGCGCATACACTCCCTTCCACCTAAGGGTTTAGTTCATCTACAAATGTATTTGGTGTGTGATAGTGGCTTATGGACTCCCTCCCAACTGGATGGAACAAGCTCCCAAGTAAAAAAGGAAAGGTAAACTCTTGCATCAGCCACTATCAACCACTGATGGAATATTACTTCAGTAACTTATTTGCGTAAAGGAAACCAATGTATCATGTGTTCTGGATCCTCAGTAGCTAACATAATGCACTTTTCATGTGTAGAAAAGTTCAGAATTCTAACAGATTTTTTTAGTTCTATAGTAATGGTGACAATGTATGGTGAAAAATATCCATACCTCCTATAGCACATGGCAAATTAGCGTGCAGAGGGACTGATACTAGATTGACCAAATTTAGGGAAGAAAGGAAAAACAAAAGAGTAGTAGATTGTCAGATTTCAAAGGAGGATTTTAGAATTTGATTTCATGCCATTTGTTTGATTTTATGCATTAGAGTTTTTAGACTAAATACTGCCAATGCAAAGGGAATTTAGATCTGAGTTCAAGTATCTTGTTGATATAGACATATGATTTTTACGTGACAGAAAGCTTGGTATGGTGTAGAAGGGACCGCTCTGCAAAAATAAGAGGTGACTGTGGAAGAACAAATATAATGACCTCCCCACCCTGCAAAAAAACCCTGCCAAACAACGCTCCTTTTAATTTTAAGTGTCATACAGTTGTTGTAAATATAAAAGTAAGAAAAGGAGAAAGAGGGAGAGAGCAGGAGGATGAGGGGGAAACAGTTGCTAGAGGGGCATGGTTGATGAACTAATGATGTGGGTGAAAACACATTTACAAAGGTTCTAATTTTACTTTTTCTCCTCCTCCTCCTTTGATGTATGGCAGCCCATTAATGGAAAGTGCTTGCAAGAAGCTGTGCTTTTCTGGATCAGAATGTTTAATCTCAGTTGTTGGCAGAGCATGCCATCAAGTCTGAGTATAGAGATATGGCTGCTGTCTATTTTATATTGCCTGCCAGCAGGAGCATTGATGGAGTGAAGGTTTGAAATGACTGTAATTTGTTGCCTCCCAGTTATCAAGTGAATCAATCTTGTCTTTTCTGGCCTTTTCTTCACACAAAGGCAGTTTTTCAAAAAGACAATGCACATATTATTGTGAAAATATTCAAATAAATTAAACCGGATCTATAGATTCTGTTTTTATAATAACATATAGTTTTAATATTTCACTTTTAGTTAAATTTTACAACCTCTGACTTGTGCTTTCCACCCCTCCCCCCAAGTACTATGATTTATTGTCAACACTGTTAATAAAATATGCTCTATGACAAGGATGACAACTTAAATAATTGCAGGTGGAAATCTACTTGGTCTGGCATTTGTGTTATGTTGCAGACTCCTACAGTAGGAATCCACAACCTAAACAAGTCTGTTGAGTAATAGGGGTCTTGTGTTTTGTTTCTTTTTTTGCTCCCCATTCTCTTCACAGCTGTGTAATGGAGGTTCTGTCACAGATCTTGTCAAAGGCTTGCTGAAGTGTGGCCAACGGTTGGATGAAGCTATAATCTCATACATCTTATATGGTGCTCTCTTGGTAAGGATGTTCATCAGGCTTGTAATGACAGTAGAGGGTGCAATTTACCCATCTCATACATTTTCCATTTATAAACTATGGTAATGATGACAATATTATGCTGGCTGTTATAGCAGCAGGGGGGCATATCAAGCATGTGATCAAGCAGACAGATGTTTCTATAGTGAAGTGCAGATTGTCTTCATTACACTCCCTAATAGTAGGGTAATCGTTTTAAAATAAGGGAGTAAACTTATTTTTTGTTGTCATGGGTATACAGGGCCTTCAACATTTACACAATAACCGAATCATCCATCGTGACGTCAAAGGGAACAACATTCTTCTGACAACAGAAGGAGGAGTCAAGCTTGTTGACTTTGGTAATGACTGCTTACCATTTGTTTTCTTGATGTGTGCTGTTTAGCCAAAGGCATCCATTTATTTTCCACTCAGAAGGTAGAGGTGTTTCTGGAACACCAATTACTGAGAGAATTTTCCAGGAGGAATCTTGAGATATTTAGGGAGTGATGGGGAAAAGTAGCAGATGGAGCAACCTAGGAAATCCTGTCAGAAAATCTATTTTAGGCTTTTTAAAACAATAGCTTAAAAAAGCCATTTTATTTATGAAACATGTTTGCATTCCATTAGGAATATCATATCTCAAGGAAGTTCTCTCATTTAAATTTAAATATTCCATCTTTTGCATATGAAAAGGATACATTCTTTTCTTTCAAATGGCTTTCACTAGCCTTAAGCACATTTATTCCCTCTGAGCAGAAGGTAAAGTGGTCCTATGGGTTCACAAACTAACAGATCCATTTAATTTGTGATTAGTGCTGTTAGACATGAGCCTGGCTGGATTGGAAACATCACAAGAGGCATAAAGAGAGAGCTAGAGGAAGGGGAACTTTGCAATAGAATTTACCCTCAGATGAATATTTCTATCTTGAAATACATATACATTTAGTAAAGTAAAATAATGCCGTAGTTCCTCTTTAGAGTCAGATATGTACATATAAAGAGAAATTTTATTAACAGTAAAGGGAGCAGAAAATCATAGTGAGTCAGTATAAAGTGTTAGGTAAACCGTTTTGAAAATACAGTATTGTTCAGCTGTTTGCCTAACTCCTCATGTTGCTAAAGTAAAATATTCATATATTGAGAAAGTACCATAAAACTGGCATGCCAGAATTCTGGCAATAAAGGAATGGCCCAGAATTATAATATGGTGCATGAAGGGAAAAACAAACTTAACTTTCCTAATGTCACATTATTATAAAACTAAAATTATATTTAAAATCTGTTGGTTTTAAATCTGTGGAATAAATTTAGGAAGCAGATGCCTCTTTATTAGCTGCTAGGGACAGAAATTCATTACTGTTGAGTGTAGAGACACTCAATTTTAAGTAGTGCTGGGAGAAACATATGTGGCCTAAGGCAAAACTAGTGATAGCCTAGTAATCTCTTTGGTGAGGCTAAAAATCACTTTTCATTAGAGAGACAAGATAGGTGATGTAATATCTTTTATTGGACCAACTTCTGTCAGCAAGAGAGACAAGCTTCCATGCCACACAGAGCTCTTCTTCAGGTCTGGGAAACTTACTCAGAGTGTCACAGCTAAATACAAGATGGAACAGATTGTTTAGCATAATTGTTCCATCACGTATTTAACTGTAACAATCTGAATAAATTTTCCAGACTGGAAGAAGAGCTCTGTGTCAGCTTGCAAGTTTGTCTCTCATACTGACAGTATTGATCCAATAAAATATATTACCTCACCCACCTTGTCTCTCTAATGCCCTGGGACCGACATGGTTACAACAACACTACTTTTCATTTGAGGCAGTTTTACCAGTATAATCTTGAGCAATAACTAGTGTAGACTGGCAGAAATCTACCTTTTCCTTTCTAAAACAAGAACACATCACTGGGCATATTTAATGTGGAGGAGGAAACTACAGCTTGAGGTTAGAGTTTCTAAGAATGAGCTTAGGGAAAAGTGTGTTGTTTTTCCAGTGTTTAACAAATACTGACAATGATTTCACCGAGAAGCTTAGCACTCCCCTGCTTTGGAGCAGAGACTTTAAATTTGGCAGGGGGTTGCCCTAGTGTCAGGGACATGACTCTTTCTGTCCTCTGACAATTTGCCCAAATTTGGTCGAGTTGTGACATCTGAAAAATTGCAGTTCACACATAATCAGTAGAGACTTACTGGAGTTTGCATCTAAGTTCTCTTAAAGTTCTGAGTGAACTGAGCATGCTCCATCCCTTCACAGCTCCTGTGTGTGACAGGACTGTGCATGTGCCATCTCCAGGGAGTGACTGAGCATGCCCCATGCCATCCCCTCACAGCCCCTGCATGTGACAGGACTGTGCATGTGCTATCTTCACAAAAGGGCTGAGCATGCGCCATTCTGGGACTCCACGGGAACTGGGCAACACTTTCCCTGCAGTTACTCCTCTTGGTTACCAAGGGATGTTGTGGACCCAGGCCCAGGAACTGAGAGCAGAGTTGACAGGGAAACAATCTCTCCTGTGTTCTGGATCCCCTTGCGGCAGGTAGTGTGAAGGGAAAGGAGGAAACAATGTGACTCAGATTCAGAAGGTGAGGAAGAGATTCAGGGTGGTGGAACAGGAGTCTGGGGAGCAGCAGTGGTCCGTGCCATTTTGCTGGCCAGGGTGGAAAACACTTGCAGCCGCTTGCCCCTGAGTGGCTGGCTGTGGCTTGGTTTTGTCCCCTCCCTGCCCCCAGCCAATCAGTAGAGTAAAAACAAACAAAAAAGCTGACGGGGCGATTTGGTGCCCAGGGCACACTCCAAGAACCATCCCTGCTGTGGGGGTGGCTATGAACAGGAACCTAGAAGTCTGGAAAAGAGGCAGGAGCAGAGGGAGACAGAAGACCAAAGGGCGGAGGAATAGAACCAAAAGAGGCGCAAGAGCAGAGGAACAGAAGGAAAGGGGCAGGATCCACAGATGGGGGGACAGGAGCAGGGAGGAAGAACACAGGCAAGAACAGGAGGAGGAGACTGGGCAATGGGAGGATAAGGGCAAGAACTGGCTACTGGCAGGGGGGACATGGCACAGGAGTTTGTGGGATAGGTATGGGGAAGAGGATAGGGCAGGAGTCCTGCCTCATTCAGTGCATTGAATGGACCTCCTTGGGGTATGAAACAGGGCTGTGTAGTGAATGATGCCATTGTCTATATTATGCCTGTGTCATTTGTTGCAGAAATTGGAAGGTGTGTAATGACTGAGGCAGGAGTTTCAGGACTCTGGGATCTGTTCTGCTGAAGTGCTGACCTTGCTCAGCTGCAGCTGTGGTATATAGGAGCTCTGCTCTGAACATATAAAGTGCTTTGAAATGCCAACTACTCTGAAAAAGCAGACCTAGACTCCTCAAATTGGGCACAGAAAATTAGTTGTCACATTTGAGAATTTTGGCTTTAATCTCTGTGCCTCGATTACCTAGGTGTAAAAAAGGGCATTGTGAAGATATATTCATTATTTTAAAAAAACACTAAGATACTATGATGATAACACCATAGAAAACCCCATGAGAATAATTATAGTTCTGTGTTCAGTGCAGGGTTTGAGTGGTGTGCAGAAATAAGGCATAGGGCCACACATTGAATGAGGATAAAAATAAATATTGAACCCTTTATTAAACACCATCTATTCTGTGCACTGAATGTAGTAGGGTTCCTGTGGGATATGCAGGGGTATGTGATCATGTAATTAAAGACTATCTCATAAAGCATATGCACAAGAGGGCCAAATTAAAGTGGCACAGGCAACCTTAATTTTGGCATTTCTTAACTTTTGATTGCCTGACTTTGCAACTGTATCATTCCTTTAAAGTAGATTTTTTGGATGTAATATATATTTATATTTCTCCTTAAGTTGCTTTCAGCATGATACATATTAACACACATTGTTCACTGTATAAATTGTCCTAAAATGTCTGAGAACTACAGTTCTTTTTCTTTATTTCTCTCTTTTAAAACATTTTTTTTGGCTCATTAGTATTCAGTACCACTTTAGTGTGTAGTTGTAACTATAATCTCTATGCAAGTCTATATAGCAGCTACAAATTCTGCTGGTGTGAGCAAGAATCAGAGTTAAATAAATAAGTGAATGAGCTTCAAACCAAGAATTATTTAGAGCAATTATTTGAACAATTCTGAATAACAAGTTGTGGTCTGCCCTTGAACAAGTCATGATTAAAGCAAAATGTGAAATTCATCAAATAAATAATTTCGTACAAATGGTACACCTTGCTCTGATTTTGACTGCTGTTTTGCAGACGTGCTTTAAGGATCATGAGTTTGTTTTCCTGAGACTTGATATAATCTGAACGGAAAATACATCATGAATTTTAGGCCAAAATCTGAATCCATTTTATTGCAGGTGTTTCAGCCCAGCTCACCAGCACCCGCCTACGCAGAAACACTTCGGTGGGAACGCCCTTTTGGATGGCACCCGAGGTGGGCAAAGCATTTTCTTTATTTTGTCTCTGTTGCCTCTGTTCATTGCAGTACACAGTTTTGTCCCAATTCTACATTGACTCAAAAATCTGATACCTATGATAACCAGAAAAAGCATTTGGTGGTTCCCAACTACAGTTCTGTTTCATTTCCTTCCATGTCTGTAGCTCTTATGCAATGGGATGAATAGACAAATTAGATTCCTTTAATAACAGAGGCATTATCCTCTTCTATTAAAGAGGATTATTTGCAGCTTTTCCATAAAACTATAGGCTAATCTACAGGAAACTTATGGTAATGCTTCCTTAAGGCATGAAATAACTCTAGCTTTACACTCTCTGTGATTCCCCTCTGCAGAGTAAGAGAGCAGGGCCAATGGCTATTGCTCTTGCCATGGCGAGGGGAGGCACTTATGGGAGTGTCCATATAGAATTTAATGGATAGCTTTTCCATGGATTTCAGTGAATCATTCAATGGATTTTAGTACAGAATTCTAGCCCAACTATAGAACTCTATATGGTTCAAAAAGCCTATAGAAGGGATCTAATCTCTCTGAAATTCTGTGGGTTTTTAGCATAATATCTATAAAGCTAATCCTATTATTTTATCCCTATTGTATTCTATAGGACTTATCCTTAAGTGAGGTGTTACAGTACAGCACATTAAGTGAGCCCCTTTGCTCAGTTGGCTGTTATCTGCTTAGCTGGGGATCCAGATTCCCAGCCTGCACTATCTTTTCGGGCTCATCCCTTGCCAGACCCCATCCCCAGGTGTTCCACCAACCTGGGGAGGGGGTCACAGGTGGACTGTGTGCTACAGTAGAAATCCAGAGTTCTGGAAGTAATCTGGTCCTTTCCATGTGCTCTTGTGCAGGATGGGTGGCACATTGGTCAGTGTTTGCAGATACCTTTAGCAGTTTATTTGTGTTTGTGACAGGGTGGACTAGGCCAGGAAAAGAGCAGTGGCGCTAAGTCCTCCTAGTGGCCTAGAGAGACACTGCAGGAATCAGCCAATCAGGGGGAGGCCTCAAAGGGCTAGCCAATCAGAAAGGCTGCAGGGAACAGCCAATCAGGTCCCAGGAGGACTGGGGAAGCGAAAAAGAGCTCCTGTCTGGGTGCTGGGCCTGAACACAGAAGAGCCCTGAGCTAAGAATGAAGCACCGGTGAAGACTGAGGTGGTGCAGAAGTGGCCTAGGGAACTGAAAGCAGTTTCATTAAAAGGACACAGCAGTGAGTGGCTGCTATTCTTAGGGTTCCTGGGCTGGGATGCGGAATGCTGGGTGGACCTGGGTTCTTCCATAGGCCACTGGGAAAGTGACCTACAATTGAAACCTCCAGAAGGGGATCTAAACTACCTAGTGGCCTAGCTAGTGATCTGGAGCCAGAACAGACCAGAGAAGGTGAAACCATTGCCTTCAGCAGGGCCGGCTCCAGGCACCAGCCCACCACGCTTGTGCTTGGGGCGGCACCTGGAGGGGGGTGGCGTGGCGCTCTGGCTCCGGCCGCCAGGGAGAGCAGAGACCCAGCCGGGCTCGCCACCTTCCCCCCCGGCGCTCTGGTCAACGGGGAGAGCGGCACGCCGGACGGTCGGGGAGAGCGGCCCGCGGCCGGGCTCGGCGCCCTCCCCTGCCGTGCTGGGGGGGTGGTGGCGGCGGGAGGCTTTTTTGCTTTGGGCGGCAAAAAAGCCAGAGCCGGCCCTGGCCTTCAGGGAGGAAGCCCCAGGGATTCCTGGGCCAGGACTGTTTAAAGACTGTAGACACACCCAACCAGAAGAGGCACTTGCAAGAGCGGGAGCCACACCATTACAGTGATAAGATGCGCTTCTTCCATAACACGTGTTAAGATTACTGGACTGAGCAAAATGGATATGATTTTCCTTCAGTTGGACTTGTTTTGTGGGTCTATTTGCTTAGTTCTGATGATGGTCAATATTCTCATGCTGCCCTGGAAGAAATGAGCACTGGGAAGGTATTTAAAAGTATGGGTTGGTAGTTAGTACATTACTCTTGTGTGCTATCAAAGTTATAAGTAGTAATGTTTATCCTGATCTATTACTATATTGAACTAAACATCCCCATAGTAAACAGGAAGCTTAAATTAATGAGGATGCTAATGTCCACTGAACTTATTCTTACTTTTATATATATAAATTATGTATTGTGCAGGAATGGGTGGAAAATGTTTTTCCCATCCTGGTAATATTTTGAAGATTTCAAAATTTTTTCCATTCTGTATGGGGATGAACCTGAGACCTTTAGACATTTTCCACAAAAGAGAGAGAGAGAGAGAGAGAGTCACCAGCCCACCCCAGAATAGGTGATAATCTTGTGATTAAAGTACTGACCTGGGATATGGGAAAGCCAGATTTGAATCCTGTTCTGCCTGATGTGGAGCCGAGACTTGAACCCAGGTCTCCCACTTACAGACTTGGAGGAAAATAGATGGAGTCCTGCAAAACCTAGACTCAGCTCTGCCTCATTTAGCCCTTAGGCCACAATCTGTACATGAAAGTGTTCAACTAAAGACAAATAGTCTAAAATCAAGGTTCAGATGGCCCTCATATGACACAAAAGTTTACAGTAAAAAGCAGCAAAATAAATTTAGGTTCCATAATATCAACTATGCATAAAGATAGCTAATAGTCACCACATGGAAACCATTCTTTATGAAGAACATGTGCACCAGCCTTTTGAAAGAGCACCAGGCTTAGATGTAGCAAGTCTGTTGCACTGCATGTTGCTGTCTTATGTTGATCTGAAGTCAGGGAGCGACACATTCAGCTGTAGACCCCTACAATTCCATCTGAGCTGCAAGGTGAATTCCACTGAGTTCTTGTTTAAAACAAACACAAAAAACTCTAATTGCCTCCTGCAGATAAGGTGAACTGTTAAGATTCTAAGACTGTAGATGTTTCTTTCATTTTAATCGTTAATGTGTGAAACAAAAACCTGAAACCTTTGTATATCACAGGAAAAATCTTTATTCCCATTGCAAAACTATAGCACAGTGGTATCTTAAAATTCAGTGGTCTGATATCAGATAGTAAGGTGATAATACTAAAGTAGCTGTTAAAATTGCTGTGTAATTTATGGGAGATAAACTGGTTGGTGTTCTACTAGTACTTCAATGAACTTTTATACCCAACAAAATAAGAGTTAATAAGAACCAGCTCTAGAAAATGAGTTAATGCCTTGTCGTCTCCATCCATTTTTGGATAATAGATTCTTTTACTATTTATTTGCTTTGCAAAATTGCTTTCACAAATAAAAATTAAACTACTGATTTTCATTGTCTTTGCTTTCGCTGTGTCCCTTTTGAACATTACCTCCCAGTTTAGAGCACAGAGATTTGTACATTATGATACATTTGGTGTTTGGTCTTATCTGGTTTTGATCTCAATCTGGTTTTGTTTTAACATTTCTGACATATTTTAATTAGTTTTATTGCTCCATGGAAAGTAGTTCTTGGTTGCAATGTTATTACCGGTCCAGCCATAGGTTTTACAGGGTCTTTTTCTGTGAAGACTTAGTTTGGCCAGTGATTTTCTCCCACTTGTGACCAGGCACCCAACATCTGCTTAATCATGTAACTCCTTCACCCACAAATGCTACCAGCTAGCATGCCAGGAACATAACAAACAGCATGAGGAGGAGTGCCAAGAGAAAAAGAGCTCTGGCACAGCTCCTTGCCAGCCTGCAGCATTGGCATCAAACACTGGATAGATGAGGAAGGACAGTGAGAGGCTAAGCATAGAGGAGGGGTCACAAGTCGCTGAGACTGCAGATAGACTGGGAAGACTATTAGTGGAATTGGTTGGCTTTGTCCAGTGTGGAGCAAGGCCTCTATATGCTCATAAGTAGCAAAGCATGTTTAGATCCTTGGACGTAACATAAAATAGAAATGAAGAAAATTAAAGGGTCCCCATCAAGCTTCTTAGGCAAGAGAACTGACTCAGTGCACTTTTATAACAGCCTACCCAGAGGCATCCCACTGGGTATGTCTACACTACAAAATTAGGTTGATTTAATAGAAGTCGATTTTTTTAGAAATTGATTTGATACAGTCGATTGTGTGTGTCCCCACTAAGCGCATTAAGTTGGCAGTGTGCATCCACAGTACCAAGGCTAGCGTCGACTTTCAGAGCATTGCACTGTGGGTTGAGCTCCCAATGCCTGATGGCGCAAAAACATTGTCGCAGGTGGTTCTGGGTTACCCGTGCAGACGACATACCACGGCAAGCATGGAGCCCACTCAGCTCACTATCACCGTATGTCTCCTGGGTGCTGCTGACAGACGCGGTACTGCAGTGCTACACAGCAGCATCCCCTTGCCTTGCCTTGCGGACGGCAGACAGTGCAATATGACTGCTAACTGTCGTCGTTGTCCCGTGGGTGCTCCTGGCCGACCTCGGTTAGGTTGGTCGGGGGTGCCTGGGCAGACATGGGTGCTCCTGGCTGGCCCCAGTGAGGTCAGTCGGGGGTGCGTGGACAAAAAAGGGAATGACTCCAGGTCATTCTCTTCTTTAAGTTTTATCTAATGGAGATTCAGTCCTGCCTGGAATATCATGCCAGCTGGAGGCTTCTGCCTCAGGCTGCTCTCCCAGTCGGCAGCACCGCGCGGTCATACCTACCCCAGCCTACCCCTTGCTCCCATGGCTCATGAAGCCTGGACAGTAGTAAGGAGCAGTTCAACTCTAGGCTGAGCAGGTGCATAATGATGGTAGAATGTGCCTTTGGATGTTTAAAAGCTCACTGGCGCAGTTTACTGACTCGGTTAGACCTCAGCGAAACCAATATACCCATCATTATTACTGCTTGCTGTGCGCTCCACAATATCTGTGAGAGTAAAGGGGAGACGTTTATGGCGGGGTGGGAGGTTGAGGCAAATCGCCTGGCCGCTGATTACGCACAGCCAGACACCAGGGCGGTTAGAAGAGCACAGCAGGGCGCGCTGTGCATCAGAGAAGCTTTGAAAACCAGTTTCATGACTGACCAGGCTACGGTGTGAAAGTTCTGTTCGTTTCTCCTTGATGAAAACCTGCCCCCTTGGTTCACTCTACTTCCCTGTAAGCCAACCGTCCTCCCCTCCACCTTTGATCTCTGCTTGCAGAGGCAATAAAGTCGTTGTTTCAAATTCATGCATTCTTTATTAATTTGTCACACAAATGGGGGGGATAACTGCCAAGATAGCCCGGGAGGGATGGGAGAGGAGGAACGCATAGGGGTGGGGTAGTTGTAGGGGCACCCCCTAGAATGGCATGCAGCTCATCATAGAAGCAGCATGTCTGGGGCTCTGACCCAGAGCGGCCATTTGCCTCTCTGGTTCTTTGGTAGGCTTGCCTGAGCTTCTTAAGTATCACGTGGCACTGCTGTGGGTCCCTGTTATAACCTCTGTCCTTCATGCCCTTGGAGATTTTTTTCAAATAATCCAGCATTTCGTCTTTTGGAACGGAGTTCGGATAGCACGGATTCGTCTCCCCATACAGCGATCAGATGCAGTACCTCCCGTTCGGACCATGCTGGAGCTCTTTTGTGATTCTGGGATTCCATGGTCACCTGTGCTGATGAGTTCTGCATGATCACCTGTGCTGATCAGCTCGCCACGCTGACCAAACAGGAAATGAAATTCAAAAGTTTGCGGGGCTTTTCCTATCTACCTGGCCAGTGCATCTGAGTTGAGAGTGCTGTCCAGAGTGGTCACAATGGAGCACTCTGGGATAGCTTCCGGATGCCAATACCATTGAATTGCATCCACACTACCCCAAATTTGACCCAGTAGGGTCAATTTCAGCGCTAATCCTCTCGTTGGGGAGGAGTAAAGAAATTGATTTTAAGAGCCCTTTAAGTCGACAAAAATGGCTTTGGCGTGTGGACAGGTGCCGGGTTAAATCGATCTAACGCTGCTAAATTCGACCTAAACACATAGTGTAGACCAGGGCACTTTATTTTTACTGTTCATCCCATTTCATGCAGCTTTAGGAGATTTTGTCTTACTTTTAGATTAAAAGTGAACTAACTCCCCTGCATTTGCAGTGACTGCATGACAGAGAACGATAACCTTGACAGTGTCCCTTTAAGTAACTGCAAATATTGCAGGAGTCTGTGTTTTATAAAATGGTACAAAAACACACAAAAAGAGAGAGAATGCACAGTATTAAATCTAAACAAAAATAGTGGCCTCCAACAGAAATGATGGAACATATAATCTGTTTGAACCACAGGCTATTTGGGATAGAGCTTACATTCTGCATCTGTTGTAAACAAGCAAAGGTCTGTATCATACGGCATACAGTTTTGAATATAATGCAAACATTTGTTTCTTTTTAAAAATGTTACAGTCCCATCTGGTCTTCTGTCTTTTGCCATGGAAAACTGATTACAGTTGAGCAGAGAAATGAACCTGCTGTAATGGATCCAAAAATTGATCTCGTACAGACTCACAAAGAATGGTTGATATTTTACCATCTCCATAACAACCAGCTGACGTCACAGAAGAGACATGAGACACCTTAGTAACCACCATGCCATTATTATTTATGGCATCACCTTGCTTAAAGACACTCTAAAAACAGTTTAGACCATTCATTCTGACATTGCCAAGGGCTAAGACGACAAAATATTTTTATTAAACCCAGATAATTAAGGATGCTGTTTAGAGTAGTGTTTTGCTTGAGTAATTACTATCAGGGTTAATGGTTGAAATCTTACTCAAATTTCCTGCTCTCCACTCCCCTTCTAATTGTCTCACTGGAAAATAATAAAAATAATTTGAATAAGAATCCAAAAATAAATGGACATTTTGAAGTAAGTGATCTGAAAATATGGTTACATGTAATGACTGAAAGGCATTCTGTACATACCACATCAGAACAGAGGCAGCTCTTTTTAAAGTTCCTGTTCTGAAAAGATGTTTCCAAGTAATCCAGCACCCTAAGTACATTCACCCTCAGCAAGTAAGCATGCATCTGTGAGCCACCATGTATCCACTGATCAGGCATTGTAGAGATACAACTCTGCGAAATAACTGCACAATGCTCAACTATCCACTATGCTTAGGCTTGGCAGAATTTTATTTAAAAACAATAATTTTGAAGGATAATATCGGTTAAGTTTTAAGCATTTTTTAAATTCTTAGCAATTAAATTTTCATAGTTGTACAAAATAATGTGTTTTAAACATTTTTTCTAATTTTATTGATTTAAATGTTCACAATTGTGGGAAATTATTGAGGGGGTCAGACAATAGAGGAAATCAGATAATGATTATTTAATGACAGTAGTTGAGATTCAAAATGTTAACGTTTTGTAACTGTTGAAATACAAATTGTCAACATCACAGGTTAAAATATACAAAGTATCCTTTAAGTCAAACTCTATTAGTCCTCAAGCAGCACTTGTTTAACTTTGCCTATCTGTAAATTTTGATTATTATTGATGGAAATATTTTTTCATAGGTTTGTGTGTGTTTATAGTGAAATTGATAATTACCAATAAGAATCTAATCCTTCCAAGCCTGATTATGTTGCTCCTTGAACTATCTTTTATATTTCAAGTACTATAAGACTCATGGGCTTGCATCATTATAGTTGGTTTCCTTGTGTTTGTGTGAATGACACTTTTATATTCCCTCAGATGTAGAATTTGCATTACTTTTTGTGATGCCTTCATAGTTTTTTTTAATGCATGTGTAAATTGTGCTATGAAAGATGAAAATCTAGAACTATGAGAACTTGAAAAATCCTCCTTGATAACAGCTTTTTGAAAACAAAATTTTCCATTGAGTCTAAGGTAAGATTAGTGAAAGCTAATGGAAACTTGTACAGTGAAAAGAAAACATAGGGCAGCATGCAAAGAAAGTTTACTGGCTCCTTTTTATCTGATGTTTTTGATATGTGGGGGTGTCTGGGGAAAAACAATAGAGGAGAACCCCAAAACAGCTTAAAACAAGTGGGTCAATAGGAAATAATATGAATCAGAGAAATTGAAAGCATATGGTCTAGAAAAAAATGAGGAAATTGGACTAAGCCCCCAATGAGTAATTGGGCCTTCCGGAAATGTTTTTCTGATGTATGTGTATGTCAAATAATAGCATCAGGACAGAGAAAAAGAGCAAGAGATCAGTGCATATCCTGAGTTTAACCAAAATAGGGTTGGAAAGTGAAAGTGGGAGATAATTGTATGGGAAGTAAGCTGTATAGAAGCAGCTGAAGAGCTCAGGGGAAAAAAAAGATGAAACCTAAGAAGTAACCTTAAGAGTTGGTTATTATGTTAATCATAATTGCCTCACACGTATAGGAATCAGTTGCAGAGACTGAAACAGAGAATACAGCCAGGCTAGATTCAGCATAATCATTGCTGAGGTTACTTTTATAAATACTTGTTGTCGCCTGTTAAATGTGTTACCTAAAATCTATCTCTGTCATCCCTGAAATACTCTGAGGACAAGGGAGGAGAATCAAATTTGAATCCTTTGAATTGAACTCATCTATACATCTTTAATTCCAAATCTTTAAAAAAAAAAAAAAAAAAAAAAAAAAAAAGGGTGGGTGGGAGGGGGCTCAGTTCCAGTTCCAGTTCAGAAGTGGTCAAAGGAACAGTGCTATGGTTTTTGCAAGATTCTTACCTGAATAGTGAAAATATCACAAAATCAGATGATCTCATTTGAGTTCTAACACATTCATCCAAAACTTTGCAAGAGAAGCTCACAAGATTTTAGCAGTATTAAAGCTAAACTCTTGACCTGGTCCAGCCTGAAATCTGAACCTCAGAACTTAAGTGTAAACCTAATGTGAATCAGCACACTGTCACCCTGTACCAAATCTAGTTTTAGGAACAGGAATTGCCATACAGGATCTGGAACAGACATTGGGGGTGACTTAAAAACAACAGAGACTGAGCTACCATGGACACCAACTTTTACACTTTACTTATAACCATCAGAAAATGACAGAGGTGCATAGATGCTAGTTACTTATGGGACTGTTGAGCACAACACATTTAATAATGTGTTCATTGAAGAGCTGTATGGATAGGAGCATGACATACAGCTATAGGGACTTCCACCTTGGAAAAGATATCATATAACTTCAGTGGAGCCAAGATTTCATTGCTAGCATCTATCCTAGAAATCAATGGGAGTTTTGCTGTTGACTTAAATGGGGCTATGACTTCAAACGAGGAGTCTGAAGCTGTATCAGCTCCCTGTTTGGGGTCCGTGTTACCAGCCAAGAGAACATAACATTCAGCAAGGTTATTCCCATAAAGCAGAATGCTTTCTCCTCCTTGGTGAAATAGACATCTCTATGAAATTTACTACTTCAGAGCACAAGAGCATGCTTCTGAGAATGTTAGAGTAGCAGGTGCTCAACTAGATATACCCACAGCAGCTTTTATTTTAAAAAACTCCTGTTTATTTTCTGGCTTTGAATCTGATTGGGGTTTTTTTTTTTGAGAGAAAGAATAAACTGAATGTTGGAACAATGAGAAAATACTTAGTGTCACACTATAATATGAGGTGCTCTCTCTACATTATGTAAACACAAATATTAAACTAGCATATTTTTGTTTAAAATCATATATTTGAAAAATATCTAAAGCAATGGGTTGATCCTGCAAAATTTTACAAGTGCAGTCCTTCTGATGTCCAATATTCATGTGAATAAAGGGCTTTCAGGTTCAGGACCTGATTTTTGCTCCAAGAACAGTCGCCTTACGACAGATTTCATCTTAGAGCAGGTTTATTTTGTTTATACCTAAACTATATAAACCCTAAAAATCAGGTTGGTACCTGTAGTTAAAAGGCATCTAATACCTGGAATAGAAAATCCAACTCCCAATCAAAATCACAGAACTGCATTCATTTGAAAATTGTATTCTGTTCTGTGTTTCAAAATTAATTCTAAATAGACATGTGCAGTGCATACAATCCTCTAAAAAGCATTGAGTATGTTCCTCCATTTCCACCCTTCAGTTTATCTTGTTCACCGCTCACTTGCCTACATCATGGGACTCAAGGTCAGCCCTGGGTTAATAGCTTTAGGTCTCTTTGCTTTAACTTCTGTTTAGCTAAAATTAGCTCTTCTGATACGAGCATTTTGACTATGCATTTAGGTGCCATTGAAATATGAAACTATTTTTTGGTTGTAAATTCTGATTACCACAAGAAACTCTAGGAATCCACATGATAAAGGGAGACAACTTAAACAGGTGAGAAATCAGAAAGTATAAAAAAAATTCATTTTAATTTTTTTGCTGCCTGAAAGTAATTTAAAAGTGATCGTGCATGCAAAGCTTGTTTGCATTTTGTGATAGAAAATAAATCTAAGAAGAAAATGTGTGGCCTTTCAGCCTTTAGTGAGGAAAATTTTGAAAATATATATTTACAGCATGTGTAATGCATGTGTGGCAAATATCTATTTTCATAGCACTAATTATAAGATACATTACTGAAAGAACTCTTTCTAGAGGTTAGATTTGTTTTCATAGCATGCATTACATCAGATAAGATTAAAAACAAAAGGGATATTAACTTTAAATTGTCTAGGGCATAAACCAGTCATTAACTATCTGGGGTTAGGAAGAAACTTCTCCCAGGATAGGCTATTTCATAAATGACCATAAAGGAGATTCTTGCACCTTCCTCTGAATTGGTATTATCTGGCATGAAGATGAATGAATATTGAAATTTCTGAAAATTGAACTCATTTGGTGGGAAAACAATACAATAAATCTAGTATGGTAGCAGTAGAGCATAGATACAATTTTGAATTTTATTGCACACAAATTTCAAGAAACGTTTGGCACTTACTATTATATTTATGATTGTATCACTGTAGGGCCTAAGTCCTAGATGAGAGCAGGGCCACATCCTGCTCAGCATACACTGTGAAAGACACTGCACTCTTCTGCTAGGATCCAGGCTTTGGACCTGGAGGACGGTAGCCAAGGTGAAATCCTCCTCAGTTTGTGCTTGGGTCAATGAGGAAGAACACTCCTAGATATGGTGCAAGTCTGACTATGTATTTGAGCAAGGGCGGCAGGGTAGGTAACATACTTCCTGGTCTAGGATTTTCTTCTAGTGCCTGTGTCTTCCTAGCCTCCTTGCACAGCAGAGAGAAGAAAAAAGAAAATCTCAAACATCAGTCCCTTAGAAACTGAGGGGCTTAAAGCACTCTTTGACAGAGGGCATGTCCCCAGGAATATGTGGTTCTGGATCTCTTGCAGAGAAGGCAGACTGTAATGTTTTGCCTTTTGTTTCAATTTAAAAGATTCTTGCTCTGTAGAGGGTTGCCTAGACACCAGCTATAGCTCAGAAGACAGGACAAAACCGGGAGGCTCTTCAGGAAATCTTGAAAATGAACTTGTGATTGCTAGATCTGGATCTGGTCCCTTAAAGCCACATATGCCCTGAAGCCCCATGGCAGGGTCTATGGAATTGGATGCACAGGAGAATGAGCATTAACTTTAGTACAGTACTCAAAATTTGGGACCAGGAAGTCACAGTTTTAGGCCAGACCTACAATACAAAGATTTGTCTGCATAGCTATGGTGGTCAGGTGTGTGAAGCCCCCCTCTCTCCAGCAGACATAGTTATGCCAGCAAACCCCACGGTGTAGGTGCAGCTAATTGTTGTTTGTGGAGGTGGTATTACCATGCTGACAGAAAAACTCCTTCTGTTGCCATACGTTGCATCTATGCCAGGGTGCTCTGTTGGAATAGCTATACCAGTATTGCTATACCAGCAAAGCATTTGTAGTATAGACAAGGCCTTAGACTCCAAGATAAAAACCAACCAGCTGCACAAACCAACCTCCAAACAACTGCTTTGCGGTCCATGCTCATCTTCCATAGGTGAAGCAATAAAGCAGAATCTTACTTTCCCTCCTACCCCACCACAAGCTTCTGTGAAGGGCACACAATGGTAAAATCCCAAGGTAAATGGCAAACTGCCTTCAGTTCAGTAATCACTCAGAGACTGTGATAATGCAATCCATATACATTCTACATACTCCATAGCAAGGTGGCAACAAATGCAATGTCTTTTCAGACCAGCTTCTTTTGCTAGAGGTGAGTGATGAAAAACTGCCTGAAATGAACTGGGATGCATGTTTCATTTCAGATTAAATTTCGTTGGAAACAAAGAGAACTCACAATAGATTGACAGAGAATTTGATTTTTTTTAAATGCTTCTCACCTGGGATGCCGGGATTTTTGCTGTAATGTAGTTTTACTAGCATGTACCATATTTACTGAAGGAATAAGCTGTCAGCTGTAGAGAGGAGAGTATCTAAAGATGCTTCACATGTTCTCTCCTCTTTGTTGGAATATTGTAGGTCTTAAACTGTTTGTGAAGCCTTCAGAAGCTCAATGACATTGTTCTGGAAACAGTGCCTATATCCCTTCACTACACCATCCATCATGAATGCAACTCCCTGTGACACTCATTTAATTATTTTGGCATAGCTTGTAAATAAACGTGCTAAGAAAGTTTAGATGAAGAGTGAATTTTGCTGTCAAACTGCAGACAATAGATTTTAGAATTAGAATCAATGGCAACATGCCATGCTTATGGAGGAAAAGGATGGCTTTGTGTTTTAAGTCACTGGACTTGGACTCAGGAGATCTGGATTTACTTCCTGGCTCTGCCATCTCTGAGATCTTTAGCTGATCCTGAGAATAAATCTCTCCATGCTTCACTTCACTTCCCTGACTGCGAAATGGGGGAACTGCTACATCTGCCTCACAGGATATTGAGGACAAATTTCATAATATTTGTGAAGAACTCACACAATGCTGTGATGAGGACCATGCAAGTATCGAGACAAACGCGATCTGGGGATAGAGTGTAGCAGCTTTGTAGCCAAGCAGATAAATATTTTTGACATTTCAAGAAAGTGAAAGAGAAAAATACTGTCTATTTAATTGGCTATGTATGGGCTAACTGCTTGTGACTTCCTCTGAGTCACCACCTTATGGGAGCTGACTCACATGATTTCAGTAAAGTGACGTGTCATTGGGAACACAGATGTTTTTGGGAAGTGGATAAAGAATTGAAACAATCTAGAGAAAATTTAGCTTCTTCCTTGATTATTTTTTTTCTTATTTAAGTTTTGATGAAGGTCAAACTAAAGCTACAATGAACTGCAATAGGAATGAAAGAGTTATGCTGGAGCTGCTAACAGCATTGACGCAATACAATGGAATTCAGAAAGCTACGTTTTGAAAGCTAAAAATAAGTCCTTGAAGAAGAAATGTATCTATCAGCACAGTATCCGAGAAGGTCAAAAAAGCAATGGGACAACACCAAATCTGCTGTGGAGAGTGGGGGTGTTTGCATCATCTCACCCTTTGCCTACAGGAGCGCTGACTTCCTAGCTAGGCAGCATGAAGGGGGGCTTTGAGGAAAGCTGAAGGACTACTTCATAGGACTGTAATTATGTAGAGCCAGTTGCCACAATCGCTTTTGTAGGGTGCAGTGGTTCTAGATGCTATTCCAGTCTAGCTGGAACGACAGATATGGAGGGCTTGGTAAGCTTCTCTGCAGTGTGAAGAAGTTTCCATTACCTCTGAGCCCCCAAGCCTAATTCCCTGTGAAAACTGTGTGTGATGGGGTGTATGAACCCTGCACTGACAGGGAAAGGGTTAAGGAGGCTGTGTGTGCTAATCAATAATTACCTACTAATATAAATTGTTCTGAAATTCAATCATTTTTAATTGATTTTTTTTAAAGTTAATCTTTCGTTGATAAATGTTACAAAAAATTTCATCTTTGAATAAGATCTGGAAGTCATGAATAAAGAAATGGGAATAAAGAACCAATTTAGACCTCAAGTTTATTCTGTGTGTGTGTGTGTGTGTGTGTGTGTGTGTGTGTGTGTGTGTGTGTGTGTGAAAGAGAAAGAGAGAGAGAGACGCTCACCTTGGTGTGCCTACACCAACTCTTCCAGTGTTGCTAAACACCAGTGGAACTGAACGAGTGAGAGACTTTTGTGGAAATGTCGCTAGTGTATACAAGGCCTATGAAAATATTTTTTACCCCTAAGGTGAGATCCGATTAAATTAAATAGGCTGCATAATGTCATGTGGAAAGACATTCAGCTGGTTTATTTTATTTGTTGGACATGGTTAGCAGTTTTGCTCTCCTTGGAACAAGGGTAACAATTTTGTACCATGTTCATTTTTTATACACTCTGCTTTCAGCATTGTGCTCACACTGCTCACAGGCTGCTTAGCTAGTGCCGTTGAGTGAGTACAGTAGCACCTTTCCTCAGGAGCTTCAGCCCTTTAAACTCAAGACTCCTTTCAGCTGGTGGGTCAGCAGTGCTAATTATACAGTGCTTGTCTCCAACTAGCAGAGCTCCAGTCAGAATCGTTCTGCGGTATATTATGTGCTTGCAGCTATGCTTTTCTACATGTGCTATATCTACTGAAGCCAAGACAAAAATAACTTCAGTTCTAAATAGTCCTAGGCAAATCTCAAAAGGGTTTGATGTTTCGGTTCCGATAAATGTACATACAAATACATCTGTCATCCTGTCCCCAAATTAGCAGTACACATGCCAAACTTCTCCACTGCATAATCCTGTGTGTTACGTTCTCTTTCCCCATCTTTTGTGTCCATATATTGTCTAGTTTAGGGCTTGATGAAGTTAATGGCAAAGCTGGCATTGGTTTCAATGGGAGCAGAATTATACCCTTAAATTATAAACTCTTCTTGGCAGGACAAGTATCATCCTGTATGTGCGAAGACTCATGTGGTACTGTAAAAATAAGAAGTTATCCAGACCTCTGGAACGGGACATGTCATGAAGAGGCTTTATCACTAGACTTCTACTTTTATTTCCCTGTGGCTAGCATGGCTAACTCCATGAGTCCTGCCATCCTAGGCAGCCCAGCAAATGTCTACTTCTTCTGGCCCACAGTGACCACACAGACGATTACTGCATGTCTTGATTCCTGTTCTGCCTGTGGGGTATTTTGGTGCTTCCAGTCCTACAGCACTACAACGTATCTGGGCATGCAGCCATCTGGAAACTCTAACTAGTACAGAACATGACAACATATCTTTTTAGCAATATGGGCTACTGTGAGCACATCAAACTGGTCTTTACGCTGGCATCCCATAGAATACCATGACAAATTCAAGGTCTTGGTCCATATTTTCAAGGCACTCAATTGCTTGGGCCTAGGATAATACCTACATGATCATCTGTAGCTCTGGGATGAGAACAGTGGTTGACAACTCCACTCCTCAGATATAATGGAACTGTCCACTGCCAGAGTAAAGCTTGTCTGTTTAGGAGACAGACCTTTCCTGGGAGTCAGTCCAAGATTGTGGAATGAACTCCCACAGCAATGAAGAACCCCCACAAACTTTTTACTTTAATTTTACCTCTTGAGTGAGGATAAAAGGGAAAAAAAACCAACCTCACATGACAGATGATGATGATGTGTAATGCACTACTGGAGAACACTCAGACATCCTGCTCATGAGGATGATACATGAAACTAAACAGAACAGAATAGAAGCAGGAAGTTCTCTGACATACTAAAGTGAAAAAAATTAGGGAGGAATGTTATCTGAACATTTAGTTCTAGCTTTGCGAGAAAGTTCAGGCATGGGATCTAATTTTTCTGAATCAGTTTGCTCTAGACAAACAACTAAACTAGATAGACCAAGTGGAAGGACTTGATTAAAAATAAATTATTGCTGTAATAGGAGATGCTCTTATTCTAACCATAACTTATACTGCCTCTGCTAGATTTTCTTATCTTGTATATTCAATACCCTTTACTTATTTTATAAGAAAATAATTTGTGCTGTCAGCAATTCTGTTTATAGTTAACACAAATTTGCAATTTAATTTCACCCCATGCAGAAAACTGTGCACATATCTATTAATGACACAGCAGAGTATAAAAAGTTTTCAAAGCACCCGGTGATGGTGAAGCGTTTGAGCTGGAAAATTTGGCTCAAGATTCCAAACCACAATAAGTGCAAGGGTTTTTGGATCTGAGGTTTTGTTTCATGCATTTATAGAGATAAGGATCAAATTTTAACCTGGATTTGGCTTCTGACCTCCACAGCAAGGTTTGCGGATGTTCACATTCAGAGGTTTGTTTTGAGCTCAGATCTAGTTGTGAAACTTGTGATCATATGAATGTAGGCACTGACTTTCACTGGCAGTGTGCATAGAGGTCCTGGTCCAAAGCCCCTTTGAAGTCTATGGAAAAACTTCCATTAACTTCAGTAGGCTTTAGATCAAGCCCATGATATATCGATTCAGCTTTTTCTATTTACTCAAATCCAGAGGGGGCAAACTACATATATTTGCAAGTAATTGACTGATGGGAGTGAGTGATGGAATATTTTTATCATGCAAATCACCCTTGCACCTTACAAATAGCTGTAGAAGTTCATAGGTATGAAATAGAATTGCAATAGGTTTCAGTAGAAATTAAAATATAGAGAATTTAATAGAGAATTTTTTGTAGAGTTGCTTGAAGCATCCTGTACAGTTCTATAGCAGGGGTATAATTCTCTATTAAATTTTGTGGGAATATTTTTTTAAATAAAAACAAACAAACCTAAGGAGAGGTTATAATTCTATAGGACTTTTCCATCTGGGAAATGCAGGCAAAGCTGCAGAAATAGGAGTTGCATGTGATTTTGGTAATCAAAAGTGCATTAATGTCATGCTAGGACAGCGCGAATTGATGAGAAGGTTAATACATTGTTTTTCCTGCTTTTATCTGATAGGTCATTGCTTGTGAACAACAGTATGACTACTCTTATGATGCTCGGTGTGACGTATGGTCCCTTGGGATCACAGCTATTGAATTGGGTGATGGAGACCCACCTTTATTTGACATGCATCCTGTGAAAACGCTTTTTAAGATTCCAAGGTATGGCACTAGATGGCTCTCTTGACTCACTAGTTTGTTGTTCACAGGGAGTCTAGTGAGAAGTAAAATAAATATTTGGTAAACAACTTCTCCTTGAATTGTAAGAAACCATCACTGGAAAATAGATAAAAAAGAGTTATCATTATGAGGATTCCTATTCAATCTGACTTTAGAAATAATTAATAGTTAGGGCTAGTTGAAATAATAGAATTCTAAATTTACTTTATTCTTCTCTTGGGTTTTGATTTTCTATACCATCAACAATAGACTGCAAATGTAATTTTCTTAGCTGTAATTGATAAAAGCATTTGTTTCAACAGAGGCAGAAGCTAGTATCTGAAATGTAGCATAATGTTTTTAAATGGCATTCCTCTGGAATCTTAGACTTGTCTGATTGTGGAAGAAATATATGTAATTTTGAGAATGTTATGTAGCAATCTGTCAGTTTCACTAAATTGTGTCCATCATTTCTTTTTTTAATTTGCCCTTGGATGATAAGATGTGCAATATACATATAAAAAGACGATGGAAGCTCTTTCCATAGTTATTAATATCACCTGAATATTTCATTTCACATGATCTGTATTTGTTTTGCTTTATCATCACCTGCTTGGGGTTTCTAACTGGACAAGTCAAGATTTTATAGTCAGTGTGAGATAAGGTTTAACAAGAGGGCCACGGTAATAGTAGGAAAAATCTCTCAAGAATTTGTCCAAGGTTGACTGCAAATTGGCATATGGTTGCCTTTTCCACATTGCGTTTGTAAAGGAAGAATCGCCACTGGCTGATAGCAGTTTAAAAGCTTTGACAATAAAAGTGTTTGACCTTTTGTTATCTGCACAATCGCACAATTATCACGGGCTTTTAAAATTTCTTCTGATTGCAATTTGCATTTCTGATTAGGTCTATTTATATGCAGATGAGGCTGTCTTAGGTTCTGCGTCATAATGTTATCTCCTTGTACCCGACCCAGATGTGAACTGCCACTACTCTTCCACAAATTATTCAGACTGAGGCAGCAGTTCCTCTGGTTGCAGTGGCACAAATATAAAACAGGACATGGCAATTAAAGCAGCAAGAGAGGCTCCAGATTTCAAAACTAATGTCCATAAATTTAATCAGATGAATACTCAAACCAGTTTAGAAGGGCTACAATCATGTCATAGTGTTAAATAACAGCAAGTGATAGGAAGATCTATGGAATGGGACATGTGGATGCTTTGATTTCTGTGTATGATTTATCTCTCTCCCTACTCACTGATATATGTCTGCATGACTTTGCAATATCTAAGATGGGGTGTCTACTTTGATAAGATAAATAGTGTGTATTTACTATTTAAACTCCATAATGACAGAATTTTTAATATTTTTTTGAGTGAAGTGATTTTCTTCTGCTTTGCATTTTACGAGCTAGAATGCCGCTACTAGAAATTATCCACTTCCACAAGACATAATAGACTATGGTGGGTGCTTGATGGGAAGAGGGACTGCTAATGGGATATGGAGCTTGTCATCTCCAGGTACTGTTTTAAATCCAATCCAGGTGGATAGTGAGTAGTGACAAAAAGTTGCTACCATCAGGGGGGCTGTTTGACCATCTAGTGGTGTTTGACCATCTCAGTCCAGTTCCTGGTGTCCATACTACATCTGATGCCCTTTTTAGCAGTCTCAGCACTGAGCATGTTGGCACTGTGGTGCTCCCCAGGGTTACTCAGAGTTGTGAGGTTCCTTGCTACTATACCCTTAGCATGGAGCAGGGGCTTGCGCAGGAATTTAAATTTGACCGCTTTTGGAGGGGCATGTTCTGTGACCCCGCTGTGCCCCAGAGCCAGAAGAGCTTGCTCTCCCTGCCACGGCCCTAGAGCCAGAGGAGTTCTGTATCCCCATTGATTATTGGTGGGGGTCCCATGCTGCTACTTACCCCCCCCCCCCCCGCCTTTGTGCATGCCCCTGGCGTGAAGCAGTCTTGTCTATCCATGAAAACCAACAGCCTCTGGCCACCAACACACACTGACTTCCAGGTCTCTGCAGATCGATCTCTCTCTTGTGCAGGCTACTGACAGACACATACCAATTCCCGAGCCCCTCTGCTAGTGTCTCTCTGTTGCCCCTCTGTTGTATCCAACTCCTGTCACTGGACACTCATATGAATAACCAGGTAGGCTATCCCTGAAGGGACTGAGTACTCACAGCTTGACTAGAATAACTCAGGATCAGATTCTTGATAACAACACAGCACTGTAATCTAGCTACAGTGAAAATAAATACACATTTATTAACAAAGGTTTTAAGAGCTAGTGAGCAAGGATAGTAAGAACAATAGGTTACAAATAAAACAAAACCATAAAATGCAATCCTAGATCTACACTTATCAATGGTTACCTTTTCTATTTAATAGAGTGGAGTTCCTTCCAAGCATTCAGTCTTTGTCAGACCTGCTGGTTTTCAGTCATAACCAGAATCCAAGTTTTCATGAATATCTCCCCCCTAACCTACAAGGGGTTTCCTCAGTAAATGGAATAGAAACGGGTCTTTTTTCCCTTCCTTTTATAGTCCAGTAAACTTTTGAAATGCACCCCCAAATAAGACTCTTCTCCCCAATGCTTGATGTCCAGTGTGCAGGGCCGGCTCCAGCATTTCTGCCGCCCCAAGCAAAAAAAAAAAAAAAAAAAAAAGCCGCGATCGGCGGCAGCAGTTCAGCGGCAGGTCCTTCACTCCTAGAGGGAGTGAGGGACCTGCCGCCCCCGAATTGCCGCAGGTGCCGCCCCTCTCCCTTGGCCGCCCCAAGCACCTGCTTGTTAAGCTGATGCCTGGAGCCGGCCCTGCCAGTGTGCTCCCTCCAGTTGGTTTTACCTATTGACCTCACATGCAAACAGGGCTTCCATTGTGTTGGCTTAATTTACATGTGACAGACATCTTATCTACTGTCTGGAAAAAAACCTGTTTGTCAACTGCCTGGTTACACATGTATTTTTGGTAGGTACACAAAATTCTGTACACCTAGACCATGCATATATCTTGCAATGCTTCTGATGACCAGTGTGATATGAGCGTTCATTTGATACCTCACAAGGCATTCTTTATAGATAAATACCATGAAAGCAGTATGTTTGGTGAGCAGTGAGTTTGTCAGGTCAGATAGGAGTTGCTGTTACAGAACAGTCAACCCTTTGCCAATAGGCCTTGAGGAGTTTTTAGGGTTACAGACACCTCTCGTACTCAAAGATTTTGTCTCCAGGACATGGTTCAAGCACACTGAAGGGGCAGTATGTGGAAGCATTGCACATGGGGGAAGCTTGCAGCATAGCTGCCTGCGTTGTATAAATCCTCTGAATTTAATTTTCCATGGCCGTCAATTTGGCACCTTTCATGAGCAGGACAGTCACTATAAGGAGGCAGGCCTTTAGAGCAAGGTGTGCACATGAAGCTGTGATCCTGTGATGCTCTTATTTTATGCGTCACACACTTCTGAATTTCTAAGAACTCTGCTGGTGGCAGAGACATCAGCCATTTTTGTTCTTAGAATTGTTGTAGCCTCTTACAGAGGAGACATGCACATGATGCTCAATCATGGAGACTTTACTTTTGTTCCTTCTTGTTGTTTTCCCTTTAACTGAAAATAAGTCATTTGATTGAAAGTCTATGGTTGTTCATTATGTATGGAGGGAAAACAATACAATGGGCTCGTAATAGCTTCTCTTAATATCTATGGATCCAAACCATCACAATTAAATTAATTAATTAATTAAAAAATTCCACTGCCTTTTGGTTTGTGTAAGTGATAAACCCTGCTCTCATGATCAGCTGATTTATTCATAGGCCCAAACAAACATATTTAGTTCTCTGGAGTGCTGGTGCAAAGCAAATCAAAGGAGAGGGAGGAAAGGGAACTGAATTGAACTCCCCAACATTCAATTGCTTCTGCAGATTCTCAGTTATACAGCATTGGATCCACCAGTACGCTGAGGTGGAAGTTCCCGGGGAGGCACAGTGCTCTCTGCATACCCACCCCAACCTGGATAAAAATACAAAGTTAAAAGGTATGTAGATGGGGGGAGGCAGCTCCCAGTTTTTCACTCTCCCATAGTGTCCCGTGCTAAAATGGAGGCTCTCTGTTTCTTCAGGCTTTCATTATCGTATGGTTTAAATGGCATTTACAAGTTAAGTTTCTACTATTTGTACATATATAATGATGCAGGGATGAGATTGCACTGAAGTTTGTTACAGAATTCCACGGTGACTATGATAACCTACAGTCAAACAAACATTTCATTTGGAAATATAAAATGCCACCAAGTTAGAATGGACAATAAAAGTTATGAAGTATTGATTTACTGTACATATCTCATTTCTGCAAAGCATCCTCTATTATTCCAACTTCATTGATTCTCTATTGGCCATTTTGCTGACTGGATTGATTTGAATCCTAGTTTGGGAGAGGGGTGTAACTGCCATTTGCAGTGAGTGACCCATGTATTTGTTTTGGATTGTCTGAAAATATCATGTCCTCGTTCCCCTACATACATGGCTACAGCTGGTCCATACCTTTCCATTTCCAACAGCATTTTTGTGTGTCAGACTGGTTGTGTGCACTACGCCAGGGCACTGCCAGGCAGCTCGCGAGCTGATTTTCAGTGGCACTCACACTGCCAGGGTCCTGGCCACCGGTCCGGGGGGCTCTGCATTTTAATTTAATTTTAAATGAACTTAAACATTTGAAAAACCTTATTTACTTTACATGCAACAATAGTTTAGTTATATATTATAGACGTATAGAAAGAGACCTTCTAAAAATGTTAAAATGTATTACTGGCACGCGAAACCTTAAATTAGAGTGAATAAATTAACACTCGGCACATCACTTCTGAAGGTTGCCGACCCCTGCGCTACGCATTTCATCACATTAACATAGAATTTTGAGATGTTTCATCAAGGAAAGGACAATTAACATTAACCCTCATGAATTAATTTAAGAAATGTTAGTACTAGTAAAAAGTGCCAGACTGACAGATTTGGACACAGAAGTCATCTACTTGTTCAAGGGACAGATACAGCATAGCCAGCATCATTGCAAGCTTCCCTACACTAAAACTCCAATATTCCTTAATTCCTGAATTTGGGTGATAGAATAGTTCAGTTGCCATGCTAATTCAATCCTGGGTCTTTCTGATCAGCTTGTCAACAAGCATGCCAGTAACAGTGGCATTATGATTTAGACACTTGTCAGCTAGGAATTGGAATGAGACCACAAATTAATTTCCAATAAACGACCAAAGAGCAGGATAGTTCTCTCTTGCACTCCCTTTTTAGTAGAATTATTATTCTTTTTTGCTGTCCTCTAAAGGACTGATCCAAAGCCCATTGAAGATAATGGATCAGACCCTGAAAGAACAACAAAATTATCCTGGGGCTGGAAGGATTGATTTCTTAGGAAAGTTTATCTATCTACTATCATCTTAGTTATGCAGTGATTGTGGAGGAAGTAACAGTCTACAAATATTTGAAGGATGTCGGCACCAAGGAGGAGAGTAAATGAATGTGGCCGGGTTGTATAACTAGGAGCAATGGAAGAAAATTTAAGGAAGGAAACCGAGCTGGTAGAAGCCACACTGCTTGGGATTTTTAAAACTAAACTGGACAAAACAATCATAGAAATGTCAGGCCGCATGGGTCTTTGAGTCATCACATTCCAGTCCTCCACCCAGCAGCTCTCAGACAGCAGCTGGGACCGGGGTCCATGATGTCCAACAGGGGCACAAGCCCAACCCCTACTTTGTGATTGGGAGAGATCCAAGGCTCCTGATTAGGCTGTAGCTCCTTTTTAAGCCACAGGAGGAAACCGGTACAACTGGGCTTCTCCCTGCCATGGACTGCTGGTCTGGTGTTGATCTGTTCCTGCCTTCTGATCCTGACCTCCAGGTATCCTGGCTAAGCCTGACCCTGGGTAACTGCTTCCTGGTTCCTGCCCTCTGGTTCCGTGTCCTGAACCTGACCTCCTGGTATCCTAACTCTTGGTAACTGCATCCTGGTTCCGTGTCCTGAATCTGACCTCCTGGGTTCCTGATTCTGTCTGGCTCTTGGTAATTGACTCTTGATCACTGCACACTCATTTGTTCCTTGATTTGGATCTCCTGGTATTCTAACCTGGCCTGATTCCTGGAAACTGGCTCCTGGCCCCTCAGCCCATGCCCAATGCTAACCCCTAAGCCAGGCTGTCCATGCCCTGGCCCTGACAAGAAAGCATAGAAACGTAGGGCTGGAAGGGACCTGGAGAAGTCATCTAGTCCATTCATCTGCACTGAAGCAGGACCACATAAACCTAGACCATCTTTAACAGGTATTTGTCCAACCTCTTTCTTTAAAACCTTCAATGATGGGGCTTCCATAACCTCCCTTGGAAGCCTATTCCAGAGCTTAAATACTCTTATATCTAGAACATTTTTCCTAATTTCTAACCTACAACTCTGTTGCTGCAGATTAAGCCAGTTACATCTTGTCCTGCCTTCAGTGGACATGGAGAACAATTGATAACCATCCTCTTTAAACAGCCTTTAACATATATGAAAACTGTTATCAAATTCTCCCTCAGTTGTCTTTTCTCAAGACTATACATGCTCATCTTTTAAACCTTTCCTTATAGGTCAGGTTTTCTAAACCATTTTCATTTTTCAGAGTAGCAGCCGTGTTAGTCTGTATCCGCAAAAAGAACAGGAGTACTTGTGGCACCTATATTCCATTCTATATGCATCCGAAGAAGTGGGCTGTAGTCCACGAAAGCTTATGCTCTAATAAATTTGTTAGTCTTTAAGGTGCCACAAGTACTCCTGTTCTATTTTCATTTTTGTTGCTCTCCTCTGGAGTCTTTCCAATTTATCCACATCTTTCCTAAAGTGTGGTGCCCAGAATTGAACACACTACTCCAGCTGAGGCCTCACCAGTGCTGATTAGAGCAGGACAGTTACCTCCTGTGTCTGACATGTAACACTCTTGTAAATACACCCCAGAATGATACTAACTTTTTTTTGCAACTGCAGCACATGGTTGAGTCATATTCAATTTGTGATCCACTATAACTCCCAGATCTTTTTCAACAGTACTACCACCTAGCCAGTTATTCTCCATTTTATAGTTGTGCATTTGATTTTCCCTTCCTAAGTGCAATTATCTGTACTGAATTCATCTTGTTGAATTCAGACCAATTCCCCAATTTGTCAAGATTGTTTTGAATTCTAACCCTGTCATCTAAAGTACATGCAACCCCTCCCTGCTTGGTGTCACTTGCAGATTTTATAAGCATAGTCTCCGTTATCCAAGTTATTAATGAAAATATTGAATAGTATCAGACCCAGGACTGACCCCTGCAGGACTCCACTAGATATACCTTCCCAGTTGCACAGTGAACCATTGATAACTATTCTCTGAATATGGTGTTGCAACTAGTTTTGCACCCACCTTACAGTAATTTCATCTAGATCACATTTCCCTAGTTTGCTGATGAGAATATCAGGGGGGACTGTGTCAAAAGCCGTACTAAAATCAAGAGATATCATGTCTGCTGCTTCCTCTCTATCCATTAGGCCAGTAACTCTGTCAAAGAAGGAAATTAGGTTTTTTTGGCATGATTTGTTCTTGACAAATCCATGTTAGCTATTCCTTATAACCCTATTATCCTCTAATTGCTTACAAATTGATTAGTTAATAACTTGTTCCATCATCTTTCCAGTTATCAATGGGAAACATATAGGGGACAATCCTGCACTGGCAGGGATATGGCCTAGATGGCTGAGGGGTCTTTTCCCTCTTGGACTTCTGTGAAAAAATAGTTGAATCCAATGCATTTCAGTAAGAGCTAAGGGCGCGATCCAGAGCTCACTGAAGTGACTTGGAGTTTTTCCATTGACTTTAATGGATCAGGCTCTAAATGAGTGTACCTCTTCCCATAGTCATGCCCTTCACACACAAACAAATCCCTATTAAGGGTCTTAGCCTGTAGTCGCTGTGGATTTGGAACCCCACTGAAGTTAATAGGCATTGTATACACTGGACTGCTGGATTTCTAATGCTTTCGTGCATTGGTTTCAGTGGAAATGTTAAAAATAGAAAAAACTTAGAAATAGCCAAACATTCTTGTCAGCAAGCAAACAACATACAGGGTCTGATATTAAAATGTAGCTATTACAAGGTATAAATCCAACACATTCTTCTAGCAGGAAAGAAATTAAAAATCTATGTAGATTATATACAAAAATGTATCCTTAGAACAGAAGTTCAGTCTAGAAATGCTTCAGAATATGGGATACTCATAACTTATTTATAACACTTCCTCTAACTTGGTGTGGATTTAACCAGGCCCATATTTCAGAGCAATGATGAATTAATGTAATGGTTTGATCTTGGCAATGTACATGTGAGCATGCATTGAAGCCAATGGGACTTCTCATCTGAATGAGGTTACTCATGTGCATGTGTGCTGGCAGGATCATGCCTTAAGGCATCACACCAGGAATGTTTGAGAACCATTTAAAGGCAGTATTGTTTAAACCAAAATGAAAACCTTTCCATGTGAAATTACACAGAACATAACAAAATATATTTTCTAGCTGCATAGATTATTTTCCATCTCCTAACATGAAAAATAAATTAATTGAAAATGGAATCTCAGGCATTCATTTTCCCTGTCGCTGTATGGGTCTGTGAAGCATTTGCAGATGGTGGAGAGCTGGCTGGTCACCTGGAGCTGGCTGTCTCCCTTTATTCCAGATCTTGCTAAAAGAGGCTTAAAATTCATAACTCTCCCAACATTACTCCTCCATGTAAGCGATTGCTGTAGCTGCCGTGGTTATGGGAGCATGCCTGAGAGGGGACATGTCCATAAATGGGAGGGCAGATGGCCTGTGTGACCTGTAATGGGAGGTGAGAGTGGGCTATAAGATGCTCACTATTGAGATGAAATTAATTCTATGGTGACGTTTGTGAACCCCAAGAACTAAGATGTCTTTTTTCAGCAACCCCTCTCATTGCTCCAAGGTTCCTGCTCTCTCCTTGTTTTCATAACTCTCTTTCTCTGATTGTGGAGGCCCTGCACCTTTGCCCTTACGGTTTTGACTTTGCTATTAAAAGTCTCCAATTCCCCATGTCTGCTCAGGGCCCTAGCGAGTCTGGTGAGTGTGTTTGGTTTGAATGTAGATCGTTCTTAACGGGACCCTACAGGTACAGCAAGCTTCAGTTATTCCCTCACTCTACTTAGCCCAAGCACCAATTGTCTTGTCCGATTTGCTTTTCCTTTATGGATGGGAAGGGGAGGGGTTTCTGCCTTCTTACTTGCACAGGTGCATTTGCATTCTGCCCTGCCCCTCGTCCCCCTCCTCCATGTAGGGTGGGACCTTATTAGCAGTATTATAGTGGAAGGCTGGTAGATATTGAGGGACAGTGTCACTTGGGGAAAAAAAAAACAAGGGCACTGTTTCCCATCCCCCATTTTTAATGTATTTAAAAGGGTATAGCCAAACTACTTAGCAGCCGGCAACACATAAGTGTCACAGTGGGAACTGCTGGATGGTGAGCGCTTTTAAAATTCTGCCCTTTGTTTGGGTGTCTAAATGGAAACTGAGCTCTTGATAATTTGATCCCAGCTGTGGATGCTGAATACTTGAAAAGCTGGCCCCAAACTTCTTTGAAAATATGTGTTTAAGAAAACTCTAGTGGCCAAACTCTTCCCTTTTCCTGGTCCTGTGGAAAATCCAGTGCCTGCAGCAAGAATTAGATAGCAGAGATGTTTTTTAAAAAGTCTCAGTTAAGTTTCAGGTCAAAATGTTTCATTATACACTAACTTTTTGATCCTAGCTTTGTATGTTTGTATAGCTTTAGAAGAGGAATGGATATATGTTCATGGGCTAATGCACAAATGTTATAAAGACCAGTTTCATACCCTCACAAACATTTAATTATATGCATCCTTAACATCATGGAGGTAGCGCTGGGGTTACATGCAAGCATCTTACCCTAAAACTGATCAGGAGAAGAAAGCATAATCTTAAAGCAAATGTTAATCTTTTATTTTGTGATAATGCACACATTCTCCCTCATGAAAATGAATTCTTGGAACTAGCTCATAAATCTCCTGAATAGGGACCTCTGGTGCCTACAGATAGAGATAAATCATACTGAGAAGACACTGAACCATGAAATGATTCTGTTAACATGTCATCTGTCTAGAATATATTTTCAAATCTCCAACAGAAGGGTCTAAATTATGAAGGGAAGGTGGCCTAGCAAAGTTGGTAATTCAGGATTTGATACTTTTAACCTCTTCCATCTGCTGCCACTACTTAAGTGTGTCTGTTTTGGCACAATATTATAAGGTAAAAGATTGTCTAATGTTGACTGTCATTAGAACTAACCATTTTAAAGTGAAATAGACCCATAAATTCTTCAAGCTATGTTATCTTATGAAAAGTATTACATCATATAGATTAAATCTCTTAAGCTAGTAGCACCCTGAAATTTTGAAAAGAAAACTAATGGCTAGGATAAGAACTGTGGCAAAAAAGAGATAAATATCTTGCATTGTAGTTTGGGAATTATGGGTATAAATACCAGTACAGAATGACGTATTTATTTCCAGGCTGTAGATGTATTGTCTTTATGGATCTAACTCTTCATTATGCTGCTGACAGGGGATTGGTAGAGAGAGGGCAGTTTTCTGCATGACCGCTGGTAGTTAAGGGACAGTTTCTGATTCTGCCTGTGAGACTTAGAGCCAGATTCTGCTCTCACATCAGTGTAAATCAGGAGTAACTCTTTTGAGGGCAATGGAATACAATTGGTTTAAAACTGGTGTGAGATCAGAATTGGGCCCTTAATTTCTCTAGCTCATAGTTTCTCAATCTATTAAAAAGAGCATAATGATATTTACTTACCTCCCAGAGTTGGTTTAAGTAATTAATATTGACAAAGTATTTTGAGAACCTCCAAAGACAAGTGCTAAAGAAGTGCAAAATTTCTTCTTATTATTATTTATTATTAATTATTATTAGATGGATACAATATAATGAAAGGATGGAATAAACCTATGCTTTGTTTTTATAAATAGCGTAGCCATGAGATCAAGTGGCTTAGATGATGCCGAAGTAGTTCTGTGTGTCTGTCACTCTGTGTCTTTGTGTGGGGAAGGAAAGACCCATACACTGGAGTGTGATCTCTTTCTTTCCTCACCTTTTGGTTAGTTAAGGACAAAAAAAAAAGGGGACACACATCTTTCTTGGATAATATTTCCTACTTGAAAGCTCTAGCTTTTCTTACTTGCAAATGGATCCACCATGTATTCTGTCAGGTTTCAGAGTAGCAGCTGTGTTAGTCTGTATCTGCAAAAAGAACAGGACTACGTGTGGCACCGTAGAGACTAACAAATTTATTTGAGCATGAAAGCTTATGCTCAAATAAATTTGTTAGTCTCTACGGTGCCACAAGTACTCCTGTTGTTTTTCATGTATTCTGTGACATTCCCATACACCACAATGAAGAGACTCAGGTTATTCTGCTCTTTGTAGTGATTCTGAAATATTGTCCAGCTGGCAGTCTGAGTTCTGCACATGTGGAAATGGAGGGAATATTGCAAACACGAACTATAGAAGAAAACTCTGTTGATAAGTTAAGTAGCGAAAGAGCCAAAAGAAGGAATCTCAGTTATTAAAAATGAAATATTTGATAGTTATAATAATAAAAGAGGAATGCTTAATAAAGTCTTTTGCTGAACAATTCGGTGGAAGGTTTGAATCTATCAGAGCTTAAGTTGTCTCATACTTACTGGCTGTATGGAAAACATAGTCCTTAAGTCACATTAAAGGGCTAAATTCTGCCATGAATGCATGTGGCTCATATTGACTTCAATGTGAGCCCTGTGTGCATGACTGAGGGAATAATTTTACATTTCCAGGTCAAAATGTTATCATGTGATATGTTTTTGCTGTGGTAAGGTGCAGGCTTGGAAATAGGTGCTAAGTTATGAGAGCCTTGTAAGTACCCAGATAAGCAGAAATATACCAGTACCTCGATATAACGTGACCCAATATAACATGAATTTGGATATAACGCGGTAAAGCAGCGCTCCGGGGTGTGTGTGTGTGTGTGTGTGTGCGCACTCCGGTGGATCAAAGCAAGTTCAATATAACACGGTTTCACCTATAACGCAGTAAGATTTTTTGGCTCCCGAGGACAGCGTTATATCGAGGTAGAGGTATATGATATTTTCTTTGTTCTCTTTGCTTGTCTTATATGAAGAGTAAAGGGAGTACAGATGCTGGTCAGAGGCAGCAAGGAAGTATGGTCTAGGGCTTAGGGCACTAGCCTGGGACTTGAGAACCTACATTCAATCCCCCGTTCTGCTGCAGACTTCCCCAGGCAAGTCTCTTAGGGTCAGATTTCCAAAGGCATTTAGGTGCCTAAAGATGCAGATAGGCACCTAGTGGGATTCTCAAAAGCACTTAGACACCTAACTTCTATTGATCTCACTAGATATCTATCTGTATCGTTAGGAGCCTAAATACCTTGAAAATCTGATCCTCACTCTCTCTGTGCCTCAGTTCTTTTTCAGTAAAATGGGAATTATAGTTCTTTCCTGCATTGGGCGGGGGCTAGGGGGGAGTTGTGAGATAAATACATTAAAGCTTATGAGACACTCAGCTATTATGGTGATTGGCAGGGCATATAAGTACCTAAGACAGATAGAAGCCATTCTGAGACATTTCTTCTTGTTCTATTGTACATAATGGGGGTGTTTCTAGTCTTAGGTTGTTTGTGGGATTGACTAAGGGTATGTCTACACTACGAAATTAGGTCGAATTTATAGAAGCCAGTTTTATAGAAATCGGTTGTATACAGCCGATTTTGTGTGTCCCCACATAAAATGCTCTAAGTGCATTAAGTCGGCGGACCGCGTCCACAGTACCGAGGCTAGCGTCGACTTCCGGAGCATTGCACTGTGGGTAGCTATCCCATAGTTCCCGCAGTCTCCGCCACCCATTGGAATTCTGGGTTGAGATCCCAATGCCTGAATGATGCAAAACAGTGTTACAGGGGGTTCTGGGTACATGTCGTCAGGCACCTCCCCCTCAGTCAGAGCAACAGCAGACAATCGATTCGCGCCTTTTTACCTGGGTTACCTGTGCAGACAACATACCACGCCAAGCATGGAGCCCGCTCAGCTCAGCTCAGCTCAGCTCAGCTCACCGTCACCATATGTCCTCTGGGTGGGTGCCGGCAGATGTGGTACTGCATTGCTACACAGCAGCAGCTAATTGTCTTTTGGCAGTAGACAGTACAGTATGACTGGTAGCCTTCATCGGCGATCTGGGTGCTGGCAGACGTGGGGCTGGCAGACGTGGGGCTGCATTGCACACAACAGCAGCCCCTTGCCTTTTGGTAAAAGATGGTATATTACGACTGGTATCCGTCATCATCGTACTGCAGTGGCTGTCAATCATGGGCACCTGGGCAGACATGCTCAGTCCTATCGAACTGTCTTGACGATGATGGCTATCAGTCGTAGTATGCTATTTTCTGCCAAGCACCCAGTATTTTCTGCTAAGCACCCAGAAGATGCCGAGGGCTATCAGTCATGCTGCACCGTCGTCTGCCAGCTTAAGATATAAAAAATAGATTTGTTCTGTATTCATTTGCTTCCCCCTCCCTCCATGAAATCAACGGCCTGCTAAACCCAGGGTTTTGAGTTCAATCTTTACGGGGGGACCATTCTGTGTGACAGTTATTTGTGTTTCTCCCTGATGCACAGCCACCTTTGTTGATTTTAATTCCCTGTACTTGTACGCCATGTCGTCACTCGCCCCTCCCTCCCTCCATCCATCAGATACTAGTTTCGCGCCTTTTTTCAGACCAGACGCCATAGCACTGGGATCATGGAGCCCGCTCAGATCACCGCGGCAATTATGAGCACTATGAACACCACGCGCATTGTCCTGGAGTATATGCAGAGCCAGGACATGCCAAAGCAAAACCAGGACCAGCCGAGGAGGCGATTGCAGCGTGGCGACGAGAGTGATGAGGAAACTGACATGGACATAGACCTCTCACAAGGCACAGGCCCCAGCAATGTGCAAATCATGGTGTTACTGGGGCAGGTTCATGCCGTGGAACGCCGATTCTGGGCCTGGGAAACAAGCACAGACTGGTGGGACCGCATCATGCTGCAGGTGTGGGATGATTCCCAGTGGCTGCGAAACTTTCGCATGCGTAAGGGCACTTTCATGGAACTTTGTGACTTGCTTTCCCCTGCCCCGAAGCGCCAGAATACCAGGATGAGAGCAGCCCTCACAGTTGAGAAGCGAGTGGCGATAGCCCTGTGGAAGCTTGCAACACCAGACAGCTACCGGTCAGTCGGGAATCAATTTGGAGTGGGCAAATCTACTGTGGGGGCTGCTGTGATCCAAGTTGCCAGGGCACTGAAAGACCTGGTGATATCAAGGGTAGTGACTCTGGGAAACGTGCAGGCCATAGTGGATGGCTTTGCTGCAATGGGATTCCCAAACTGTGGTGGGGCGATAGACGGAACCCATATCCCTATCTTGGCACCGGAGCACCAAGCCACTGAGTACATAAACCGCAAGGGGTACTTTTCAATGCTGCTGCAAGCCCTGGTGGATCACAAGGGACGTTTCACCAACATCAACGTGGGATGGCCGGGAAAGGTACATGATGCTCACGTCTTCACGCATTCTGGTCTGTTTCAAAAGTTGGAGGAAGGGACTTTCTTCCCGGACCAGAAAATAACTGTTGGGGATGTTGAAATGCCTATAGTTATCCTTGGGGACCCAGACTACCCCTTAATGCCATGGCTCATGAAGCCGTACACAGGCAGCCTGGACAGTAGTCAGGACCTGTTCAACTACAGGCTGAGCAAGTGCCGAATGGTGGTGGAATGTGCATTTGGACGTTTAAAAGCGTGCTGGCGCAGCTTACTGACTCGCTGAGACCTCAGCGAAAAGAATATCCCCATTGTTATTGCTGCTTGTTGTGCGCTCCACAATATCTGTGAGAGTAAGGGGGAGACATTTATGGCGGGGTGGTAGGTTGAGGCACATCGCCTGGCCGCTGATTACAGGCAGCCAGACACCAGGGCAGTTAGAAGAGCACAGCAGGGCGCGGTGTGCATCAGAGAAGCTTTGAAAATGAGTTTTGTGACTGGCCAGGCTACGGTGTGAAACTTCTGTTTGTTTCTCCTTGATGAACCCTCCACCCCACCCCCTCACCTGGTTCACTCTACTTCCCTGTAAACCAACAACCCCACCCTCCCATCACCCTTTGAGCACCGCTTGCAGAGGCAATAAAGTCATTGTTACTTCACATTCATGCATTCTTTATTAATTCGTCACACAACTAGGGGGATAATTGCCAAGGTAGCCTGGCATGGGTGGGGGAGGAGGGAAGGAAAAGGACACACTGCAGTTTAAAACTTTAACTCTTATTGAAGGCCAGCCTTCTGATGCTCAGGCAATCATCTGGGGTGGAGTGACTGGGTGGCCGGAGGCCCCCTCACCGTGTCCTTGGGCGTCTGGATGAGGAGGCTATGGAACTTGGGGAGGAGGGCTGTTGGTTACACATGGGCTGTAGTGGCGGTCTCTGCTCCTGCTGCCTTTCCTGCAGCTCAACCATACGCTGGAGCATATCCGTTTGATGCTCCAGCAGCCGGAGCATCGACTCTTGCCTTCTGTCTGCAAGCTGACGCCACCTATCATCTTCAGCCCGCCACTTGCTCTGTTCATCCCGCGATTCAGCTCGCCACCTCTCCTCTCGTTCATACTGTGCTTTTCTGTAGTCTGACATTGACTGCCTCCACACATTCTGCTGTGCTCTTTCAGCGTGGGAGGACATCTGGAGCTCTGTGAACATGTCATCCTGAGTCCACCGTTTTCTCCTTCTAATCTTCACTAGCCTCTGTGAAGGAGAAACATTTGCAGCTGGTGGAGAAGGGAGAGGTGGTTAAAAAAAGACACATTTTAGAGAACAATGGGTACACTCTTTCACGTTAAATTTTGCTGTTCACATTACACAGCACATGTGCTTTCGTTACAAGGTCGCATTTTCCCTCTTATATTGAGGGCCTGTTGGTTTGGTGTGAGAGATCACTCACGCAGTGCCAGGCAACAGATTTCAGCTTGCAGGCAGCCATGGTAAGCCACAGTCTTTTGGCTTTTTTCACCTTCTTAACATGTGGCAATGGTTTCAAACAGTAGCGCCCTCATTTCCCATACCAAGCACCCATTGGGTTGGCCATTTAAAATGGGTTTGCAATGTAAAAGGAGGGTCTGCGGTTCCCGGGTTAACATGCAGCACAAACCCAACTAACCCCCCCACACACACCCAATTCTCTGGGATGATCACTTCACCCCTCCCCCCCACCACGTGGCTAACAGCGGGGAACATTACTGTTCAGCCGAGCAGGAACGAGCACCTCTGAATGTCCTCTTAATAAAATCGCCCCATTTCAACCAGGTGACCGTGAATGATATCACTCTCCTGAGGATAACAAAGAGTGATAAGAAATGGATGTTGTCTGCATGCCAGCAAACACCGGGACCATACGCTGGCATGCTTTGTTATGCAATGATTCCAGACTACGTGCTACTGGCCTGGCGTGGTAAAGTGTCCTACCATGACGGACGGGATAATGCAGCCCTCCCCAGAAACCTTTTGCAAAGGCTTTGGGAGTACATGAAGGAGAGCTTTCTGGAGATGTCGCTGGAGGATTTCCGCTCCATCCCCATACACGTTAACAGACTTTTCCAGTAGCTGTACTGGCCGCGATTGCCAGGGCAAATTAATCATTAATCATTAAACATGCTTGCTTTTAAACCATGTGTAATATTTACAAAGGTACACTCACCAGAGGTCCCCTGTGTGCCCTCAGGGTCTGGGAGCACGCTTTGGGTGAGTTTGGGGGTTACTGGCTCCAGGTCCAGGGTGATAAACATATCCTGGCTGTTGGGGAAACCGGATTCTCCGCTTCCTTGCTGCTGTGAGCTATCTACATTATGTTCATCCTCCTCTTCCTCGTACCCCGAACCTTCTTCCCTGTGTGTTTCTCCAGTGACGGAGTCATAGCACATGGTTGGGGTAGTGGTGGCTGCACCCCCTAGCATGGCATGCAGCTCCGCGTAGAAGCGGCATGTTTGCAGTTCTGCCCCGGACCTTCTGTTTGCCTCTCTGGCTTTGTGATAGGCTTGCCTTAGCTCCTTAATTTTCACGCGGCACTGCTGTGCGTCCCTGTTATGGCCTCTGTCCTTCATGGCCTTGGAGACCTTTTCTAATATTTTGCCATTTCGTTTACTGCTACGGAGTTCAGCTAGCGAGCAGATCCCATACCTCCCGTTCGGTCCATGCTGGAGCTCTTTTGTGATCCTGGGACTCCATCACGGTTACCTGTGCTGATGAGTTCTGCGTGGTCACCTGTGCTCTCCACGCTGGGCAAACAGGAAATGAAATTCAAACGTTCGCGGGGCTTTTCCTGTCTACCTGGTCAGTGCATCTGAGTTGAGAGTGCTGTCCAGAGCGGTCACAATGAAGCACTGTGGGATAGCTCGCGGAGGCCAATAATGTCGAATTCCGTCCACAGTACCCCAATTCCGACCCGCTAAGGCCAATTTTATCGCTAATCCCCTCGTCGGAGGTGGAGTAAAGAAACCGGTTTAAAGGGCCCCTTAAGTTGAAAGAAAGGGCTTCGTCGTGTGAACGTGTCCAGGCTTAATTCGATTTAACGCTGCTAAAGTCAACCTAAACTCGTAGTGTAGACCAGGCCTAAGGGGTATTGTTATCTCCACAGAATTTTCTGGAAGTGCATCAGCACAGTTGCCATTTACAACTAGTGATATAACGGTACCATGGTGTTCAAGACATTCTCAGTACAAGTGCTGCAAACAGCACGGTAGTTACTAATTTTGTTAACAAACCCTGTATAAGAAACCTTATTATAAACCTAGGAAATTGGTATCTGGAGAAAGGCTAAACTGCTATTTCAGCTGGAGGTCACCCCATGGTTTTCAGCCATAGCTCCTCCTTTTCTGTGTAGCTTGAGAGGTCTTTATCAGAACTTTTCTAAAGCTTAAAAATGCTCCTTTTGGTTCTAGGATGGACAAAGCTTCAGTTCTTATTGAACCAAAAGTTTTCTTACCCTTGTGAGAGTTCCGTATAATCTTTTGGATACTGCCATCATCCACTGAACTGGGGATACAGAATGCTAAGGTCTTCATGGAAAGTGTACTGCCAGATACCCGTATAATCATTCTGTTTTTTAAATCCAATCTATTAAATTATTCACACAACAGTGTGAAAGTTAAGGAACGATGTGGGTTAATGTGATAGCCTTTTACTTATGAGGGCTGGTGAAATAGGTCTTAGTTCCATGGGAAATGAGTTGTGTTGTCTCAGGCTCTGGGATTTCAATATTTTGTCACCATTAAAAAGCCAACAGTTTGTCACAGTTTGCAGCTATTAGGTGTATTAAAGTCAGGACTTTGTACTGGCCAAGCTGGGGCAGGAACCTTGCACAGAATCCAATCCCTGTGAAAAGTGGTAGTGGCAGTGGCCAAATTCATCATTGGTGTAATCCACTGGCTTAAATGCAGTTGTGCCAGGGATGAATTGACTCAATAATGTGTTGCTGATTGTAGGGTGTAGTAGTGGCTAAAAGAGCAAAGAGAGAGAGGTGTGTGTGCTTCTAAAGCCACATAAATACATCCATTAATTATTTCCCTTTTAGACCTAAATGGCTACAATCAAAATAGTATTTGTGTGGCAGATCTTAGCATTCATATGAGAGCAAAATGAGGGCCTGATTCTCCACTGCCTTACACCATCAGTAGTCAATTATACATATCCGCAGTGGTGGTAAAATGATATAAAGTCAGAATTCTGCACTCAGACTGGGCGATAGTGTTTTACATCCACATGGTACTCACTTTGTACAGGTATATTATACAAGATGCAAGGCTTTAAGAATGTAAGTTCTTCCCATTATAGCTTACCTAAAACTCTTTCTTTAAACATTAACACTCTGGTCTATACTATTTGCTATATATAATTTCTTAGGTGAATTACATTGGCAAATATATAACAGTCAGTGCACGATGAATTAAGAATGTATTCAATAGATTTTGCCTTTCTTTTTTTTCTGTTCACCAATTTTCCACAAATAGATTGTGATTTTAGCAGATGCATTCGTTGTGCACATCTATTTACTGAATAATTTTAGCAGGTAATTCAGGGTCTGTAGCTTGTTCATGGGCAGTTCACTGTCAGTCTTTGATATTCAGAATTTCAGCAGTTTGGATAGGACACAGGCATGTGCTACACTGCTGTTTCTTGATTTGATAAGAGTCATTCTTAGACTATGTTTCTAGTATGAATACTTGCGATTGCAAACATTAAAAAAAATCTTTTATATAAATATTCTGCAACATTTGCTTAAAATGTGCAGTTTCAGCAAGCATTCCTGCCAGTAAACCCGTTTGCTAGAGCATTCGTGGAAAGTGAGCACAGATGAGACGTGAGCACAATCAAAATGAATTAGCTGAGAATTGTACATGAATAATCATGGAAACATGTTGGTAGTATTTGCTCAGCTCTGATACTAGCCATTCCCTTTACAAACAGCTTTTGTCTTTTGTATGCTGGGGTGTCCTGTGTTCTGCTCTTTGACTTTTTCAGAATTCTAGTACAGAACAGAGTTGCCTGCCAGATTTGTTTAGTAAATCCATATGTAGCCCATTTCATGCATTATATGCACATAAGCTATTTTAGTCAACCAGTTTCTAAAGTAAATTGTTACTGTTCAGAATCCATTCCATAAGTAAGAGCAGACTGCTAAGATACAGTAAGTGCCATTTTGTTTTGCTCCAGTGGAAAATTTCATGCTGACAAGGTCAAGCCCTGCACTCAGACTGCAGTCAAGTGATGAAAGGCACATCCTACACAAGGAGAGGTGGTAGATGGATGCCCACTAACAATTGTCTATTTCAACACAATTGAGCATTGGAAATGCAGCATTCTGGTTAGATTTATAGGGCTGTGCTTGGCTGTACATATTCTGCTTTGCAAATAATTGAACATTAAATATATATATTTTTTAGTATGTTGTCAGAATGGTTACCATTTAAGCAAGAATTCCTAAGAAACTACACTAGATAATGGCATAGATTGTAGTTGTCCTGAGGCAGTTACACTTTAAACAAGAACTTGTCATTAAATACAGTAATTAATAATGTTAAGGAGATTCTCGCTACTAAGCAATGTAAACTAGAGGTTATAGTGGAGAAAATGAGGCATGGCTAAGTTTGTGTTGTGCAGAGAAGTACTTGTGAATTTGAAGGCTGGATGGAAAAATCAGTGAGTTATAAATACTTAGCCAATTTTCTGCCATTCAAGCAAAAGAACAGCTTCTGCTAGGTTGATAATTTACATGTAATATTGCTTTGCAATAAGACATTTACTTTTCTGATGTTTTTATATGATTGATTAATAGACTTTGTTATGGAAATAGAGTCTTAGGATAAAAATAATTGAGATAATCTAGGGGTTAAATTGCTTGATACAGACCTAGCTAGTGACATTTTCAACATATATATCCACATCATTAACAGAGGTTGCTGAGAGGCTACTGATGCCTTATTAGATAAGGTTTAGATAGATTACCTGCAGTACTAAACAATTTATTGAGCAAAGAAAATAGGCTTCCAATACTGTATAGAAATGAAACATGACAATTATTTGAGATTCTCTGTAGCCTTGGAAACAATATGGGAGCAGTGACATCAGCAACAATTATGTACAATTTTTATCTTTAGTTTATCACCAAGGTAACCAGAGCAGGTTTTCCTGCTTGAAATTTTAAGAATGCCTTGGTTCTGTATAAAGCAAGCATGCATGAAGCATACATTTAGAAAATCTGCTCAAATAGCATTCAGTTTCCCTTTTAAAACGGTAAGTGTTTGAGTCAGGATTTAAATTGTGGTCCATCAGGATTTAAATTGTGTAAACTCATCTTTTTTTTTTCTTCCACTGTAGCAGCTGAAAACAAATAAAGACTTAGCGGTTGTTTTGAATGCTCTAAATACTGGAAGGAAGAAGAACATTGCTTTGCTTTTGCTTTAGCTGATCTTAAACAACGAATATGCTGTTGATATTTTTTTCAAAGAGCTGTAGGGCAGAGATTGCCAGTTGCACCCCAGCATCCTGGGAGGATTCACCCCCTGGGGAGAACACCTGGTGTTTTCATTGCTGCCTTCCCTTAGGGATGTCACCAAGGGTTGGCAGCTTTAAACTGAATAATGGCTTCACAGGAGACCCACCAGTCAATGCTGCATGGGGAATACATTGGATCGGTGCATCCCCTAGGTTACCTGGCCAAAGACTCTTCCTTGATCAACATCACCCACTTTTAAGGCTCAGCTGGCCAGCTGTGGGCCCCCATGCATCTTGCTCAGCTTCAGTCACACTCCAGGTAAACTTTCCATTGCCATGGGCCCTCAGATAGGTGGTGACTGAATCAAACCCATAGTATAGAGTAGAAGATCCTGCAGTTTCTCTGCTTGTCTTCATGGAAGAGAGATAGGGTTCGGACAGGAGACACAACACAGAGAGAGAAAATATTCAGACCACATGGTTTTTCATCTACCTTTGATTGGATATGACAGAGAAGCATTTTAATAGCAAGAATGAAATAGTCCTTATCCATCGTGATCAAATGATGGTTGTAAACACCAAGCAGCAAAATGTGCAAGGGGCTTTAACTAGGTGAAGCTCTGGAATAAACTCTGAAGGCAAGAGGTTACAGCCATATCACATTGGCTACTTATTGAGGAGTCTTTAAGTGGATTTAGATGCCTAACTTCAGGTAAAAAAAAAATGTAAATTTTGGCTACCAGGTAGGGTTGCCAACTTTCTGATTGCAGAAAACTGAATACCCTTGCCCCGCCCCCACTCACTCCATCCCCCTCACTCTTTCACTCGCTCTCCCCCACCCTCGCTCATTTTCACTGGACTGGGGTAGGGGTTGGGGTGTGAGAGGGGGTGCGGGCTCCAGGATGGGGCTGGGAATGAGGGGCTTGGAGTGTGGGAGGGGGCTCAGGGCTGGGGTAGAGGGTTGGTGTGCAGGACAAATAGGACCAGAGAAGATGTAAGTGGGAGAGAAATGGCAGGTTTTGTTTTGCCTGACAGCCTGACTCTAGTATCATCATTTCTACACTGAAGGACATCATACTCTCTTTTGCACCGTACCTGCAGAAAGGGAAAATATTAAAAATGATAGGCCAGCATGTTTGACCATGTGGTTGTGGCTTTACAACTATAGTCACATGTTGAGGGGGGGGGAGAGGTTATGAGAACTCTGTGAGCTGGAAACATGGGTCAGAGAAAACCCTGTCATACCCTTTGAAAGGTTGTAGCATATAATCATCATCTGTGCCACCCTAGCTCTGCTAGCCCGTGGGAAGTGAGATGGGGACATGACCCATTCCTTGCCCTTTTCGGGTGAGGTTAGCACCCAAGTTTGCACTAGCCTCCAGCAGCCCTAGTACCAGGAAAGTTTCAGAATCAAAAAATTGGTGTAGTATATTGGCCTTCCATCACTATACAAGGCTAGAAGAAGGAATTTTATATTGTGCAACTTAATTTGGTAGAACTGGCCAGAATGCATCTCCTAGGTTTCTTTCTTTACAAAAAGTTAATAGTTTGTAGATTATCACAGATTCCCTCTTATCAGACCTCTCGCATATTAGAAACAAGTGTAGAGAAGAGATGTGCTGAATTACAAAAGGATAGCTTTATTTGGCTAGTTGATGAACCATGGTGTGTTGCCAGCATGCAAACACATCAGACTTTTACAGGCAACATCTGCTTGAACTGTATGGGGGAGAAAAAGCCAGAAAACATCTTGCAATGGAAACAAAAGCAGAGATCCAACCTGAGGAAAGTGGCTAAACATTAAAGAAAATTTAATACTCAATCTGTATAGTTAATGTCGTGCATCATGTAATGTGGCCAATCAGAGGTCATGGGAGGAGCTGCCAGTCATTTCTATCATGGGTGGCACTTCCTGCAGTGACCGGTCTCTCAGGATGTACAGTCTATTGACCATGGCTTTGCGAAGGCTGTCTGGTGGTGGTGTAGAAGCACCACCCAGCTGGAGCCCTACTGACCCACGTTCAAGTCCCTTAAGTTGTTTGGCTCTCCAAGGAGTACTCGAACAAAGGAGGGAAGATAAGATTTTATAGCCTAAGGTGATAAAACAAGTAGAAGTTATCATTTCAGGCCTGCTTTATATGTCATAAACATGAAAAAAGGTCACAAACCCATTTCCCCCTGGCTTTGCAGGACATCTTTAAAGGGAATGTAACTCAACTGTGGAGAATAGGCACCTACCTGGTGCATAGAAATCTAATAACATTTTCTGGTGGTTTTAAGGTAAAAATGCTGCAGTAGTTCAGGATCCCGTCTTGTGCGTGGATGTTTGCTGTAGTGGAAAGCCTTTAAACAGACAGTATTGATGATATAAAACAATTTATTGTTGGATTGTACAGGTGGTTTGTGATATGGACTGATGTCCAATAGTTACTCCTGTCCTCTTGTACATGAAAGATGAAATTCTGGCCCCAATGAAGCCAATAACAAAACTCTATTGACTTTATTGGGGCTGGGATTTCATTCAATCTCCTTCTCTTGGCTACCACCTCTGCTCCCATGGTTTGAACCATGATCTCTTTATGATTCTCAAATATACTTCTCTACTCCTGCCTCTTGCCCTCTGTCCAGTCTCCCCTGAGCTCCCTCTCAATCATCCACCACCATCACAAATTCATGCTCTCAAAAATTGGGATTCTTATAACGTCCCTTTGCCTACCTTCTTTATCTCAGTTGAAGACTCTTCCCTCTGTATTTCCCCAGTTCACATCCTTGATTTGTCTCTCCCTAGATCAAATCGCTTTTTAAGTCCTATTACTCCTTCATAGGTAGTATGACCTGTGTCCACACTTTCCACTGCTAAAGCCACACTTTGATCATATCACTCTGTTTTGACTACTGTAATCTTCTCTTTGACAGTCTGTCCTGCTTCTCACCTCTGATAAAATCATCTTACCCACCCATCACCAGAGGTGCTGAAACGAGAGCTGCTGGCGGTGCTGCCTCAACCCCTGGCTTGAAGTAGTTTCCATTATATACACGGTTTACAGTTCGGTTAAATGGCTTGCAGCACCCCACTATACAAATTGTTCCAGCACCCCGGAGCACCCCCTTCTTGAATCCCTTCATTGGTTTCCTTTCTTGCTATATAAAATTAAAGCACTTTGTCTTTGCCTTCTGCCTTAGAGAGTTTATAATCTAAACTGATAGGGAAGACAAAGGGAGGTAAAACTGAGGCACAGAAAGGTGAAATGATTTACTCAAGGTCACACAGGCAGGTTAGTGGCAGAGCTGGGAATAGAGCTCAGGTCTCCTGACTCCCAGTGTAGTGCTCTATCTATTTGACAACACTGCCTCCCCAAAACAAAAGCTGTTTTTCTCCTTTACATTTCTGGTTCCCTCAAATCAAGAGGTCAGTGGCCAACAGGCTTTGCAGGACCAGGGGGTCAGTGGCCAACAGGCTTTGCAGCCAGCTCTGGTTCAATTGTATAGTATCGCTAATAATTCTCAGGTTTCAGAGTAACAGCCGTGTTAGTCTGTATCCACAAAAAGAAGAACAGGAGTACTTGTGGCACCTTAGAGACTAACAAATTTATTAGAGCATAAGCTTTCGTGGACTACAGCCCACTTCTTTGGATGCATACAGACTGTATCCGAAGAAGCGGGCTGTAGTCCACGAAAGCTTATGCTCTAATAAATTTGTTAGTCTCTAAGGTGCCACAAGTACTCCTGTTCTTCTTTTTAATAATTCTCATTGTCTCATGCTCTCTGCCCTTGCATTCTCCCCTCCACTATAGCTCAAATTTCATCCTTCACTTATTTTCAAAATATTTCAGATACCAGAGACTTGTCTGAAATCATCACAGGTAATTTGATCAGATTATGCAAAAGAATCCAATCATATTTTGCTACCTCTGGACACAAACAGATTGCTAGCATCTTACTATTTGCAGATCAGGTGCCTGGAAATAAAGTTATTCTGGTATTTGCAAACTGTTAAATAACATCCAGCAAAGCTCTGATCATAAGATTTCAAAAACTAAGCATGAAAGCTGGATGAAGTTTTCCGGATGTCTGAAGCTGCTTCCTTTCTCTTGCCAGTAGTTGTGACTGGTGGATTCTTACAGAGCTGCTGCTCTACTGCATTGGGGATATGAAAAAGGCCTGTTGTGTCTAAGGTAGGCTCAATTCCTCCTGAAGCTCTGGGGAGCACAGCTACTGCAAAAGCTTTGGTGAGAGTGCAGGGGATGGCCAAACACCTTTCCTTCTCCTCCCCATCACCTTTGCAGGAGGTTAGTCCTAAAGTAATGTTAACTATGCAGAGTTCTTGCACTCCTTGAGCACAAGATTCACATTTTGCATGGTCCTGTGCTGGGGGTGGGGGAGGGAAGGAAGGTTCCTTGTGCCCTCTCCCTCCTTTATACCCCTGTGTCGGGGCCAAACACATTCTCAAAGATGATGATAAGAGACTGGATTATAAATGTGAACATGCATTAATCTGCAGCATTGCAACAGTGCTGTGAAGTCTGCCACAGACTGTCTCACCTTTGTAAAACCCTTTCTGTAGAGCTAAAAGCCAAAGCTAAAGAAAGGAAAATGTCTGTTTAAAAAATAAACCAAACAACTTGAGATTCCATTGCTGGGAGATGAAATACACAGGTGGGCCTGATTATAGCTCAAAATGTTCCCTGGTTATGGCGTGTGCAGATCATGATGTGAGCACCAAGAACTTTTGTCAATAGTAGCACAAAAACCATTTGTCCCATAATAAGCTTTCATTGGTCAAGGACAATGTTCCTTTTTTCTGGGTCTCAATACATGCGCTTAGTTACAAGTTGAGCTACATTAGGTTTATGCACCTACATGCCCACAATTACATGTAAATTGCTGATTTCATCTTTACATGTATCACATTTTATTGATGACTTTTCTTTACAGCCAGTCTTGTCAGTGGAAGTTTTGCCACTGACTTCAGTGGGATAAAGATTGGGCCCCTACATCACTTTCAAAATGCTGCACGGTGGTGTTTGGGATGAAAACCAGCAAGCCCCTATTATGCTATTGTCATTCAAGCTGTATGTGACTTCTCTAGGTATTCTTCGTTTTAAAAATTTGAAGTGAATGCACTCTTCATGAGAGTGAGTGATCGACAACTCTGGTGCAAGCAAGGTTTATTGTGGGCAGGCATTGTAGAAACCTTTTCACATAGTTCAGCCATTGAATTTGTCCTGTGACCCTTCTTATCTCAGTCCCCAACCTCTTGTGAATGGAGACAGCCAAACACAGCGCACTGCACAGTGCTTTTGTGTTGTGTACTATGAGTTGGCACAGGCCCACCTCCAGAAGCTTTGATTAGCTAAAGATGGGGGGGGGGTCACCACCCTCCATAGTTTCTGGAGGGACTGCCCACCATTGTATCTTATCTAATACATTTTTTAAAAATGTAACCCTGTTACTATTCCTTTTGGTAGACTTTGCTTCCCTTCCTTCTATTCCGTTTTCTTTCCTCTCAGACATCATGGTGTAATTTTGTGTATGTAACCTCTATGCCCTAGCTCTCCTACCCACTCCTGTGCATTTTGTTTTCACTTGTTGTGTCCTGATATTTTTTTTTAGGACCCAATACTGTTACCTTTGACCACACAGAACAGTATCTCACTCTGTAACTAGTCCCATGGACCAGTACTCCATCTGAGTAAGGATGGCGGAATCGGGCCCTTAGATTCCAAATTGTTCAAGGGAGGGAATAGCCTTTACCTTTAAAGTACCTAGCATAATAAACAAACAAATAAATAATGGAGTTGGTCAGCAATTTTTTTTCAATAGAACCATTTTTTGACCAAAAATAGCTTATTGAATAAAACAAAAATTTTCATGGGAAGATTTTGGTTGATGTATGCTGGGTTTTTTGATGAAAAAAATGGAAACTGAAGACCTGAAAATCCTGGCTTTGCTGTGGTAGTGTCAGCAGGGCCCCTTCATCTGCTGGGGTGGGAGGGAGGAGATTATTCCCTCCTCTGGGACAGACCTCAGACCTCCTGAGCTTTGGAGAGGTGGTCATGGAACCTCAGCAGATAGCTCTTGTGTTCATGGTCCCTGCCATCCCAAGCAAGGGCAAATCACAACATGGGAGCGGAGTCGCATGGTCCCCACGTGGGGTGTGCTTAGGCTTCTGGATTGCCTTAATCTGGCCCTGCTAATCTGTGCTCTTCCTCCCCATCAGAAAAATGATTTGTGGCTGCCCAATCAGTATTCCTTCCCTTGACCCTGCTCATTTGCAGCTCTTAGTCTGAATGAACAGAGGCAGATCTGCTCTGCATCACAGGAAAGTACTGCTGTCAGCCACGTGGCCCCCGTCGGGGCTGGTAAATAGGCTGGAAATGAATGTGAGTTTTGTGGTACACAAAGAACTCAGAATGGGTGTCCTTATGAACCCACTTGCCAGATTTTCACCTATGGATTCTACTTAAGGCATTAATTTCAGATATAAATATTGGAATGTTTTAATAGTCTAACTACAGAATTGCAATGTCTGGACAATACTGTATGTATTTCAGTCAGGCGCAAATTTCCTTCTTTGGTAATTGGCACTCTCCTCTTTGCAAATTCACAAAGCCATGGTTTTAATAGAAAAGCAAAATAATACATTGCAGTAAAGATGTGAACTGATTAGAAATAAAAAAAAATCTTTCACAATACTTCCCCAGTTTCAATTCCAGCTGTTAATTTCAGTTGCCCCTTAACTTTCAAAGATTTTCATGAATAAATGAAATGCCATCCCATAACCATAAAGTTATTAGGTTAAATATACATTATGAAGCTTACCCATTGAAAAGCAAAACTCTATTTATTCATCTGCATCTGAAGGTTTCTGTGAAATATAATACTTGTTTCTGTCTGAATGAAGCTAGAAACTGAAACTGGAAACGGAAAAGTAAATGACAGAAATAAATGATGCCTTGTCAGGTCCTGCAAAAGGCTAATAAAACCTGTGCAGCTGCCAAATCAGTCTGAAACCAGTGGCCTGTGAATTGCAATGTTCAAGGGAAAAAGTCAAAGATAATCCAGATGTTCCCAAGCAGAACACTTTGCCATACTTTAACAGCCATGTTTCTAGTCTGTATGAACTTCAACATTCATATAATTGAGTTTATTTTCTTAAATGTTTCTTCTGAACGTTATGATTTGACCTTCAAAATAATTTAGTATGCTAAATGCATACAAATTTGCACGTATCATTATTGCTTTATAAGTGACTCATGATTTGTTATACAAATACTGCTTTGAAACACTGGGCTCGATACATGAAAAAGAATCTCTTTGGCCCCCTCCTTATATTCTTCTTGAAATGCTTTTCTTCCAGTGATTTATATAGTGCTTCTTGAAACTTGAAAGATGTTTTCTGTATAATTTTGAAACTGAATTTATATGTCGACATAGGTTCTTGCTCATTACTATGCCAACTGCCAAAAAATGTTCATGGTTGGAGACTTGCCAACAAATCCTGATTAAAATTTTAGTTTTAAAAATCTGTTTGGTATCTTATTCACTTGTTTTTCTTTTACAGCTGCAGGAAAAAAAAATCTCCAGCTGTCAGTCAAAACCTCACAAGCCAGCTGGAGTGTCTAATCGTTAATCTGGTTTTTTTGCTTCTTCAGTGGTGGTGAAAAAATATAGCCTGAAATCACAAAGAGAAGAGGGCCAATGTGGCTTTATGATTCTCACAAAGCTCCCAGAGTATTATTTGTTTCTGGGAAGTGAAAAGAAAACAAATGTCCAATTTATATTTTAGTGCATCAGGAGAAAGAATGAAAACTCAGGAAAAAAATACATTCTTTCTACAGTCTTTTCAGCAATAAATACTCCACAATCTTATCAGTATATTTGTCTATTTAACTTGCATCTCGAAATATACATATTATATTCCATGGGACTTGGCTCTGACTTCAATAGCATGCGCACAACGAAGTGTCAGAGTGAGAGTCCCAGTGGTGGAGGAAATATCTGCTGGTTATGGAATTGTAATTAAAAGATAGTGAAACATATCAAAGCATTTTACTTCCAGTACTGATATTCTTAACTGATTCTGTTCTGTCAATATCTTTTGGTCTAACTTGAGGGCAGCCATTTCTTGTTTAAATGAAGGGAAATCCCACATGATTTGAAATGGCATATCTTTACTGCTCGGAAGTGGCGATGATTTGGAATAATTTAAACTGAATGTTTTTGTTTTCTGCACATTTAACCTTCATATTGGACCAAAAATCACCCAATTATTTCCATATTGGGGTCCTGGAGACCCCCTAATATGTCAAAATTGGGGGGGGGGGGGAACACATGGGATGCATTTAAAATGGACTTTATTGTAGCCAGTGAACTAATAAACTATGAGCAAGTTAAAACTTCCCTAGATTCAGAAGCACACTACACAGTGCTTGAGTTGGGGTCTAAGGGTATGGCTACACTTGCAGCTGTACAGCGCTGTGAGTTAAACCCGCCCTCGTACAGCTGAGTAGGGAAAGCGCTGCAGTCTGTCCACACTGACAGCTGCCAGCGCACTGGCGTGGCCACATTTGCAGCTGCATTGGTGCGGTGCATTATGGGCAGCTATCTCAGCATTCATGTGGCTGCAACATGCTTTTCAAAAGGGGTGGGGTGGAGTGTGACAGCGAGTGTGGGGGGAGAGAGAGTTTTTGGGGTGCTGAGAGTGTGTCAGCACCCTGCCTTGCAAGTTCCGACCCCCTCCCCCGGAGCTGAGGGAGACTGTGCAGGGTTGCTTTCTCTCTTGGGCATTACCCATTGCTAGTGGGAACGCCATCTTTATCAGTTTGTGGCTAGTAGGTTTAGTCTACTGGCTGTAAGATGCTTGGTAAATTTTCAATCCTGGTATGTGGGTGGTTGGGGTACAGACAGGCATAAGAAAGGAGCATGGGTGTAGCCTATAGAAAATAGTATTCAGTGAATATATAATTTGAGAGATTTCAGTCAAATAATTTTCTCAACAAATACTTTTTTGCAGTCTTCACTTAGCTCGATAGCTGGCCAAATACTATTTGTTGAATGTATTATTTAATAAATAGATGTAAAAACCATCAGATAATAGTTGTAACAAATATATTTTACTGCTATGTGACCAGCTTTTTAGTAGGTTTCATATTTAAAAAGAATTAAATTCAAAGTGGATTGATAATATTTTAATTAAATACAGTGCACAATTAACAGGACACAACTGTTGTATTCCTTTAAATTTTAGGGCACAGGGCTTTAGGGTGATTAGTGGCCCAGGAGGTGTTCAGACTGGTTATTAGGCTTAGTTTGGTTTAGTGGCTGTTGGAGAAATTTTTCAAGCCATTTGACAAATCACACTAGATTAATTATGAGGACAGCATGTCTTGCACATTTCTTGTCATTATGATCTCCTCTTTGACCTCCCTATGTGACACCCAGACATAAAAGTGCCCTGGGGCCCTTTCAAATGTATTGTGACTAAGGCAGTGGAGTGGGAGATCTTTTGGGCTTGAAAAGGATACTCATTAGCTGTGACTGACTCTCTAGCCAGTCCTGCTACCTCAGGACCTGAATCTGTAAATGTGTATTTCTTGGCCTAGGGCCTCAGGCAACTCCCATTAAAGTCTATGGAAAGTCTGCCATAGTGCAGGTACTCACTCCTACTGTGAGCAGTCTGGTTAATTTCTGTATGACTATACAGAATAGTAAGTCTTTGCAGGGTCAGACCTTAAGCCTCTATGAGAACTTGTTAGGTGTAAATTTCATTCAGGTATTTATCTATTTTCATACAAGCCATTTGTATTATGTAACCATTTGTGGAAGAATCTCATTATTACACATCATTAACTTCACTTTGTTTATAGACAGAAAATTTCACCTTAGGAAATAGGTGTATATGTATCATTTCAAGTGAAATCTGTTTAAGTATAAACCTGGCAAATATCAACATAAATATTGTCTCTGGTTGTCTCATTTCAAACTGTTGTAAGAAATTCACAAGAAGCATGTACCTGGTTGTGTTTGCCAGAGCCTGTTCACAGTGACAGGTGTTGATGCTCAGCTGCTAATTCCCCCATTAGAAACAGTGTGGCAGGCTCTGATGATACAATCTGTTCACTTGAGACTGGTTCTGGTTTTCCTTTTAAAAGATGTTGCTAAATTTATTGAAATTTTTTTTAAAAGTGCATTTTGCTTTTCAAACATTTTTAATTTGTCAAAAAAAGTATTTAAAATCTGAAGCCATTATTTTCCTTTTGCATATTATAAATCTATTAACTATGAGCAGTAATTAGGCACACGGCTTAATTTAAAGGACAAATGGTGCTCACTGAACCACGTTGCTGGTCTGATTGTGGTAAAATACCCATTTGGTTTTACCAGCTGTGACTTTGGAGGCAAACTGAATGACAGAAAACACATCAAACTCAATGGATTAAAACATTTCCAGCACATACTCCCTATTACTGATCATTCAGAATCAATTCTTCTCTGGGGCTGAGCTTGCTAATGTCTTCATGTTCTAAGGAACATTTTAAAAACGTGCTGTGTGCGTATATAGGTTACCTTCTGTATGGGCTCAAGGCAACAGTCCTCACTCATCAAAACTCCCACAAAGTAAGTACAACAATCAGACCATGGAAGGCAGAGAATGCAGTGAAAGGAGGACAATATCCATCAGCAAAACAATGATTCTGCCTAAGGAAATGGAACATTTGGTATTGGTCTAATTATAGAATTAAGGACTAGGGGAAAAAAGGCACAAACTTGGGAAATAAATGGTTGATCACCCTTCTAGCATCAGAAGAGAACCATTTTCACAGTGCATTTAGAAAGGCCTAGCTATGCCAGCTCATGCACTGAACTTCATATCTACTTCTTGCAATTATCCATCGCTTATATTAGAAAATAAGCTGCTATTGTCCTTGAGCTCCTTGTATATGGCAAGGATGATTGAATTGGTTACATGTGCTCTTTTTGAACAAGAAGAATTGCATAAGACGCATCAGCAAGTTACTAAGAGATGGATATTTAGCTTTTTTATGAATATGTGCAAAATGCTGCAGAAGTTGCCAGATACTAATGAAGTCCAATGACATCAGCTGATGTAAAGAGATGCCATCAGTAGAATAACACATGTTGGATATAACATAATCTTGAGACACAAATGACCTTAGATAGATTCCTGTTTGGACCAAAGTACTAAGACAAGTGCTGTATTTGGCTGTGGTTCAACACATGATAATACAGTATGCACTATATAAGCTATTTGATGCAGTCACTTTATATTTCATACATGCAATTCCAGTGTTATAAATCAGAATTTTTAATTGATCATTAGTTTCAGATTTCAGGAAAGTTACAGTATTTTCAAAGGAAAACCAAATTCTTGGACATTTACATATCCCTGGATATTAACCTATTTTCATGTGCCTAACACTCAACATTTGTCTTAGGAGTTTGTCTGGCTGCCTTTTCCAGGAACCTTGGCCTCTTCAGATGCACCAAGATCCGTGGTAATTCCCACCTCCACCATACAATGCAGTGAAACCTTTGTCCTAATTAAACCACATTTTGTCCTATCTAACTTTGAGACCTGCAGAGTGCCTTTCCACAGGATGGCAAGATCTTGTCCTATATATTGAACTGTCCATAAAAACTCTGTAGGAATCCTTGGTTAGTATTGTGTGTTCAAGGCCAATCTAATTCTGAAAAGGAAAAGTAAGCTAACACACTATTTTAAAAGGCTTGGAAGGCCATCGCTTAGCTTCCTCCAGCAGCACCTGAGCTGCTACAGCCTCAGGACTGATCAGGAGATATTTGATGACAACGGAGTCACTTAGAACTACCTGAATCCTCTTGGGGTAGGACAGACAGGGGACAAGGTGCTTCTGAAAAGAAGAAAGAAAGAAAGGCATCTCTCTGGGAAAAGGGAATGCCAGAGTGTTGCTTATGATTTTGAGAGGGGGTGGCCTTACCAATGCTAGAATTTTCTTTAAAATCTCCTTTTAGTGAGCTCACGAGGGGAGCTTCAGCCCAAGGATGGCAGCAAGATATTAACACAGTGAGTTCTTAACGTCATCTGCATTCTTAATGCCATGATATGGTGCAAAGAGTTGGAACAATTAACATTACAGTATGTTTATACTAGTTTTTAATTTGAGTTCAGTTAAATTGGGATTAGTGTGGCACAAGTGAGGTTTGTAGTGCCGTGAAGCAACTGAGGCATCACCAAGAGAAGCTAAGCAAATTGACGCTCCTGTCACCCAAGAGGAACAAGGGAGCCAGATATCCAGGCAGTGAGGGATAGCTGAAAGAGCCAGAGTTCCAGTTTACAGGGGGGGGAAATGCAGGTCTGGGCATAGGAGGTATATCCCTAAAGCTAGGATGATGATTACTGGAAAAGAAAACTGCCAAGCACTTGAGAAATCCCATTTGGGAAGGACTTTTCTTAGTAAATGTATTGTTATTAGAATTGTTACAATTGTATTATCTCTTATTGTAGCATAACATGACTCTCAGTGAATTGCATTACATGTTAATCAGCATGTCCTATACCTTATTTCAGCTGGTATTTTATTTACTCCTGCATATGTGGCCATTTGTAGGGGAACCCACTGAGTGCTGGGTGTCCATAAATCTCCAATAATTGGCATGCCTACACTTCTTGGCTTCATGGCTTATTATGAGGTTACCACGGCTTCCATAGAATCAGAATGTAGAAGGCTATAGGGGAATATAACATTATCCTTAAGTAACACAGCAGATTTGATTTAACTTCAGTGGCAAGTGAATTGGCTTTTTTCTGAACACACATGAATGCAGAGTGGACAGTAAGACTGGGTTCCAAACTTCATTCAATGTTCTTCAATATTGTGATTTTAAATCAGGCCTTAATGTTGCTTAAACATTCTTTGGTTATATTCACTAAAGTCAATTGCTAGACTCTCTGTGCAATGGATCAAGATGCAACATTTCATCTACTGGGTAATTTAAATAGTAGAAGCATATAAAGGTATTAATAATACATTGCACTTAAATAGCATCTTCCATCAAAGGATCTCAATGTGCTTTACAAACATTAATTAAATTTAGCCTCTTAACAAGCTGGGGTGGGTAAACAGTATCATCCCCATTTTACAGAGAGAACAACTGAGACCCAGATTACGAGACTTGCCTAAGAACACAGAAGTCTATGGCAGCACCAGGAATTGAATCCCGGACTTCTGGCATCCAAATCTGTGATTTAACTATAAAACCACCTTTCCAGCATAGCCTAGATGATTAGAGAGAATTTAGGAATAACACCAAATTCTTCCATGAACAGATACAGAAATATTAGGCTCAAGAAACTGTCCATAAACTCAGGGACTCATTAGTTACTTTATAAGTGTCCATGATTTATGATTTGGTGGATGGAATATTGAGAAGCCAATAAAAGAAGAAGCAGGCGCCTTTGATGCTAGCATAATCTGATGTCTATTTGTAGGGATCATTCTGTTTTTACATGATTTTCCTTTAGCCAGAAAATAATCAATTGACTAACTGTATTCTCACAGGCAAATCAACAATAACATTTGGTTCACTGGTCTGCTCTTCCATTATGAAATCCTACCTGGGTCCATGATAACATCTGCAACATGGGATGTATTAAAGTGTAAATGTTTTACCCTGTGGTTTCTTTATAAAGCATCTTTTTAGAATATTCTTAGTGAAATAATGCTATGGAACTGACACTACCTCTGAATTACATTCTTTAAATTAAACCCCATTATTACCTTCATGAATATAATCAGATGCTAGACTTCGAGAATAGTATCTAAAAGAACATGCAAACAGTTCTTTATTAGCTACATTACATAGTTCATGAATACTAGCAAAACTTTTGAAAAAACCAGGCTTGACTTTTGAATTTGCAATGAAATTCCAAACTAGGGAGGTTTAACGGCAAACATTCTGCAGGCAGTAGGAATATGCTTTACACTGAGATACCGTAGAGATGGGTGCTATTATCAGAACTTTGATAGTCAGATAAAGCAGTGTTCCTGTAAAGTAACAGTAGGTGGAGTCAAAAGTGAAATGACCAGAAACATACTTGTTGTAGGCCACTCTGAAAGTACATTGGAGAGAGGCTTGGTTTTATCTGAAGTGCTAGCCATTGTTCATTAGAAAAAGAGATTTTTGAAGCTTGTCTCTCTTTCAGATATAGTCTTGTTTCTTCATGTATCTCTGTGCTTTGTGTTTGAATGTACAGTTACAGATTCTCTGATGTACACAAAGATATGAACATGGTTAATGGAAGACAGGACTGAAATATTAGTGCCACTGAAAATAACCCATCACATATTTATTCTAATGGTAAATTTGATAAATGATGTGCACCTCAAAACATTCTGAATTTCTTTACTTTGTGAAGAAAATTACACTCTCGGCATCTTCTGTAACAAAAGAGAAAAATAATAACATATTCAGCTCAGACAATGTGACAACCTGCAATGAAACGAGATGACTGCATTTGTTTTGAATAGATACAGATGAATGAAAATGGTCTATTTATTACAAAGCCATATTGTCTTTTTTTAAACTATGTTTTGATTTTTTTGGACTAGTAATTGTTAAACGGAGCTACTATTTGAATGTACATGTGTGAGAAATTCAAAGACTGCTAAACAGATCAGTACAAATTTACATTGTGTTTATGTTGCTTACTCTTTGTTTTCCAAAATGTTTCCAAACCATGTCTGGTTGTAGAGTGTGGCCCTGAATTAAATGAGTGATATTCATAATGCAATGTAGAGACTATTCATGACTATTTGGTATCAGATTAAGCTAAAGTATGTGACTATTTTTGCCAGTTCAGTGTGTCCTCAATTACATTAAAACACAAATTAGTGAAGTTTTATAACAGACCTTTCTTATGTTTACTCAAACATTTTTGAAAACTTTAATTGCTTGAAGAAAGCTATGGAAGATAATGACCCAATGTGCTAGGCAGGAAACTTTGTTTTGTTTTTACTAGACATGGGCCTTACTCCATGAAGTTTGGATCTGGAAGCGGAGCCAAACTTACCCAAAGTTTGAGGAGTTCAGATCTGTTTTTCTGGTCTAGATCCTTCTAATGGAGATGATGTTAGTCACCAAGATTGTATCCACGTCTGAATTTCCTCAGTGTTCAAGTGCTTTGGATTTGATGTTCCACTATGGGCCAATATTTACTTATCTATATAACTTACTGTAGTATTCAGTGGGGAAAGTAGTTATATGACAACTAATATATGGCAGCATATTTGTTATTTCTAAGACTCTGGAGAGACAAGATGGGTGAGGTTATATCTTTTATTGGACCAGCCTCTGCTGGTGAGAAAGATGCTTTCAAGCCACACAGAACTCTTCTTCAGGTCTGGGAAAGGAACCGAAGTTTGTCCAATAAAAGATAATACCTCACCCATCTTTTCTCTCTAATATCCTGGGACTGACATGGCTACAACTACACTGCATTCAACAATGTAAGCGTCTGGATGCATTCTTATGGAAATCTCTGTTAATATGTAATGTAAGAAGTAATGAGTGGAAAATGTTACTACAAAATTCATATGCTACATTTGTAATAGTTTTAGTGCTCATTATACGGAAACATTAATCTCCAGGTTACCAGAATATACAAGGATCAAGTCATTAATGACTGAAAGTTACCACCATTTTGTTGATGATCTCTCCCTTAGTTTTTAATATGCAGATGTCCATGTTTCTGAATATCACGATCATAATTGGTTAGCTGAGTGGAGAAGCCAAGTACTGAATGGGCATGGAGACTGGATTAACTGCTCAGCCCTCAGATGATCCTTTCAGAGTCAAGCTGCATTAAAGCAAACTGTGGGAAAGCTTGCATGATATGCACTATGCATTCTGTACTTGTCACCAGCATCAACAGCAATGAAATAAAAAGGGGAAATTCATTAAGAGGGAGAGGAATTGTCAAAAAAAACCCTTAACCGAATGAAACAGGCATCCAAAGCATATAGACTATTTGGACATTCCTTTCTGTGTCACCATTTTCTATCAGAACTTATATTATCTTTGTTGAAGATCCATGAGAAAATTGCAATAACATTATGATTTAACAGATCTGCCCTTAAAATTTAAAAATTGAAAACTATGTATTTTTCAGAAATCCTCCTCCTACTTTGCTACATCCAGAAAAATGGTGCAGAGGATTCAACCACTTCATTTCACAGTGAGTTTTTTCCTTCCATTTAAAAACTGCTTACTCTGCAAGGCCTTACAGAGTGACAGGAAACCCTGGAAGCAGAATTTACTTGGTACACAGAGTTGTTTTGCTTGGTAGAAGGTTATAACACACATGATCTCAGAAATCGAAGACCGCATGTCACGTTTTGAAAACTGACCAGCTCAGTTTGATCTCTTCATGCAATTTGCTTAACAGCAGCTGTGGACTATACTAAGTTGACTAGCTTCTTGATTTGTGATGGACCAAGGATGAATCTATTAATACACCTGGTTTGCTTGATGGCTTAGAGGTAAAGTTTGGTAGTATAGGAGATGTGGTAGCAACATATGGACTCGCCTTGCAGGGAAGGGTTTGCTGAAGTAAATTCTAGGCCAGGGGTCGGCAACCTTTCAGAAGTGGTGTGCCGAGTCTTCATTTATTCACTCTGATTTCACATGCCAGTAATAATTTTAACGTTTTTAAGAAGGTCTCTTTCTATAAGTCTATAATATATAACTAAACTATTGTTGTATGTAAAGTAAATAAGATTTTTAAAATGTTTAAGAAGCTTCATTTAAAATTAAATTAAAATGCAGAGTCCCCCGGACCGGTGGCCGGGACCCGGGCAGTGTGAGTGCCACTGAAAATCAGCTCACGTGCCGCCTTTGGCACGCATGCCATAGGTTGCCTACCCTTGTACTAGGCAATTAAAAATCAAAATTAAAAAGGAGAGGAACAAAGCATTTGTCCTAACCCCCCTCCATTCAACCTTGGATACCTCTTACAAACCAAAACCAACAGAACATATTAAGTTAGGGACTGATGTGTTATGTAGGTGCCACCCAGCTTCAGCATGGGATCCTTAATAAACCAAACTCATGTTTTGTTTGTTAGTACAGGTAAACTAAGACATGCATAATTTACCAAAAGTCTTATAATAACTTCCATTAATAAGCAAATGTATAATATAATAGAGGTTTATAAAACCCTGACAGGTGTGGAGAAAGTAAATAAGGAAGTGTTATTTATTCCTTTTCGTAACACAAGAACTAGGGGTCACCAAATGAAATTACTAGGCAGTAGATTTAAAACAACCTGTGGAACTCATAGACTCATAGACTTTAAGGTTAGAAGGGACCATTATGATCATCTAGTCTGACCTCCTGCACAACGCAGGCCACACAATCTCACCCACCCACTCCTGTAACAAACCCCTAACCTATGCCTGAGTTATTGAAGTCCTCAAATCGTGGTTTAAAGACCTCAAGGTGCAGAGAATCCTCCAACAAGTGGCCCATGCCCCACACTGCAGAGGAAGTGACCTCCTTGCCAGAGGATGTTGTGAGGTCCAAGACTATAACAGGGTTCAAAAAAGAGCTAGATAAATTGATGGAGTATAGGTTCATCAATGGCTATTTGCCAGGATGGGCAGGGATGGTGTCTCTAACCTTTGTTTGCCAGAAGCTGGGAATGGGGGACAGGGAATGGATCACTTGATGATTACCTGTTCTGTTCATTCCCCCTGAGGCACCTACGTTGACCACTGTTGGAAGACAGGATACTGGGCTAGATGGGCCTTTAGGCTGACCCAGTATGGCCATACTTATGTTCTTATGTTCACCATATCTTAGGACGTCATTCTGCGCGAATATGCCCTAATATTATCAGACCCTTATTGATTCAACACTATTCAAGTTACTTAATGCTTTAAATCTCTTATTCCCGGTGCTTCAACTGAAACAACACTCCTCAGTTTTTGTTTTTTCCCCTTGGCTTTGAAAACCTGGCTAGGTCCGTTCTGTAACTATGTCACAAATAATATATCCAGAAATTTCTTGAACTAGCAGTGGTACACGAACTGAGTCTGACACAGACTTTCTGAAATTGGTCTTTTGGGGCAACTTCCCATTTTAGGAGGTTGAAGATTAAGGACTTGATCCAAAGCCGATTAAAGTCAATGGAAAGACTCCTATTGACTTCAGTGTTTTTTGGATCAGGGATAAGGTAGGGCATAATGTGCTGGCTGACCTATAGATGGTATCTACTACTGCTGAAAACTAAGGGAGATTCTTTTTTTTGCTGAAGTAGTAGAACTCTGCGCATTTGGAGCAGACAGACCTGACCTGTTTTTCTATGCTGCATGTACCTGGTTTAACTAGTAACTATGTAGTACATTGTGATCACCGATTAATTACAAAGGATAAAAATCCACAATGGATGATGGTTGGCTTTTCTTCCATAGTGACAGAGAACCCCTAAAATGCTAAGCTTGAGGTGCTTGTGGCCAACATTCGGGAGAAAACCATCACCGAGTGTCTAATATTCTATTTGTATTGTGTAGAGACAAGGCAGTTGGTAAACATGAGAACGACATTCAACTATTTGATACATCCTGCTTCAGCGTTGTCCTACACACGCTTCCTTCTTGGTGCCTTCATTCTTGGAAAACCTTTCAGAGCTTGGGAACAATACAATAAATTAAGCTTAACACTTACTGACATTTATTCAAACTTTTAATTAAATGTGAACACTGAAATCCAATAGGGTATAAATGACTTTATAGAAGGAGTCAAGGTTTGGTGGTTTATATATCTAGTGTAATACTTGTCTTTTCAGTTTTTTGATACCCTGAAATTATACGTTTGTAATCCGATCAATTTTAATTATTTGTTTCCCAACAGCTTTTCTCCAAGTTCGTTGAACCTGCTTTGTGTTTTTACAGTAACATACACAATGAAGCAGTGAAGTGTACTGATAAACAGTGTTTTAAACATAAATGATATCTGAAGCAATACAACAATTTGTAATAAATTTGCCAATTTTGTAGTTTGATGAAAGAGAACATTGGAATGGAATTTGCTGTGACATTGCCATATTTTGTTTACTAGCAATCTCCCATATGAGGTGAGGTTACGAAACATTTTTACCAACGTTTCAGTTTACATTAGTAAACTTTCATTTTTTTACAATAATAAAAACATCAGACTATACAGCTGTGAACCTTTTAGCCATTAGTGATAATTGGCTCATTTATATGCGTTAGTTATGCATTTGTCAATGCATGACTCATGACAGCTCAGTTATGATAAATTAAAAGTAATGATTATATAAATTCCTTACTGCCTTTTATCCATATGTTAGGACCTTGCCTGATGTTTCTGTCACCCTTGTGATGAGTGGTTGGCTTTGTAGTAATTTCATTATCTACTTCTCTTCTGATGGCCAACATCATTTGCATAACAAGCTTATCTGGTTCAAGTTGTGGTCCAGACCTGTATATTGACACAAAACGGAGCATGCTGCTTCAGCTAAGCATACCTTTAACTTCAGTTCTGTTGATACAATGATTTCATCCTTGCCAACACTGGCAAATTTAGGCAATGTAGTTTCTTTTCCATAGTTCTGTGCCTTGTTCAGAGTCATAGCGGTGCTCCAGATGAAATGCCAAAATGTTTTTCCTGTCCTGAGAGGCTTTTGTATTCTAAGTACTCACTCACATATCACAGTAATTTGTAAAACTTCCAAGCTGGAAGATCTGTTATTTTTCATCTAGCTCTTGAGCTGATTGTAGGCAATAAAGGTAAATTACTTTTGTTAACATGAAATCCACAGAATGCTAATACAATTTGAGTTAGTGATTTTGCTGTAAAATCCCGGTGGACACAAGGCACAGGTACTTTTTACCTGGATGTAGCTAGGTGAGGTCAAAACTCTCTCCCTTCCCTCACCTAGTGTTGACCTTGACTAGCTACATTGAGGTAAAAACTACAGCACCTTGTCTCCACTGGGATTTTGCAATGATATAGCTAATGAGATAGTTAGCTTGCTGTAGAAACACATCTTGTTAGCGTTGAAGACGTAGCCTTAGTCAAGCCATCTCAGACAACAGCAAAATGGCATATCATTTCCTATAAGTAGGCTTGGAAGGATTAGATTTTTGTTGGTATATGTTGATTTCACTGTACACTCACAAATTGAAAATATATTCCCATCAATGATAATAAAAATTTACGGATAGGCAAAGTAAGAAAAATGCTGTGTGAGAACTGTGGTTTGATTTAAGAGTATTTACTTTGTATATTTTGACATGTGATGCGTTTTAACGGTTATAGAGCTTTAGCTTTTTGAATCTCAACATCTACTGTCATTAAATAGTTGCTGTCTGACCCCCTATAATTTCCTGCAACTGTGAAAATTTGATAAAAATGGAAAAAATGCTTAAAATCCATATTTTTGCACAGCTGTGAAAACTTAAATCAATAAAAATCTAAAAAAAAAATGCTTAGAAATAAATATTGATCTCCATCGAAATAATAAAAATCGAATTCTACCAAGCCTATCTATAAAGTTACTTAAACAACTGCATCGATTGCCACCTCTATAGGTACTAAAAATGATAGACTCTTACTTATGTTCATTCAACTGAAATAAAATCTCAGGTTTGAAAAGTTCACTCCCTCCTATGACCGTGAAAATTTATGAGGCTAAAACTTCTTTTTTTACAGCTGCAACATTAATGTTGTCTGTCCTTCTATGATAACACCATTTACACATGTGGTATTTCTGAATTCATGCAGGAATGTTAATATGTTAAATGGTAAAATGAGTAAAGATACAAATTAGTTAAAAGGAGTTCAAGCACCACAAATAATATTGCAGTGACTCTGGAGGCGGCAAGAAGAGTTAATATGTTCTTGGAGCAGAAGGTACAATAGCCTTTATTTATATTACATCAGAAAATGGTCATTTTAATTAAAATGAGCAACGGTATCTCCAGGGACAGACACCTCCTTTTAAATTTATTTAGCCAATGATTAGCTATTATGGCTCCTTCAATTAATTAGTCTCTCTCAAGCTGCAGGGAATTAAAGAATTAAGAAACTCAGGGAGCAGTAAGCTCAAAATGTAAAATTTCAAGATTTAGGGTCTCCAACATTGATCACATATACTATCAAAGATTGATTGTAAAACAATGGAAACCTGATTTCCTAACTTTTTAAATTTAGATTTTTGTATTTAGTTTTCATGTAAAATATGATTATAGCCATGCATCACAAGGTTGAATTTCAGAATGAAGAGTAATTTATATCTCCTAATTGATCATCTAGATCCTAAGGGCCCTATTTTGACCTCACTGATGTCTCATTTATGATCTCAGTTCTCTGGCTGTAGAGCACAAAAATGTGACACACAGAGAGACTATATTAGTGTATTTTCTCGCTTGGGATGCAGTGTACGTGTAACCCTTCTGCCAGGTGGAGCCAGCAGCAACAAGGGCTGGGTTCAGTATCTAGGGCAGTGGTTCTCATACTTTTGTACTGGTGACCCCTTTCACATAGCAAGCCTCTGAGTGCGACCCCCCCCCCCCTTATGAATTAAAACCACTTTTTTATATATTTAACATCACTATAAATGCTCGAGGCAAAGCGGGGCTTGGGGTGGAAGCTGACAGCTCGTGACCCCCCCCACACACATAATAACCTCATGACCCCCTGAGGGGTCCCGACCCCCAGTTTGAGAACCCCTGATCTAGGGGTTCCTTTTCAACAAAACAACACAAAACTGGCTCAAACCCCCACCCAGTGACCTGGGACAATTACACACCACCCCCTGGGCACCTCTAAGAGGCAATACTTCCCCTCTCATAAGCACAGAGTCTGAGTGTAGCAAAACCTTTTAATAAAAGGAGGGAATTAACTGAGCATTAATTTGGGAAAACACTGCAACGAGGGTTCATAAACACAAGCCATGAGCAAAAGACCTACACCCAAGTAATTTGGGCAGTGTCCTTTCCCCCTCAATCTTAAGTCCAGTAACCCAAAAGTACCTTTAATGTGCCTGTCCCTTTTCTGTACCCCAGTCACAGTTGGTGTCCTTGGCCAGTGTAGCCACACAGTTCACCTCCCACCCTGTGTAGAAGGCGTGGGGGGCGGTAAGGAGGCACCTTACATGCTGCACTGCTCAGGCACTCACTTGTCACCCCAACGGCCAATTGCCACGTCTCTGCAGGACTCTGCTCTGGTCCTCTGCACCAGCTTCTCTGCTGGCCACTTGCCATACCTCTCCGCCAGCCGCCCAGCTGGCCACTCGCCAGGATGGCCCCCCACATACACACTTAACACAGCTCTTAGTGATTTCAGCTGTTAGTGGGGCAGCCTCACTGTTGGTGCACTCTGGGCAGTCTCTTGCAATAGAGACACTGTCCGAAAGTAGGTCTAATACTTAGACCGAGGTATCAGTGATTTCAGCTCTGCAGTGTGAAACAAGACTCTCAATTGAGTCTAAATTAGCTCTTTTATTTTACCATGGAGAGAGGAAGGGTCAAATGGTCATTGTTAAGCTCCGGTGATTCTCAGCTGGCATAAGGGCCAAACTGGTCCCTTGCCAAGCTCAGTATTGGGGTGTTAGGAGATATAAAGATGGCACAGTTCAGCCAGACCCAGGGATCAGGGCCATTGACCTTGCTAAACCTTTTTCTTACAATACATTTGTTTTGTAGTATGTAGAGATGATTTGTCTATTCCTAAGTGCCAAGTGATTATGCTCTCTCTGGCTACGTCTACATTTGAGCTGGGAGGTGTGATGACCAGATTGCGTAGACATACACATGCTAACTCTCCTTGAGCTAGCGGGCTAAAAATAGCAGTGTAGCCAGGGTAGCATGGGCAGCAGCTCAGGCTACCTGCCTGAGTACATACAAAGGGGCTCTGAGTGGTACATATTCTGGTGGCTAGCCCAAGCTGATACAGTACACTGCTATTTTTAGTATGCTAGCTTGAGCAGCGCGAGTGCGGGTCCGTCTACACAAGCTGGGACGCTCACCTTCCAGTTCAGATGCAGATATGCCCTATGACTGGTGCTTGTGGGCTCAGGTGCACCTTTGTTGGATTTTTTCCCAGAAGACACAGAATAAAAAGAGGCCTCTTTTGTACTGCACGATGGGAAAAATCTCACTAAACACATGCTCTTCTGATGGAGAGGAGATATAAACCTCCTTTGTCTTCATTCTAGCTGCATCCAATTTTAGCAATTCATTGTCACATTTGGAATTTGGTTTCCTCACTGCAATTCTAGCCCCCTATATGCTTCATCTGGCAGAAATCTGGGTGCCATAATGACCTGTGTGGATGGCAAAAAGGGGAGCACATTCAGAACCTACTACGCTGAGGACAAAATATACTTCTTGTAATATTAGGTCATCAATAGAATGACCTATTGGTTCTAGCGAAGAGAAATCTGAAAGCCAAATATGACCAGGAGTGTCTGAAGGGAGACCAATAAAATAGAATAGATCCTGTGCCTGAGGAAGGAAAAGGTGAGCCCTGACTTTATCCTGACTTCTTCATCATATATTCAACAGGATTTTCAAAATCACGTCCTGTTAGCCTAACCTTGCTTCCGTTGAGGCCAGTGCTAAAATTCTCAATGGGAAGAGTTAGGCCAGCAATGAGTGTTCTGGAAAATGCCATCTGTTATTTTTAAATCCCTCACTCTTCAAAGTAATGTCCACCTGTGTGTGGTGAGCCAAAACCACATGAGATGTTCCCATAGACATTTTTTTTCAAAGCTTGCAGATGTGGTCTCTTATGGTTACACCTTTCTTTATAATTTCACAGTAACTGAGCTTTTCTTAGCTTTCAAACATTTTTTGTTGGTATTTAGATCACATGATGACCAGTGTTAAAATCCAACTGAAAGAGGACTTATTAAGAAAATAGTTGTTGTTGACATTCCAGTATTAGAATATTTCTCTTGTCATTAGGGAAGATTAATAATTTATGGTATTTGCTACCAAATGGCAGATTATTGCAGACATAAATGTGTTCTGTGCAATAAAATTAATATTATGCATGTGACAATTGACCATTGTGTCATAAATTCAATCCTTCACCTTGGTTTCTGATTGTAACTGAAGGAAAAGTAAAATATGTTATTTTTCTTGGTGTGGTGGTTTGAGATACAAGACCTATTTAACCTATTACATAGAGTCACAGAGTGTGCTTTTACTGAAAGGGCATCGGTATGCAGCTCTGTAGACAATAATGTCTGTATCGTGTGTGTCCTTTTGAATTAGGACTGAAACAAAAATGCTGTAGGAAAATCTGCCACCGTTTCCCCTTTATTTTTCAAAACAGGAGTAGCAGTGGGGGGATGGGCAGGAATAAGAACAGGAGGCAGGGAGGCCTCAGAGAAAGGGACACGTCATCATTGGATCATTATTACAAATGTAATTCATGATGTGCCTGTTCCCCTCCACCTGTCTGCTGCATGTGACTAACCAGCATCTGCCAGAGAGCTCCATGGAAGACAGAGGCAGGGATGAGCAGTCAGAGGCAGGTGGTGTAGAGAGGGAACAAAGAATAGAAAATTAACCACTTAGAAACCTTCCAAAAGAGCTTACTTTTCACTCTCAGCTTCCGGGAACCTGATGTTTGGTCCCCTTCAGTGTTGATAACAGGGAAGTATTGACTTAATCAGAATTCTTCTTACAAGTGTGATGGAAATGATAGTGCTGATTGTTAAAAAATTCTTTTTTCTGAAAGGATTAAAATGTCTTAGATGAGGCTTTAATATAATGGATCGTGCCAGTATGCTCTGTGCTATCCCTAGGCACTCATTGCTACTCAGTGTCTATTCACTTTAAAAAATGATTTTATATGGATTTAAAGCTGGTGAAAAATGCTGGATTGATGGTACTAGAGAATGAAATTCTTTGTTTCTCCACGGAACAGGTGTGTAGAGCAGAACACACTTCCCCACAGCAATCTGCCATTGCACTTCAGCCATTGTTTATTAATTGAATTATTGTACCACCAACAGGCCTGGGTCCTCTTGTGCTAGGCACTGTACAAATATATAATGACAAGACAACCCCTGCTCTGAAAAGTTTACCATCTCAGTGTAAGACTATAGACAACAGGTATAGAAATTAAGCAGATGGGGAGAGCACAAGGAAACAATGAGATTAGATTGGTCAGCAGGAAAAACATTGGCTATAGCAAGTCACCTGGGGGTGAAAGAGCAGATTAATTTCAATGCCTTAAACAATCCTAAATCTCACTCTTGAGATGTGCACTAAAGGAGCAAAATAATCCCAACTGTGCTGGTGGTTTTCATGATGCACTGTATACATCTGTGCACTAGGAACTGGACTGAGCTCACCAACTCACTCCACATAGTCCACTGGAGAGCCCCTACTTCTGGTCACATTCTTTACTGACTTGAGTCAAATCCCAATTGGCAATTTAAAAGTGAAAGGATCCACATCTGATTTAGTCATTCCCACTGAGATTATAACTGAGCTGAATAGAATCATGTAGCCATAACCACTTCCATGTGCATTTCATTTTCTAAGATTGTTCCTTTTTGATAAAATTCAGTAGAACCTGCTTTACAGTGAAGTAGCTTCACTATAATTAGCATGTGACCCTCCGTGGAAAAGACCTAACTGGTGCAGGGCAACTGCATGAAAGCCCCCCTTTAATCTTCCATGCAAGAAGGGCTCCTGTATTCTGTAAGAACCATACTTGAGTTTTTACAACATGCACATCTAATAAGAGAGATATTTGCAGCCCTTATAAGATGTGCATGCAGTGAAAGATACAGTAGGGCTTGTACAGGATGCAGGAACTCCAGAAAGGTTGGAAGTGGATATAGATGAAGCTTGCTTTGTCCTGCTACTGTGGGACCCCAGACTCAAAAAACACTAGCTCCCATAGTTCCTTACAATCTAATTTGGGCATCACTATAAAGGGAGCTTAATTCCTTGGAATGCTTTGACAAAACACAAGACTTCACTTTTTATTCATTGCAGGTGCATTTACACTAGGAGTGAGTTCCTTGCAAGTGGTTTCCACTCTATTTTTTCTTAAATGGCAGCACAAATCCATAGAAACTAAAAGAGAAGAAAATGCCAAGTATCTAACACTGTGTGTGTGTGTGTGTGTGTGTGTGTGTGTGTGTGTGTGTGTGTGTGTGTGTGTGTGTGTGTGTGAGAGAGAGAGAGAGAGAGAGAGAGAGAGAGAGAGAGAGAACTTCAAATTTATTGTAAGCACACACATGTAACTGATTCAAGTGTTTGGAAATGTTTGAACTGTCATGTAGACCTGGCTTTGCTGATGTTGCCTTTTAGCATTTTTCCACTCTCCAAACAGCAGGGGGTAACCAAAGGCAGATTAATTGAGCATGGTTGTGCCTTGGATTTTATTAATTTTTCTGTTTTGTTTTGGGGGCTTAACCCTTTGATGTTTATTTTAAAATGTTTTTTGACCATGCAGAGTTATTGAAACAATAAATATTAAAAATAAATCGTGCCCTGAATCATCAAGGTATTGCAGTGAGAGCCAAGCAGTAATGGGGTGTAGCAGCTAATGTATCCAGCAATTAACAATGGGCAAACTTGTAAATGTTAGCCACTGTCTTGGACTGGGCATGGGTGGTCAGGCCTAGCAGTTGGAGCAGTGGCGGTCAGAGTTGGGGCCAGGAAACAGGAGTCTGAGCTGAACAGGGCTGGAGGAAGGCTAGAAACAAGACAGACACAGGAGCAATCACAGCTGCAGGTGTAAGCGTTGAGCAATATCTGGGCAAGTGCTACTGCTGGTCTTAAGAGCAGTTCCGACTGTGCTGCTTGGTCAATCAGGTGATTTGGCCAATGAGGAATTTCGGCTATGGTTAGCTGCTAGCTGACCCCAGACCCAGATGCAGGCCCTCATTTGTGAGAGGTTTGGATGAAATTTATTCAGACTTTGTGTGAAGAACTATCTAAGCCTTGTTAGCTTGCAAATTAGGCTGGGACACTGGCCTTTCTTGCAGCATTATGGCCCTTCTACCTCCAGTTCTGACTGGATCCAGAAAGTGGACTTTTTTAATCCCAGGAAAGTTTCTATGTGAATTGGGACATTTCTCATCACAGCTGGACAGGGTTGCCTGTCCAGAGGCATTTAGATATCACCTTGATGGATGCAGTGTAAATGCCTGGATAGACAGACCTATAGTGGTGACTGACACTTTGGTGAGTGTAATGTGTGTCTGTTATGACTTGCTGTGTGTGCACTGCATCTTCTCACAGGAGAAGATACATTCTCTTTGCTGCAGATTCAGTTACAATTTTGTTTTCTGCTGCACCTGCTACAGACATCTGCGACACAAAGACACTCTGTGATCTCTCGTGGAAACCTTACTTTTGTTCTTGTTTTTGTGCACTTAATTTAAATAAAGGTCATTCTGCATTTTGTGTATCTAAAAACATAGTACCTTGGATTAAAATATTCTTGGCGGTATATTGTTTTGTCCATGAAATGCTGGAAATAAAATATAGTATGTCTAAAAATATGTCTGAGGCCTGGATCTGCTCATTAAATCAATTTTTTTTAAAGAACAGATTTGTAGCTATGGAGGTTGTAATCACTCTGGTTAAAAAAAAAATTAAAAAAGAAACACTAATGCTAGTCTAATCAGTTTTGGCTGGAATAATGAGGGGCATTAGTAATTGTTTTCTCTTTCCGAGCTTACAAAATATTCAGACCACCATTGGTGCTCTTATAAAATCTATTTCATTCCATTTATTCATTAGTAAATATTTGTTCATGACTGCTGATAAATAGTTTCCCCTTTCAGTCATCTGATTTGCCAGTTGCAAAATAGCAGTTTACATTGTTGAGACACAGCAATTCCAACAATGTTATCATCCAAGTGCAAGCAGCCAGTGGATTTTTAGAGGCTATCTTAGACAGGCCTATGTGTGGGTGTCTGCTCTTGTTCCCTGCTAATAAATGCTTCATCTTTTCCTGTAATTGTGGCAGAATGGAAATGGTGCTTAGGAGCCTGGCTGTGAGATTGCAGCAAATGGCTGCAACCTATGTTTAATGTAGTGACACTAATGAATTCTGAGAATTAATTTTCAGCAGAGAAAGCATGATGGAAGATACTAGAATTTCAAATTAAGGAATGGATTGACTTTCGTCAAGGCCAACATGTACAATATTTGTTTCCTTTTCAACCCCTACTTACTTACCCCTCTTTTTATTTTATAGGCACACACACTAAAATGATGTTCAGATTTGGTATATCTTATATGACACACATCTTGTAATGGATTTTATAGCCAATTTGTACAATGAGAAGTAGGAGTCCCACAGCTTGGATTTTCATTTAGAAATTCCATGGGCCAAACAAATTTAATTAATTTGCAGGTGCAGTAGGCTTGGTGTTTTTAGTTGTAGTTACAGTACAGTTGATGTTGGACTGATCACGTTACTTAGACTAACTGTCCAAATTGGTCCTAGCTGAGAACATATTTTAGTTGAAGCCTTTTCTTACTTCAGAGAGCAGTTTCCTTAGTAATATGAACTTTTAAATACATTTTTGATAATGCAACACACATTTTGATTTGTTCTTGACAATAAGACAGACAGCACTGTGGTTGGTCCATAGCTGCCTCCGAGCTACTGTCTTTTAAAAACATATAAAAGAAAACACTTTGGAAAGTAGCTCACGAGAATGTTAGCAGAGCCAAACCATGAGAGGCGTATGAGAGTATACAGGACTTGTGCTGTAGGTTATAAAGCCCAGGATTTTAATCAAGGAAGTGGTGATAGGCCTTCTCTAGATATTCATCTTTTAAATGTAAATGTCTCTGTATTTCAAAGGTATGTGCTCCTGCTTCTGCTTACTTTTTTCCTGACTTTGCCAGATTTCCCCCCAGGATTTCAATCCCTCTTAAATATTCAAATATAGTTTCCCTGCTTAAAAATAAGTTATATGAACATATGGAATTTGTACAGTCCAGTTTCCATTGTGAGTTGGAACACACACAGCTGAATGGCAGGAGAGCAGTAACAACACAACAGGGACAGGTAGATCAAAGAATCTTTAAGGTCAGAAGGGACCATTATGATCATCTAGTCTGACCTCCTGCACAACACAGGCTACAGAATCTCACCCACCCACCCACCTCTGCATGAAACCTGTGTCTGAGCCATTGAAGTCCTCAAATCATGGTTTAAAGACTTCAAGATGCAGAGAATCTTCCAGCAAGTGACCTGTGCCCCACGCTGCAGAGGAAGGCGAAAACCCCCCAGGGCCTCTGCCAATCTGCGCTGGAGGAAAATTACATCCCGACCCCAAATATGGCGATCAGCTAAACCCTGAGCATGTGGGCAAGACTCACCAGCCAGACACCCAGAAAAGAATTCTCTATAGTAACTCAGCTCCCACCCCATCTAACATCCCATCACAAGCCATTGGGCATATTTACCGCTAATAGTCAAAGACCAATTAATTGCCAAAATTAGGCTATCCCATTATACCATCCCCTCCAAAAACTTATCAAGCTTAGTCTTTTGCCCCCACTACTCCCCTTGGAAGGCTGTTCCAGAACTTCACTCCTCTGATGGTTAGAAACCTTCGTCTAATTTCAAGTCTAAACTTCCTGATGGCCAGTTTATATCCATTTGTTCTTGTGTTCACATTGATACTGAGCTTAAATTATTCCTCTCCCTCCCTGGTATTTATTCCTCTGATATATTTGTAGAGAGCAATCCTATCTCCCCTCAGCCTTCTTTTGGTTAGGCTAAACAAGCCAAGCTCTTTGAGTCTCCTTTCATAAGACAGGTTTTGCATTCCTCGGATCATCCTAGTAGCCCTTCTCTCTACCTGTTCCAGTTTGAATTCATCCTTCTTAAACATGGGAGACCAGAACTGCATGCAGTATTCCAAATGAGGTCTCACCAGTACCTTGTATAACGGTACTAACACTTCCATGTCTTATTAGCCTTTTTCACAGCCATATCACATTGGCGGCTCATAGTCATCCTGTGATCAACCAATACTCCGAGGTCCTTCTCCTCCTCTGTTACTTCCAACTGATGCTTCCCCAGCTTATAACATGACCTTGCACTTTTCACTATTACATTTCATCCTATTACTATTACTCCAGTTTACAAGGTCATCCAGATCTTCCTGTATGATATCCCAGTCCTTCTCTGTATTGCCAATACCTCCCAGCTTTGTGTCATCTGCAAACTTTATTAGCACATTCCCACTTTTTGTGCCAAGGTCAGTAATAAAAAGATTAAATAAGATTGGTCCCAAAACCAATCCCTGAGGAAATTCACTAGTAACCTCCCTCCAGCCTGACAGTTCACCTTTCAGTATGACTCATTGTAGTCTCCCCTTTAACCAGTTCCTTACCCACCTTTCAATTTTCATATTGATCCCCATCTTTTCCAATGTAGCTAGTAATTCCCCATGTGGAACCATATCGAATGCCTGGCTGAAATTGAGGTAAATTAGATCCACTGCGTTTCCTTTGTCTAAAAAATCTGTTTCCTTCTCAAAGAAGGAGATCAGGTTGGTTTGGCACGATCTACCTTTTGTAAAACCATGTTGTAATTTGTCCCAATTACCATTGACCTCAATGTCCGCACAAGCTTAAAGGTCTGCTCATAAAGTTCCCTTTGCAGGACTGGGGACTAAGGCAGAGAGATGAAGCCTAGCGTATCAGTCACAAACACTAGAAGTACCCCTACTAGTATATGTCCACTGGTTAGATAAGAAATTACTGTACTCATGAAATCTTTAATCTTTATTTTTCCACATACTTTTTTCCTGTATGACCATGCAGCTCAGTGGAACCTACTGCTTCTCACCTGTAACAGTGCTCAGCTTCATGTAAATTGTATCTTAGTAAGAAAAGGTTACTCCCCCGTGAGGAAATTAATGTCCTTGGCTTCTAGTTGGGGTTCTTCTGTCACATGTTTTTTTCAGGCTTGTCAAGCAGAGGAACATACAGTCACCTCAACAGCTTCTCCTGCTTCTCTGGCCAGCCCAGGTTGACTTGGGAACTGTATATGAAATAGCCCTCTTCTGAAGAACAGGGTAGTAACAGTGCCAGCTGTCAGCTTGGGAAGCAACTACATTATTTAACACCAGTAGAGACACTGGCAGCCTGTCACTTCCTCTTCCATTGAACACACAGCTAAAGCCCAAGAAGAGTTGTTTTAGAGACAAGTTTGGAGGAATATGTAGCACATGTTCAGTACAGCATTATAGCAGCAACTGCAATTTGCTCTCTGTATGTGTGTATATATATCTCCTCAATATTTATTCCACTCTGTATGCATCCGAAGAAGTGGGCTGTAGTCCACGAAAGCTTATGCTCTAATAAATTTGTTAGTCTCTAAGGTGCCACAAGTACTCCTGTTCTTTTTGCAATTTGAGAGGCAGTGCACAGAAGCACAGCATATGAATATATCCCAGAATATACAGTATTTCTAGCTCAAAATAGAGGAGATGCTAGCAATGGGCTATTTGCTGCTGGGTCTGCCAACAGGAGTAACACTATCTTTTAAAAAAAGTGTAAATATTCCTCTATCGCCCTTGATGGTACAAAAACTCCAATTAAAGCCATGTGGCCATCTGATGTATGGAACTTTCCCCATCTTGTGAGTCAGCTAAGTAACCATCCTGCATAATCCAGAGACCAGAGCTCTGATTGATGCCAAGAGCTCTCATCCAGCTCTACAAACAAAGTCAATTGAATTTGAGCTGAACTTGCTGGGGTAGAAACCAATATATTGAGATCACCCTGTGGCTCCTGGCAGAATTTGGGCCTATCATGCAAGCTGAAGCTCAACAATCTCCAAGAGTCGTATGTAGCACCACCTGTGAAAGATGTCCATCCCTCTCATAGGTGGTGCAAGATAGTGAAGAACAATTCAATGTCTTCTTACTAAGAAACTTCTCCTTTTCCTCCAGGACAAGGATCTGGCGGCTGGCCACAGTGATCCAGCCCTTCATCACCTCCAGACTGACCAGTATGTGTGTTAACAGTCTGTAGCGCGATGAGTTCACCTCTAACTCAAGTGAAATCCTAGATGGCAACAGATTTGTTACAATATTCATGACTTCTGATATTTGGGGATTTTTGCTTGTCAGTAGAGAATGGTAAACAGCTGAACAAACTTCTTTATAAGCTGCAATGTGGAACAGTGGGCTGCACAGAATACAGCAGTGAAACACAGGGCCAGAGCAGTGAATAACTTTTATTCCCCACAGGTTGCCTGTTGTTGTTGTTATATTAATATTATTCATCTAGTGCCCAAAGTGTATTAGGCACTTTCTATTTATTTAGTTATTTAGAGTTGTTAAAATATTAACAAGAAGGACACAATCTTAATCCTCAGGCACCTATGACAGGTTATGGAGACAATAACACTAAATCTAACAACTGACCCCTCTCATAAAAGTCAACCTCTCAATAGAGTCCCCGAAAACCTCCAGCTACCATAGAAGCTTCAAGCCACTCTCTTGACAAAACTTATGGATAAACAATAAAATAGGACCCAGCCCAACTGCTTGCAGTCTAAATAGACAAAGGAGAGGGGAAGAGCATTTAACATGCACTAAAATTCTTGCTAAATACAGCCTCCAATAATAATTGTCCCCAGCCATGCCACATTATTTATGACCCTTTCTCCTAGCAACTTGCCTACAATTTAATCCATGTCAAGTTGGTCCTTGTTTTCCGCACCAGCCCCCTTTTACCTGCAGAAACTGAGTATTCTGGGAGGTAAGTCTTGTTGACTTTGGAGGGTGAGGACATGGTTCATGGGACAGTGAAGTGTGTCTTTGATTATACTGTTGCTGCTTTCACTGCTGTTCTGGGTTGCTTCCTCCAGGTGGGGGCTTTTATAGGTCAGCCTATGTGATGTGCTGGTGTGGTGGCTCTGCTCTCCCCTGCCCCTTAAGAGGCAAGAAGAAAGGCAGGCATTGGGGTCCTGGTGTCTCAGAGGGAATCTGGACCAAGGTGGGACCTTCGAACACAAAAGGTGAAATCCCAGCTCCATTAGCAAAACTCCCATTGATTTAAATGGGCCTGGAATTTCACCCAGAATGATTATTTTAAAAATATTCTTTAAAGAGTGGAGTTGGTTTACAAAGATAGTGTGGTGTCTCCAAAATATGTCTGTCATTTCAGTACTTAACTATCCTTATAAAGTTTTTCCTAATATCTAACCCAAATCTCCATTGCTGCAAGTTAAGCTGATTACTTCTTGTATTCCATGTCCACTGAAGGAAGGACAATTGATCACCAGCCTCTTTAGAACTGCTCTTAAGATATTTGAAGACTGTTACTATGTTACCCCTGAGTCTTCTTTTCTCAAAACTAAACATGCCCAGTTTTTTAACCTTTTTTCTTAGGTCAGGTGTTCTAAACCTCTTTTCAATTTTGATGCTCTCCTCTAGATTCTCCCCAATTTGTCCACGTCTTTCTTAAAGTGTGGTGCCCAGAACTGGACACAGCATCTCAGCCAAGGTCTCATCAGTGCTAAGTAGAATGGGACAATTACCTCCTGTGTCTTACATTCCTGTTAATACATCCCAGAATATTTGACTTTTCTGCAACTTCATCACATTGTTGGCTCATATTCAATTTCTGATCCACTATAACACCCAGATTTTTTTCTGCTGTACTACTGTCTAGCCAGTGATACCCAATTTTGTATTTGTTCATTTGATATTTTTCTTCCAAAGTATAGTGCTGTGCACTGATCTTTACTGAATTTCATCTTGTTGATTTCAGACTAATTCTCCAATTTGTCAAGGTCATTTTGAATTCTAATCCTGTCCTCCAAAGTGTTGCAACTGCTCCCAGCTTTGTGTTATCACCACATTTTATAAGCATACTCTCCATTCCAGTATCCAAGTCATTAATGAAAATGTTGAATAGTACTGGACCCAGGACAGACCCTCTGCAGGATCCCACTAAATACATCCTCCCAGTTTGACTCTGAACCATTGATAATTATACTTTCACTATGGTCTTTCAACCAGTTGTGCACTTGTATTATAGTAATTTCATCTAGACCACATTTCTGTGAGAATGTCATGTGGGGCTGAGTCAAAAGCCTTACTTAAATCAAGACAGATCACACCTACTACAATTCCAACCCCCGTATTCACTAGGCCAGTAGCCCTGCCAGAGAAGGAAATTAAGTTGGTATAGCATGATTTGTTCTTGACAAATCCATGTAGGCTTTTACTTATCACCCCATTATTCTCTAGGTACTCACAAATTGATTGTTTAATAATTTTGTTCCAATATCTTCTCAGGTATCGAATTTAGGCTGACTGGAAATTCCTTGGGTCTCCTTTGCGACCCTTTTAAAGATAGGCACTATATTTTCCCTTCTCCAGTCCTCTGGGATCTCACCTTTTCTCCGTGAGTTATCGGGGATAATCGCTAATGGTTCCGAGATTGCTTCAGCTAGTTTCTTAAATACCTTAGGACAGGGGTTGGCAACATTTGGCACGTGGCTCGCAGGGTAAGCACCCTAGTGGGCCGGGCCAGTTTATTTACCTGCTGACGCGGTAGGTTCGGCCGATCGCGGCCCCCACTCACTGCGGTTCACCGTCCTGGGCCAATGGGGGCGGCGGGAAGCGGGGCGGGCCAAGGGATGTGCTGGCTGTGGTTTCCCGCTGCCCCCATTGGCCCGGGATGGCGAACCGTGGCCAGTGGGGGCCGTGCTGCGTCAGCAGGTAAATAAACTGGCCCGGCCCGCTAGGGTGCTTACCCTGGCGAGCCGCGTGCCAAATGTTGCCGACCCCTGCCCTAGGATGAATTTTGTCAGGCTCTGCTAACTTGAATACATTTAACTTATCTAAATATTTGTTAACCTGATCGTTCTCTATCCTACCTTATGTTCTGTCCTCCTTGATGTTAATAATATTTGTGTTAAGCATCTGGTCACAATTAATATTGGCTCATTGTGCTTTTTAATTGTATTAAAATGGGAGAACAAAACAATCTCTAACTTCTATTTTTTTACTATATTTTTGTGACATTTACCAGAATACCGTGACAAAACCACAGTATAGTGTAGGTAATTTTATAATATACTTACATGCAGTACCATGGACAGTTAGATGCTTCAGCCCTGGACCATCTCTACATGTAAGACCATCTATCAGAAGCTCTAGGCCTAGTCAGCAGAGTTTCTCTAGACTTCCACTGGTGTAACTCAGAGCAGAATTTGTCCTAGTGTCTGCAAGACAGTGAGATAAAAAGTTTCCATGCTATTAGTGCTTTTAACAGCACTTTACCTGTCCCATTTCTTGTGCAGACTTCACTCTAACCCTTACTGTTTTAATTGTCTTAAAGTAATTGGAATGTTGTCTTTGAACCTAGTATTGTCAAGGGTGGTAAATGTCAAATGAATTCAATATAAACTTTTCAGTACCAATTCCCCATGGTAGACATTTGAAATAAAGTTAATCACTAGTTCTATTTAATAAGGAATATGTGACTTTGAATACCTGATAGTTTTGTGTTTTTCTCTCATTTTCATTATAGTATTAGCTCTCCACTTACACAACTCACACACAAAAGAGAAGGGTATACATTTAAATGGAGATTGACATGCCCAATATTTTATATGGGAGTGCATTCACTTATAAAAATCATGGATAAAAAACAAAAAACCCCAAAACAAAACAAAAAGGACTCAGAACATGTAAAAGACAAATGATTGATTTCTTTTCATGGCAGGACAGGAGTGGTATTTATAGCTCTGCAGTCAGAGGAATGGAGATAATGTAGGTTCTGTTGGTTTAGTTTTTCTATCAGGAAGCTCCAGTTCTAACAGATAGCAAAACTGCCCTGACCAGTTGTAAAATTGACAGAACATTTTACAGACTGTATTTGCTGGACTAGATGATGGTCAACGAGAAGGGCTGTGAAAATGGTCCTGATGAACCACAATTATTAAAGTTATTTTGAAAGACAGAGGTTGCAGGATTATTCTGGGAACCAGGCTTTAATGTTCTAGAAAATATTCAAGGTGAGGCTGAGCTTCAATAATTTGCTAGTGCATTTTGTCATTTTATAATAAACTAAAATGTACAATGTTTTAGATATAATTTAAAATCTGCAGATTTGCTATTGATAGAGTATTGAGTGCTATAAAAGGTATGAAAGTTTCATTGCACTTTTTGTGTAAAATGGCATCCTCTGCTTGTCAAATTTTCTCATGTAAAGGAAAGACTTCTTTAATGTATATTTGATGTAATTGCTTCATGAAACATCGGTAAATATGAAGTGTTAAAACATTTGAATTTTAAAGCATCTATTCAGACAATCTCATCTTGGACTGGAGTCCAGTAGGAGTTCCCTGAAATGATAGATATATGCTAGGATTGCCATATATACTGTAATATAGTTTTTCTTTTGCTGATTCTCAAAGGATCGTAATGTTACAATCACAGTATAATTACTGAACTAAATAAAATTGAACAAACTAATACAAAAAGAAATTAAAGGACACTTTTGAAAAAAGTCTGATAGTTTAAATGTATTTCTCTATTTGGAGCATATTATTCCAGCTTTACTCTACTGGCACGGAATTATACTTCTTATCATGGCTTCCTAGATTTTAGATCTTTGACAGTACTCTGATATTTATTAATTAAAGTCCATGTTAATTTAATAAGCTCTGTCTGTTTGCTCATTATGAGATCACCTGACCCCGCCAGTGATTGAACTTATCGATCATGGTTAGCATTTAAGTCTGAGTCATTTGTGCCTAGTCTGATATATATTAAGTAGGTTTGCTAATTTACCTATCAAGGTTCTTATACTAATACCCATCACCATAGTATGTGAGAGTCATTGAAAACGTTATTAGTTTATTAAAAACTTGGCATCAAATTGTTCTGACCAGTGTTCACTTACTCATTTATTTTATTGGGCTAAATCCTGCAGTCCTCACTCAGTCAGAATTCCCATTGGATAATATGTAGGAAATTAATGACTACAGGACTTTACTCTATGTTCTCAGATGAAAACTACTTTGAATGGATACTACAAACAAGACTGTAGTAATGCTGCAAACCTGTACTTTATGCTGTTTCCTCTTTTTAAAAAAGATTTGACGTGTTTACTGGCCCAAATTCTGCTCTGTTACACCAGCGTTATAAGTGTTAAGTAACTCCACTGAGTTAAGTAATGTTATTCCAGATTTACACCACTGTAAATGAAAAGTGAATATGGTCCCTCATATAATTAATAACACCAATAAGTAGAAAAAGCAATCTGGTCTCTGTGATAGAACTGCCAGACAATAAGCCAACAGTTTAATGTTCAAGTCAAATTCAATCATTTTGTTATCAAATAGCATGTGCTGTATGTATAATGCTATTGCTCTATTTCCGCAGGTGTCTTATTAAGGATTTTGAAAAGCGTCCTTCAGTCACCCACCTTTTAGAGCATCCATTTATTAGACAAGCTCATGGTAAGGATATGTCTCTGCAAAAACAGTTGGCTGATCTCATCCAGGCACAAGAACAGTTAGGCTTTATAGCCAAAATAAGGTACTGTGCATTGTATTATTCTGCAGCCTTCCCCTGACTAGCCCTGGAAACATAATTTAAAACGTTTAATTTTCAGACATTTATTACTTCAGATGATCACCTATATGCATTAGCCGTTTTATTTGTATTAAGTGCTGCATGCCGTATGAATGGAGAAACAAGCTTCCCACTCATGCCTTTATAACTTATTTTGTTCAACCATAACATGAATACCACACTATCTTTCTCTCTCCCATTTGACTTTGTTTTTATATATATTCATTTAATGGATTTATCACTAATACTGCTAATATAGGGATTTTTATTGATCAGTTAATAAGCTGTTTACACTGAGTGGATTGAAATTCTGTTATGTTTTTGTAGCAGACCTGAAAGTATAAACATGAGCAGTAAAGTGACTATCAGGAAAGATTAAGAATTGAACATTTTAAAGTTGTTTGCAGCTTGGTTAGCTATTACTAGTGATGGGGGAGGCCCTTTAATACTTAATATGATTGTTTTCCTTTGGATTAATAACAACTATTATTTTTACACAGCCTAAAACTTAATTTTAAAAATGTGGTTAAAAAAGCAATGAATGCTCATCATTAGTAGAGGGTACTTTTTTCCAGCATCCTTTAAGGCTGACTATAAGAAATGTTTCTTGGTTTGGTTACTGTCCAGAAGGTGGCAGGATTTCACTGTTTTGAAAGTGAATTTAAATGCAAATGAACACACCTTCCTAGGCTCAGCAATCATTTTGTAATATAAAATTTGTCTAGTACTAGATAAGCTCTGGTCCATTATTATAAACAAATACCTACTAATGTTGATGAAGAAAATTAAATGTCATGATTCATGACTCATAAAAATGTATATACTTATATACTGTAAGAATCTGCTGATTAAAAAGGAAAAGCCTAAATGTACACGTACAAGTTAAAATACTGGAATAGCTAGAGGTTTCAAGGTGAATGTGTCTTCCCTATTTTTCTGCTGAGGGAATATTAATCCCTCATCTAGCCCAGGCTCAGACCAGAACAGTTTCTGTTTTATCTCGCCTCTGGACCAAACTGCCTCTGGGTAGAACATGAATATGGGGTGGTGGGGAGAAGGCAGAAGGAGCCTTCCCTACCCCAGTTATGCACCAGGCAGAAGATCTGGACTCACCAGTGTCCGCCGATGCTTGGAAGAGCTCAAAGACTGCTTCCTCCTTGCACCCCAAGAGCATCAGTCTCTACAGAGGGGATGAGGAAGAGTCAGGGCCATGGCCCTTTCTCCATGCCACTGCACAGAGCTAGCTGGGAGTGCTGTGGGGTGCAGGCTGCAATCACCCAAAAGTATGATGCAGCATGTGAGTTCCCCCTGTATGCCTGGGAGCTGGGGGAGGGATTGCACCTGTGAGCTCGTGTTTGTCCAGCATAATCTAACTCTTTGCCTGTCCTGCTACTGTCACAGGTACTCTGCTCCATATTAAATCAGTTCTTCTCCATTATGATTAGTCAAGTAACCGAACCAGGAAGAAGAGGCGGATGAGGCTTTTTTTAAACAATTAACAAAATCATCCAAAGCACAGGACTTGGTGGTGATGTGGGACTTCAACTACTTAGACATCTGTTGGGAAAATAACACAGCAGGGCACAGATTATCCAACAAGTTCTTGGAATGTATTGGAGACAATTTTTGATTTCAGAAGGTGGAGAAAGCTACTAGGGGAGAGGCTGTTCTAGATTTGATTTTGACAAATAGGGAGGAACTGGTTGAGAATTTGAAAGTGGAAGGCAGCTTGGGTGAAAGTGATCATGAAATGGAAGAGTTCATGATTCTAAGGAATGGTAGGAGGGAGAAGAGCAAAATAAAGACAATGGATTTCAAGAAGGCAGAATTTAGCAAGCACAGGGAGTTGGTAGGTAAGATCCCATGGGAAGCAAGTCCAAGGGGAAAAACAATTGAAGACAGTTGGCAGTTTTTCAGAGAGATATTATGAAGGCACAAGAGCAAACTATCCCACTGTGTAGGAAAGATAGGAAGTATGGCAAGAGATTATCCGGGCTTACCCAATGATCTAAAAATCAGAAAAGAGTCCTACAAAAAGTGGAAACTAGGTCAAATTACAAAGGATGAATATAAACAAATAACACAAGTATGTAGGGACAGAATTGGAAAGGCCAAGGCACAAAACGAGATCAAACTAGCTAGAGACATAAAGGGTAACAAGAAAACATTGTACAAATACATTAGAAGCAAGAGGAAGACCAAGGACAAGGTAGGCCCGTTGCTCAATGGGGTGTGTGTGGGGGGAACAATAACAGAAAATGGCATAAGTGTTTAATTACTTCTTTGTTTCAGTTTTCACCAAGAAGGTTGGTAGTGATTGGATGTCTAACATAGTGAATGCCAGTGAAAATGAGGTAGGATCAGAGGCTAAAATAGAGAAAGAACAAGTTAAAAATTACTTAGACAAGTTAAGTATCAGAGGGGTAGCCGTGTTAGTCTGGATCTGTAAAAAGCAACAAAAAGTCCTGTGGCACTTAAAGACTAACAGATGTATTGGAGCATAAGCTTTCGTGGGTGAATGCCCACTTCGTCATTCACCCAGGAAAGCTTATGCTCCAATACATCTGTTAGACTTTAAGGTGCCACAGGACTCTTTGTTGCTTTAGACAAGTTAGATGTCTTCAAGTCACCAGGACCTGATGAAATGCATCCTAGAATACTCAAGGAGCTGACTGAGGAGATACGTGAGCCATTAGCGATAATCTTTGAAAAGTCATGGAAGATGGGAGAGATTCCAGAAGACTGGAAAAGGGCAAATATTGTACTAATCTATAAGAAGGGAAATAAGGATAACCTGGGGAATTATAGACCGGTCAGCTTAACTTCTGTACCCAGAAAGATAATGGAGCAAATAAATAAACAATCAATTTGCAAACATCTAGAAGATAATAAGGTGACAAGTAACAGCAAAAAAAAAAAAAAAAAAACGTTGTCAAAACGACCTGATAGCTTTCTTTGACAGGAGAACAAGCCTTGTGGATAGCAGGGAAGAGGTAGACGTGGTAAATCTTGACTTTATTAAAGCTTTTACTGTCTCTCATGACCTTCTCATAAACAAAGTAGGGAAATGCAACCTAGATGGAGCTACTAAAAGGTGGGTGCATAATAGATGGGAAAACCATTTCTGGAGAGTAGTTATCAGTGGTTCACAGTCATGCTGGAAAGGCATAACGAGTGGGGTCCTGTAGGGATCGGTTCTGGGTCCGGTTATGTTCAATATCTTAATCAATGATTTAGATAATGGCATAGAGAATACGCTTATAAAGTTTGTGGATGATACCAAGCTGGGACGGGTTGCAAGTGCTTTGGACGATAGGATTATAATTCAAAATGATCTGGACAAACTGGAGAAATGGTCTGAAGTAAATAGGATGAAATTTAATAATGACAAATGCAAAGGAATCCACCTAGAAAGGAACAATCAATTGCACAAATACAAAATAGGAAATGACTGCCTAGGAAGGAGTACTGGGGAAAGGGATCTGTGGTTATAGTGGACCATAAGCTAGATATGAGTCAATAGTGTAATGCTGTTGCAAAAAAAGTGAACATCATTCTGGGATGTGTTAACAGGAGTGTTGTAAGCAAGACATGAGAAGTAATTCTTCCGCTCTGTGCTGTGCTGATTAGGCCTCAACTGGAGTATTGTGTCCAGTTCTGGGTGCCACATTTTAGGGAAGATGTGGACAAATTGGAGAAAGTCCAGAGAAGAGCAACAAATATGATTAAAGGTCAATAAAACATGACCTATGAGGGAAGTCTGAAAAAATTGGGTTTGTTTAGTCTGGAGAAGAGAAGACGGAGGGGGAACATAACAGTTTTCAAGTGCATAAAAGGTTGTTACAAGGAAGAGGAGAAAAATTGTTCTTTTTAACCTCTGAGGATAGGACAAGAAACAATGGGCTTAAATTGCAGCAAGGGAGGTTTAGGTTGGACATCAGGAAAAACTTCCTGTCAGGGTGGTTAAGCACTGAAATAAATTGCCTAGGGAGGTTGTGGAATCTCCATCATTGGAGATTTTTAAGAGCAGGTTAGACGAACACCTGTCAGGGATGGTCTAGATAATACTTAGGCCTGGTCCCCACTAAGCCCCCACTTCAGACTAAGGTACGCAAATTCAGCTACGTTAATAACGTAGCTGAATTCGAAGTACCTTAGTCCGAACTTACCATGGGTCCAGATGCGGCAGAGAGGCTCCCCCGTCGTTGCCGCGTACTCCTCTCGCCGAGCTGGAGTACCGGCGTCGACGGCGAGCACTTCCGGGATCGATTTATCGCGTCTTAACCAGACGTGATAAATCGATCCCAGAACATCGATTGCCTGCCGCCGGACCCTCCGGTAAGCGTAGACATACGCTTAGTCCTGCCATGAATGCAGGGGACTGGACTAGATGACCTCTCGAGGTTCCTTCCAGTCCAATGTTTCTGTAAGTAGCATCTAGAGTCCAAGGTATGACAGCAGCTCCACTGCGTGGGTGCTATATAAACCTGTCAGAAGACGTGGTTCCTGCTCCAAAGAATTTACAATCCGATCCATTCCAAATACATTACATACAGAATTTATTGCCATCTTTAGACTGATCTTTACCAACATCAAAAATAGTTTGGCTTGTCAGCATAACGCCTGGCCTTAGCTCCAGACACATAGATAGATGTAAGTGTGCACTGCCCACCTGCTACTCCCCTTGAATGGATGAATCCTGGACGCTATGGCCAGTGCAGCTCAACTGCAGGGAGAGTAGCAATCTGCTACTGATCGAGACCAGTAGCAGATTACTATCCACCTCCCCAAAAAACATAGGAAAGGTGGGAAGGAACCTTAACTGTCTTGGGGCACAATTCCTTCCTTGTGCTATTACTGCGGCAGTGCCACCATTACACAGGGCAGACTGTAGAAGCACAATTTAGGCCTTAGATACAGGAAATAGCAAGTGGAAATTTTCAGAAACCTTGAATCCACAGACTGCTTAGTATGTAATCGACTTAATCTGCAGCAAAGGAGATTTAGGGTAGATATTGGGGAAAACTTTCCAACTATAAGGGTAGTTAAGCACTGAAATAGACTTCAATGGGAGATTGTGGAATCCCCATCATTGGAGGTTTTTAATAACAGGTTAGACAAACATCTGTCAGGGATGGTCTAGCTACATATAGTTGGTTCTGCCTCAGCTGGGGTGGGGCAGGGTGAGGGGATTGACTAGATGACCTCTCGAGGTCTCTTCCAGCCTAACATTACTATGATTCTGTGTTTATCAGTTTCTTATTAAATGAAGTACTACTTCTGCTGAGTATTGTGAAAAAAAATACTTCAACACCTTCAACTCCTTTCTCTTCATATGCCAGTATATTTATACTTGTATCTGTAATTTTCACTCCATGCATCTGAAGAAGTGGTTTTTTACCCACGAAAGCTTATGCCCAAATAAATCTTAGTCTTTAAGGTGCCACCTGCCTCCTCATTATACTTCAACACAGTATAGAAATCATTTTTTCCTCTGCATAAGTCACATTTTCCCAACACTACTATTCATATTATACACACAAACTACATTAAAAACATAATTAAAACTGCAAAGTCAGATTTTAGCTGTTAAAATCAAAGAACTCTCTACTGAGCACCTGTGAACTGCGCATATTCAAAGGTTTATAACTTGGCAAAATGTGGGTGGATTTTCATGGGGATGGCAAAAGGCATGTCCCGGAAACACAGGCTACTCTGTTGGCTAATTTCAAGTTCCTGCTCCAACTCATAGAGGAGCTAGAGCATTTCAAAGAAAAGGTCTCAAGAATGTTTTAACATTGCAAAACAATGTATTCTTCATTAGCCTTGTTCTCAGAAACAGTTGGCTGAAATTTTCCAAAGACATTCAGGCTGAGGAAGATACCTGGCATGGAAAATTTCAGCCCAAATGGTTAAAATTTCACAAAGATATAAGCAACTGACAATAGGGTCTTAGTTTGGAATGTGGGTTTTGGTTTGGGCTCCCCCTGTGTGACACAGACTAATAATACATTGTATATTTAAATATGGTCTATTTGGGGATCTCAAAACTCTTTAAAGACTCTAATTCTTTGGGCCATCTTTTTGTTCTGTGTTTGTACAGCACCTAACATGATGGAGCCCTGGTCAATGACTGGGGCTCTTAGGGCACTACTAAAATACAAATAATAAATGAATAATAATAAATTACTCTTTGTAATACCCCTGTGATGGAAAGGGACATATGCATGCATATATGTACAGACACACACACATTTATTAGGAAGTGACAGTCGTGATTAATCATGGAACCTTGTTATAAATCATGCACCTTTGATTGTCTTACCTGCAGTCCACCCCATAATCCATCAGCCTGGGACTAATATTCCAAAGCTTTAAACGTTGTCACAAGGCCATCATTTCTATAATACAACCTGACAGAGACCTGTTTCCTTATACTCCCCACCCCTTAAATGTGCCATTTCTACCCAAAACGACACTGAGCTGAGATTCAGGATGGACAATATACAGCCCTAGCCCCGTAACAAATTTTAATTTTGAATTGCAGTGGCACCTAGAGCTCCTAATTGGGAATCAGGCACAGGCTTGCTAGGTACTGTTTGGACATATAGCAAAAAACAGCTCCTCCCCAAAAGAGCTTCCAGTCTGAGTAAGGTCTAATAGCTTACATCTGGCCATCCCTAAAATTTGTCTCTGTATACTTTGGGAATTGGGAGATCCATAGCTTCTCAATGGGCATTTACTTCCAGCTCTGGAAGCCATTGAGATATTGGACTTGTGCTGATAATCATAAGATTATTATTGATAGAAAAACTAATTATGTTAATTTTTAAAGGTATCAAATGTATGTTAGTTATAGTTTTCTTCTTCCTCAGAGGTCTGTACAGTTGAACTCTTGATACTAAGGGACCTGGCTTTGCAACAGAGGGATATGAAAAAAAGAGTACCAATGAAAAGTTTTAAAAGTCTCTAAAGTATTTAAAAATAGTTTTCAGTAAAGTATATAACACACACAGAACACATGATGGTGCAGTGTTATATAAAAGTTTTATTGGCATCCATTTGTGCTGATCTGCGGAAGTCACTTGTACAATAGCTTTACCTTTTGTAAATAAATTGGAATTCCCGAGGGCATGCTGATAAAAGCTTTTTGCCACACCACCAGGTGTGTGTGCTCTCTCTGACTCTTTAATGTGTACACGTATATGTAATGTATAATAAAATGTTAGTCTTTATATAAAATCATCTACCTAACAACTGTTTGGGTGTGGAAATATGGAAACTTTTTTTGAGAGTGCATAACAGCACTACAAAACAGTCTAGAAGAAAGAGCAGAAAATAATGTATTTTCCCATTAAATCTTAAGGGAAACTAAGGAGGCAGACTGCAATTATCTAGAACTGGGAATTTACCAAGACTTGTCCTGTGAAAAGAGCCACTGACTTGTTAGTGACTCCCGACTACAAGTGATCAGGAGATTCCACTTTTATGTCTGAGTTGAAAGATTTCAGCATCACAGTGCTGCCCACTATCATGCATTGGTTCATTATTGACTCAGCATCCATGTGTTCCTTGCAGGTGTCTTGTCTAAATCCTGAGAGCATCTAAGATTAGCCTTGCTTATTTTGTGAGATCACAACACAAATGGCAGGGCTACAGGCTAGAAACCCTAGGAGAACTGACTTAGAAATGCTGCAGAGTTGTAGAGATTGTATCTCAAGTTGTTATTCCACAATTTACAGTGAAGTAAGAAGTTAAGAAGAAGAACAGTGCAAACTGAAACCAGGAAAGCCCAAAATGATGCTTAGTTGAAAGATGTGAACGCTCTGAGGAGGTGGCAAAAACCATCACTTCACCTACAGTAAAAGACATACGACCTCTGTCAGTCAAGATAGTGCTTAGTCTTAAGGTCACGGTGGACACATCACTGACCCTGGAAAATCAAATAACATCAGTGTGATAGGGTGTGTACCCCACATATGTCATGAAAGGGTTAATATGGGCTTGAGAGGCCAATTAGCCAGCCTGGGTTCACCTGGAGGATGGGCCAGGCCTAATTAGAGATAAAGTCCAGCTGGGAGAGAGCTGGGTTTGGGGTTTTTTCCCCCCTCAATAATAAGCTGGATGAGTCCATTTGGAGAGAGGTGTCCCAGAACTCTGGGGGAGGGGGTGTGTGTCAGCCTCTGGACTGTCCCCCCACTCCTGAGACCAGGCATAGGTGCAAACTGTAGTGAGTGAGGTGTGCTTGGGAGGAAGAGGTGGTTAGCTGAGCACAGCTGGGCTGAAGGTTTGGTTTCTTTTACCTTTTTGTTGTCCTTTGGTAAAGGACTCTGTGGCCCCAGAAGAAGCAGGAATCTGCAACGTGGGCTGTCTGGAAGGCCGAGATACTACTACGATCAGAGAAGGCCAAACGACGTGGGGGGACTGAGTCACATCTGGCCACAAGGAGGTGTATTGGGGTGGCAGCTTACCACAGTCAGTTACTGTTAGCTGCTCCCTCCATCTCCAGCTAATAAGACTCAGTCTCTTTATCTTGGATAAATTCCTAGCCTCACTACTTCATGCATTTGTCACATCCAGGCTAGACAATTGCAACCCATGCTATCTAGACCTAAGCAAGAAATTAATGAAGAAGCTGCGACTGGCAAATCATATTTCTAAGTGGTATAAACCAAAGACCATCTATTAGGCCCATGCTTACCATCCTGCACTGGCACCTTGTGTGCTGTCAGATCCATTTCAAATGTATACTGAGCTATAAAACCCTTAATGGAACAGATCCATGTTATCTCTAAGACTACCTCTTCTTTATGTGGCATCCAACACACTGGTTAGTGGGGTTTATCTAGATGCAAGGAAGCAGAAATCAGGATACTGTGTCCTTTTCTTCCATTATGGTTCCTGCAGCCTTTATCTTCAATTTCATGTGAAATTATTTTGCTCACCTCAAAGCTGTTAGTCTCCATGGTGTTTATCACACTGTCAATGTGATAAACATTGTTTAAAAACGGGAAGTAACTCTAGGGTGTGTCTGCACAGAAGAAGCTGAGCATGGGCTAGCCTACCTGAACTAACTTGAATCCAACTAGTGTGGGTAATAGCATCGAAGACAGCACAGTGTGGGCTTCAGAGCAGGCGAGCAAGCCAAGTTCATACCTAGGATCCATGCCAGGCTTGCATTACCTGTTCCCGCTGTGCTGTCTTTCCTGCTATTGTTTCCTGTACTAGTTGGATTCAAGCTAGCTTGGGTGTAAATGAGCCTGTGCACAGCTTTTGCTGTGTAAACATGTCTTTAGAACCATGGCTGTGACAGGCAGCAAAAGACCTACCTTCTTGGATAAAATCCTCCTCCTCTTTTTCATTCTTAGTAAATGAGCTGTGAAAGGAATTCACAGTCTCAGCTGAACATCCATATGGCCCCAGTGTGATTTCACTCACCAGTTTTACACTGGTCTAGCTCAATTAACTTCAATAGAATTACTCTTGATTTATACTGGTGAAAATGGAATCAGAATCACGCTGGCAGAATTCTATCCATTACATAAATTTGTATTTAAAAGAAAAAATTGTAAAAAGATTATTAGGAAGAAATGCAAAAGCTAAATTCTAGAACTCTGGGCCACGTTAACTCAAATGACCTCAGTTTAATTCATTACTCTGAATTTATTTACATAAAGGGCTAAACCAGTAGTTGTGGCCAAGTTATTAGTGCAGCTAAAGGGAGAGGAAAAATGGCTCTAAGCCACCTTTTTAACTTTCCTGGTCCTACGGTGGATGGATGCCATGCAAGCCCCATGGCTTAAATAGAGCTGCTTCTGGGCTGACCAAAACTCTTCAGCTGTCCACAGCCCAAGGGGCCACCCTGGCAGACAGATCACTGGAGAGCAGTTGCATTTTAGTCACACATGCTGTGATTGTCTCTATGCCAGTGAGAGATTCGCCCAACACTGGGAGAATCACCATTGATATTGCAGGTTTCCGACTACTTCGTGCCACTGTGAGCCAAGGATCTGACCTGGTTTCTCTAGATGAAATCCTGCAAGTTTTGTCATTGACTTAAATGGAATCAAGATTTCACCCTCTGTCCTTCCTTTAGTACTCTGGACCTGTCCCTTCTATTCTCGCTTGGTAAACCCTTAGCCCAAAATCAGGCGTCATCACTGCATGGAAATGAGTTCTGGCCATTAATTTCATTTCCCCATCTCCTCCACCTCCAGCAAATAAGCTTTTTGGGGCAGGCACTGTCATTTACTATATGTTTGTACAGCATCCAGCACAATAGGGCTGTTTGTTTGTTTGTTTCCTAGATGCTATTGCAATATATATGTTAAATAATAATATCCACATACATTTCATTATCACATTTACCATAACACTATTTACAGAATGTTTTCATTTTAAAATATTGTATCTCATGTATAAGGAAAAGTCCAGAAAGCAGAATCAACAAACCAGAATCCTGGGTTTCAGTTACCAGTGTTCCAGCAAGGCTATGTTTTCCAGTTCTCTCTCTATCCTGGAGCCAAAATATATCATCACATTTTAGCAAATGGAAATGAAATTTACAACCCATTTTGGGAGCCAGAATAATCTCGTACCCATCAAGATTTAGATGTCCCTAGGAAAGGAGCATTTTTCAGAAAATGTAGAGGACAGTTTCAAACTCTTGTTACTGAACCTGGCCTTACATAATGAATGTGAGATGCTGGGGAAGGGACTGAGTATATTTCTACAGACAGTAACCTGGTGCTGAATGCGGGACAGGAATAGAGTTTGTTTGGATAGATTCAAGCCCCACATAGTAATGAACTGAGGAAAACTGGAAGGGAGGTGGACTCAAATTCAGGAAAGGGTATCAGTAACAGAATATGGGTGCATGGTTCAGGAGTAAATAAGCAGAGCTCCCGTTCACATGGAGTGTCTGTAAAGACTTTCTGACATAAATACTCTGTGCCATAAATAAAGGAGGGAGTGTAATAATGTGGTTAGGGCACAGTCTTGTTATATTTGGATTGTAAATTTTTCCAGGCAGGGACCTCATCGATTTACATGGAACATACCAGACACTATATACATAATCATTATAATAAAAAAAAAATAGGGCAGGGAATTAGAATAACCAAGTTTTGTTCCCCATTCTGTCACTAAATCAGTATGTCAGCTTGGTAAATCGCTTAATTTCACTGTGCCTCAATTCAGCCACCTGTGAAGTGGTTATTATGATAATGTCTTCACTTGTTGCATTATGTCTATAAAATTAGATTGTAATCTCTTGGAGGCAGAAGTTTGTATTTTACTTATTCTATTAGACACCCAGCACACTTTTAGTCGTTGTAAAAATATTAATGAAGAAGAACTTGCATATTGCCTACTTCTATCTATTCTCTGTTCCTTGGAAGGCTCAGGGAAGGGGGGGAGTATTAGTGATTATGGATACTGCAAGCTCTCCGTTCACAATAAAACACTTGCTCAGTTCTGGCAGGTAAATATTTTTGTGAAATCTCGTTTGGGTATATGGGATAATCCATTGGGAAGATTATAAGGGAGAGCTGTTCCCTTTCCAAACATGGAATAGGAATACTCGGTGGTTTGAGCATTGCTCTCCTAAACCCAGGGGTGTGAGTTCAATCCTTAAGGGGGCTAGTTAGGGAACTGGGATAAAAAGCTGTCTGGGGATTAGTCTTGCTTTGAACAGGGGGTTGGACTAGATGACTTCCTCAGGTCCCTAATATTCTATGTCTTGAACTCATTTTTGTTTTTTTGATTCATGACACAAGAGATTCCACCATCAAGACTGATTTTCAGCAGGCTGTTTCCTGATACTCCAAAATGTTAAACTGCTCTTTGAGCTGACTTCACTGGCAATATGTACTGCAAAAAGTGGGCATGTACTGTGGAATTCATTTATAAACCCTATCAAATGTTATCCTCATCCTTTTGTACATGTCAGGACCTCATCCAAACTTGGCAGAGCTGGTAGCTGGCTCAAAATTTAAACAATGGAAAAACATATGTCAGAACTTCATAATATCGTTTAAGCTAGACAGCAAATTAAGTTCCATGGAAAATGCTTAAAGACTTTGTTGTGCTACATTTAGAAGAGCAACTTCAAAGTTGGGAATCTCAAAATTCCATCTTCTTTCCTGCCTCCTTAAGTCTGATTGCCAATTCTTGATTTCTTCATATGGATTTATCCCTGAACCAAATCCTTCCATGGTATTTTTTTCAAAACTAAAAAATGAGTGGAGAAATACTTCCAACAGCTAAGTAATTGTGGGTGGAATTGGTTGGAAAATGCAAAAAAAAAAAAAAAAAAAAGTGCATGAAGTATTTTGTTGACATTTTGAAAAATGTCAACCGCTGGTTGAAAAACACCAAAAATAATTTGATACATTTTTGCAAATAGTTTCCCCTGAAATTTCAAATACTTGAAAATTCTTAGGCAGCAAGTAAAAAGAAATCCTAAAATAAAAAATCATTGTACCAGTCCAGCAATCAAGAGCAAATCTAAAATAGCAGAGAATGGTCATATGTGAGCTGGAGGAATACAAATTCAGTAAGAGCAGTTTCTGCTTTTTGGGTTTGGAGGAGTTATTGCAAGCCCTGGTGAGGGAAAACACATTTTGAAAAATACTAGAATTTAGAAACAATTTAAAAAATACTAGAATATGCATTTTAACCTTCGCTTGGCAGCATCCTCCTGAACCAGCCCTCTATAGAATGCTATTGATGTAAGGAGATGAAAAGGTAGTGGATGTCATCTCTAGCAGAGATATACTTAATAAATAGGTTGCAGTTCTTAAGTCCCTTAATGGCGTCTGGCTGATTTTCAGAGGAAGTTAATATGGGGCAGCTCCGTTAATCCATTGCCATCTGTCTATTTTGCTAACCCTGTCAATCAACCATCACAGTGGTTAAAGTTGACAAAAGCAATGATTTTTTGTAGCAGTACCCAGGGTTACTAATGGCTGAACTGCAGTCTGGAAGAATCAAGTTGGTGGTCACAAATTAGTGTTGGGCAAATCCAAAATGGTCATGGTTCAAAATGGCTGGTTCTCAAAATAACAGAGGCTTTAAGGAGCCTCACTCCAGACCTGGCTCTCTACACTCTCTGCTGTTTTTCTGCTATCTGGAGAGCCTGTCCTTCCCTCTACCAATAGTTCTTCCCTTCAGGAGGGCCAGTCAGGAAATTTGTTCTGCTAGCTTCTGGCCAGGTCATCTTCTCATGAAAGTAAAGATTTAGCGTCTGAGTGGATGGGTTCTTATTTGATCCATATTGGGCTGCCCTGTCTTAATGCGAAAACAGAGCTTTGTTGCCATGTGCCTGTCTGAGAGAGAGAGAACCAGTAGCAGAAAAATTAACCCTTTGTCAGGTTTAATTCCCCCCATCTATGCTGGCACAGAAAGATACAAATTATACTCTCCTGAGATGGGGCCCTGTACCATCAGAGAAAAGATGAAGAAGAGCCTGTGGGCTCAGCTAGCTCCGCCTGCTATACCTGAAGCCAATTCCAAGCCTGGAGGGGCAATAAAAGGAGAGCCTGACTCAGTTCAGGAGGGCAGAGCGCTGCCTTTCTGCCTGAAGGGAGCTTCAATTGCAGAGTTGCAGACAGACAGGCATGATTGCTGGATCAGCCACTGGGCAGGAACATCAGACCCCAAGGAATGAGCAATGCATGAATCAGAGACTATTTGGGAAGAAAACCTGAAGGAAAGGGCAGGAACACTGTCCTGGAAGACTGGGGGATGACCCAGTATTGAGTTAGGTTTGCTTTTTGTTGTAGATTAAAGCTGAAGCTATCCAGAAGGGGATAAGACTGAAGAGGCTACAGTGAGCCAGTGGGTCACAATTTGCCTCAGCGGACACTGGAAATAGAGACTTCTTCCCCCCGGGAGACACGCAGTGGTGGGGGGCACCCAGAAGGTCCACAAGGGGGCATTGCTCCAGTCACACCACTACACCCCCCATACTCTTTCCAGAGGGAGGGCAGCTTTAAGCTGCAGTTGGCTACCTGCCATAGGAGACCCACTGAAGAAGATTGCCAAAGAAATATGCTGAATCTGTCCCATCCCCCAGCCACCCTGTCTGCATCCTCTCCTTGCCCACTGCAGCCCATTTTGGGGGATGCACTGGTCAGTTGTGAACTCTCCAAAGGAGGGGAAGTTGCAGGTGCTTGGTGACGCTGCTGCGTACCCTAGCAGGCTTTCCATTACTGGGAACCCTCCTTTGTGGGCTCTATCTGTGGTAGAAGCTGGTGGAACCTGGTGTTGAATCCTCTTGCCCTTAATGAGAGATTGTAAATTTGTCACTAGGGAAGGAGGCAAGTCTAAAAGCCTGCTAGCTAAAATTAAAAGAATGCAGACAGACAGCAGATTCAGAAGTGCTGGCAGGTCAAACATCAGAACCAGAACTGCACTGGCTTGGCAGCCCCCCACATTGTTGTTAGCTGGTTTGATTAGTGCAGGAGCCTATCAGAGAAGGGGAAGGTCTTACAAACAGATAGCCAGTTACTTTGGCAGCTTGCATTCAGTTTTGAAATCAATTAACTGTAAAGAATTTGATTGCATTGAGCTTGTAGTTTCCTCTGTGCGTGAGGTAGGACACAGATAATTATGGCAAGCAAAACCAAAAGTAGTGCTCAGATTGTAAAATGTTGTGCAGGATTTAATGTGGGTTAAATGCAACTCTTCCACACATCATCTGTATAAATATCAAGGGAAGGAGTTAAAAGACAAAAAACTGAAAACTATTGTGGGCAAGGAAACTACTGATTCCCAGCCTGATTACATGGTACATACTTACGCTGGAGCTCACACAGATTTTTATTATAGCCAGGCCAAAATTTGTGACATTACATTTAAGGTTGTGTCAGTGTTTCCATTATGACTATCATTAAGGTCAGTGAGAGAGTCACAGTTAATTCTTCCCATTGTGTTCAATATTTTCCTTGCAAAGTCTTAGTCCAGGAGCAATCCTGTGTTTGCTTTCAGATTACAATAATGTAAGAAAGGGTGAGCTAGGAGTTTAGACTCTTTGTTTTTCCTCCACCTCTTCTATGCAGAAACTGTTTGTTCCTATGTTTGTCCTAGATAAAATATGAATAAAGTAAAAACTGTGATACGTTTCATTGCACCAAGAGTGTTTAGGCCAAGAAAGAGGAACTCTGATGGAATTTGAGAAGGTGGTTGGTACTTCCAGACACCACATGGATGAAAATCTTTGGTCCACTCTGCCTTTTTCCTGACTTTGGAGCTGTCAGTGAGGGTGTCTTCTTCTTTGGGCCACATGACCCCTTTAAATTTTCTTCCACAAATGACCAAATAATCCTCCCCTATGCTGCTGCCACCAATATCCTATGTCAGTGTTCTTTTGTTTATTTTCATACATAGGTGCCCGCGCACACACATACATATATATCACAAAACCAAGAATAGTTGTCACTGATTTTTATCTTGTGCATAAAAATATTTTGATGGCTGTTCCCCAATTAAAAATTGATTTCCTCAGCTTTTTGGTAATATATTTTTAAGTAAAATATTAACTGCAGAGGGCTGACATTGGTAAAACCATTAAGTATTACTATTTGCATTCCTTCTACTTTCTCACTGTCAACATATCTGCAGGCCGTAGGGTCAACAGAAAACTGAAGAGGCCAGCAGGAGCAGGGCCACCCAGAGGATTCAGGGGGCCTGGGGCAAAGCAGGGGAGCTGCGGCGCTTGTACTCACCCGGCGGCGGTCCGGGTCTTCGGCGGCATTTTGGCAGGGGGGGCTTTCAGTCGCTCCGTGTCTTCAGTAGCACTGAAGGACACCCCGCCGCCGAAATGCCGCCGAAGACCCGGACTGCCGCCGGGCCAGGGCTCGTGGGGCTGCTGAAGACCTGGACCGCCGCCGGTCCAGGGCTCGCAGGGCCCCTGCGGGGCCCAGGGCCTGGGGCAAATTGCCCCACTTGCCCCCCCCTCTGGGCGGCCCTGAGCAGGAGATCTGAAGCTACTGTGATGTTATGCTCCTAATGTCCTCCTCCTAATCATGTACTTAAGAAAATGAATTAAGCACAGGAAAATATATATTCACAAAGTCTTTGTTTTCCTTATGTTTGATTAAGAATAGTTTCTTTACTCATTTGTTTGTATAGAATAAAAAGAAAGTTTCCAGTAATAAAACTAACTCATTTATCGCATAGGGAAAACAAACAATTGGAATTTAATATATAATCAGATAACAGATTAGTTTACAAAGCCACTCTGCAATTGGAGATGTTTAGGTATGAATGTAACCTCCTCCTATGGTATAAACATAGGCACATCCAAAGTACTTGCAAATTTGCTGTGATTTGACATCGCTTCTGCAATCTTTCACTTCAATAATGTCTGAAAATCGATGTTTCCTTCCATCATCCTTTCTGACAATAACTTTTCCTGGTGCATCTGATAAAGTAGGGTTACCATATTCAAACATTTAAAAAAGAGGACACTCCATGGGGCCCCGGTCCCGCCCTTGGCCCAACTCAGCCCCTTCCCCACCCCCGGCCCCGCCCCAACCCCACCCCTTCTCTGTCCCCATTCCAACCCCTTCCCCAAAGTCCCTGCCCCAACTCTGCCCCCTCCTCTGAGCACCCCGCATTCCCCCTCCTCCCTCCCGCTCAGATCTTGGTTGGGGGTTGCTAAGTGCTTCCCTGCTCCCCACTCGCCCCGCAGCCCCTGCAGCCTCTATGCCCTTCCCTGCCCTGCTCCTCCTCACCCTGCAGCCTCTGCACCCCCCCGCCCCTGCAGCCTCTGTGAGCCCTGCTCCCCACTTGCCCTGCAGCCTCTGCACCCCCCGTCCCTGCAGCCTCTGTGCCCCCTGCTCCCCACTCGCCCTGCAGCCTCTGCACCCCCCCGCCCCTGCAGCCTCTGTGCCCCCTGCTCCTCACTCGCCCTGCAGCCTCTGCACCCCCCCTCCCCTGCAGCCTCTGTGCCCCCTGCTCCCCACTCGCCCTGCAGCCTCTGCACCCCCCCGCCCCTGCAGCCTCTGTGCCCCCTGCTCCCCACTCGCCCTGCAGCCTCTGCACCCCCCCACCCGTGCAGCCTCTGTGCCCCCTGCTCCCCACTCCCCCTGCAGCCTCTACACACACCCCCTGCAGCCTCTACACACATCGCCTGCCTTGCTCTCCCCCCACTCACCCGGCAGAGGGAGAAATGCAGGCTCCACGTGGACTCAAACACTTCCTCGCTGTTCTGTGGGGGAGGAGGGAGCGGGGGAGGGACTCTGGCTGCTAGAGGCCCTAGTGGCTGCGAGCGGCTTTCAATCAGGCCAGGCGTCCAATCAGCCGCGCCGCACTACGCAGGAGGGGAAATCCCGGACATTTCTACTTCATTAGAAATCCCCCCCCAGACGGCCATTTAAGGCTGAAAAAGCCGGACATGTCCGGGGAAACCCGTACGGATGGTAACCCTAGATAAAGGAACTGATATTAAAATATTTATTCTACTTCTAGATCCGGGGTCGGCAACGTTCGGCACGCGGCTCGCCAGGGTAAGCACCCTGGCGGGCCGGGCCAGTTTTATTTACCTGCTGATGCGGCAGATTCGGCTGATCGCGGCCCCCACTGGCCATGGTTCGCCGTCCCGGGCCAATGGGGGCGGCGGGAAGCCGCGGCCAGCACATCGCTCGCCCGCACCGCTTCTCGCCGTCCCCATTGGGCTGCAATTAGCCAAACCTGCCGCATCAGCAGGTAAATAAAACTGGCCCAGCCTGCCAGGGTGCTTACCCTGGCGAGCCGCGTGCCGAACGTTGCCGACCCCTGTTCTAGATTAATGAATGTTCCTATGTTTGGAGGGATCTGATCACTCATGATGACATCCTTCTATACAATTTAATTAGAGACTCTGGATTTAAGCTTAAACCAAAAACAAACAAAAAAACAACAATGATGGGCCGGATCAGCTCCTTTGATTTACACCAGCTGAGGATCTGGCCCATCATTATGAATGTAAATCTCTAAATATCACCTTTAAAAAAATAAACACAGGGAAACAACAGAAAATGACAAGTTCCCTTTGACGGGAGTTTCAACTAATACACATCCTATCGAGGCTGTCCACGGGAAATGACTCCCATTATGGTAATTATTAATTCATCACTTCCTGTTCATTCTCTCCTTGTGCCACTTCTTGGTTATGCATAGCAGCAGCATAGTAAGCCACCAGATTGTGTGGAAACATAGGATGAAAAATATAAATAAGACTGTTTAAAAAAAAATGGAATGAGTATTTTGGGGTTTTTTTTCATTGCTGCTGAAACAACTGTATCCTCACTCTGTTTTACACAATCAGAGTTCAAATAAATATATAGAAATGTAGTGCACTAAGTAGCCAAAACTAAACAATGAAAACAAGTAAAAAAAAAAAAGAAGAAACAAGATCCTTAAATGTAATCTGCATTTGTCAGGGTGCCACTGTAGTTAAATGTCTCTACCTCCTCCCTCTTTTCTAAAAGGCTAATTCTGATCAATAATTCTTCTGCACCTGACCGTATGATTGCTTGTTGTCTAGGAAAAACTTAAGTTTGGAACTGCATGTGTGTTGGGGGTAGGAGGAGAGCAAGAGCCCTTATGCTTCTTTTTGAAACATGATTTTCAAAAGTCAGTAGTTGTAGATGCAGGAGGAAAAAAGACCTGGTATCTTTTTCTTTGCACGTCAACCTTTCATATTATGTATATGCAACATAATCTGCGGTGTCAACAGAAGCATGCTAGTATTGTCCTACCTACCTGATGTACTATTATCATTGGTTCGGAATGTGTTATCATGTGATTCCTACTTTGTTCATGGCAACCAATGCAGCAGCAATCTGTCAGGAGCTGTCATTGCGGATCAATGCTTAGTGTAACCCAGCAGGATGCTGCTGGATCTCGGTGGGTGTCCTCCTGCTATGCTTTGATTATGTTTGTTGTAAAGAAAAACATGGTCGTGTTTACATGGTGTTCATCTATCACCTCCTCAGTGGAAGACATTTCATACACTCTTAATTTGTCCCCATTTCTTTATAAAATGTAAAGTGTCATTTAAAAAAATACACCAGCTTTTTCAAAGATTCCTTCAGTGTAATCAGATTATAAAGGGGTTATGGGACAGTTTGTCTCTGCTTCTAATTGGGTGGCTTAAAGACTATGATTAAATCTCTGAGGAGAAGCTGACTGAACATCTATAGAATTTAAAGTCTGATGGCAGTTGTGGTTCAAAAATGTTATTCTGGACCAGGTACGGGGTCATCTGAGGTGACGCACTGGCAAACACCAAGGTAATGGGAAGGACATTGTACTCTTTCTTGTTTGTTGTAGCCCCAGTAGTTGGAATAACTAAAGTTCCTAAAAAAAAAAACTTAATTAGATGAACTGGTAATTTATTCATGTTTACATGGGACTAACTTCTTGTGATGAGGAGGTGGGAAAGAAGGGGAGGATATTTCGAAAGATTTCTATACTATTCAGAGACAGCCTGCCTACAGATAATCCTTCAGCTGAGAGCATTGCTAAAAAGATAAGGGTTAAATTTTGTGAAGGAAAAAATATGGGAGTTATGTTGAGCTTCTAGCTGATCCATTTATTTAAAAATATTCCCTCAAAATGTTCCAAGGTAAGTAGTTTAGAGAGTGTGCCTGTTTTCTGTTTGAAAATATCACCCCCTAAGTTAATTATTATTGCCTCTCACTAGATGCATTTTTTAGAATCGTGTTTTAACACTGATACTCTGTTAACACACCTGCAGGTATGAGCGAATACACACTAGAAGACCTTATCGTGTGGATGCGGCTGACAAATACTCTCTAGATGATGATCTAGTAAACCTAGAGGTTCTAGATGAGGTACTGTACCATTCAGGCATCAGTTTCTCAGCCCTGACCATTATATCACATGTATTGCTTGCTTCTGCTTTATAGGTTTTATTCTAACAGTGTCATCATGTCACAAAATTAATTGTTCATAGTCTTGGCATAAAAGAATAACTGTTCCACACATGATTCTGATCTGCTATCACAAGTTCATTTATATTCTATGCAGTGATATAAAAGCAGTTTCAGTAAAGCCTATAACACAGAAGAACTGAATGATGGATGATGCTAGTTTAAATTATTTTCTATTTGCAAAAAAATTGAAGCTTAGCCTCAAAAACCAGGATTAGAATAATTTTTCTTCAAAACCAATAATGTATTTAAAGGAATGTCCCAGCTACAGATAATAAAGACTCTATTATGAAAACAGTGATAAACCCATACATATAATCTCCAAGTTTTAATACACCACATGTGTGCAGAGAACCTGTTAATTTTAGTTGGGGGGAACCTTAACTTGTATTCCAACAGGAACAATATATAATATAAAAATGTGCTGGATTCCCATTTCAAACAAATTTATGGAGTAATACTGGAAAAATTATGATGTTGTTTTATGTTCCTTTTTGTTCTATGATGAACTCATGAGCATGAAGAGTCAAATTACAAAAATTAAATGACAGTTTACACGCAAGTATAGCAATGAACCCTGCCCACCCCCAATCCGATAACCTATATGGTCATTTACTGCGTTAAGTGTTTGCTTTTCTGGCAGGCATAACAACATAAACTTAAAAAAAAGGGGGGGGGGTTATTGCTTTTAATTTGGTTTTGTTGCAATACTGTAGAGAGATGCATGAGGTTATGAAAATATTGGTTTGGTTTTGTGAGGTCATTGTTTGACATAAATGACAAATAACATTTAAGATAATCAGTTATTACTCAGTGTTCTCAATATATTTACAATGAATCTTGCTATCTGGAAAAATATTTAACTGTCAAACTTCTTATAATCCTAGGATACAATTATCCATCAACTTCAGAAGCGTTATGCCGATCTACAAATTTATACTTATGTTGGAGACATTTTAATAGCCTTAAACCCCTTCCAGAATCTCAGCATATATTCTCCACAGGTAAGAGAAACACCAAGATGAGGATAGTACCGGCTGTAGATTGTAAAATTGAAGATGCACAAGAAAGAAAAGGCCCATAAATGGTTAGGAGTCTTGGTCACTGAAAACCACAAAAATATATTTTAAATAGGACTTAAAAATATTGTAAATTGCTTTAAAACATTACTCTGTGGAGAACATCTCTATCTAGCTTATGTGCCCCCCCATCACCAAAGTATCTGAGCCGTCACAATCTCTAATATATTTATCCACACAACACTCTATGGGAGGGGGCAATACTATTATCCCCATTTTACAGATGGGGAGCTGAGACACAGACAGACAAAGTGACTTGCTCAAGATCATAGAGAAAGTTGGCGGCACATAAGGGAATTGTACCATCTTTCCAGGCCAGCATCCTAATCACCAGACCATCCTTCCCGACATCCCTGATTACATGGGGTGAAAAATTTATTTGGACAGATTTCTTTTTCATTTAGTTTTCCAAGCTTTACCATGGTGTGAAGCGGTCATCAAATCCCCCCCACATATTTGCCTCTGCCGATGCTGCTTACCAGGGCATGGTAACTTTCAGCAAGGATCAGGTAAGAACGTGTTTATCTCTTTTTATACTTAATATTAGTCATAGAATGCTGTATTACTTAGGTTAAGTTTAGTATTCTGTGTTGTTAGTCAATGATCTTTGTGAAACTTTCTGTTCCAGAGCATGTATGTATAGCAGGAAAAATGGAACAGCAATCCAGTCAGTTTTAGGACTACTGAAAAGGTCATGGTACAGTAGTAGACACTATAAAGTTGAATCCTCAGTGAGTGTAAATCAGCGTAGCTCCATCGATTCCAGATAACACCAGCTGACGATCTTTGCCCTATGGGCCTGTCAAGGCTCCTTCCCCACTCTGAACTTTAGGGTACAGATGTGGGGGCCTGCATGAAAACTGCTAACCTTAACTACCAGCTTAGATCTGGTCCACTGCCACCACTCCCAATGTGCTAATTCCCTTCCCTGGGTAGCCTTGAGAGACTCTTCACCAATTCCCTGGTGAATACAGATCCAAACCCCTTGGATCTTAAAACAAGGAGAAATTAACCATTCCCCCTCCTTTCTCCCACCAACTCCTGGTGGATCAAGATCCAACCCCCTTGGATCTAAAAACAAGGAAAAATCAATCCGGTTCTTAAAAAGAAGGCTTTTAATTAAAGAAAAAGGTAAAAATCATCTCTGTAAAATCAGGGTGGAAAATAATTTTACAGGGTAATCAAACTTAAAGAGCCCAGAGGACCCCCCTCTAGCCTTAGGTTCAAAGTTACAGCAAATAGAGGTAAACACCCTAGCAAAAGGTACATTTACAAGTTGAGAAAACAAAGATAAAACTAACACGCCTTGCCTGGCTGTACTTACAATTTTGAAATAGGAGAGACTTGTTCGGAAAGATTTGGAGAGCCTGGATTGATCTCTGGTCCCTCTTAGTCCCAAAAGCGAACTCCCACCAAAACAAAGAGCACAAACAAAAGCCTGTCCCTCATCAAGATTTGAAAGTATTTTGCCCCCTTATTGGTCCTTTGGGTCAGGTGTCAGCCAGGTTACCTGAGCTTCTTAACCCTTTACAGGTAAAAGGATTTTGGAGTCTCTGGCCAGGAGGGATTTTATAGTATTGTACACAGGAGGGCTGTTGCCCTTCCCTTTATAGTTATGACAGGGCCTGATTCTGTACTATCTTGCATCTGGTACACTTATTTACAACTGTGCAAAATGTGTGTAAAATGCTGCCATATCAGTAGCATTTTGCACTTAGCTTGCACAGGTGGAAGACAATGGAGAATCAGTCCATGTGACTACAAGTCACAGAAAATACAAACCATTAACGATGGAATCACTCATTTTCATGGTAAAATATAATAATGAGAGTTCTAACATAAATGTAATGATGACGCAAATCCAATTATATGACAATGATTTTAATGAGAATGGAAATATAGTGTACAGAAACTGGATTCCTTTTTACAATATTTTTAAGATTGTAATCTTGTATTCCTTTTCACATGTTGTACTACGCATAGATATGGGTATTGGGGAATAATAATGATTTTATTTATAAAATCCTCCTTGACATGCATGCTGCACATTAGTTCATAGTAAATACTTTAAAGAAGGCTTAAAAACACAATAAAATAATACAATAAAACCACATTCAGAATACACCAGACAAAGATGAATATAAATGGACCCTGCATATGAAAAAGGAGAAAGAGAATTGACAGTTTATTGGGTTTTGGGGAGTGCAGAGACCAAGGGTCCATTAGATATGGCTATTAGTTATATAACTCTTGAGGGGTTTTGCTAAGAAACTAGTGTGTAGAATAAATGATGGGGGAATTTGTTGAAGTTAAGAAGCAAGTTCATCATTTTGAAATCAGCCCATCAAGTTTATTTTGTAAATCTTAATTTTTTCAAGTGCCTCATATATGATTACAAACTCATTTTGCCTTCTGAATCCATATCCTTGAACGTAGGTAGCTAATTATTTATAGGCATCTTGGTATACGGTCAGCATAGCTAATTTACTGGTTGCTGTTTCCAAAAGACTACTGTAAAACTAATCTTTGAGCCTAGGACTCTCAGGGTTGGTTGAGCCAATCAGTAAAATCTGTGGCTACAGATCTGTTAGTTCTGACACCAGGTACAGGAGGAATGGGATCTTCTCTTCTGGGTTCCTCTCATGAACAGATACATATCTGTTTGTCTGACTTCTTTAGAAGCTGAGGATGCTGTTCCAGCTCCGGGATTAGCACTGTGCGTAGGGTGTTCCCTGTACATGGTAGCAAACACTGAGGATTTTCTTTTTAAGTGCAAGATCAGGCTTTTAGACTGAACATTAGGTAGGATTGTACTTTCCCAGTAAAAGACTCTAGGTTTTAAATAGTGTCATAGTATTGGGCTCTATGGATCTTATTCTCTCCACAACATGTATAAGCACCCACCGATTATGATGATGCCCCTTTTTAGAGTGACCAGACAGCAATTGTGAAAAATCGGGACAGGGGATGGGGGTAATAGGAGCCTATATAAGAAAAAGACCCAAAAATCGGGACTGTCCCTATAAAATCAGGACATCTGGTCACCCTACCCCTTTTATCAATCGAAAGAGTAAAGAAACAAACATACCTCTGACTCTTACTGATATACAGTTGACTCTGAAGATGTCTTGGTAATATATTCAAAACAATATAAAAGTAGTAGTTGAACATCTGAGTTTATCAGCTTTATGGTGAGCAATGCATTTACGATTTTGTTTTGTGTATCAGTGCATTATCATCAGTGGAGAAAGTGGTGCTGGAAAGACTGAAAGCGCCCATCTGATTGTCCAGCATTTGACCTTCCTGGGAAAGGTATTTATAGCCAGCCAGGTAGCCCAGTGATCAGTGTTTTTTAAACTATCTTTGCTGAAAAAATCCCTGATGCATTTATTTTTAGCTTGTTGAAAACACTGAAAATTGAGCAGTACAGACTGGGGACTTTGTTATTAATTTGGATCTGATATTTTACACTGAAGAGACCATAAAGAAAATGCTAGTTTTAAGCTCAGCTCCTGCGAAGACTTATGGACGTGCTTAACTCTATGCACATGCGTTGTCCCATTAAAGTCAGTCACATGCACCATTGTTTGCAGAATTGGGACCTTAGGGGCTGATCCAGCTTTGCCATTGACTTAAATGGATAAACGATCAAACCCATAATGATTAGTGCCTCTGGTTATCTACAGTGCTTATGACCTAGGTCCATTATTCAGACTATAAGAATCAGTGCCAGAATGAAATTGGGAAGGGCCTGCTGCTGCAAACACTTATGCACATATTTAACTTTAAGCATATGAATAATTCCATTGAAGTCACGGCACTTTGAAAACTCAAGTGCTTAAAGTTAAACACATGTGTAAATGCTTGCAGGAACAGAGCCTAAATGATATTTATTGTCTTATATTTTATTTAAATAAAATATATGGAGCCTCCTAAGACGCATATTTGGCAAAGAGGGGAAAAAATCCAATATCTTCATACCTGCTAGAGACTTTGTTTTCCCCTTCAATATGTGGGTGTGTTGTTGTATCAGTAACTAGGTCAATTCACATGTGCCAGTAGCTGTAGGACACATGATAATGCACATTATGTTTCAGAGGCTTGGAAGAAGCCTTGAGTAAGCATTCTTTTAGGGCATTCTTTCTGATCTGTGTCTATTCTGTCTAGGCCAATAACCGCGCTTTGCGTGAGAAGATTCTTCAAGTGAACCCTCTGGTTGAAGCGTTTGGGAATGCCTGCACTGCTATCAATGATAACTCAAGTCGTTTTGGAAAATACTTGGAAATGATGTTTACACCAACAGGAGCTGTAATGGGGGCAAAAATTTCTGAATATCTACTTGAAAAATCCAGAGTCATAAAGCAGGCTGTGTAGGTTAATAATATTTTTACCTTTCAAATCTACTCTACCTTTTTTTGGGTTTTTTTTTACTTTTCAAAAAACACTTTTCAATTAAATTTTGTTCTAACCCACTGGCAGCTTGTGCTACAGCACTTGTACTATGGCTGGAAGTACAGTTAGTTTCATTCTTCTGGGCTGGAGACCAATACCACTCTATTGTTTGGTAAAGAATGCTCTGTATAGTATATTGTTTCTCCCAGAGCCTATCTCCTATAAACATATCATTGTACCTTTGTGCTCAACCTCCAACAACTTATAAAGAGAAGGAGAAGAGCCTGATCTCAGACTCATTGCCACTGTCTGGTTGGGTGGGTTTTGTGTGTTCAACAGATAAGATGGAAGAGCTTTTCATTGGGCTTTTGCTGCTTCTGGCCCTGATCCTGCACCATTAAAGTCAATGGGAGCTTTGCCATTGACTTCAATGAGCATAGGATCAATCCCTCTTCCATTAACTTGACAGTGTACACATAGTGAAAACATGTAGATGCAGATATACCTGTAAGCTTTAAAATAATACATTTTTTTTCCAGAGGAGAAAAAAACTTCCATATATTTTACTATATTTATGCTGGTCTTTTTCATCAGAAGAAACTTTCTGAGTATAGACTTCCTGAAAAAAAACCTCCTAGGTAACTATCACTAATTTGTTTTTAATGCGGTTGTAATTGGCTATTGATCGGGGCTTGCTTTCAGTGTGATGCTTTAAAATCTCTCTTAATCTTTCTTTATCCCTTATGGATCTTTCTTAATCCTCCCAAGTACAGATGAGGATGGACAACAAGGAATTACATTATTATTTTCTTTGAGGACTTGCAGCATTTATAATAAGAGGGAAAAAAGCCATCTCCTCATTATCTAGATTTTCATTCCTTCTTTCAGGTCTTCTCTATCCCCAGAAATGAATGGCTGTGAATGTAGAGCTTTCTGGTAATACTGCAGGAGAAACTCAAAATATATTGGTTTAATTTTATGTTACTCTTTGAATATTAGGGCAAATTCTACTTGAATGCAGTAGTAGTAGTAGAAAGTGCATTTCAATTAAAGTAAATGGAATTGCAGTGTCTTACTTCAGGGCTGAATCTTGTTCGTTAAATTTGAGTTACTAATTTCATTTGCTTTCTGTCTCTTCATTGAAAAACTATAATGTTGGGATAACATTTTAATTTGTGCTGAAGGAATAAAAACTAATAGAAAGAAAATAATCCAAAAACTTTTCGATTAGCACGACAATATTTATTTGGTTAAAAAACATTGAAATTAGTGGTCTGCTCCATTACTGATGCAATCCTATTGAAATCAGTGGGGTTTGTAGCTGTACATCTGTTAACACAGCATTTTAATTATGCCATTTTATTTAGGTATATTGATAATGAAACTGGAAGAGTAATGCAAGATATTATTACTAAAGACTCATATGGAAGACAATTTGAAGCAATTCAACATTGCTTTAGGATCATAGGATTCACTGATGAGGTAAGAGATTAATCATGAACTAGCTACCAGAATGACCCAATGGGCTTTACACACACTCTTCCGATCTTATTTTTAAACAGACCGCATTTGGGGGCTACAACTAACTAACTGTGTCTTGTTAAGGTAGTTCTTGTCTCATTTTGCAGGAAGTGCATTCAGTTTACAAAATTCTGGCTGGAATCTTGAATACAGGAAACATTGAGTTTGCTGCCATTTCCTCACAACACCAAACTGATAAAAGTGAAGTTCCCAATGCAGAGGCCTTAGATAATGGTAAACATGTTTTTAATATTATCAGTTCTATAAATGCAGCTTGATTGCATTTGTAAGAATCTCTAACTGATGGGTAGTAGGTAGGTAGTGCTGGCAATTTTTGTTCTCCAGTCACAGCCATCTTTCCCATCTGTTATCTTCCAGCTGCTGCACTGCTCAGTATTGGTTCAGAAGAGCTCCAGGAAGCTCTAACCTCTCACTGTGTTGTAACACGAGGAGAGACTATTATCCGAACAAACACTGTGGACAAAGCCGCTGATGTGCGAGATGCCATGTCTAAAGCACTTTATGGTCGACTCTTCAGCTGGATTGTAAATCGTATTAATACACTGCTGCAGCCAGATAAAAATATATGGCAAGTTACATATTGCTGACGTGCGTGTGATGGGATCATCCCCTTTTGTATTTTTGATTTTGCTGGAGGAATACTGTGTTTATTTGGAAAAGACCTCAAAATGGCCTTCATGCTGTGATCCTGAATTCTGTTTCCAGGCCATTAACCCCATCCTTTTCAAAGAGCTGACTGGGATTTGGCTACTGAAATCAATGAGAATTGTGTGGTTAAAATCCCAGGCAAGTCTCTGAAAAGAGTCTGTGTATCTGGTAAGCATGAAAATCATACCAGACGCCCATAGATAACCAATTAGAGTAGGCTGGGTATATTAAACACAAGTATTGTTCTATGTGATCCTTCCAGTTCTCAAGTAGTGTTAAATTAGTGATAAAATATAGATACAAATGATTACAGAACAGCTACTTAATGAATATATTTTTGACATTCCAATGCAAGCTGTTAAAACCACCTGTCAAAACATTTAATTATGAAAACTTTGATGCCAATTTGCATTATGGAAATGTTTACACTGTGCCATCTTATTTCTTTCCTGGAACAAAGACAGATCCTCAGACCCCGTTCTAGCTGCTTTGCACTTCTCAAGGAGCAACTGGGTATTCCCAAGCATAAGTGAATCCCTCAGGTGGTGTAAAGCTGCCATAGCTGCTTTGATTTTGTTGGCTCCCCCCACATTCTCCATGGAGAGGATATGTTGGAAGTGAGGGAAGGCATGGAGAGGATATATTGGGGGCAGGGTTGCAGCAACATATGTCCTCATGGGACAGCTGGTGGTGGTGTAAGTTAGAGCAGCCCTTAGGCAGCTTTGAGTTATGCTGGGGGCTGTTTCATTCCCTGATAGTGCCAGAATTGGGGAACTGGAAAGGTGTCTTACATTTCTCTTTCTTTTGTCTCCTCATAACTGAGCTCAACACAGTAAAGGATGCAGACCACAGTCTGAGACTGCCTGTCTGTCTAGCTTAGGCAGGGTCAAAGTAATGGGAAATGGAGGGAGCACAGCTTCCCTTCTTCTGTCAACAGCAGAGGGGAGCTCCTCCTCTTCCATGGCCAGTGCATGAGAACTCCTCTTTCTTTCTCAATCTACTTCAGCATGGCTATCTAGGTTGCCTACCTAGGAGTCTACACAGCCCTCTTCTACCTGAGGAGGCTGTCAAATAGTTTTCTGTTGAGATTTACTTGCTGGAACCATTCCCTGAATACCTCTAAAGAGGCGCTGCTTAGAATCAGCACTTCCCAATGATTTCTCTCTTCCTCCTCCCAAAACCTTAGCAGAACTTGTGTAATGCAAGAATCTCAGAGTTGAAAAGGGATAGGGTGACCAGATGTCCTGATTTTATCGTGTCTATCCTGATAGTCAGGTCTTTGTCTAATATAGTTGCCTATTACCCTCCATGCCCTATTCTGATTTTTTATACTTGCTATCTGGTCACCCTAAAAAGAAGTGTGGTAATGACTGTAAACAAATGCACAAGCTGTGTTTGATTTATACAGGCTGTGTCTTTTCCTTTTGTGGTGGATTGAATTAATGATAGTATCTGATCTTGAGTATCAGAGGAGTAGCCGTGTTAGTCTGGATCTGTAAAAAGCTGACGAAGTGGACATTCACCCACGAAAGCTTATGCTCCAATACATCTGTTAGCCTTAAAGGTGCCACAGGACTCTCTGTTGCTTTATCTGATCTTGATTATCCTGTTTCTTTTTATTTTTCCTGGGTTTTGCTCCATGTTGGATTTTTTGTGTGTTTTCTACATAGCAATGCTGAAAGCCGGATGAATGTTGGGATACTGGATATCTTTGGATTTGAGAACTTCACAAGAAATTCCTTTGAACAGCTATGCATAAACATTGCTAATGAACAAATCCAGTTTTATTTCAATCAGCACATCTTTGCACTTGAACAGGTAGATTTAAGGCTGCTGTGATTGTAAGCTATCTCTCTCTTTATAGATATATAAAATTTATTTCTAATACAAGACTGTGGCTGAACAATATACCATATTGTGAGGGATACAGGTACTAATTTAGGGACAGAGCTACGTAGCACTTAGAAACTTTACTAAATGACTTTTTGCCATTGGGAAGAGTGTTGTGACCCTTCTGGCATTTTTGAAAGAAAAACTAGTTTTAGGTAATTTTTATGGATTGTATTACAAATTAATAAAAAGACAAACCTAAAATTCAAGAAACTTCTTACTAAAAATAACTATTATGACTTTTATTAAACAAAGGATTAAAGAGAACAGTTATCAAACCAAAATTATAATTGAGTTAATAAATCAACATATTGACAATAATATGGAATGAAATCAGCAATTGATCAAATCACTGGATGAACACAATCAGGATTTAAATCATGAAGTTAGCATAGTGCATGATCAAGTCTTATACATATTTAAGCCTGGAAAGCTAAGGGGATGTAATTTACTTCTCAGATCCCTGAAGCAGCTAGATTCCTTCAAGGTTTCCATTGACTGAGTGGTTGACTTTTTCCTGATTAATTTAGCTCTACTGTAATACAGAATGATTAACAACCTATAATTTCCCTTGTTAGTGCAGAACAAAAGGGTAACACAAAGTGATTTAAGATATGATTTACTTAGAAATTGGATACACATGTGCTATGTCTTTAACATTCTCTCTTTCTCTCTCCTCCCCCCTCCCCCTTTCTCTTTCATATCTAAAAAGTGTTAACAGAAAAAATAATGAATACAGGAAGTAGGCGCCTCTACCAATCCACAAAATAGGAAAAATAATAAAAGTTTTTTAAAAGAAAAATGTTTTAACGGTGCTTCTGCTTGCTGGGTTTCAGATTTTCAAAGTAAAAATTGTAATTCAGGGGACCAGGTGACATCATCTCTAGTTGGTATTTTACACTGGCCAGCAGGCTGCCTCTGCGCACTTGGCTAGTCAGCTGGCGTAGCCTAAAGTGGTCTTGGTCTGGCTCTTCTTTTTAGGGGAAAGGGTGTTGGGGGATGGCAGCAGCCCTTCTTGGTGTTGTGGTGGCCTGGTAGAAACACCTATGGTCCCTTAGATCTTTAAGGTTGCGATTCTAGTTCACTCTACCCCATGCCACATCCTGGGAAATCTTCCAAGCAAATCCAGGGATCATAGACCTCCCACTCTGATACTGTGGTCCAATCCAGGTTGAGGGTAGGCGAGTTTGATCTTTGATCATTCTGGAAAGTCCCGTCTCTTACTAGCAGTTCTGTAACAACCTAAGTCACCAAACCAAAGAAAGAAATGTGGTCTAGAGTGATTGAAGACTTAATTAAGTTATTGTTATTTCTTTCTTCACTCCTACTTCCATCCATTCATATTTCCATTCCCTTAGCATATCTTAAAATATTCTGGGCTTTTTATTGGCATAGAATTAGGCCACTAACAATTCTATGGCTTGATCATATGGTCATCTCTAAGAAAAAGCGCTGTCGCTTTCTGTTAATACAAATCTTACTTAAGCTAAAGAAAAATTAAGAGTTTACAGAACAAGAAAATGGAAGTTTAGAGACTAGACTTCAATCAGATAGACCCATTTCCCACACGACATTGTGACCTTGCTGCCACACAATTGTTGTGAGCTTTGTAGGCAATTAAATGTTATAAGGTCCTATAAACAAGAAAGAAGCTTTGTGCCAGAAATGTCCTGATGGTAATGTTCTCATGGTCAATTCAGTATTAACTGTATTTATGACTTTGTAGATGGAATATCAGAATGAGGGCATTGATGCTACTACAGTGGAGTATGAGGACAATCGTCCACTTCTAGATATGTTCCTCCAGAAACCAATGGGAGTACTTTCTCTACTTGACGAAGAAAGTCGATTTCCCCAGGCGACAGACCTGACTTTAGTTGGTATGAATAATAATTTAAAAACCTCTAAAGAATGACTGATACACATTGAGTGAGAGACATGACATCTTATAGCATTTTTGCTAGTCTACATAACCACTGAGTCCGTGGCATTAGCAATGGATTGAGAAGGCTTCTGAAAATTCTGCTATGATATCACCAATATTCAGACATGAATAAATGGATTATTATTTACTTAAGTATTTATTTTCTCTCTTTTTGCTCAAGTGCTCACTTCAACTATTTTGCTAGTTTCTTGTTGTTTTTATACAGTTAATGTTATTTTATGGTTTAAATATTAATACCTATCTAAATAGGGCTTTACAATCTACGGGATTTACAAATATTAAATAATCGTCACAATGCTGCTGTATGTTAGGTACTTCAAGGATTCTTATCCTCATTTAAGAGATGGGAAACTGAGACAGAGAAAGGAAGAGAGACATGCCCGAGACCATACATTGAGTTAGTAGTAGTGACAAGGGTAGAATTCAGATCTTCCTGGCTTTTAACATCATTACCCCATTACACACCACTGTTTTATTATAGATTGCCTCATCATAAGTAGAAAGTGTGTGAGTGTGATTTTGCTGTGCCATCTGACTAGATATTTCCTTAACTTGATGATTATTTTATTAACATTTTAATAAATCTTGTTGCCAACTTTAAAATGTGTGCAGCCAATGTTAAAATATGATCCTATTTTTATTTAGTTAGGGTGGAATTCTCCTCTCCGATCAGCAACACAGAGCTCCTGTTTCTGTCAATGGAACACACAGTAGAGCTACTCACTGCGATTTAGAGAGCTGAATTTTGCCTTAAAATAATAGCTGCAGGTTAGATAGCATAGTGCATACACACGTTTTTCAATTCCAGAGAACTGGGTCCACACTTGATTTTAGGTCAAAGGTGCAATGAATGAGAGAGTTTCATTCCAATCCCCATTCATGTGCTGGAGCTGGAAGCTTGCTTGTGGGTCTTATAAATAGGCCAGTATTGAATACTGAGCTTACATTTCCCCATAGGCAGACTCCCTGACTCAGAGCTGTTCAATTCTATTACTGCTGCCTTGAAATCAGGGCGTGCTGGAAGATCTCAAGATGTGTGTTGCAAGTTGAGATCTTTGACTCTATGCAGGTGTGCCAGCCAGCAACTCACTCCAAATAAATCTCCAAGCCTAATTCTGTGTCTTAAACTAAAGAATATTTTAGTGGCAGTGTGAAACATAAATAGAAAAAAATCATGAAATTTAAGATTCACAGATTTTAAGCCAGACGGGACCATTCTGATCATCTAGTCTGATCTCCGGCATAATTTAGGCCAGAGAATTTCTCCATGTGATTCCTGTATCAAGCCCATAACTGCTGATAGAGATAAACAAATGCAATGGGAAGTTTCACTATTCAGGCACTGGTTTCAGTACAAAATATCACAGGATTATCTCGCAGGGCAGAAAAGGCCTTGTTCTCACTCAGCTGTATAAGCTATCTCTCTTTCTGTTAGCTCAGTGTATTGTGGGCATGTACCTCATGGAGTGTGTGTATTTCTCAAGAACCGGGGCTTGGGCTGCGCAGCTGTAAAATTGCACTCTAGACATTCAGGCTCAGGCTGGAGCCCATGCTCTGGGAGCCCATGAGTGGGGTGGGTCCCAGAGTCTAGGCTCCAGCCCAAGCCCCAGTGTCTACACTGCAGTTTTACATCCCCGCAGCCCAAGCCCAAGCAGCCAGCTGCAGGTGTTTAATTGCTGTGTAGACATATCCCAGAAGGCCCCTTTGGAAATAAGCCTGTTTTTCTGTAGAAGTTCAAATGCAGGATAAAAGATGCCTAAAGACCTTAACATGTATTTAAATGAACGTGCAGGTGGATATCTTCTTCTTTGGCTATCCCTTGATGCGAGGATGTTGTCTGCCAAGGGGGTTCATTGGTGGGTTTTTAGGTGGCTGAGGAGCCCAGTTCGTGCCCTGAAGATTTTCCCACAGAAGTGACAGGTGTAATCTTGGAGGGGACATAGTTGTTGGCTGGAGTGTTGTGCCCTTTCTTTCTTGTGGATATAACAAACTATGGGAAGGAACAAGAGCATTCACATAGGGCAGATATGTACATAGCTAGAAGGCTTTGAGTTGGTTATTTATTAAAAATATAAGATATAAACGAATGAATAAATAAATAGGATAAATACGAGAAGTTTCTTCTAGCGTTCTACCTACCAAGCCATTGTCATTTGTTAGTTTCCAATAGGCATCCCATTAGAAGTGAGTCGTGAGGGATTTGAAGGATTAGTTTGGGGAGGCTATTCATTTATAAGTGGCAACTTGGAAGAAAGAACACAGGTGCTCGTAGGAAAAGCTGACAAAGGCTGACATCATTGGTGGACAGTGTGATAACTTATAAGAGTATTTTGTACTAATTCTGATTTTTTGGGTTGTAAGCTGTCCCTAATTATGGTGGAGAGTTGTGATTTAAATTGCTGTGGTTCACCTTTAACAGTTACCTTTTTTTAATGACTAGATAAGTTTGAAGATAATTTAAGATGCAAATACTTTTGGAGGCCCAAACGAGTGGAGCTGTGTTTTGGCATTCAGCACTATGCTGGAAAGGTAAAGGCCATATGGTCTGAATGTAATAAGTGGTATAGTCACTATCTATTCCATCCAGAGGCATTTAAATTGCTTGCAGATTTCTCTCTTTTTAATGGTTTAATTGTTTTTAAAGAAACCTAGAATTTGTGATAAGATTTGCAATTCAAAATTGCCCATGTTATAAATGCTCCTTACAGTTCTGGAGGTGGCATCCCGACATGTGAAATGCCACCCCAGCTGAGACTAGGGTGACCAGTTAGCAACTGTGAAAAATCAGGACGGGGGTAATAGGGGCTTATATAAGACAAAGCCCCACATATCGGGACTGTCTCTATAAAATTGGGACATCTGGTCACCCCAGCTGAGACATTCCGTAGAAGTGGTGGCTCCCCTTGAGCCAGAACAATCTGCCAATTATAACATCTCTATCCATTAACACATATACTCAGTAGTAATTGTTTGTGTGGAAGAGAAAGAGCAGGAAAGGAAAGGAGGTTCAATGAATAAAACAGAGTTTAAAACTCTCTGCAATAGTGCTTTCTTTTTAAACTCCTGTAGAGGGCAGAGGAGTGACTGGAAGAATTCCCCTCCTACATACTGTGGGTATATTCTAGTGCTCTGCAGAACTCAACAGTTTTGGTTTTAGTTGGTTTCATGTCCACTGAGTTTTGTTTGGAATTTGAGGTCTAAATTCCCAATTGTAAACAAAACTCAACCAAAGCAGCCTAGGTTTGCATGATTTCCATGCAGACCTCAGCTCATGCTCAATGCAAGGGTCAAGAACCTCCACAAATCTTCTGGTAAGCCTTGCCCAACTTTGGGGTTTGTTAAGGAAACCCAAGTTCCACAAAGCTCCAGTAAATTCTTTGCCGCCCAAATGTCAAATCCTAGAGGCAGTGTTGACTTTCAGTCATTCTCCACAGTAGGGCCAAATTTAGCTCTAATGTAACTTTAAGACCCTGGCTATGTCTACACCACTGCGGTAAGTCGACCTATGCTACGCAACTCCAGCTATGTGAATAAGGTAGCTGGAGTCAATGTACTTTAGGTCGAGTTACCGCGGGGTCTACACTGCAGGGGGTTGATGGGAGAAAATCTCCCATCGACTTACCTTACTCTTCTCTTCGGGGGTAGAGTGCAGGGATTGACTGGAGAGCGATCTGCAGTCGATTTGGTGGGTCTTTACTAGACCCGCTAAATCGACTGCCGGTGGATCGATCTCAGAGCGTCGATCCTTGCGGTAGTGTAGACCTGCCCCATGTGCTGTGGCTGTGTTTTTCTGGCACTGAGGCCATTTATAGTAAAGCTGGATGCTGGAAATTACTGTAGTTTTAAAAAATAAAATCTAAAGCAGAATAACTCTATTCCAATTTTGATACAAAGATTTGATCATTGATTACTAATAACTGTGAGAAAAACAATTCAGAGCAGTTTTGCCTTTCAAAGCCTTCAGAATTAAAATTTTAAAAATACTGTGCCCTAAGCCAGTGCAAATTAAAGAGAGGATCCCAGATGAATAAATATCCATTTGGTAACAGTGGTAGTACATTTTGTATCCATTTTGCCAGTGTGCTGGATATGAAATTTACTCCTGTTTCTCCAGAAGATTTAATTACGGATCACACTCTGGCTACATGCAGTAAATGCAGAGTGGCTGCTCCGTCTGAAAACCATTGCATATTTCATGTGTAACCTGTCAAGTGATGTGGCGAGTGTGGTGCTACACTGTGTTATGTTGCATTGGGCACGTCATAGTTTGATGTGATACAGCGTAATACAGTGTGACTCAGCCTAAGCCACTTAAACCAATTTGATATACCAATGACATGTTATGAATGCAGATGCTGTCTAAAGCCAGCTCACACTTTGAGAACACTGCAGTAATTCACCAGCTTGTCAGGTTTGAACTAGCTTACTTGGTCAACTTGCCTGTTTAAAGTAAATGACAGGGTTTTGGTAGTCTATTTCAGCTGTTTATTCATTCTGTCTCCGACACCTAGGTATTATATGATGCCTACGGTTTCCTTGAGAAGAACAGAGACACTCTTCCTGCTGATATAGTGGTGGTGCTGAGAACTTCAGAGAACAAACTTCTTCAGCAGCTGTTCTCTAGTCCATTAACCAAAACAGGTATTTCTCTGCATAACTTTGTTAATAGTAAGACTTCCTGACTAGATGTCCCTGCAGCCTTCTACTACTACTACTGCACAGAACCCTGGCATTGTTTTCCATCAGGGTTACAAAAAGTAATCTGGAGTTGTAAAATACTTAACGCTTGCTATTTTCAAGGCAATTTATGGGCATTAATTAATCAATCCTCACAACATTACTGTGAGGTATCCACATTTCAGAGATGGAGGGAGATTAAATGATAGCCAAGGCCCGACTTCATTGTCAGAGTAGGGATGAGACGTCAGGAGTTTCCTGGGTATTAGTTTTGTGCTCAGACCACTAGACAACACTTCTCTGTCTCTAGCTTCTTGCATAATTTGCTTTACATTGTGTAAACCATGTATATCCAATTTTGGCAAAGATAGTTTTTGCAGGTAACATCCTCTCTGTTTAAAGACACCTGCACAATACTTTAAAATATCGTACTATTTATGGAATAAAAAATATACCAAACTGATAGAATTAATTATTTCAGATGATTTGAAACTTGGGGACATTGACTTACACACATGTGCCTATGTCTATTGCTAATTTATAACAATAAGGTGAAGTTCAATGACTTCAAAGATAGCTGCCATAAATCAATAGAATGTGCCTGACACTTCTGCCACATAAACACCAACAATGCAACACACCCACAGCCAAAAAGAGTCTGTGCACGTTACAGTAGAGTGTGCATGTGACATGTTACATAAACACCTACACTACAACACACATACAAAGCTAAGAGACTGTCAGGAGTTGTTACATAAAAGGAAAAGTCTCTTTCAGAACAGGTTAGAAAAGGACATAGACACCTGAAGGCTTTTGGTCTGATATGCCATTTCTTTGCAGGAGTAAGGAGACCTTTGGTAATTCACTTGTGGTTAGAGAGTTACCGGCTAGAATATGGTGATGTATACCCATGCAGTTCATGCAATAATCAGTATCTTGCTGATACAAAATGTCAAAACTAATATGTAGAGTACAGTAACAAGTCATTTCAAATTACTCTAAATGCTTTGGGCTGAATTCCACTCTGTAACCCATGAAACTCCATTAAGTTCAGTGGGTTTGCATAGGTGTAGTTGATAGCAATTTTTGAGTCTATTTGTCTATATTCTGCATAGGATAGATGCCTTTTATACTGGCTCTATTGTTTTTCTGTAGTTTGAGGACTATTTTTGTTAGTGTGGGTTTGGTTTGGGCCTCTACAAACCATTCCTAAGAAGGTACCTTCTCTCTCTCCTTTCAGGAGGTGAGAGGTGGAGCTCAGAATCTGAACTTTCCTGTAAGAAAATAGTTCACCTTTTGTATTATGAGACTTTACTGTTTAACTTGATTGATCTTAACAGGCACTTTGCTGTAATTTCACTAGGTCAAGGATTATTGTGCTCTTTCAAAATGTCAGTTCTGTCCTCCTTTTAGGAGATCCTAGGGGGAAATGTTAGCAACAAGTCGATAAAGTCAAGGCCTGCTCCTCACAGCACAACCTAAGCTGAATTTTTAATAAGTAATATAAGTCAGCCTATTTCTTGTGGTTTTACATTTGGATGTGACTTTGGGATTCTCATCCCTTGCTGACTAGGCTAGGGCTGAACAAGATAGAGACAATGATCTTAGCCTTGTTGGAAGGGAGAGGGTAGAAGTACTTTTTACTACCTAGTGGCTGCTAGTGAAGGGATGATGTAGTTAAGGAGGAGTCTGCTTCTCCTTTTGCTGCTGTGAGCTTAGCAATTGGTGAAATGTGGGTGAGGACTATCTTATGAGACTGGGGTCAGCATGCTCTGTGCCTAGTTGGGGGTGAAAACCCCTTTACCTTTACATGCTTTGATTTTTGGGTCCTGGTTGACTTGATGAAAGAGCCTATGCTATTCATCCTGGTAGGGTCAGGCAAAGCAAAAGAAGCCTTGCACCTAGTCAGATATCTGAGACTGTGCTACCTTGTCAATGTTTTTGTCATTCTGATCCAATGTCTCTGTGCTTTTCCTGTTAGAACCTAATCCGTCATTTAGGAATTTGTCCCAATTAGCAGTCCCAGTTATTATAATAACTGTCAGTTATTAGCAGTGAACTTGATGGTGAGCAAGGCAATCGTACCATACAAGCTTCTCCTGAATTCTGGTCCTTTCACATAAACTTGTCTCTCTGGCTTTTGAAAATATTTTCACCAGCAGCAGCATTGAACTGAGTGCTTTGCCTGAGACACAGTAGGAACTGCACTCTGGCATGCCGATTAGGAGTTGCAGACCACTATTATTTTATATATGCTAAGTATACCGATTTGCTGTCACTATTTTTTGTATCTTAAATTCTTTACTGTTGTCACTCTCTAAATGGATAGGGTGACTTCTGCTTTCCGTTACAAAATTCTTGCCTCTCTCTGAACTAGCAGCAGCAATATTTTCTGCCAGGTCAGTATAGTTTGGAGCCTTGGAATGGTTAAGCATGTACTTCTGCATATGATGCTACAAGGTCATAAAAAAACCCAACACTTTATGCTTTATTTTTTTCAGCCATCTAATATAATTGGCAATACTTCTGGTGTAGGGACCTGTGTTCTGAAATCAGAGTGTTGCCAGGTTTGTCTTTGGCAGCCTGCAGGATAAATGAAAGGTTTGGCAGAGAATTGAGTGTATAAGTATGGCTATTAATACCTCATACCTGCTTTGTGAAGGAAGTTAAAGGCAGTCTCCTCGTAACTTTCTACAAAGAAGCTCTTGTACACAAAATAATAGAGATTATGTAAATGTCCCATAAGATCCTCTGCTTGTGTTTGAATGCATCCCTACCCCCAGACATATACTTCATTAGCAAAGCAAGCCAAAATCTAATACCATCTTTCATTCCAGGATTGCATTTAACATTCCAAGACTTTACAACATTTTCTTCAGTTTGTGTAGATTTTTTACTGGCACAAAAAGTTAATAATTTAAATGGCGGCTACATTAAAAAAATGTGCCAAGGCAACGTTGGCTTTATATGAGCCTTTCTGCCACTGTCTTCAATGCTTTGTTTGAAGATGAGCAACAGCGCTGTCTGACATCTGTTCACAACTAGCTTTGGAATGTTTGGTGTTCATGCTGTTGGCCGAAGAGCCCTCTTCCATCTGTGCAATGGCCACTAGGTGGTGCTATCTCAGAAGTTTGAAAATAACATGGGCATGATGATTATTACAAAATTATTCCTAAATGCCACTAAGAATGAAAATAAGGAAACCGGATGCCTGCTTCCCTCCACTCCCTGACAAACTCTTCTCTGTTTGAATTAAATTTATCAAAATGCCTTGCATATAGTTTTCAAGTGTCAAAAACTGAGCAGCAGCAAGAAAATAAATATTAAAAAGACAAAATTATTTTCCTAATTTAGGATCATGTGAATCTCTGTAATTTATCAAATGTTCTGACCCCCTCTCAGTGAATGCTTCTATTTTGTTGGAGCAGACTGTGTAGTTTAAAGTGCCAGAAATGAACAGCAGGATGTAAAGAACATGTATGTAGTAGTATAGTTTAAAAGAGTTTATAGTATAGTTTAAAAGAGTTCACAGATCCCACTAACTGACATCCATACTCAAAGTGAACATTCTAGGATTGATTATACAGGGTTCATACCTCCTTTTTGTTACTTCAATGGGAGGTAAGGTGCATTCAGAACCTTGCAGAATCTGTTTGCACTTTCTAGTGACCTTTAACTTCAAATGTTCTGCATAGTGAGCCTAAATATTAACCCACTAATTTTCCAAATTGCTTCCATGTTCTACACTATTTCCATCTGCAGAGTTCCTGCTGATGAGAAGTGTGTATGTGAAATGAGTGTAAAATGTGCCCCAATTAAAAGAGAGAAGCATAGTGTACTTGCAAGGAACAGGGTGCCTCTATTTTGCTGAATTTGTAAGTTTCTTTTTTAGCCAAATGCAACTATTTTGGTCTCTTTTGTTTCACAGATTTTGGGAGATTGGTATCATGAGTGACAGTGTCAGAGACAAAACGATTAAACAATCTGGGAAAGAGGTTACCCTGAGAACTATACATTATACTGAGTTTAATTGAAGATGGCCATATAAAAGGCTCATGCAGCAGTTACAGAAGTAACCCTAGTAACTTCACTTATAGATGCTGATACTGATATCGCCTTGATGTTTGAGCAGATTCTGTCATAATCTCTTAAAGACTGGATTTTGCTTTACGATATCTATGGTAAATATCCTGCAAACCTACCTGGTGGTGTTGCCTTCCCCTCAGAGCAGGTTGCCCCTAAGGGCTTGCATATGCCCTCCTGGCTTGAACTCGTGGTATGTGGGTGTGGATCTGTGGTCCACAAGGGGGGGCAAGTTGGTGAGGATTATACCTGGCATTTCCCTATAGTAGCTGATGAGTCTGATACTCATACCATCAGATTAACTCTCTCTACCACTACCTCAAGCCAGGAAGGGGTCAGGGGGCTTAGGGCAGCGGGTTGGGTTGCAGGAGAAGTGCGGGTTGCAGCAGGGGGTCAGGGTGTGGGGTGTGGCAGGGGGCTCAGGGCAGGGGGTAGGGGTGCGGCAGGGGGCTCAGGCCAGTGGGTTGGGGTGTGGGGTGTGGCGGGGGATGGGGGCCAGGGTGCAGGGTGCAGCAGAGGGCTCAGGCCAGGAGGTCAGGTGTTTAGGAGGAATGCGGGGTGCGGCAGGGGGCTCAAGGCAGGGGGTCGGAGTGCAGGGTGCAGTAGGGGACTCAGGGCAGGGGGTCAGGGTGCAAGAGGGGTGTGGGCTACGGCAGGGGGTCGGGGTGTAGGAGGGGTGAGGCAGGGGGTTCAGCTGCAGGAGGGATTCGGGGTGCAGGCTCTGGCCTGGCGCGCACAGGGGTCTGTGTGTTGCTGTTGCTTCAGGCACCACCCCCAGCAGCTCCCATTGGCTGGGAATGGGGAACTGGGGGAGGGATAGCTCAGGGGTTTGAGCATTGGCCTGTTAAACCCAGGGTTGTGAGTTCAATCCTTGAGGTGGCCATTTAGGGATCTAGGGCAAAAAATCTGTCTGGGAATTGGTCCTGCTTTGAGCAGGGGGTTGGACTAGATGACCTCCTGAGGTCCTTTCCAACCCTGATATTCTATGATTGTATGAACCGCAGCAGGGTTCGTAGAATCATAGAGCCTGCCGTTCCCCCGGTGCTTGTTGGGCCGGAGCCATTCTAGGTAAAAGCTGGTGGTGCGAGGAGCTTGTGGGCCGCAGAAAATAACCCTGTGGGCCGTGTGTTTGAGACCCCTGGTCTAAGCCAAAACTGATACATTGTGGTACTCTGTTCCATCTGGGATTTCTGTGGGTATCCAGTGATCAAAGGCTGGATACCACAGGGGGATATTTTGAAGGGACTCAGGGATTGCGGTCAACCTACAAGGCAAAGACAGGCCTGGTGTAGGCCAGAGGAGAGTGCTTCAGTGGCTGACAGACCGGTTGTGTTAGGGAGATGATATCCAGCTAGCACAGGCAAGACTCCCTCGCATAGTAACAAAGTGACTCACAGCCTTCGGTGCCCTGGGAAGCATCACCAGAGGAATCCAAGCCTTTGTGCTATGGAACCCTTGGGTGCTTCAAGTTTCTAAAGCCTCAGTAAGCTGCAGCACTGGTTTCTCCCTTGACCTCTCTAGCACATTTCCTGGGCACTGGCTCTCAGTTTGCTATCCCTTCTCCAAAATGGAGCGCCTCAGCGTACCTGCTGTATGCCTCAGGCCCAGCACTGACCCCTGAGATACCCCAGTTACTTAAACACATTCCTCTCCCAGAACTCCACTCAAAAAGTATGAAGCTTCTGGTTACAGTTTAACTTGCAGAGGCACAGAGTAGTTCTGAAGTAGTCAACACACACCCTTTGCACAATCTAACACCTTTGTGCTCTTTTATACTTAACCATGTAAAGCACAGGAGAGTACACATGATACAAAACAATAAACATCTGAAAGAACAATATCCCTCACTTTCTGTCTCTCACTTCCTTTGTGAGTCCTTGGGGAACCATCTGGGTCTAGGAAGGCAAGAAGGGTGTCTCCTCCTCATGCAGTCTGTTGCATGCTAGGTGGTCTCTCTCCATCATGGAGCCCTTTCCCAGCTTCTGTGACTCAGTATTGCCAACCCTGAATGTTCAAAAATCATGAGTCAGGCTCACCAAAAATCATGAGATTGGCGTTAAAATATTGAGATTATGTAAAAATAATAGATTTGGTGTTCTTTTTATATGCCTTCTGCGTTTGGAGCCTTTAGAGTGCACTGGGGTCACATTTTGAAACTTTCTCCGCAGCCACAAGAACTAGAAGCTTACTTTTGCTTTAAGAATGAAGGCTGAAATCATCACTTATTCACTTGACTCCGGGAGCTGGGGCTTTAAGGAAATAATTATCATGAGACTCATGACAAAATCATGAGGGTTGGCAACACGGAGACTTTGCTATGTCCTGCCCCATGCTTTCTCTTATTTTATTGCCCCCTTGTTCCTGTGTGGCTCGCTATTTAAACCCACCTAGCTTCCTTTGTTCAGTCTTTTGGATAACTTTCCAATGCTCCTGCCTTCCGCTTCCCTTCAGAGGAGTTAAGCTAAAACTGGTTTTCTAAGGATGCATCTCACCCAGGGCTTGTCTACACCATGCAGCCTTGTCGCTAAAAGTCAGCGTGTGTAAACGCTCTTTGTCAGTACTTTGTTGGCACCAGGGCCGGCTCCAGCATTTCTGCCGCCCCAAGCGGAAAAAAAAAAAAGCCACGATCGTGATTGGCGGCGGCAATTGGGGGGGGGAAAAAAAGCCGCGATCAGCGGCGGCAGTTCAGCGGCAGGTCCTTCGCTCCTAGAGGGAGTGAGGGACCTGCCATCCACGAATTGCTGCAGGTGCCGCCCCTCTCCCTTGGCCGCCCCAAGCACTTGCTTGTTAAGCTGGTGCCTGGAGCCGGCCCTGGTTGGCACTTTTGCTGACAAAATACTTCCGGCCCCTGCCGACAAAGCCGCGTTCACACTGCCACTTGCATTGGCAAAACTTTTGTCTTTCGCAAGGAGGCTTTTTTAAGTACCCGTGAAAGACAAAAGTTTTGTCGACAACTTTGCAGTGTAGACGTACCCCCACTGTGAGTAGCAGGGTTTTATTTTTTTAAATAATTTTTTTTCATTAAATATATCAGATGAAATCTTGGCTGCATTGAACTCAATAGGAGGTGGATTTCACCTATTAGAAATATTATGAGTTATCATCTCTGTTTTTGCTGGCATTCATTGGTCATTTTTTTCTGGAGTTTGAGGTAAAGAGTTATTTACAAAAATAAATTATTTGTAAACTGTCTGCCTGATCATCCCTTCCCCACCTCAATATTTACTTTCAGTCTGTTGTCTTTTCTGTTATCTTAATCTGATGAGTTCTCCAGTCATCCCTATAGTACTCCAAGAAAAACAGAGTAGATGAACCCGGTATGTGTCATCTAAAAAAAAAAACTGGATTTATTTATTTTTTTTAATAAAAAGTTCAGGCTTTCTTTACATGCCCTAAAGAATCCAAAACACGAGCACAAACACTGACTTTTCCCCCTTTTTGGAGGTCAGCTTAAAAACTCAACAACTAGTGTCTGCTCCAAATCACATACTGCAACATCCTCAAACCTACCATTATGTTGCACAATGACTTTTTTTTAAATGATTTGCAGTTATCAATTTAACTTGGCAATTTTCCAATTTAAGATACTGTGTCTCAGTATAAATTATTTATATTTTTGACAGCAAATGGTACTTTACTGAACAATCAGAAATAGTGAAAAATAACTAGATTATTTTGGATTTCAGTCCTTTTACTACTGCACACAGAGTGAAATCCTAGATCCACTGAAGTCAATGGGAGTTTTGCCATTGACATCAGTGGAGTAGGATTTTACCTATACTGCTTATTACTGTGTAATCCCATTGAGTACAAGCACTCTGCCTGGTGATAACTGTTTGCAGAATTGGGCCCTTGGCTTGGTGTACATCATGTTTATTCACTGAAATGAAATGTGTTTCCATTTAGGCTTAAAGGGTTTTTTTTTTCTCCTTTTAATTCCACAGATCACAATAGAACAAAAGACTCCAAACATTTTACAATTTATTAATTTATCTCATAATAAAATCTATTTATAATGGGACGTTTGTGTCATATATTTTCCCTATTAAAAGATAACTGCAGGCACTTTAAATCAAATGAATCCGATACAAAGCCATTATAATTATAATCTCTCTGCTTAAAGATGAATCAGAACTTACATTTTCTAAGAATTTGGGTCAAGTTAATAGAAGCTATATATTTTCTTTTTAGAACACAAGAGGCTTTCTTACTTCTGACTGTCTGATCCATATGTTAAAAGCATATAAAAATTAATTGTTTTTGCTTTGCTGCCAGTGTATTGTGTGCAAAGAGAGGCTTTAAACCACAGCTGTGCATAGTAACAATTGTGAACTTTACTGGGTTGCAGATGTGGGACATCAGTAAACTAAATTAAATGTAGCTTAACTGAGCTTTAGAGTTTGGGTGTTTGATTACATTTTATTTAGGTTCCCAGTTGCACAGTATACATACAGTTCCATGCTTCCTCTGTCTGAGGCTTTTCCTCAGATCCCAGGATTTGTGTCACAGGGCAATGGAAATATACAGATGCTCCTAATGAGATTCAATAAAAGTAGGACCCAGAGCATGCCACCCATATAGGCTATCTGGGATAGCCATCAAAATGGAGCTCACTTAGGGACAGAACCTTCTATCAAAATCACAAGTAAGGGCCCAATCATGCTAACACACAATACAAGATACAATTGTCACTATTGTCAATAATTCCATTAAAATCAAGAGTAACGTGAATCTCTGGGATTACTCATGGCAGTAAACATTACAGCTGTTACTCTAGGCCAGATCCTGCTATCCTTGCTCTCATTAAATAGTATCTTACTCCACAATAAGTCAATTTCAGTGTGAGTACTTGCAGAATAAATTACTCCTGGATAAAGATGGCAGAATCTGTCTGTAAGTGTTTGAAGACTTGGATCCTAACAGATAGAACTGAGTTGTTTTAAGAAATAGATATTGACGGTTTAATTGTGTCAATTTGTAAAAGGCCATTCCTAATCAGCAAAACTTGGGAGGAACTTTGTTTTGTTCTCTGCCTTCTTATAGCTGAGGGAAGATGATGCTTTCTCTTTTAATATTTCCAACTACTAGAGCTGGTCAAAACATTTTTGATGAAAATTTTTCCTGTGGAAGAATGCTGTTTTGTCTAAACCAGTATGTTTCCATGAAACATTTTGGTTTCAATAAAGACTTTATTGGGAAGGTTTCTCAGGTGCAGGAGAGAGAGAGTGAGACCTACACTGACCCACCCCAGAATAGCTAGTAGACTGGTCACTAGGGCATTTGCCAGAGATGTGGGAGTGCCACACAGTGAAGTCCCTGCTCCAAATCAGGAAGAACAGGGACTTTTAACTTGGATCTCCCATATCCTGGGTGAGTGCCCTAACCATTGGGCTTTTGGCTGTTCTAGGGTCTCTCTCTCAATCATGGGGGTTTTTTTATTTGTTTTTTTGTTTTCATACCAAGATTCAAAAGGTCTTAGTTTTCTTTCTATTGTGGAATGAAAATAAATGTGGAAATCTCAAAATTTTTCACAACATGGAATGGTGGTTGTGTTATCCAGTCAGCCTTACTTCTAACCTAACTTCTTACCTGTTTATAAAATGTCATTTAACATAGATACACAATAATTAATCTTAATATTTCATTTCATACTGATTTAATTAAAATATAAATTAACTTAGAGATAGCAACAGATGTGTTATACAGAAGATATTATTGGTTTTAATGTTAACTATTAGAATATGGATCTCATTGTGTGTTATGTATCATCATTTTAATAGTAAAATGTTTACCAAACATGTAAACTGATTATTTTAAAAGTGAATTTATTAGAAGCTAACCCTGCCAGGCACTGAGTGCTCTGAGGTCAAATGGAATTGAGGGTGCTCGTCACCTCACAGGAGGCTCTCAGCAGCTCAAAGGATCAAGACCCAAATGAGCAATTAATAATTCTTAAGCTTTCATATGAGTCGGTACAGCAGATAAAGCATGTGGGATGTTCAAGTAATACATGCAACATACTGACAACTTAAGCATCCATAATATTTTGCGGGTGTACTGTACTTTTACAAAGAATGTGCTAACAAATCCAAATGTCTCTAAATCATCCAGCTTGTGTTTACTGTAGCTAATAGCCAACATCTCTTATGGCAAACTACCTCTGAGTCTGCATTAGATTTTGCTCATATATTCATTTCAATGTTTTGTATGATGGTGGTGCTGTTGTGCTCTGATTTTGTACTTTGTTTTAACAAGGTCCACCACCTTCACTGCTCTTTCACCGTACAACAAGCTGCAAAGGTCAGTGGTCTTTTGAACCAGCATGTCTGTTTTCCTGTTAGTTAATACAGTCTTGTTTCTTTTGACTTGACTTGTGAGACCAGCATCAGCAATGGATAGCAATGATTCAGTAAGGTAATTTCAAAAATAGCAAAAGAGCTGGGTATTTGTCCCATTAATTTAGCATAGATTAAAAATAGAATAATTTCCCTAAATATTATATTCTATCAGAAATGAATCTTTTTATGATATTTTTGGAAACATGACATAAAATATACAGATATACAGACATACAAAGGAACAAACACTCAGTTGAATAGCCTAGAGACCCAATTTAGTAAGAATTAACAGCCAACTTCTTTAACTCACAGACTTCCAAAATGGGTCCTCTGTATCTTGTGCAAGGCTCTATAGCTGTCTTTTGTACTAAAGTAAAACCTGAAGAAGGTGACTGCTGTCTCTGAAGAGTGAATTCCTACGTTTGGAAAATCTCTCTTAGTTGGCTGATGTTAGTCTTACCTGTAAAGGAAAATTTGGAATTAAGAAAAGAGAAAATACAATGGCAACTACTTGGTAGTTTTTAATATCCCTTGTCTCATTATTGTTATTTCTCCTGATTTGTGCTTTATGGGACAAATTTTAAAAAGAGCTATGGGTAGGGACCGAGACGGTTGTTTTCACTGTGAAAATCAATGAATAGTAGTAATAATATTGAACCAGCAATCTGGTGCAATTTGATATTGTTTCCATGAGTCCTGATGCAGGATTCCCAACCCCAAGTGTTCAAAAATCATGAATCAGGTCCCCCAATCATGTGAATAGCTTAAAAATTATGAGATTTTAAAATATAATACATTTTGGGTTTATTTACTTTCTTGTGTACGAGCCTTTAGAGTACACATTTAACAGCTTTTTTTGTTTTTGTTTTAAAAAGAAAGTGGAGATCTTCACTTAATCACCTGATGCCAGGAGCTAGGGCTTCAAGACAAACATTGTGAGATTTGTAATAAAATTATGAAAAGTGGCAACATTGCTGTTGACCCTGGAAAGTGATTCTTCAGGAAATATTGTCACAGACGCAGTATGTCTGTGAAAAGCAACAGAGGGTCCTGTGGCACCTTTAAGACTAACAGAAGCATAAGCTTTCGTGGGTGAATGCCCACTTCATCAGACGCAAGTAATGGAAATTTCCAGAGGCAGGTATAAATCAGTATGGAGATAACGAGGTTAGTTCAATCAGAGAGGGTGAGGTGCTCTGCTAGCAGTTGAGGTGTGAACACCAAGGGAGGAGAAACTGCTTCTGTAGTTGGATAGCCATTCACAGGCTTTGTTTAATCCTGACCGGATGGTGTCAAATTTGCAAATGAACTGGAGCTCAGCAGTTTCTCTTTGGAGTCTGGTCCTGAAGTTTTTTTGCTGTAAGATGGCTACCTTTACATCTGCTATTGTGTGGCCAGGGAGGCTGAAGTGTTCTCCTAAAAGTTTTTGTATATTGCCATTCCTGATATCTGACTTGTGTCCATTTATCCTCTTGCATAGTGACTGTCCAGTTTGGTCAATGTACATAGCAGAGGGGTATTGCTGGCACATGATGGCATATATAACATTGGTGGACGTGCAGGTGAATGAGCCGGAGATGTTGTAGCTGATCTGGTTAGGTCCTGTGATGGTGTTGCTGGTGTAGATATGTGGGCAGAGTTGGCATCGAGGTTTGTTGCATGGGTTGGTTCCTGAGTTAGAGTTGTTATGGTGCGGTGCGTGGTTGCTGGTGAGAATATGCTTAAAGTTGGCGGGTTGTCTGTGGGCGAGGACTGGCCTGCCTCCCAAGGTCTGTGAAAGTGAGGGATCATTGTCCAAGATGGGTTGTAGATCACTGATGGTGCGTTGGAGAGGTTTAAGCTGAGGACTGTAGGTGATGGCCAGTGGAGTTCTGTTGGTTCCTTTTTTGGGCCTGTCTTGTAGCAGGAGGGTTCTGGGTACACGTCTGGCTCTGTTGATTTGTTTCTTTATTTCCTTGTGTGGGTATCGTAGTTTTGAGAATGCTTGGTGAAGATCTTGTAGGTGTTGGTCTCTGTCTGAGGGGTTGGAGCAGATGTGGTTGTACCTCAGCGCTTGGCTGTAGACGATGTATCGTGTGGTGTGTCCGGGGTGGAAGCTGGAGGCATGAAGGTAGGCATAGCAGTCGGTGGGTTTTCAGTATAGGGTGGTGTTAACGTGGCCATCGCTTATTTGTACTGTGGTGTCTAGGAAGTGGACCTCCCGTGTAGATTGGTCCAGGCTGAGGTTGATGGTGGGGTGGAAGCTGTTGAAATCATGGTGGAATTCTTCCAGGGTCTCCTTTCCATGGGTCCAGATGATGAAGATGTCATCAACGTAGCGTAGGTAGAGAAGGGGCGTGAGTGGACGAGAGCTGAGGAAGCGTTGTTCCAGGTCAGCCATAAAAATGTTGGCATATTGTGGGGCCATATGGGTGCCCAAGGCGGTGCCACTGGTCTGGAGGTATATATTGTCACCAAATTTGAAATAATAGTGCGTGAGGATAAAGTCACAGAGCTCAGCAACAAGTTGTGCTGTGTCATCATCAGGGATACTGTTCCTGACAGCTTGTATTCCATCTCTGTGTGGGATGTTTGTGTAGAGAGCCTCTACATCCATGGTGGCTAGGATGGTGTTTTCTGGGAGGTCACCAATGCATTGTAGTTTTCTCAGGAAATCAGTGGTGTCATGGAGATAGCTGGGAGTGCTGATGGCGTAGGGTCTGAGTAGGGAGTCCACATATCCAGACAGTCCTTCAGTGAGAGTGCCAATGCCCGAGATGATGGGGTATCCAGGATTTCCAGGTTTGTGGATCTTGGGTAGTAGATAGAATAACCCTGGTCGGTTTATGGCTGACCTGGAACAACGCTTCCTCAGCTATCTACACCAGCAACACCATCACAGGACCTAACCAGATCAGCTACAACATCACCAGCTCATTCACCTGCACATTCACCAATGTTATATATGCCATCATGTGCCAACAATGCCCCTCTACTATGTACATTGGCCAAACTGGACAGTCACTACGTAAAAGGATAAATGGACACAAGTCAGATATCAGGAATGGCAATATACAAAAACCTGTAGGAGAACACTTCAACCTCCCGGGCCACACAATAGCAGATGTAAAGGTAGCCATCTTACAGCAAAAAAAACTTCAGGACCAGACTCCAAAGAGAAACTGCTGAGCTCCAGTTCATTTGCAAATTTGACACCATCAGGTCAGGATTCAACAAAGCCTGTGAATGGCTATCCAACTACAGAAGCAGTTTCTCCTTCCTTGGTGTTCACACCTCAACTGCTAGCAGAGCACCTCACCCTCTCTGATTGAACTAACCTTGTTATCTCCATACTGATTTATACCTGCCTCTGGAAATTTCCATTACTTGCGACTGATGAAGTGGGCATTCACCCACGAAAGCTTATGCTCCAATACTTCTGTTAGTCTTAAAGGTGCCACAGGACCCTCTGTTGCTTTTTACAGATTCAGACTAACACGGCTACCCCTCTGTTAGTATGTCTGTGGTAATTAAAAATATCTATGAAAAGGAACCAATGCTAATATAATAAAAGGTGCTCACATACCACACAGTGATAAGTGCTTGCACAAGAGAGAGAGAGAGAGGCAGGCACTAAAAGTCCGGTCGGCTCCATGCAGCTCCTGGAAATGACTGGCATGTCCTTGCGGCTCCTAGGAGCAGGGCCAATCAGGGAAGCTCTGTGCGCTGCACCCGCCGCCAGTTCTGGCTCCGCATTTCCCATTGGCTGGGAACAGTGGCCAATAGGAACTGCAGGGGCAATGCCCAGGTGCGTAGACAGCACACACCATGCAGAGCCCCTGACCCCTCCGACTAGGGACCGGACATGGCAGCCGCTTCTGGGAGCAGCACAGAGCCAGGGAGTCTGTCTTAGCCCAGCTGCACCCGCAACTGAGAGCTGCCTCAGGTAAGCGCCACCCAGCCAGAACCCGCACCCCAAGCCCCATGCGCCAGGTCGGAACTCCCTTCTGCACCCCAACTCCTTCCCAGATCCTGAACCCCCACCCTAATCCCAACCCCCTGCCTCAGCTCGGAACTCCCTCCCACACACAACCCACACCCCAGTGCCCTAGACTTGAGCCCCCTCCTGCACCCAAACTCCCTCCCAGAGTCCATACCCCAGACCTCCGCCTGCACCCCAAACTCCTGCCTGAGCCCACTCCCACACTCCAAACCCCTTGGCCCCAGCCCCAAGCCCCTCATCCCCAGCCCCACCCCAGAACCTGCACTCCCAGCCAGAGCCCTCACCCCCTCCTGCACCCCAACCCTCTGCCCCAGCCCGGAGCCACCTCCCACATGCTGAACCCCTCATTTCTGGCCCCACCCTGGAGCCTAGGGGAAGCCCCGAACTTCCCCTCCCCGCCCCACGGGGCTGTGTGTGGTCTGCGACTGATTTTTTTTCTGTTGATCAGTGGCCCCTGATAGAAAAAAGGTTCCCCACCCCGCCTTAGCCTCTCTATGGCCCTGATTCAGGAAGGAATGTAAACAACAAGCTTAGTATTAGGAACATGAAGTCAACTGGACTTCTCCTGTGCCTAAAGTTAGATGTCAACTGAAGTACCTAGTTTGTTTCCAAAACAAGAAAATGAGAATATTACTACTAATTATGTAAAGGGATACTATAAAGACTAGTTAGATATGTCAAACACTTTGAAGATGAAACCTCTTTTTATAACTACCCTGAGTTAATACGGTTTATCCACAATATTGCTGTACACAACTGACAGTTCTTCATACAGCTGGTTGAAAAAAATTTGACCAAACAGTTTTCTGTCAGAAAATATCATTACATCAAAATGTTTTGTAGGAACATGTTGATTTCAGCTTAATTTTAACCATTTTGACTTTTTGATTCTGTCTTAATAAAGTAAAATGCTCTTGATCATTACCTGTTAGGTTCACTCCCTCTGGGGCACCTGGCATTGGCCACTGTCGGTAGACAGGATACTGGACTAGATGGACCTTTGTCTGACCCAGTATGGCCGTTCTTATGTTCTTATATAAAATGTTTTGACATTTTCATTCCCTTTTATTTCATGTAAACTTTTATATTATAATATTTTAATATTATTGTATATATTGTATTAAATATTTTATTTAATAATTTGTATGATCATCTTTCAACACTTATAGAGCCAAAGCAAAACAAATCATGGTTCCACACTGAATTTTTTGGAATTTCCATTCTGCAGTAAATATCTATATTTTGAGGGGTCATTCGAAATGGTGGAATATGGAAATTACATTTTTCTGACCAGCTCTAGTTGTTAACATTAAGACTTTATTGCCAACAACAGGCTATTTCATTTACTAACTAATTTACTCTCCCCTTCATGGTACATTCTATTTATACCAGTTGAAGATTTAACTTTGGGTTCCTAATTACCTTTTGTTTGAATGGGAGGAGACACTTTTTTCCGTCTCTCTGTGATATTACTTCTTAAATTCAATCGTTTAGTGTATTCCTTAGAGATACAATACAACTGGGCAGCATTCAAGTGGGAAGGTAAAGCTTTAGAAGAGGGATGTCCTGATTAAGAAAACAAACAAGCAACCCTCCCCCCCCCCCCAACCCCGACACACCACAAAATTACATGCCAGGGGGTGGCAGATTGTGTTTGCACCGCTGCTCTTCCTCATGAGTTGCAAGAACTCTGTAGTGGTCAGGCTGCTACAGAAGCCCAATCAGCAGAGGATGTCTGAGAGAGGAGCTGAATCAATGCATTCCTGAGATGCCCTGCCAACACCCCCTCTCCAGTCGCTACTGTCCAGTGTTCGGACCCTGCTAGTTGGTTATGAAGTCTCAAAGGGAATAGGAAGTGTGGGTCTCCTGCAGTAACTTCCCAATGCCCCATAAAATGCCAGGAGAACGTGGCACAACCTACAGCTGAATTCAAACCCCATAATGAACAATCCTACAGTACATCTTATAACAGTGGGAACAGCTAAACATAGAGATGACTACATCAGCAAACATAGTACTATGATCCTTAAAATTATCATAGTACTGTACAGAATGAATAAAGGCTTGGTGCTGCAGTCACCCCGTACAAAGAATTCTCACACTGATTTCAAAGGGGGGGGTCTGCATATGGAGCAGCTACAGCATGAGGCACTAAATAATGAGATATTTAAAATAAAACACATAAAGTGTATAGAAAAGGAGTGTGCAAAAACAGAGGGCTGGAAATCACAACTTCTGAATTCTTCTCCTACTTCCACCATTTACTCAATGTTACTTGGGCTAAGTTGGTTAACTTTTTCTGTGCCTCAGTTTACACCAGGTGTTTGGTATTATTGACGTAAGTCACAATACACCAGACAATCCTGTAAGTGCAGCAGTAAGCCAAGCAGGTTTAAAAGCTCATGTTTCCCCTCCTCATTCAGCAGTTTACCACCCTTATAATCCCTGCCTTCATCCCCCACATCTATTTTGAAATACCTGTGGTAGAACTGACTTGAGAGTTCAACCATGACCCTCACGTGGTGAACAACCCCTCTTTTAAAGGGACAGACATTGTTTTTCAACATATCCTCTGGTTGCTTCCCTCCAAGCAACTATCATCACCTCTGTCTTGTCTGGTTTAAGCATCAGCCAACTAGCTCTTGGTCAGACTCCGCAGGTACTCAACTAATATAACTGGTATAATTAATTAATGTGCTTCAGGATAACCATCGTAATACTGCTATTTGACCAATGAGTTGATCACTGTGTCCTGGTCAATGAAATGATCTGGTCAATTAAATCATCCTAGTGGTCAATTAGAAAATAAAAACCTCGTTACTGAGATAAGTTTGTGTAATTTGAAACAATAGGCTGGTTGGCATCCATTCTGTCACCCTCTACTCTTTGATAACTTTATTCCTTTAAATGACAAATTAATTTATTCCAGTAAAATAATGATTTCAAAACAGAAATGATCTATATGCTTATATTACAAAAGCATTCATATTATTTAACATATTTAATGTAAACCTCTTGCTTCCCATAATCTCCTTTGTTTGCCATCCATTGGTGTGCTATGTCTAATTTAGGGCCAGGTCATTGACGAATTACAATAATAACTTGCTCTTATATAGTGCTTTTTATCAGTAGATCTCAAAATGCTTCCCAATCTTTAATGTATTTTTCCTTGCAACACCTGTGGAAAGCATGGCAGTGCGATGTTCCCCATTTTACAGATGGGGAACTGAAGCAGAGAGAGGCTAAGTGATTTGCCCAAGTCTATGGGAAGTCTGCACAAGGAAGCCTTTTAGGGCCTAATTCTTATTTAGAATAAGGCCTCTTTACACCACGTTGGCAATGGAAAGGGGTTTTGAAGTGAGTATAATTTTCATTTATACCCACTTTTAGACCCCTTTATGCTACCAGAGCAGTGTAAAGAGGCCTTTGTGTAAATGAGAATCAAAGGCTCAAACTGTTAGAGCCTTGTGGCATGGGGCTTGACACTTTTATTTGTCTACAAAGACCATTTACATATTATGTGCTGTGGAGATAGTAATAATTTTGGAGCTATATACACATACATAGATACATACTACTATTACTAAAATATCATGATTCCCATGCTGTTTGTACATTCTTGATTTTGAAAAACTGGTTAGGATCTCTTTTTACTTCTAGGGACTTCAACAGGACTGATCACTCATTTTGGGTAGAAAGTACACTGTATTTTCCAGTATAGTATCTGAGGCTGCAGTATCTGGTGTGTGTATTGACAAACAATTCTATCCCATATATAGTATTTATATAAATATTATATTCGTATGTAAAATGTGTAATATGCGTGAAAATTGGATTCTTAGCTATTTTACTGCAGACAGATTAACTTAAACGGCTTCAGTGACTCAATAGAGTTTTGATAGTCAGTGACCAGATTCAAATGAGCACCCAATAAAAAATGACATGTATTCCGTTATAGTCTAGCTCAGAGAAGCTTAGCCTTTTACAGTAGCAGAAGATGAAAATGCATTATGGAGATAAGCAGTTGACTTCCTTAGGCAAGATAAAATGTACTAAAAGGAAAGGCAGAAAAGAATCTCTGTATGTCAAAGACATGGTCTGACTCTGTACCTCTTCCAGGATGCAAGTGCTTAGCTGTGATTAAAAGCAGTGACAATGAAATATGAATGCATTTTACTATCCCCGACCGTATAATATTACTTGATATTTAAAGTGCCCCATCCATATCTAAGGAAGAAGCATGAATGAAATTAATAAAATAGATGAAAATAAGGGAAGAGCTTGTGCTATGCCCTCTATATTGTAGCTGCACATTTCAGTAATGTTCCTGATACAGTCTGTATGGGTATGATGCCATTGTCATTAAGATGTTTTGTTCTGAGTCAATTTCACTCTAGAAAGTAAATATTATACCAAAATAACAATGTTATCCTTGCCCCCTTTTAAAGGAATAGATGAACCATTTCAATTCAAATCAGAACTGACCCAAATGATTATTATAATGCTTACTAATATTTATTTAGATATTGTAGCATTTGCCATCTGAAAATAGTAAAGGACTTACAAACCTTAATTAAGCACCATGACCTCATTGAGGCAGGTAGGTATTATGCTACCTATAATACAGTTGGAAAAAAATGATGATCATGCAAAATAAACAACTCACCAGGATCCTGCAGTGAGTCAGTTTCAGCGCTAGGATTGGAACCCAGGAGTCCTGTGAGGCCCCTCCCTTTCTAACAACTAGATAACACTCCAGACACTGAACCTGAAAAAAGAAAACCCTGATCTTTATTGCAGTTTGTAAATGTCTAGTGAATTTTTTATAATTGTTTTTCAAAACCTGTACTACTTGGCTTTAGGTGGAACGAGGAGGCAGGGTATTTTGACAGTATTGTCTTTCTTACATGGTTGAAATGAGCCAACACTAAAGAGGGTATTTGAAAGAAAACCTGTACTTGTGAAATTTCCAGCACAGTTTCTGACAAAAGGAGTCTGGATACAGGGCTGCTCCAGGCACCAGCAAAGGAAGCAGGTGCCTGGGGCGGCACTCCATCCGTTATTGGGGCAGCACATCCAGGTCTTCGGCGGCAATTCGGTGGCGGGTCCTTCACTCCCTTTCTTCCTCTTCGGTGGCAGCTCAATCAGGTTTTTCTTTCTTTCTTTTTTTTTTTTTCCTTCGCCACTTGGGGCGGCAAAAAAGCTGGAACCGGCCCTTGTCTGGATAAGCATCCATACACTGAACTGAAATATAATAATACAGTCCTTTGCACGACTCCAGCACCTTCTCTAGAAGGCTCTCAAAGCACTTTGCAAACATTAATGAATGAAGCCTACTTAAACCCTAGTGGCATTATTAGCTCTTTTGTGCAGAAGGGATAACGGAGAACTGAGAGGTTAAGTGACTCCCTCAAGGTCACAGCAAGTCAGTCTCTGGGCTCTGATCCTACAAACACTAAGGCAGGAGGCTCTTATCATGATTCATGTAAGTAGTCCCACTTCAGGTAAGTTAAGTACGTGCTGTTTTCAGGATTGGGGCCATAGTCCCGTAGTTTGCCAGAAGCTGGGAGTCGATGACAGGGGATGGACCACTTGATGATTGCCTGTTCTGTTCATTCCCTCTCAAGGACCTGGCATTGACCACTGTCAGAAGACACAATACTGGGCTAGATGCACTACTGGTCTGATCCAGCATGGCTGTTCTTATGTAACCACTAGGCAGTGCTCCCTCTTTTGCTAATTAAACATCCATGTTGGTAGCTTAGGAAAAATTCTAATTTTTAGTCACTTTAATTTCCAAAATTTATGGGTTTTGATTTAATATAAGCAATATTTTATTTAAACACATCTGCACCTGCGGATACTGTGTTTCCTCTAGATTGTCTGTCATGCTTTATGTGGGAAGCTAGACTTCTAAAAGAAACAGTGCTGTCTTTTAATCTTTAATCGGTTTAACCTTTCCAGGAACACATGGGCTGTTTTAACTGGGTGTGATATTATCTAAAAACTTTTATTCTTCAAATATTGATATTATTCATAAAGTGGAATAACATTTAATTATTTTGGTGTGTAAAGTAATAAATGACATTGTAAATGAAAATCAAATGCAAAGAGCACAGCTTCTAATATTTACTGATCAGGGAATAAACCACACATTAATTCTTGTCTAACACTTTTTGTTATACGGAATGATTTGCAAAGAAGGCTTGTTCTGTTTGTTAGTTTTAATTGTATAGAGGAGTAGGTGAGGGAATTATTTTCCTGAACTTGAGTTTCTGAGATGGTTTCACAAACCATTATTTAAAGTATTATTTTGTATTTGATTTGGAAATCCTAACAAAAACTTTCTTTCAATTTGACTGAAGCTGCTATCCATTATGTAGTAATTACATAGGAGCTCATTTGAAATACAAAATGAAGTCCAAAATAAGAATGGATAAGAATTTATAAAGGTAAAGGGGGGAGGGTGTGTCTTGTTTTTGGCCTAGAATTGCTATTGCTTTTGCCAGTAAAAATAAATAAAATCAGCTGTTTGGAAGAGGCAGCAAATCACTGTGTATGAATCTTATTTTTTTCCTTGGCAGTCTCTTTCAGCCACACTGTATTTAGACAGAATCACACATTCTGTGCATTGTACATGATAAATGCCTGGATTATTTATTGTAAACAAATGTTGTGTTGATGTTAAACATCATGGAAAATCATATACGTGCACCGATGGTCTAAAGAGGCAGTAACAAAATAAGAGTCTATCAGTCACAGAGCTAATAAAGCAGGAAGCAAACAACACAGGATAATGATCTTAGTGAGGATGACCATCGGCTTCACTACATTCATTATAAAGCAATCGTATATCTTCTAGGTATGTAAATACAACTCAGGGAGTGTTCAAAGTTTGTTTTAGACAGAACATATAGACCCATGTTTCAGTTCTCCCAAGGTATGTGGAAAAATTTAACTGGAATGAACCCCGCTGGTCTCTTAATATTCAATTAAATCAGTTAAATTCAATTCCAGGCAAATTTCTAACTGAAATCAGTAGTAATTATGCTGATGTTAAGACTGCAGTGTCAGACTTTATAGTAGTGTTAGGAGGATCAGAATCTCTCTGTTTCTCCTCATAGCAAATAGCAGATAAACCTGTTTCTTAAGTGATAATTCAATAACCTGAAATTCTCTACAAAAACAAATAATTCATTTGACCTTAACATATTCCTCAGTTTTAAAACAAATTTTCATTTATTCATTTTCAGAGATAGATCAAACCACCAATAATAATAGCAAATGACCCAATAATGTTTGTCAGAGTTCTATAAGATGGCCTAATTGATAGAGAGTATTAGAGTGGGACTTGGGAAATCTTGGTTCTGTTCCTGGCTTGGTCACTGGTCTACTGGGTGGCCTTGGGCAAGTCACTTTACCTCCCTGTACCTCAGTTTCCCCAGCTGTAAAATGGCAATAATTATCCTGATTTTCTTTAGAAAGTACTTTGTAAAAGTGAGATGATATTGTTATTTTATTACAAGCTCAAAGAAGATGTCCAGTTATCATAATTGTTCCACAGCCCTGGAAACAGAATTTTTTAAAAAAAAATCTGTTTATAAACAGAACACTGTTGGAATGGTATAAAGTTGTATTTGATTAATATTTAATGGAATTAGTCTGCACACTGGAAAAAATATTCTAACTGCACAACAAATTCATTTTTATACAAAAATAATAACATATCAGATTAAAAAAAATACAAGAGATGACTTGGAACCAAGTTCCCAGAATATAACACTATAGAACTTTAGGATGTTTGAAATCTGGACCTGAATTTGCAGCTCTGATCTATCCCTAACCTGAAATAACCAACAATAAAATCATGATCTGCAAAGGATTTTTTTTTTTTAATTGGCCTCGTTCCATTATTTTTATTCCTTATGATGTGTAAAGAAGGCCTGAAAGGTTATGTCTGCGTTTATTGAAAGTCGTCCCTCCCCCCCCCACCCCCCGCTTGTTTATTGCCTTATCAGGAATGTGAGGTTTAGTCTAAATTTTAATGGAGGATGTCTGGAGCTGGGATGTTGAGTGTGAGCTCTACAATCATAACTGAACCTTTAACAAAAACATCATTTATCCAAAATGTTAATTATCCATTGAAGTTCGATATGCTTTAATAAAAGCAAACAAAAACCAAAGAGTTTTGAACAAATCCAACTTACATTTCCTTCCCCTCTCTATTGCTTAACTTTTACCCTTTTGTACTGATACTAGTTCTCCAGTTCATGGCTTTGCAGCCTAAACAGGATCTGAATGGCTGTTGTAAAACCCAAGCAAAAAAACCAAACCAAATCAAATCAAATCACTTTTTCCACATTTTCAGGCCTTATATAAAAAGGAGCAGAAACCCTTATTCCCCTCCCCCTCCAACACCACCAGTCATTTTTAACCAAAAGTACATTTCAATAAGAGGAAATGTTTTAATGTGAGAATTGCCAGCTATTAGCTCATGTTGAGCTCTTTTGTTACGATTAGGAGAAAAATGTTCACGTTTTGTCCTTAGATTTGTAGCAGATTTTCAAAACAGGCTCACATTTGTTAGCATCTAAAAAGTTACATTGCAAAACAAGTTCTGAAAACATTGACACGTTTTGTGTCCTGTGATGTGATATGGCCTGACAAATAGCCACACATTCTGTTTGGACTGGACAGGACCTTAACACAGTATTGTGTCACAGTCCTCTATGTCAGGACCTTAACACAAAAAGACATTGAGAATGAATAAATGTCCAAAATGTTTGAATTGCTCCTGAGCATGTAATCTCCAAATTTCGAGTGTCAGTCTCCAGATTGTTTTCAGAGGGTTCAGTTTCCTTGTTAGAAGGGAAGTGAGACCATAGGCTGTCAAAGGTTCTTTTCAGTTTAATGTGGGTAATGTACTCTTGCAATTCCCTGGTGGGATAAGTACTATTAAATAAATATTCTTTGCTTTTTGTATATTTTGTGTTACTTCCTTACCAGTTATATGATGTATAGTTTAGCAAAACCCTGAAGAATGTTTGGAGTTACAAGTCTTCTGTAAAGCAAATAGCCAAACACTGGAATGATGCAAACAAGGCACTTACCATCTGAGAGAAGTGTTAACACTTTATTTACATTTAAATTAAAATGGATACTTATTTATGTTTTATGTTTCTGAGAGGTGTGTGGTACATCTGCAGAGGTCTATTGTTTATTCATGTTGTAAATCCTTTGAAATGTGTTAAAATGCTTCCCACTCATTATAAAAATCCTGCCACCCATGGATTAGGACTTTGATGTCACCAATCCTGCTTCAAAGGGTTCTTTCAATGCTATTAATCACAGTTTAGCCTCTGAAGATATAGCCAGAGAAAACATTTGGACATCTTGTGCTAGACTTGCTAAAACTTTAAAATATATGGTGTGTCTTGCATATGTATGCACAGTCCACATCACTTCCTCTCTCTTCTCTGAACCTTTATTTTGTAAAGTTATTTTGTTATTCTGCAAATAAAGCTGAAATGTTTCGGGTGATTCATACTGTACTTTTAAAAAATGTAAACATGTCATTCAATTGACTCCACAGCAAAACAATGTGGTTTTGACCAAGGAGTCCAGTCAGTCTTTAAAAATCCCAAAAGACAATAGCATTCAGGATTAAGCAGGCCTATGTGTCCAAAGCTCAAAAAAAGAGATTGTTTTATCATCTCTTTAATTAGTTTGTGATTTTAGATGCCATCTACGCACATCGGGGTCCATGTGATTTCTTACTAAATAGCTTTATTTCTGCTCTTTCTCTCTCAAAACTTTTGAATGATTCACTGATAAATTGATTACTAGCAATTGAGCTGTTATGCCTTTGTGCTGCTGCTTTCATCAACTCAATACGCTACGGCCAATGACATGCCTCCTTATCACCGACTTTTTTCCTCTGAAATCAACACTGCACCCTGGTACCTCTCTTTTGTTACCCCTACCATTGCTGAATGCTCAGTGATGTGGAGGACCTGTGATTATCTGGGTTCAGCAGAAGAAGTGTGGTTATATCTGGTAGCATTCTTAGTGCTGCTACTTAGACTGCTTTCTCACCTTTCAGATTTTCCCTTCTCTCAGTGAAACAGCAACTGGTCTTTCAATTTGTGTTTCCATCTCTTTTAACAGGTAACTTGGCACAGGCAAGAGCCAGAGTGACAGCAGCATCTAGGTCTTTGCCTCCACAGCTTAGTGCTGGGCGCATCAAGGTTAGTAATATTATGTTGCCTGGAGGTATTTGCAAAAGGGAAGAAATTTAAATCAGCAAATATTATTGTGGAACTATAAACAAGATATTCAGCTGCTGTAAATCCACAATGGGGCAGATTTATATCAGCTGAGAATCTGGCCCTATTTCAGAAAATATGCACCTTGATCTGGATTACTGTATCCAGTTTTGGTCACCAGCCCATTAATGAGTCCAGCAAACACAAACAGATGTGGTTAGAGAAATGGTGGAAGTTATATATGACAACAGATTGAAAAGACTAGGGATGAAATATTGACTCCATTGAAGCCAATATCAAAATATCCATGGACTTCAGTGGGGCCAGGATTTCATCCTGGGAGTGTGTAGCCTGAAAAGGAGATTTAATTGGTTGGAATTTGGTTGGAGTATTCAACATTATGAAGGGCAAAATAGAAAACTGACCCATTCCTCTGCTTTATCCTGCCTTCAAGGCAAAAACATTTGAAAGAGATGGACAGTCAATGTGGAACCACTAGGGTGACCAGACAGCAAGTGTGAAAAATCGGGACGGGGGAGGGGGAATAGGCGCCTATATAAGACAAAGCCCCAATATCGGGACAGTCCCTATAAAATCGGGAAATCTGGTCATCCTAGGAACCACTGAAAGGACATGCTTCTTAATGGAACATATAGTGGAGCTATGGAATTAGTTGCTGCTAGATTTCATCAAGTAAATACTGTAGCAAGATTGTAAAAGGATGCGATAATTTTCTGACCATTAATAACATTTGTTGCACCAAGCTCAGGCAATAAGGGAGAGAACGTTTATGGGTCAGGTTGATAGTATTAAGAATTCAAGAAATTACTCCTGGTCCTTCCCTATATATTCTAGCACTCTGCTGGCCAAGTATATTACTGGTTGGGTTTTGTTTGCTTGTTTTTTTTTTGTCTATGCCTACAGTACATATTATTAATAAATAGTGGTAATAATAGCTATACTAAAATAAGCTTCCAGGCTTGTTTTGTTTTGATTTTTTTTCCTCTGGGCCTTTTATGGCCATTCATATATCATCCTGGAGCTTGTACATTCACTATACCTGCAAATATAGACTCAGATTTCAGAGATTTATTCTCTCACTGGTATAAACTCGTTTAGTGCTGAAGGGAAATACCCTATCGAATTTCCTTGCAAGATAGCACTTATACCCATATTGTCTTTCCAGTTTCATCTTCAACCACCGTTAGTCATCTCTGCATACATTTTACTGATTCAGCGTGGGTGGATCAGAGCAACTCTGTCTTGGCAGCTTTAGTAAAAGCTTTCCGTTAAACTAAATAATATTTAAACTATTTATATCCAAATCCTTGAATTGGATTTAAAAAAAAAAAAAAAGAACCAATGGATGTGCAGAATGGGGGCTGGCCTATGTGATTGAAATAATTTAGAGCCAGGTCTTAGTCCATGCAACTATTAGAGAAATGCATTTACAGCTCCATCTGTAGAAAGAAGAAGAATCTAATGGGTGCTGTTTTTGTTTTTGTTTTTTTCTATTTGGGTGAAGAGGCTGTTTAGTGTCCAACACTAGGGCCTTGTCTACATGGGAAAGTTTTACCAGTTATTATGATATAGTTTAACTGCTATCCCCCCACCAGCAGCAGCCTTGTGGACAGTCTTATTTCAGTGTAAGAGGATTTTTTTCAGTTTAACTTCCCAAGTGACGTAAGCTAAATGGAAAAAGACCATTCTTATACTGTAATAAGGGTGTCTGAACAGTGGGATGACTATGCTGGCTTAAATTCACATCTTAGTTTCTACTAAAAAAATGTTCCCATATAGACAAGGCTTTAAGTAAACTTCACACCTGCCCTTTCCTCAGGCATTGCAGACTTTGGGCCTGATAATCATTTACAGTCAAGAGTGTAAAGTGCCCTTCAGTGGGTGTAAATGTAACTTTAAGGTGCTTTTACATTGCCAGAGCAGTATAAAGAAGGCTTAGGGCTGGTCCACACTAACCCCCCACTTCAAACTAAAATACACAACTCCAGCTACGTTATTCACGTAGCGAAGTCGAACTATCTTAGTTCGAACTTACCGCGGGTCCACATGCGGCAGGCAGGCTCCCCCGTTGACGCCGCATACTCCTCTCGCCGAGCAGGAGTACCGGCGTCGACAGCGAGCACTTCCGGGATCAATCCCAGAAGATCGATTGCTTACCGCCGGACCCGGAGGTAAGTATAGACGTACCCTTAGTGTAAATGAGAATCTGGCCCAATCTGTCTGTCTACCTGCTTATAGTAGCACCTTTGGACTCAGCACACCCAGTTGGGCGTTCAAGATGGATTCGTTAGAAATAAAATGACTGTAGGAAGAGAAGCCTGTTTGTTGTACTGACCTTTATGGTACATCACTATTGTGAGATACATGGCATCCTTAAACCTCTTAGAGGTAACATTAATTATAGTAGCAACTTTTCCCTATCCCCTTTGCCTAAACAGCCAGAGCTCAATAGTGTGGTCCTGTCTCCTATGTGACCTTATTCTGTAGTTCAGATAGGAATGCTCAAAATAGTTGCCTGGCCAAAATAGTTCTGAAACTCTTCCCCATCCCTCCAATGGACATCCATGCTGTTCTGATCAGAACATTGATATTTATATCATCACTTGAACTCCCAAAACGTTTGATGTTATCTGTGCTGATGAAGCATTTCTCCTGTGCTATGTTACAGGGTCTTTCCTTTAGCAACTTAAAAATAAATACCATACTTCATAGAGATCTTTTTCTTTATTGATATAAGATGCATACACAACTTTGGGCAAGTGAGAGCATCACAGATTATAAAACCATACTGTCACCTTTAATGGAATCTAGTTGCCTTTGAACCATCTGTATCCTAAATCCAATCTTTTCTTTTGATTTCTTTCCCAATATAAAGTCTGTTGTCTTGATCTAATACTACTTAGGGCTTCATTTCCTTTATATTTTGCATGCAGTCTCCTAAATATCTCCTCAAGGTAAGACACATAGTTACTTTATTGAGAACAATAATTTTTCTACAACTATTTTTAGAGCTAAAAAGAGTGGTCTTAAGCTTTGGAAATGATCGGTGAAGCAAAATCCAGTAAGTGTAGCCCATGTGCTGACAACAGCATTATTTGGTTCAAATATTCATAGTTTATACAAATGCCACCTGTTCAGAGCAGATGGTAAACTGCCACAGAGCAAGTTAGCACTAAAATGTTGTTAATGCTCCATGCAAGCCGTGTGCTGGTTGTTTTGTGTAATTTTGTTGAGCTGTAATAGAGCAACACAATCTGCCTGTGATTGGTAACCCTGGTTATTTTCATTCACAAATTCTGATTTGATTTTCATAAGAACAGCTGTATTGACAGTATAATTGAGACGTGTGAGGAACAATATACTTGCTATCCATATCTACCCTCTAAAATTAACTTTGTGTTCTATGCTGAAATGCCAAGAAGATGGTATTTTGAGCAATGGCGGTTCAGCTGGGTGAGAGACAGAATTGCTGGGCATCTAAACAGTCACAGAGGATAATTACAGTAAAAGCTGTGCTATCCGGCACTTTACCAACCGGAACGCTCTAGAAATCAGCATTTCTGATATCTCCCAATACAAATCTTCAATAGGGTTGCAAAGAGTCCAGATCTGGGCAGCGCTCACCTTGGGTGGCTCCCAGCAAGGGGCGACATATCCCTGCTGCTTCTGGGCGGTCGCCCCTTGCTAAGAGCCATCCGAAGTGAGCACCACCTGGATCTGGCACCCCAAAACCCCTTCCACTCCCCAATCCCCTGCCCCGAGCCGCCTCACGCACCCAAACTCCCTCCCAGAGTCCGTGTCCTGCACCCCCTCCCATGTCCCAGCCCTGAGCCCTCTCCTGCACCCAAACTCCCTCCCTCCATTGGTAAGTATAACTCTTAGTTAACCAGAATTTTTGACTAACCAGCATCTCCCATTTCCCCAACATGTCAGATAACAAAGCTTTTACTGTAATAGCAATCCCAACAGTGGGTAGGCAAATACTTCTGTGATCTGTGCCCTCATTATCTCCGACATACTATTTAATTAACTGACAGTGGTAATTTTTCTGTGCATTACAAAAACAGGGCAGCTGTTTTACAGTTTACTTCCTGACCTTCTTCAACATTTCATTTTATTTACAGGAAATGTTAAAAACAGTCAGATTTTTTTCCTCCCATTTTTTTTCCTCCCAGCGGTTTGGGGAGGGAACTCTTTTTTTTTTTAATCAGTTTTCAAGGTAAATGTATTTTAGTGACTGCTCCATGGACCAAGAGCTGTGTTACCATGCAGAGAATCCTAAATGGAGACCCTGACTCTGTGAGAAGTGTTTAGCAATCTGTGATGATTTAGTAAAAGGCTGGATTAACAGGATTGGAGGGAGTCCTTGTCCTGGCAGGAAGATATAGGTGAAGTACACTTTGTTGCTTAGGGAAGGGGGTTGAGACAAGACCCAGCTATCAGACAGGAGTAATCAATATTGGGGTCAGAGAGATGTCACCCGTATTTTATGGGGTCCATTGAAAATCAGCAATTGCCTAGTCATTTCTATTTATACCCTATAGTTGTACTTATAGGCATGAGTCCTTGTCTGTGGTTAGGGGAAAACGGGTTGTTAAACTGTATTTCACTGAAATTCTAACCTTGGCATTTTAGTGTATAGAAGAGAAGAGTGATACCTATGTGGATTTTTTACGTAGAACCTTTCATACATGAGCTGTCTCAAAGCACATTACAAGGTAACAAATTGGATATTGGTAATACAAAGGCAAACATGGCAGCTGTGTTGTGGTCTGTTATACCTCATAAACAACTTTGAAAATAAGAAAAATTTTAGTGAAAGAAATAATGCTGGCTGGTACACTGAGCTAATACCATATGTTTCACTAAGTGCTAGGAGATCTTTAATATCTGTATAGACAGTCAGCAGATTTGGGAAGAAAGGACCTTTGTTTTTAAAGGATGGCACTTCAGCCCTCATTGCGCTGTCAGGAATGAGTATATGAGTGGAACTGTAACAATAAGGGGTAAAAATAATAAAACAGTAATAAATGCTTCAATACATAGCTTGGAACCAAAGAACCTATTGTACTAATCTTTTTTTTTCTTCCTTCAAGATGTTCAAAATTGTTAGTGTTTGGTTATTTTTTAATTGTTTTTAAACCAACTTTAAGTAATTCTTGGAAACATAAGAGATCCACAAATTCTTAGTAAATTTGCTGAATGGATTCCCAGTATTTTCGCTGCTTTCTATTCACTACTTTAGTAATTTGGTGATTTGGTACTTTGTTTCTATACTGTAATGTAGTGCTCACTTGAGAGGTGCCAATGATATCCTGTGGAGAATAAGTAGCCTGCACATCCTTCAGATGGTCACTGTTTTTATATTCTCTCAGCACAGAGAAGGGCAGAAGACACCAGGTTTTGTTTCTGCAGTGCTGCGTGTGTCAGATTTTAGTTTTGTACAACCCAAACGAGGGGTTGCGTGGATCTGGGTTCCATTTTACCTGAATTATTAATATTTGAGTGGTTCAGATCAGAAGATTTGGGTTTGCAAAACCCAAATCCAAACCATGGTGAATCAGATCCAAGTTCCATTGCATCAGAGCAGACAATGCTCAAAGAGGGATGGGGATAAAAGATTATTATCTGGGCTCTTCTCTGTTGTGAAGGACAATGCTGACAAATGGATTAACAAGACTGAAATTCTGCAGGCCAAGTCCTGAGAGCTGCAGAGCACCCACAATTCCTATTGAAGTCAGTAAGAATTGAGTGTTCAGCACCTCTTAGGGAACTGGCCCTGTGTAAATATAGGTCCCTAATGAACTATTGATAATGTGTATATATACACTAAAGAAGGATCTTGAAAAATATTGTACTTTGCTCTCAGATTTGGGATCCAAGATGCTCTGTAAAACACCACTGATGTCTGAGTTTATATTTCCAGATTGACACAATGGAGATGATGCGACATCCAGAGGAAACAACCAACATGAAGAGGCAAACGGTGGCTTCTTATTTTAGGGTATAAAATGTAAACTTTACAAAATGCATTTTGATTACATGAACAGATGATTAATCTAGTATTTGTGTGGCTAAGTGAGAGCGTATCTCTTGTCCACTATGATGCCTCCCTAGACTTACAGAACTCTGACTCTTTTTCTTGCTCTTTCTTGTCACTTGACCATGGTGCTTCTCAGAACTGGCCAAAAATCTACTGGTACTAGGATCTAGGGCCTAGACAGTGACTTGCAGTCTATGATTTCATAAAAAGCTGCAGTTGAATATTCGCCCTCTAAAACACTATGGGCCAAGAATTAAGGCCCCTTTGAGCACACACAACTGAGTGTGCAGTTGTATTTGTGCGTACAAATATTATAATTGCAAATACCCAATTGTCCTTGCATCTTTGCTTGTGCAAGTGAGCTACTTTTTAAAAATACTGGCCGTATGTCTGTTAATAAATAAGTAAAGTCAATCCATTTTTGCAAGCACCATTACAGAAGACAGAGGTAGTCAATATGTCTGTAATAATTCTGTGATTGAGTTAACATAGGCTGTGCAGGTGAATTTATTACAATCAAATTGGTACAGAAATCGTGGGGTGGTTATTAAATGGGAGTCAGGTCAGAACACTCCTAAGATATGCTGATCCTGGGTTATTTTTTTGGTTTTAAGTGGTCATTGTAGGCGAGCGTAGCCTAGAGCAGCTCCCAAGCTACTGAAACACAGCACATAGTGGAAGAAGTATATAGCACAGCACCAGGATCAGGGCAGTTCTAGTGGAAGCTTTATGCCACCTTGGCATACCAACCTGCCTGTGTTCTGTGGATTCTGGCAGTACCCAAGGATTTTGCTCTTTATAGTGTTCACAAATATTTTGCAAACTGATCCTGATTTCAGTGAAGTCTTTGTTTTTCAAAATGGTTTGCTAGATGATTTGGAGAAACAGTTTCCTATGGGTTGTTTGGAAACTATTCAATTCAACTATTCACTGTTAGAACGAGTGATTGTTTATCTTATGCTACGTCTACACTTCGGGGGGGGGGGGGGGGATTGATTTCAGATACACAAATTCAGCTACAGGAATAGCGTAGCTGAATTCGACGTATCTGATCCGACTTACCCCGCTGTGAGGACAGCGGCAAATCGACCGCCGCGGCTCCCCCGTCGACGGCGCTTACTCCTACCTGGGCTGGTGGAGTACGCGCGTCGATTCGGGGATCAATTATCGCGTCCCGATAAGACACGATAAATCGATCCCCGAGAGATCGATTTTCTACCGCCCATCCGGGCGGGTAGTGAAGACCAGCCCTAAGTAATATGTTATTGTTTCTGCTCCCTGACTGGCTGATTGCAACTTTAAAGCAGGAACATAATTAACTGTCTTCTTGCTCACAGCCAAATGCCAATACTGTTCATTCACAAATACACTTGTTTGCATGTAAATATAGGTATTTGCATACAGGCCAGCCGTTTCTTAACCATTAATTAACATCAGGGGTGAAAATAACTTAAGGGACTTACTGGTATGCAGACCCAGGGTCCTGAAAAAAGGGGGGTGGGACCCTCAACCGGCAGGGGAGGGGCTTCAGGCAGAAGGGGCGGGGCCTTTAAATTGCCGCTGCTACCCTGAGGCTCCGGCAGTGATTTAAAGGGCCCAGGGCGCCAGCTGCGGTAGCAGCAGCCAGGAGCCCTGGGCCCTTTAAATCACCACTAAAGCCCGATGGTATCGGTAGTGGCAGTGGCCGGAAGCCCCAGGGCTCTGGCGATGATTTAAAGGGCCTGGGGCTCTGGCCGCTGCCGCTACCCCAGGTTCCAGCAGTGGGGCTCTGGTGGTGATTTAAAGGGCCAGGGGCTCTGGCTGCTGCTGGGAGCCCCAGGCCCTTTAAATCGCCACCGGAGCCCTGGGGCTCCCAGCTGCTGCCACTACCCTGGGGCTCTGGCAGTGATTTAAAGGGCCAGGGCCCTTTTAAATTGCTGGCCTGGGGAAGCTTCCCCCGCCGGTACGGTCGGCTATGTACCGGCTCTTGCCGGTACACCGTACCGGACTGGACCGGTTTACTTTCACCTCCGAGTAACATCCATTCACAGGAATGTTTTCAAATAGTGACTAATGAGGAGGCAGGAACCTTATTAAGTTGCATATGGTATTTTTGAAAACCAGAAATGTTTTCCAGTATTCTGCCAGCTCTTGATTTTATAGTTTGGATTAAGCTTCATAGTAAAGAAATTATTATAATTGATTTACCTCCAGACTATTAGTTACTTTTACTTCAAGCACAATAATAGGTTCAGACCTTGTCCAGGTATCCTGGGGTATGTAAGTCTGAGCATGTCAAACTCTCTAAAGATTTTCTTTATTGGGGCCTGATTTGGCAAGGTATTTTACATATGTGAGTGTAATTTTAAACACGTGAGTAGCTGATGGGACTATATTTATTGCAGTCCCTGGAACTCTGTTAAAATTACATGATCAAGTGCCTGTGAATGGGGGCCAAGATGGCACATCAATATTGGAATCACTGATATGAAATTGCCCTTTCCATAAGCACTGCTTCTGTAGTTTGAAAGTCCAGAAATTACATGACACTGGGTGGTGAACTCCATTGGTATTATGTATTGATCTGTGGCTCAACTTGCCTGAGGGCAACCTAACATAATGCTTTACAGACAGCTGCCCTGCCCAGGAAGGAAGAACTATCACTAAGAATCCATCAAGACTGCAAACTGGGGCCATTCAACTTTGATCACCTCTCAACTGTTGCCCCACACCTTGAAACAATATTTTTTCTATATGGGGACTTGTGGGTGTGGGGACAATGAAGGCGGGGGCAGGGCAAGCATGGTAGGCAGGGGTTGAAGCTTTCCAAGCTAAGCACATGACATAGAAACAGAGACCCTATTTAAGAGCAGGGTGTTGCTCTGTGTGTGTGGGGGGGGTGGCGGGGGGGGGGAAGGGGGAGGACTGACCATCATCACATATAGGAAAGACTTGCAGGAGGACGAGAGCAGGAGTGAATGCCTAACCTGCACCACTGACAGGCCTCATACTCACAGAAGGGGTGAGATCAGGTCAGGGGAGGATGCACCTCAGGACTTCTGTCTTCAAAGATCTGTAGTTCTCAAATGTTTTAAGGGTAAAGTTTCTGTAGTTAAGAAGTTCCTTTGCTAAGCCTGTGTTCCTTGCTGGCCTGCTATATTGTTCCTGGATTGGTTGAACTAAAAGCCCAAACTGGCCACAGCCTAGATCAGGGGTGGGCAAACTACAGTACAGGGGCCGCATCCAGCCCTTCAGACATTTTAATCTGGCCCTCGAGCTCCTGCTGGGGAGTGGGGTCAGGGACTTGCCCTACTCCAGTGCTTCAGCCCAGGAGCAGTATCGAGGGCTTGTCCCACTCCGCATGGCTCCCAAAAGCAGCAGCATGTCCCTGCTCCGGCACCTACATGGAGACATGGCCAGGCTGCTCCGCATGCTGCCCCTGCCCCAAGCGCCGCCCCCGCAGCTCCCATTGGCAAGGAACCGTGGTAGGCCGATGCTTCCGGGAGCTGCTTGAGGTAAGTGCTGCCCGGATTCTGCACCCCTGACCCCCCCTACACTCCATCCCCTGCCCCAGCCCTGATCCCCCTCCTGCCCTCCAAACCCCTCGGTCCCAGCCCGGAGCACCCTCCTGCATCTCCAATCTCTCATGCCCAGCCCCACCCCAGAGCCCACACCCCCAGCCGGAGCCCTCACCGTCTCCCTCACCCCAAGCCCCAATTTCATGAGCATTCATGGCCCGCCATACAATTTCCATACTCAGATATGGCCCTCGGGCTAAAAGGTTTGCCCATCCCTGGCCTATATGGAACTCTGGGGGGGTTCAGCATACTGGGGGGGTTCAGGAGGTCTGAGGCACTGATTTTGGGGTCTAGACCAGCTGAATGGCAGTACCTAAAGAAGATTGTCAGACAAGAGGTTTGATCCTGGGAATGTGCCGTGTAGACCCAGAACTAGAAACAGTGACTAGACTCTATACAGATCAAGTTGGCTTGGATTAGCATGGGATTCAGTCATTGGATCCACTTGCGACAGATTTGTGACCAGACAATGGGGTACTCAGCCAGATTATAACAGTACCCATGTTATAGAAGTATCCATGAGTAGCAGATATTTTAATTACTTAAATATATTTTTCATTCTAGTAAAATTTGGTATGTTCTTTGTTATATTGCTTGACCAAATATGATGGATGTTAGAATTCATCAAAAGTTTGTAAAAATTGAATTTTTCAACAGAAAATGTCTAAATGGAAATTTGCACCAAAAATCAATTTTCATCAAAATTTTTAGTGTGTTCCTCAAACAACTAAAAAATTTTGGTTTCCAATAATTGTTAAAATAATTTAGTTTTTGTTTGTTGGTGGCATCTGAAAACTCAGGGTAGGGTTGGAACTGGTTTTTGGATGTTTGGCGCTTAGGTAAAAATGAAAAAAGTCAAAGAAAAACTTGAATGAAAATGAAAAAAAATTAATGAAAACATTTTCTTAGAAAAAGAAATAATTTCCCAGCCTTTCTATGTGATATCTTCAGGCATGTACATATAGTTACGGATATTTATTGCTTCTTTAAAATAATTGTACTGGGGTCTCTTGTCAATTGTATGTTTTTTTTGTGTGCTTTCATTGCTAGTATTCTCTGATGGATCTTTTATCCAAAATGGTGGTTGGACAACCTCATTTTGTCCGCTGTATTAAACCAAATGATGACCGAGAGGCATTGAAATTTTCCCAAGAAAGAGTTCTAGTACAACTACGGTACACAGGAATTCTAGAAACTGTCAAGATACGTCAACAGGGTTATTCTCACCGCATCCTCTTTGAAGAGTTTGTGAAAAGGTAAAACAGGTCTCTTTTTGTAACGATTCTCCCTTTAAGACTCCATTCAGTAAACTGTGAGTTCTTGGACACACTGTGTTTTGTTGCAGAAGATTCAGTAAATGCTGGATTGTACACCTAGGGCCTGATTCTGCTCCCAATTGCAACACTGAAAACCGGCATAACCCCGCTGAGGTCAATGAAGTTACACTGGTATAAAATCAGTGTAAGTGAGACCAGAATCAAGCTCTTAATGCTCTATACAAAAAAATGTTCCCATCATGTGTCCCTGTGTAAATGAACACTTGTATTACAAGTACAGAGAAATTAATCACCTTTGACCATTATAAAAAGACATGGTTAAAGATGGAACTAACACAAACCTTTACACAAAATCTCTCAGAGCAGAGTGTTCAGTCTTGTCTACATTAGTACACACTACAAAGCTATTTTTGGCGGCAAAACAAAACCACCTCAAGGAGAGGCATAAAGCTTTTTGCAGCAAAGTTAAAGCAATAAAGTGTCAGTGTAGACACTGCTGTTTTGTCGACAGAACTGGCTTCCACCAGTATCCCACAATGCCTGCCATGATCACTTTGCTCACTGTTTTGATCTCTGCTGCCATGCAGGCATGCGCCCCTCCCCTTACAAAGCTCCAAGTATCGGACAGCTGAGCCTGCTGCTCTCTTTGGGGAACAAAGAGCAAATCATTAGCGTGGAATGCTCCTGTTCTGCCCGGCACTAGGAACACAGCAGCAGGCAGACTGCTTGTGCGGGGAGTGTGTGGGGGTCTGCTGGGCTGCTGTGACATTCCTCAGCATGGAGGGCTCACAGAGCTGCTTAGGATGCTGCTCCAGGCAGCTGAGAGAGTGGGAGAACTCAGAGGGAATTACAGAACCGCAGGCAGGCAGGCAGGCAGAGCAGGCTGCTTTGGGAGAGACTGCTGTGCGGAGCAGAGCTGGGGGCTGACATGGGGGTTGTCCCCTCCCCCTGCCTCCGGATAGGTCGGTCAGCCTGCTATCTTCCCTGTCCCAGACACACCACTCTCCTCTCCCTCCCCCCACACACTTCAGCTGAAAAGGGGGCTGACAATCTACTAGGATGCCTCTGGAAGGATGGGATTGAGAAACCTGCATAATGTGACACCGTACCTGCCCCATGAGGCATTGCAAACCCTTCCCAAAGCACCCTGCGGCCAGTTGCAGAGTGGGATAGCTACCACAGTGCACTGCTCTCTGTGTCGATGCAAGAGCTGTTAGTGTGGATGCACTCTGCTGACACAAACACCTAGTGTGGACATGCAACAACGGTTTTAATTAAAGCGTCATAATTTTTGCCGGCGAAACTTTGTAGTGTAGACAAGGACTCTATCTCAGGCTGTCTGCACAGCACTAATCAAATAGTGGCAAAAAATTAACCACACCCCATCAGACATTTTTCACCATTGGTGATTTCTGCTACATGACAACATTGCAGTGGCTTTGTGGATATTGCTCATTCAGCTAGATCAGGGGTTCTCAAACTGGGGTTCGGGACCCCTCAGGGGGTTGTGAGATTAGTACGTGGGGGGTTGCAAGCTGTCAGCCGCCACTCCAAACCCCGCTTTGCCTCCAGCATTTATAATGGTGTTAAATATATAAAAAAGTGTTTTTAATTTATTGTGGGGCTCGCACTCAGAGGCTAGCTATGTGAAAGGGCTCACCAGTACAAAAGTTTGAGAACCACTGAGGTAGATGAATATAAAAAATGATTTATAAATGTTTTTGTGACTAAAAACATCGTTTGATTTGCTGTGGGTTTTTCTACATATGAACGTTATAGCATTCTGAGTTGAAGTTTGAATTTAAATTGATATAACAATGTAACTCCCACGTAGACACTCTTAATCCTGCAGAAGAGCACCTTTTTGGCTTAGTTTATGTCACTTTGGAAGGGGTTTAAGCTACACTGAAAAAGCCTCATTCAGGAATGAGGGCCTATTCTGGAATACGAGTGTCCATATGGGGGTTATAATTACACCTTTACCCTGATATAACGCGACCCGATATAACACGAATTCGGATATAACACGGTAAAGCAGCGCTCCAGCGGGGCAGGGCTGCGCACTTCGGCGGATCAAAGCAAGTTTGATATAATGCGTTTTCACCTATAACGGTAAGATTTTTTGGCTTCCGAGGACAGTGTTATATCGGGATAGAGGTGCATATTGGTTTCACTATATTGGTGTCGTTATAGTTATAGCTAGGAAAACCCTGCGACTTGTGAGCATTCTGACAGCCTCTGGATATTTGCGAAAATGTTTGTGTCTCCTAGAAGCATCATGAATTTTAACACAAGTGTTTATTGACCTGAACATTTGTACTGGAAGTACCATAATTAATTATCTGTAAATCAAACCTGGATGTCTTTCTAAAAGATGCTCAGACAGAAGTTCTGGGCTTAATGCAGGAATCATTGGGTGAAATTCCATGGTCTGTGTTATGCAGGAGTCAGACTAAATGGTCTTAATGGTCCCTTCTAGCTTTAAAAATCTCTGAATCTGTGAATTATTTGCTATTCATTATTCTCCTGTTTAAAATATTTGTCATCTAGTCAGGGATCAGAACCAGTACCAGGTGACAATGTTAGCAGTGAATAGCTAAAGCAAACACTTCACAAATAACTCATAGTCTGAAAATTGCTCATCCAGACAATACCAAGAATATGCATGAATAATGAATCCAATCAAAGAAAACCAGGATCCGTTCATGAACAATCACTAACTAAATTTTTAATGACTTGTTATGCTAAGGGTACGTCTACACTGGCACTTCGTTGGCCGAAAAGCGCTGATGTGAACAGCACTTTGTCAGCAGGAGCGCTCTCCTACTAACAAAGCCGATGCTGCTTGGGGGGGGTGGGAGCTTTTTGTCGGTAGGAGAGCTCTCTCTGCAGACAAACAGCATCTACACTGTGCGGCTTTTCGTGGCACAGTTGTAGCGGAACAGCCAGGTTGCTAAAAGCTGTGTAGTGTAGCCATACCCTTAATGAATATACAATAGGAAAATAGATTGTGAAGGAAGAGAGCAAGAAAATAAAACAAGAAACAGATTTTTCATGTAGGAAGAGTTCTCTGTTTACTAAAAGCACTCTACTTTTCAAGTCTAATTCTTCACTCATTATACCAGTTTTACATTGGTGTAATTCCATTGATTTCACGGGTTATACCAGGCCCTTCATCTTTGTAGTGTTTTATGAACATTAACTAATCCTCAAAGCACTTCTGAAGAGAGGTGAGGGAGAATTAATGGGCTTGATTCTTCTCTCATTTACACCTGAGTACATCAGGATCAGGGCCGGCTCCAGCATTTCTGCCACCCCAAGCAAAAAAAAAAAAAAAAAGTTGCGATCGGCGACGGCAATTGGAAAAAAAAAAAAAGCCACGATCGGCAGCGGCAGTTCAGTGGCAGGTCCTTCGCTCCTAGAGGAAGCAAAGGATCTGCCACTCCCGAATTGCCGCAGGTGCCGCCCGTCTCCCTTGTCCGTCCCAAACACCTGCTTGTTAAGCTGGTGCCTGGAGCCGGCCCTGATCAGGATTATCTCCCTTGAAATGTAGCTGTAAATTGAATGGAGAACAGGGCCAGTATTATCATCAGGCTTCTCCTCTATAAATTTACAGAATTAGAACACAACCTTGAAAAGCCATGGTAAGTCTAACACAGTGCCAATTGCAGATTTGCCATCAATGCAGACAGGTGCAAGTTGTGTTTAACATCTTGCCAAAGGGTCCTTAGGTTTGTGGTCTAACTTGATGTAATTTTCTAGTGAAGAGAATCTAAGTAGGGAAAATGAGGGCCAAGAGATAGTTGATTTGCCCAACACCATAGGGCACTCAGTATTCGAGCTCAGAATATAGGCCAGGAGTTTCTTGCTCCAGCCCTGTCTTCAGACCACACCTTCCCACTTCTCTTAAAACAATTTCCATATCCCCTACGTAATTTTTTTTAAGCTTTGCTAATTATTTTTATAGGTAGAAGAGAAAGCAGGCTCCCTTAACTAGCAGCTCTGATTAGTCAAGTGTTTTTAGGCATTGAAGTAGTTGAAGACATAAAAATATTTGAGAAAACAGGTCAAATGCTAAAGAGATTGGCACTTCTTTGTTCATAATCAAAAAGCTATTAAGAACAAGAGTTTCAAAATGTCAGTAAATCTGAGGATATCAAAGATTTTCTAAGCCAGCAAGTTAATTGGTATTTTGATCCTTTTGAGCAACTTAACAACAAAATAGATGAGCCAGCAGTTTCCCCCCCTTGATGTTATTAAACAAATAGGTGTGCTTCTTATCTTCCTGTTCAATAGTGGTGTTTTGTAAACTCTTAGCAGGAAATCTGAGGACAAAACAATCAAAGTCAGGGAGCAGAGCCATTCAGGGTTTATCAGGTGGAGGTAAATAAAAGATAAAGTCTTGTTTAATGTTATTCTTTTCTGTCTTCTGTTTTCAAGTAGAACAGATTATTTCATAGTGTTGCAGACCTGGAAGATAGTTTATTGGGTTTAAAAACAGATAGTGAAAAAGAGCTTAATTCTCACCCATTCACACACTGCTTCCTTAACCAAGGATACAACCGGCTGTTATAAAATATATATCTATGTATATCCCTTCCCTTGAAGTAGAAAAGAAGTAATCCATTAGCCATATAAACACAACTGAATAGTATCACTTCCAAGATCCTCACAAGCATGTGAAAATGTGACATTAAGTGTTGTATAACAAGTTAGGGAGGAAAAAATAAAAGATAGCTGTGATTTTCTTATTCATTACCTTCTTCTCTGGTTTCCTATCCTTTGTCACAGACTGTCTCACTCCAGGATTGTGACAGGGCACACTACCGTTATGCTTTTCCGGAGAACATTGCCTCCTCAATGGCAGAATGATGATATTATTATTATATCACTGGGATGGCCCATGCAGGTCCTGATTGTACTAGACACTGTACAATATGCAAAAAGATACACTGTTGGTCTCAAAAAGTTTACAATCCATAGCCTTGATCTTACAACTCCAGCTACCCAAGATGGCTCATGAACCTGTAGAGGCACCATTGACATTAATAGATTCCCTAGGGCACAAGGATCCACCCACACAAATTCTGTGATAGGATTGGGTTTTACGGAGGAGGAGGGAGAAAGAGGAGTGGAAACCACTGCATTTAGTCCTGCTCTGCCATTCTAAATCCCTAATACGTTTTCATCAATATATGCAATCCTCAAGCCATGTCCCCTCAATATGTGCTTTTGTCTAATCTCATTCATTAATTCAAGAACAGGTGAATGAAATTAAAAGGCAACACATTTACAACTGAGAAAAGGATATACTTATTTAAAAAAAAAATCAGACTGTGGAACTGATTTCCACAAGGGATTTCCACATAAGGCTCCACAAATCTAGAATCTGGGCTTGTAGAGCTCCTAGGCAGCTGACATCTCCAGACTGCCACCCCAGAGCAGCTCTGATCAACTTGCACTCCACTTCCCATGAACCGCTGTGGACTCAAACCATGGGACGTTCTGCCTTGAGGGTTTGACAGAGATCAGCCTCGTAGCTCCCTGCCCTATATAAACCCAAGGGGCATTCCAGGACGTGTGCGGGCAACAGTTTGCATCTCCTGTAGCTGCCATGACCATTCCTTCTCCGTGCATCTGAATTCCTGGATTTGACCTTGGCTTGATTTGGAGTTTGCCTCCTGGCTCAGACCCTGAAACTTGGCTCAGTCTCTGGCCCATGGTATTTACTCTGGCCTGCAACCTGACCATAACCTCCATCACTACTCTCAGCCTCAGGTTTTCCCCTGCTGTGACTCTTGGCCCTGACTGCCCTTGTTGGGATCTTGACATCATCAAGGACAAGAGATTAGTGGGATAAAATAGATTGGATATTTATATGAAAAAGCATCCTCAGTTACACTAGATACTTATTAAAAAAGTAATATAAACCATCCTGCTTCCGGTGGTAGTTTTGGAAGAAATGTCCCTTATATAGGCAGTTTATTCCATAATCATCCACTGTGGTATGATGTGGGATCTCTCTGGTCCACAGATCTGGTTTGGTATTGCAGCTCCTATGGTTTGTTTGGTTTTTCAAATTGAGAGCACTTCAGAATGGAAAACTTGGAGTGAAATCCTGATCCAATTGAAGCCAATGGGAGTTTAGTTATTGATTCAATGAAGCCAATATTTCATCCTAAATTCTGTAATAAGTGGTAAAGTGATTGGCACTCTTCCTTTTGAGTCAGCACTGAACCAGTGCCCCAACATGATGTTTGGGGACATGGCTTTAGTCTCCTGGCCCCACTGAAGTCAGTGGGAGTTTTGTCATTGACTCCAGTGAGATCAGGATTTCACCTAGTCGGTCTACCCAAATGTCTCTTGTAAATTAAATGTGATAAACTATTGTATCTTCCAGATCGTGTTCCTGGACTCTTGCCATGTGTTGTGCACTGTTAAACAGCTGCAGGGTAGAATTTTACTCCAGAGAGGTTTGCAATCGATAGGTGAACAAAAATGACTGCCTATGTGCAAGTATGTACAGAGTCACTCATGAGTTATGTAGGGCATCCCAAATGAGCACCACTGAAACTGTTACACCACACCACACATGCATGTAATCTGCGTGGGTATGTCTACACCTAGAGCTGGGGGAAAGGGGTGTTTCCCAGGCTGAGGAGATACACTTGTGTTAGTTCTCACCAAGCTAGCTTGCTAACAATAGAGGGTAGCTGCAGGCAGAGTGAGCTGCGGGAAGGTCCAGCTGCCCCGAATCTGTATCTGTCTGAGACCCTAGGCACACATACTCAGGGCAGTTAGCTCATTCCACCGCTTGCGCCACTCCAGCTACACTCTTTTTGTAGTACACTGGCTTAATGACAGCTAGTGTGAGTGTCTCTCTTTGACCTGTGAACCACACCCCAGGTTGAAGGGTAGACAAACCCTGTTTGCCACATCCTTTACAGAAGAACTGTTTTAGCGATCTTGTAGAGGGATTTTTAAAAAGTCTTAAAAATATTTTTGCTGGTACATTTTTCCACATTTTCCACCGGTAAAGCCAGAGTCCCTTAGAACCAGGTGTTCAACTGTACAGGCATCAGAATGAGAGAAAAATCATAGCCAATACAACTTAGAAATCTCTGAAAATTATAGTTTTTTACATGCACAAAAATGCCATGATTTGAAGGTCCAATATCTCAGGACCTACCAGGGCTAAGAACAAACATTGTGTCCTGTTGGAAAGTTGGGAATCTCCCCTCATAGCTAGGGATCACCTCGTAATGGGTTGAGATACTGGACCTGAAAACTTTCACTGAACATTGTCCATTCTGCACTTCATACCAGTGTACTTTGGGGCAGAGATTTGATCGTGGGAGGGAAAGGGTTAATCATTTCTTTGGTTGTTTGAAATGGCAGCTCTATGCAGCTGCTCAGAGGTCTGGAGTGTTAGAAATGGACCTTTCTGAGATAGGCTAGAGGGCGGAGTACAGACCTAGTAGTTATAGGTAGATGATAAATGCAGTTTATCATATGAGGGGGCCAAAAGAAAACGTCAAATGTTTATTTAAAGGTCAGTTTAATCTAATGTGGGACAACAAACACTCAAATTCCTCAATCATAGTCATAGGGTTACTGGACGGTGCCACTCCACGGCATTTACATACCTTAGTGTGATTGGATTTCTTTTACGTTTAAGGTTAACTCTAAATTTCCCAGGTTTATAATGTCTGATTTTGGGATAAATACAACTTCTTTGTAATGTTGTTTTACCCTAAATTACTAAATTACTTAATCTTAACTCCATTTTAACATATTGTTTGGGAATATTATAAATATATGTGTTTGCACATCAGGCAGCATAGCTTGTAAAGCAATGTAGGAACCATTTGGTTCAAAAAGGCTATATAAATATAATTATCATTAACGCCATTCAAAGTGTATCTGTATAAAACCTTCTGAAGAGGGATTGCCTTCTCTTTAGCTTGCAGTCTTGCTGCTCTTACAAATGTGACTAGTCAAGTATTTTTAGGTGCTAAATAACTGAATACATACAATACACAGGAATTTTGCAAATGGGAACAGGCAAATTTAGAAAATAAAATATTCCTTTTTGCACCAGGTTGCATCTAAGTTCAAATGTTTTTACTTAAAAATATTTAGACAACAGACTTGCATCAAAATTAGCAGCCAAAGGTTTGTTACTGGAAACTCAGCACTGCAGTTTATTTCCTATTTTATTTTAACTAATTATTATCATAGACTCATAGAAATATAGAACTGGAAGGGACCTAGAGAGATCATCTAGTCCAGTCCCCTGCACTCAAGGTAGGAATAAGTATTATCTAGACCAGGGGTTGACAACGTTCGGCACGCGGCTCGCCAGGGTAAGCATCCTAGCGGGCCGGGCCAGTTTATTTACCTGCTGACGCGGCAGGTTCGGCCGATCGCGGCCCCCACTGGCCGCGGTTCACTGTCCCGGGCCAATGGGGGTGGTGGGAAGCCGTGGCCAGCACATCCCTCGGCCCGCGCCACTTCCCGCCGCCTCCATTGGCCTGGCATGGTGAACTGCGGCCAGTGGGGGGCCGCAATCGGCCGAACCTGCCGTGTCAGCAGGTAAATAAACTGGCCCGGCCCGCTAGGATGCTTACCTTGGCGAGCCACATGCCGAACGTTGCCGACCCCTGGTCTAGACCATCCCTGACAGGTGTTTGTCCAACCTGCTCTTAAAAATCCCCAATGATGGAGATTCCACAACCTCCCTAGGCAATTTATTCCAATGCTTAACCACTCTGACAATTAGGAAGTTTTTCCTAATGCCCAACCTAAACCGTCCTTGCTGCAATTTAAGCCCATTGCTTCTTGTCCTATCCTCAGAATTTAAGAAGAACAATTTTTCTCCCTCCTCCTTCTAACAATCTTTTATGTACTTAAAAACGGTTATCATGTCCCCTCTCAGTCTTCTCTTCTTCAGACTAAAACCCAATTTTTTCAATCTTCCCTCATAGGTCACCTTTTCTATACCTTTAATAATGTTTGTTGCTCTTCTCTGGACTTTCTCCAATTTGTCCACAACTTTCCTAAAATGTGGCACCCAGAACTGGACACAATACTCCAGTTGAGGCCTAATCAGCACAACATAGAGAGGAAGAATTATTTCTTGTGTCTTGCTTACAACACTCCTGCTAATATATCCCAGAATGGTGTTCACTTTTTTTGCAACAGCATTACACTATCAATTCATATTTAGCTTGTGATCCACTATGACCCCCAGATCCCTTTCTGCAGTACTCCTTCCTAGGCAGTCATTTCCTATTTTATATGTGTGCAACTGATTGTTCCTCCTAAGTGGAGTACTTTGCATTTGTCCTTATTGAATTTCATCCTATTTACTTCAGACCATTTTTCCAGTTTGTCCAAATCATTTTGAATTTTAATCCTATCCTCCAAACCACTTGCAACCCCGCATGAAGATGTTGAACCGAACTGGATCCAGAACCAATCTCTGTGGGACCCCACTCGTTATGCACTTCCAGCATGACTGTGAACTACTGATAACTACTTTCTGGGAATGATTTTCCAACCAGTTATGCACCCACCTTATAGTAGTTCCATCTAGGTTGTATTTCCCTAGTTTGTTTATCAGAAGGTCATGCGAGACAGTATCAAAAGCTTTACTAAAGTCAAGATATATCACATCTACCGCTTCCCTCCTATACATAATGCTTGTTACCCTGTCAAAGAGAGCTATCAGGTTGGTTTGACATGATTTGTTCTTGACAAATCCATGCTGACTGTTACTTATCACCTCATTATCTTCAAGGTGTTTGCAAATTGATTACTTAATTATTTACTCCATTATTTTTCCGGGTACAGAAGTTAAGCTGACTGGTCTGTAAATCCCTGGGTTGTCTTTATTTCCCTTTTTATAGATGGGCACTATATTTGCCCTTTTCCAGTCTTCTGGAATCTCTCCCATCTTCCATGACTTTTCAAAGATAATTGCTAATGGCTCAGATATCTCCTCAGTCAGCTCCTTGAGTATTCTAGGATGCATTTCATCAGGCCCTCGTGATTTGAAGACATCTAACTTGTCTAAGTAATTTTTGACTTGTTCTTTTCCTATTTTAGACTCTGATCCTACCTCATTTTTACTTGTATTCACTATGTTAGACGTCCAATCACCACCAACCTTCTTGGTGAAAAACAAAACAAAGAAGTCATTAAGCACCTCTGCCATTTCTACATTTTCTGTTACTCAATGAGGGGGGAAAGACAATAACAGGCCTACTCTGTCCTTGGTCTTTCTTTTGCTTCTAATATGTAGAATGTTTTCTTGTTTCTCTTTATGTCCCTAGCTAGTTTGATCTCGTCTTGTGCCTTGGTCTTTCTAATTTTGTCCCTACATAATTGCTAGAAACCATATAGGCCTAATTCTGACCTCAGTTGTACTTGAGTAAATCCTGAGTGACTCCATCTTGTATGTGATTTTTGTAGAGTTACTGTGGATTTACTCATGTAAAACTGAGGTCAGAATTAGGCCCAATAACTAGAAATTCTCAGAATTTCAGCTGCTCTGGATAGCCTCCAGATGTTTTGGTGCGTATCTCAATTGAGCCACATTTGCCCTCCCTCTTCCACCATGTACAAGATTGCACAGTTGAACAGTGACTCAAGTGGGTGTTTCACTTTCTTCTAAAGCATCAGGTACTGGCCATTGCCAGAACCAAGATGTTAGATTAGATGAACTGATTGTATGATCTCATTTGACAAATCCTGTGTTCCAACAGGGAGTGAGCCTTAGTACATGAAGGCAGATTAAATAGATGCCTACAACAGTGTGATCTTCTCTCTCTCTCCCTGCCTCCTCCCACCATTCCCCCCCTAGAGGGAGAGGTGAAAGTAAGCTGGTCCAGTCCGGTGTACCGGTAAGAGCTGGTATACAGCCGACCGTACCGGCAGCAGCCGGGAGCCCTGGGGCTCCGGTGGTGATTTAAAGGGCCCGGGGCTCTGGCCACTACCGCACTAGCAGTCAGAGCCCCAGGCCCCTTAAATCACTGCTGGAGCGCAGGGGAAGCAGCGGTGGCCGGGAGCCCCAGGGCTCCAATGGCGATTTAAAGGGCCTGGGGCTCCAGTCCTTTAAATCACTGCTAGAGCCCTGGGGTAGCGCTGGCGGCAGCCGGGAGTCCTGGGCCCTTTAATTGCTGCTGGGCTGTGCTGAACGGCTGGCTGGGGGAGTGTGGCCCCAGACCTGCCCCTTCTGCCTGAGGCCCCGCCCCTTCTGGTTGAGGCCCCGCCCCTACCTTGCTCAGGACCCCGGCTGCCCTGCATACTGGTAAGTCCCTTAAGTTACTTTCACTCCTGACTAGAAGGGACAGAACACCACACCCAGAAGGTGCATGGGTTACAATATAACAAAAGAGGCAGGAACCAGATGGAGACTGGATATCTACTAACAGAAAAAGAGAAAAACTAGAATTGGTCTCAAACACTGAACTTCAGGGGTGATCCAAAATCTAGACCTCAATTCTAGACCTGGATTTTAATTTTGGAACCCAAATCGAAGTACCTTTAAACTTTGGGACTATTCAAACTCCAGGACCATTTCTGGAAAAAAGTTCTTACACAAGAGCATTTAGCAATGAGAAAGGACTTGCCAGTGTTGCAGCTCTTTCATATGCTATGGTGGCGACACTTCTGTTTTTACATTTGATACCATAAACAAAAAAGTTTAGTGTTGTAGCTTCCAACAGGAAACTTGACACTAAAGGAAACTTATTTAACCAGTTCATGGAGCCCTCCATCCAGTGGCTGTACTTTGTAAGAACATTTGACAAATTTAGAAAAGTACAGGTTTAGTTAAACAAAGCTTTTATGAACCATCAGAAGACTGACTATGGATAGAACACTCTCTTTAGACAAAAATAAATTCCCAGCAGCACTCAGTTAATAAAGTGCATAGTTGTTTTTTACAAGATTAACATCTTTTATAAATAGCAGGCAGTCAACATAGCACTCAGGAAAAGCATTTGGTACTGAAAAGTGGCATTGCTTTTACTTACAGTTCAGCTATATACTGTTGCATAAGGATAGCAGCGGAAAGTAAGCCATGAACAGTTTGAAATACAAAGTTGTATAGGAAACTAAATAAGATGGTAATAGGATTTATAATGTAACTAAATTGTATGGTCAAGTCCATAAGCTAAATACCTCAAAAACTTGTATAACCAAGAATTTTTCACTATGTGACCCTGATGTAGCTTCTAAATTACTAGGATGCCAACTGTAATATATTAATGCGCAGAAGATTATTAGATGTCGAAAGAATATTTGATATTAATTACAAAAAAGGCAGACGATCTGAAAACTATTCTATACTTTTATATGCCCCAACCCAACCCACACAATAAAAAATACATGGATTATTGGGAAACTGATATAATCTTTCTAAAGAAATATGAAAACAAACTTAAGTTATCAGTATGCATAAATCACATGAACATCCAGTGTTATTTATGACAGAACTTATTTAACTCTACATAAATTGTATACTGTGGGCCAGGTTGAAAATAGATGTGGAGCTGCAAACTAGCAGATACCTTTTGGGAAATGTTGGGGGTGTTTTGATTGGGTTTCACCAATACAGCTCAAAAGCCCATCACTCTTCTGGGGATTGACAACATTCAGGGCCTGAGACCTGAAGAACTGCTCTGTAAAGCTTGAAAGCATGTCTATTTTGCCAACAGAAGTCTCTCCAATATCCTGGGACCAACCAGCCTACAACTTTAACCTTAGTAATAACCTAGATCCACTTCTTTATTTTCTCCTGAATGTAGCACTGCTCTCCATAGCTGCTAAATGATATCACCCTGATAGCTCCATTCACAAGCAAAACTTAGTGCAGCGTCTAGGCTGTTCTAAATGGCACTGCCTCATAAAATCTCCTTATGGACCATTACACTGGCAGGGATTGCTAGAGTGCAGCATACTCCAGCCACAGCCCTTTCCTCATGCACCTAAGGATGGAATAGGTGGTGGCAGTGTTGGGTCAAAGATTCCCCTTTGTCAGGTGTATTCTCAGCTGCCCACTTAGGATTTTAATCCCCTTTGTCCACCTTATTAGTGGAAAGGGGTCTGGGGACTTAGTAGGGCTGAGGATCTGGCCCACAATACTCAGAGTACTTCTTTAGCTGGAGTATAATAATTCCCTGTTGCACTCAAAGTGTGTTTATGTAGCAATTAACTTGCTCTTTCTTTGTCCTTTGGTGTTTGTAGGTATTATTACCTGGCTTTCAAGGCACATCAGACCCCTCTTGGTAGCAGAGAAAGCTGTATTGCTATTTTGGAGAAATCGAAACTAGACAATTGGGTTCTTGGGAAAACAAAGGTAGGGCACGTTTCTGGTTTTCTCCAGGGGTGTCCTCTCTGCAACGAGGCATGTCTAATGAGTGGTTTAATGAAGCCGTGGCTCATTCTGCCCAGCATTGTGTGGATGTGATGGGAAAGGGAGAGGATGCAAGGAATGTCCCCTGCTCCTGCACGCGGACTGCTGCTCCAGGCTAGTGCTGCAGATACTAGCCTCCCTAGATCGAGGGAATGCCTTGCCCCTTTCCTCCCTAGCCTGCATAAGGAGAGATGCACATAAAACCCTCTCCCAAAGGTGACATAGTACCTGCACCTCCCCTGGGTGCACCTGAGGCATGATGCCTCCATGGTGTGGGGCTCCTCCACAATCCTCCCTACTGCAGGTTGTGGTTTAATGCCACCATTTAGCCTTTGCTATCTGTGAACCACTTTAGGCCAGTATCGGTTTGTTGTGTTAGAAGTTGTCCTGCCTTTCAGATGAGCTGCTCTGGGCTATTTTAGTAGCAGCCTTTGTTCATGGTTTAAAATGATGTGACTGATTTTGCAAAATATGGGGCCAAATCCTGAATTGCTTTCTCATTCCTTAGAAGTAAGCCAAAGGGAGTTTCCTGAATAAGGGCCCTTAGGATTTGGCCCCTGAACTAGGATACAATATTGTATTTATAAACTCACCCCCTCCCCTCTTATCATTATCATGAGGAACGCTTTGTGCTAATGTTTATCCTAAGGACTCCCACCGGATTTCCAGTGAATTGCCACATTAATGAAAGAGACCATTATTGAAAATGTTACCACAAATCAGCTCTAGCTTGAAAAGCTATATTTAAACATTGCTGATACAGAAAAGCAGCATTCTGACCAAGCTGTCATGGGTGATTTACTTGGGGGTAATGGGATAATTGTGTGACTTACATTGTAATGGGTGATTGTAATTAGTGGAATAAACTAAAAACATATATTCTACAACATGGTTTCTGAAATTCTAGCTATAAGATTTAGCAGCTTTTTCTAGCAATGATGCTGTAACATAGATTGAAATAATACTAATGAAGAGGCAGCATAAAAGACTTTATTCTACTGCTTACATGTAATGCTGAACCTGTTGTTCCATTTCAGGTGTTTCTAAAGTATTACCATATAGAACAGTTAAATTTGTTCCTGCGAGAAGTTATAGGCAGGGTAGTGGTAATGCAGGCCTATACCAAGGGGTGGCTTGGAGCTAGGAGATATAAGAGAATCAAAGAGCGAAGAGAAAATAGTGCTGTCGCCATTCAGTCAGGTAAACATTCATATTCCTTATTTCATGCACAATCTTGGCATTTTAAATTGCCTGCAAATTATCTATTCATTTTCTCAATGGTTTGCTGTGAAATCAAAATAATATGTGGTACTTTTCCCCTCCAGCTAACTGATACCAACATTACAGATTAATTTCTAAGTTATCAGTTTAGTAAGCACTAATGTCTTTGTTTAAATGTTTTACTATTATAGACTATGCCTGTAAACAAAGGAAGAGTATTGTTCAGTGTCTCTCGACTAATGTGCAGCACGCAGAAGAGATGCAATAGCTACATTCTCCTTTTTGCATGTACCTCTGCATTCCAAATAACATAAATTCTGCCATGGGCTGGGAAGGTTGATTATTTGTAGTTTATCATGCTTCACTCTATTGATTTATTTTTTGGGAGGCGGGGTGTTAGAGGGATGCAGTTGTTTGCATTGAACTTTGACCTCCAATGATTCTGCACCTCACAGTCTTTGCTTGACTTTGTGACATCAGAGAGCACATGTTGACAATTAAAATTTGGAAGACTGGAGATGCGTTTGAAGTTGTGGAGATGCTTATGCTCCAGTCATGAGCCCAGAGTTCAACTGTGGGTGGGTGAGGAAGAGATAGTGGGAGGGGGTGGTTATGGCAGGGAGGATGAAAGATTAGGCACATCTCTGACTCTATAACACTTCCTTAAATAAATGTAATTCCCAACACATGGGTTTGTATTTTTAGCCTGGAGAGGATATGAAGCTCGCAGGAAGTACAAGGAAATAAGGAACAGAAGAACTGATGCTGCTATACATATTCAAGCAGGTAATTAAAACATTATTTCCACAGACTATATCTATTTTGCTATGGATAACTTCATGTCAGTATTTTTAGCTGAGAGAAATGTAAACAGCCCAAACAAAAGCAATCAGAAAATACTGCTTCTGATGCTGTGTTCTTCAATAGCAAATGTCACCAGTGACAGGACTCTAGCACTTTGGAGCTTTTATGGTGAGTACCTTTTTGAAAGCAAAACATACTGATTAAAAGCCATTGAATGAGTTCTTAGGGATTCATCTGGGCTCAGAGAGTCAATGTGTATTAACCATGTGTAGAGTTAGTGTGAAGCACTAGAATCATTTGCTTAAAGTGTGGATGATAGGCACTGAACATGCCATCTCTCTGGCTTTGTGGTTAGCCCTAATATTGGCAGTTTGCCAGGTTTTATTCTTAATTGCTGCTGATTTTTCCAGTTTGGGCCAAGCCTCTGATTCCCTGCCAGGCTTCAATGCACTCATATCAATATGAATTTGAATAAACTTGAAAGAGATTATTGAAGGAACAGGCCCGCAGGGTGGTGCAGGTCTCTAGTAGAGAGCAAGAGATCATATGGCACTGAAAATAAAAGATCCAGCCTACTGAACTGAGTAGCAGGGAGGCTATAGTTTCAAATGCAGCCAACATGAAGCAAACTAGGGATGATGTACCACACCTGTGCATGCCATTGTTCCCTGCAACCAAGGGTGAAGGAGTTCTGTAACGGATCTAAAAAGAGCCATAGCAGATGGAGATATCCCATCTCCTAGAACTGGAAGGGACCTTGAAAGGTCATCGAGTCCAGCCCCCTGCCTTCACTAGCAGGACCAAGTACTGATTTTGCCCCAGATTCCCAAGTGGCCCCCTCAAGGATTGAACTCACAACCCTGGGTTTAGCAGGCCAATGCTCAAACCACTGAGCTATCCCTCCCCCCAATGTACCAACAGAAACCTGTGCTCCACATTTCAGTCCAGTCGTTGCCTATACCATAATTATGTGACTTCTGTTACCTCTGAGTTCTGTTTTGCTTAGATGATAGTTAAACTGAAAGAAAAGATTTCTGCTGAATGTTCTCTCACTTCTGAACATAAAACCAAAATGTTAATGACAAGCCATTTTCATTATAAATCCAACAACTAACTTCCGTTCCCCAACCCTGTTCCCTGAGAGTCAGGATCACTATGACTTTCAAGAGGAAGGCAAAATAATATAATTCTGGCTGTAGAATTAGAAAGGCAATGTACATTTCTCTTAGGGCGAGGCTCTTTATACATAATATTTTGTATGTTCATAAAATAGCATGTCCCTCGCTCTAGGGTTATATGCTGTATGTTCAGTGAAATTGGGAGCTGTTGAACGGGAAGGTTTTTCCAAGTTACAACAAACATCAAGTGACTGGATAATCATATTCTCCACTTGTTCCCCTCCCCTGTGCTGTTATCTTCCATTATTCTCATTTTAACACAGAGTACCAGTTCTTCAGACAGGGAATCCATCTTTAGATGTATTGCAAAACACTGACTCTTGACAGTTATGCTCTTTTTGGAAAGCCTGCACCTCAATTTCCCAGCTAACCCAACAGCCTGTGCACTACCGGGGAAAGAGAGGCTAGGTCAGAAGTGACCCTTCAGTCTGCACTAGTACCAGTTCTTAAAGTAGTCATTTGGGACTAGATTGTCCCATGTATGCACAGCACATAGGAAGGCAATGTGGTACAGCACCAGCCCCTGGAGAGTGCTAGGAGGCATTCTGCCTCAGAATTCCATGTAGAGGTCCTGGGCATGCAGAATATGTATGCCCATTGCTAAACCCTTTATGGAGTGCTGTTTATGCACTCCCACTCCCTCCAGGGAACATAAGGGTCAGACAGAAGCAGAGCCATGTTCCATTCTGTCACCTTTGTGACACTGTGCACCCAGTGGAGTAGACAGAGCTCCCTTGAGTGCAGAGACTGTTATACAGCCTGGTCCTTGCGTAGCCCAGACAAATGTGGAAGGGTCCTGGCACTCCTCCCACCGTAGCACACACCATATGCCCATATCAGGGCCAGACAGAACCATTAAATCATTGTGTTGATCAGATTGGATGGATGTACATTAGGACTACAGAGTTCAGAGTGACACAGCACACCTTTGTGTTAATCATGCTTTACAGCTATTCCCATCTTTGGCACAGCTTTAGAATTTATAGTGCATAATCATTTATTTCAGAAAATCAAACTTCAGTTTGTGTGAGACTCTCTGCCTTAGGAAATCTATATCTAGGACTCTCTAATTGAAACTTCTTTCTAAACATTTTTGTTTATCTCTGCACATTAGTCTTTCTGTGTTTCAAGGCTGAGCAAATAATTGCAAAGTGTGACCATTATCTGGGTTTTAAAATAGACTGTCTATTACTATTGTTACTTCCATGCCACCATAAAAGTGTGTGGTGCTGAACAGGCAAATAGACATAATCTCCACACTGAAGAGCTTACAATGTAAGTACAGATAAAGGACAGCATTTCAAGAAAAAGAAATGTGGTCATTTTAACATTATTTTAAAGAATGAGCAATTTAGATCACAGAGATACAGTACTTGCGTTTGCTGGTCAGGCATTTATAAAACCATATAATTAAAATATATATAGCAAAATAAAGCAGTCCTTGAAATTTTGGAAGCATTTGGCTTACATGTTTCTACAGAACAGCACATATTGAAATTTGTTTTCCTTTCATCTCCTTCCCAATAAAAGCAGCAGTGCGGCTTATCCCTTTAGCTTCCTCAGAACTTCCTTTCAGAATTCCCGATCTATTACAGCACATTCACATACCAGAAACAAGATGCCTTTTCATGCTGTCAACCTTTTTCATCTGAAATGTAAATTAATTCTTGCTGGTACGCTTTGACAGAGATCAAAGTAGGGGTATTAACCTTATTGGGCCTTCTCTTCATCGGAATCAGTTCCAAAGACTGCAAGGGTGGTGTTAGGAGGCCAGTCTTCACTGTTATCTATGGCCCTCCTCCAGGCAGTCCTCTGTCTACAAGTCAACATTTCAAAGGCAGTGATTTCTTTTGTAAATGACCTTATCATTACTTTAAACGGTGTGAAAAATGATTTGGCTGAATAATTCTTGCAGGATTATCCTGCTCATTTTAATTGTGGGGGGACTTCATTCAGATTCCAGGATATTGTTTAAGTGGTTTTGACAGCAAGTGATCACAGCCTGATAGAACGGAGGAACACAGCTTCTGATTGGAAACCTCTTGACTTGTTCAGATTGTTCATTTCTTGAAGTCAGTCTTTGAGGTAGGCTACATTTGCATTTTAAAAATAAACAGATGCCTTTCAAATACATGAGCTGGTGGTCTGGAGATCTCAGTGGGCCCAAGCAGTTCACTATCCATCGATGAGATGTTGGAAGAAAAAACACATTTTTAAAAAACCCAACTATACATGAAGATACATTTCCTATGTGTATAATATTACACCAAAAATAAGTCATTATTTGAGCTGGGAAAAAAACCCCTTGCTAATAGGTAAAATGTTTATGAATTTAAGCCGTTCAGTACATCTACACTAGTGGCTCACACAATGTGAGCTACATCAGTGTATTTACACTGGTGGCTAAAATCCCCAGTGCAGGCAAAACCTTACCCACCTCTTTGTGTCTCAGTTTCTCAATTGGTAAAATATGGATAACAACAATTTTCTACCTCACAGAGAAGGCAAACATATTGTGAAAGAACTGAGATCCTCAGACAAAAATGAAGTATTGTTGTTTCTTTGTGCTGTGGTTTGTATTGCTTTGTTTAAAGCCTAGGATAAGGAAAAGATCACTATGTTGAAATGATTTTAACATTACATTGAGCCAGATTCACAGCTGGTGTAAATCAGTGTATTGCCATTGTTTGATGTCAGTGGAGCGATGCTGATTTACACCAGCTTTGGATCTGTAGCTATATTGGTATTACCACGTTTTATTAATTAGAATTAAAACCAAGTAAGTACAATTATAATGGTAATTTTTTTTTGTTTGTTTTTACTCCATTCCCAGTCACCGTAGCGTGGATTTCCATGTCGAGTGACAGCTCTCTCCAAAGACTTAAGAGAGGATTTTAATCTCCGTTTCATTTGTGAGCAGACACTGCCAAAATGCCAAATGAGTGGTGCATGCGATTCACTTAGATCTGAGGTGACATCACTGAACTCATGTTAATTAAGGCCTCTTTAGCCATCTGGAATATGCTGTGCAACTCTAGTCAGGATTGAGTTTAAACTCTGCTTCCAGAGGTGAAAGGCAAATGACTAATCCATTGAGCCACCATCCCCTCCTCCGACACACACTCATGCACTCACCATATGCCACACTTCACTGTGAAATTCTTTACTGAGAACTCAAGATTCAAGTTCTTTTTTGTAACACAAAATGGTGGATGCTCAGGAGGAAAGAGAAATGAGACAATCCCTTTATGAACTACTTTCGTCTTGTAACTTTTTACCATGTGATATTGCTCACCAACTATTTGCACAGCCTTAACTAACAACCTTCTAAGAGCAAAATTTTGGTACTGTGGAGAACTGCATACCATTTACATTAAGTTAATATGTATGTAAAATGTATATGGCTAGGATTTTCAAATGGAAAATCACACCCTTAGCTCCAAATGTAGACGTACCCTATGAGTGTATCTACATTTCCATTAGATTTGTACTTCCTGGTTTTGACTGTAAACGGAAAAGCACTGAAAGGTCACTGGACAGGCAGGCTATTCCTGCATTATTTCATCACCCAGCTGGAGCCAGCAAAGGACAGAACTCCTTGGCGAACCTGTTCCTACTTGGTCCAGCCTGATTTCTAGACTTAAGAGGTTCAAATTAGCAGCCACAATTTTGGGTGCTGTCACAGGCTTTTGTGCCTCAGATTTTACCATAACAGCCAGTAATCTAAAACACTTTGTGCCAGGGCCGGCTCCAGGCACCAGCTGAGCAAACTGGTGCTTGGGGCGGCAGATTGTTCGAGGCGGCATTCTGCCCAAACCAGCGCTTTTTTGTTGTTGTTGTTCTTGTTCCGCTCCGGCCACCCTATAGGGGGCGGCGGCGCGGAGAACCAGAGCGCCCTGCAGGGCAGTCCTCTTCCTTCCCTCCCCGCCGACCAGAGCGGAGCTCTCGCGGCAGGAGGCGGTGCAGCGGGAGGGGCCACGTGGCAGCGCCCCTGCTGTAGCCCTGGCCGCCCCCTTCTCTCTCTCTCCCGCCCGCTCCCTCTCCCTCCCCCCCCTGCACCCGCGCTCCAGCTGCGCAGCAGGTTTTTTTTTTTTTTTTTGCTTTGCCGTTCTGGCAGCCCCGTTTTTTTTTGCTTGGGACGGCCAAAAAGCCAGAGCCTGCCCTGCTTTGTGCAAACAGTAATACAGAGCAGCAGCGTAAGCCCTGTTTGCAACCCTGGAAAAAGGGTGCTAATAGTTACTAGTACATTTAGAGCTCTGTTCTCCCCTTTATGAGAGAACACATGCTGGGAAAAGAAATTCCACAAGTTGAAACTCAGTTTTCTATTCATTCTTCCACTGAAGGAATGGGGAATGGGGGAGAGAAGTATTTTGCCCCCTGAGGTTTGTATTACATAAACCTGCAAACCTCCTGAGATCCACAGGAGACAATGGGCATCCCTGGATACCTAGAGAGGGGGCATGATTCTCCATATCCTTACACCATACAACAGTTTTAGGCTGGCATCAAACGTGTGTAAAAGAGTGGACAATCACGGTGTCCAACCCCTCTCAAATTTTGGCATTTAAACACTGGAAGTGCTTATTTGAGAAGACAAATGAGGGAGTCAGAGGTCTTACTTGGGAACCCAAGTTTCAAAATTGAGTCTATAAAGTATCATGATATTATGGTATCTTCCCTTCAACAAGTGACTAGTTTGCATTTCCAAGGGCACAGTAATTCTTGTTTGTTACTGTAAATGGGATTAGGATTTGAAAGTGTCTGTCTATGTGAGGAGTAAGTAGCTATTTTACATGTTCTTTTATGGTTAGGAATGAAGAGAGAGAGGGAGAGATGTTTCTTGAGAAGGATGAATCCTCTCTTGCTGCTATAAAATGTTTCCGTACCTCCTGCCTATATGTTTTATGCATCAATCTACGATTGTCCTGATTGCTCTCTACATTGTGCTCAACAGCCCATTGTAGCATGGCATTCTCTTTGCGAATCAGCAGGAAAATGCCTGGACTTTCTGCTGACCAAAATTGAACAACTTTGTGTGTAATCTATATGGCTCAGTAAATTCTTTGTGAATGAAGGTTTTTACCAGCAAAGCATCAAGTCTCAGAGTCCTGGAGGTAAAAATAATTGCAACTTGCTACCTGCTGAACCTGAGGGAAAACTCATTTTATATGAGCATCAGTATCCAAAGTGCATGGCACATATAATATTTAACACCGAATGACTATTAATATGAGTGATAATGTACAGTTCACATCCCATTTTGCTCGAAGCTCAAATCCTGTTGTCATTAGCCATGTAAAGGATCAGGACTGAATATACTGTTGCTGTGAAGTTTGCGGTAGAGAATACAAAAGGTGAAAATAAAGTGACAGCTGGTAATCATTCTTCTTCAGTGATGTGATGATTGTTCATGGGGCACTAGCAACATGAATCTACTAATTTCACACTCTTTGAGCCAAGTGCGTAGTGTCAAAACCAGCCATAGTCAGTAATGCAAATTGCTGTGATGGAGCAGCTTCCCGACCTCTCAGCCTCCCTCGGTAGAATGCCCTGTATGTATGTTGCTTTGGAAACATTATGGATCCATTTCACAAATGCTGAAGTGAAGCACTCCTCTGAATGTTGAATGAAACCTCTAGGAAACATGTTGGTCTGCCGTGCTACGGAGGTTATCCCATGAGTCAAAGGAGAATCAGGAATTGCACACCTGTTACCTTGCAGAACCTAAGCATTCTAGGAAACCTGCCTTTGATAGAGTTTAATCAAAGACAAGCTAAGTTCTAAAATATTTATGAAAACAAAGGAATACAGTGGAGCCCATTACAGTGGAATCAGATATAGTCAAGCTCCATTTATTTAGTGAATGAAGGACAATCCTGAATTGTTTCATTGCATTAAAAAAAAAAACGTGAAAAGGGGTCCAGTGTATCCACAGGGTAAAAAATGCCATTGTAAGAAATGTGACACTTCATTTTTTAAAATAGTAGTAAAGAGGAAAAAAAAGTCTAAAGGTTCCAACTTAAGAAAAGGCGAAAAACAAACCTGCTGCTGATATCATTATTTTATTATTTTAGTTTCTTTTCAGTGCTCCTTGTTATTTAAACTTGTCCATAGACTGACCAGTATTTGGCACATTTCAGCTCTGTAGAGTTAGCTGCTGCTGGCCAGTTGTCTTTGCAGCCAACATCAGAGTAGGCTTCTTGTCTGGTCAGTAGGAGATAGTTAAGGATTGGAAGGCTGATCACATGAGGCAACTGAATGTTTGCCTCCTTTCTGCCAGATAGGCAGACTTTTCCAGTCTTCTTATTAAGGAAGGAAAGTCGTCAGTCTCATGATACCTGAATGCTGTATTTACAGCACCTCAGCAGGCCCAACTTCTATCATTCTTTCTGCAAATAATGGTTATTTATTTCAGTGGAAATTAAGTGGAAGATAATGACATCTCACTAAAAGCATTTTTTGCTGCTTCTTACACTGGCAATTCTGAAAACTCCAAAAGGCACTGAAATATTTAGGTTATTATGGTGCACTGCAAACCACAGCTCAAGCAGTTCAGGTGGCTTTCATTTTCTTGTATTGCACAGAAAAATGTGACTACATAGATTTTCCTGAGAAACACTGGTTGAGGAGAAGGCAGTTAATGCTATCCTGTGATTAAACTAGACAGGAAGAGGATAGGTTACAGCTCTCCCTAAGGAAACCCTTAAAAAGAGATTATGGTGACTATTTTTCTATTTTCTTTAACACACTCTGATTATTATACAACAGAACATCAGTATGGGCTGCTTTTAAAAGAGTAGTTACATGTTGAAAGATGAGACTCCATGAATAATCCCAAAATGTGAGGATTTTAGGGTGTGAACTGTACAGGGCAGGGATTTTGTCTTCTTTTGTGTGGACAATGCCTAGTGGTCCTGGAAAAATAAAAACAATGAGTCCAGTGGCACCTTAAAGACTAAAGGATTTATTTGGGCATAAGCATTCGTTGGTGAAAAACACCACTTCTCTGAGTGCCACCGGACTCCTCCTCAGAGCCTAGATTTCAACAACTCAAGTGATGGGGCTTTCTCCTATTCCATTGTGGGACAATTCTGCAGACTGAACCTGATGCTTTACTGCCTTTCCTAAAGTAGAGAGACTTTCCTAATTGAGGCCACTGCTGGGAGATGTGTCCTCATATTCACCCCAAGTTCTCCTTTGCATGTTATCATCCCATTAGTTCTTACTATACCCGGGTGATCTATGACAAACAATCCTTTCCCTATGTTGTTTCCATGCTTCATATATTGTGCAGTAGAAGGTTATCATCATTTTTGTGTGTGTATTGTATTTAAACTATGTTGTATGTATTTTCCTCATGTCAACCCCCTCCTACCATTTAATTACTTTATTTATGTTTTAAAATAAATCCGTGTTTGATATTGATCCTAGGGTAGAGGTGTCCCTTGATTTTATTTTCCTTTGTGACATTAAAATTTCCTTAAATTTCTTGCTTCTCAAATGCAACACCATATTTATAAGGTCTGGTCTTACCTGTGCTGTATACAAGAGTTATAATATCTTTGCTCAATGCTAGAGAGAATGAAGCCCAAATTTATATTGGATACAATTTTGAAAAGTGCCTAACTGACTCAGGTGCCAAAATCCTATTGACTTTCCGTAGGGTTTAAGCACATTTGAAAATTTTACCCACTGACTCTTTTTGTCATTCCACTGCACTAGAAGCCTCCTATCTAATTTACTGTTTCTTACCTGCTGCTTAACTTGTGTGCTTTTGCGTTGGTGGTATAACTTTAAAACATTTCTTGGCATGTGAAGATATTTGACATGATTAAGCCTAATGTATCTTTAAAATGCTCTGTTATGGTTACAGCTGGTTGAAAAATAGGGGAAGAAAAAATTGTGACTTTTGTTGTTAAAACTTGACAAAAAATTAAGTCAAAATTTCAAATTTTGAAAAATGTTAATCAGTTCTAATCCTGGTAGTTGTGGGTAAAACTGAATAGTTTTTTTTTATTACTGTTTTAGTTAATATATCATGAGCCTGGTTTTCATTTAAACTAATTAATTACATTTATTCTCACTTTAAGTTTCTTTGCACTACCAGAGTGGTATAAAGTGGCCTTAGTGTAAATGAAAATCCGGCCCTATATATTTTTCCAGTGTTTTAAAAGTGGACCCAATTCTGCAAGGTGCTGACTGCCTTTGGCCTCCATTTATTTAAATAGGGGCCAAAAGCACTCAGCTCTGAGCAGGAGGGTGCCTGTTCTGTATAAGAAAAGCTGTTAGTTCTGTCTAGGAGTGATTGTGAAGCTTCTTATTCATACTTATGTTTGTCTAGCTTTCAGGGGATACATTGTTCGAAAAAATTATTCAAGATTGAAATGTAGCGATGGTTACCCAGCTGATACTGAGTCTGTGAACAACTGCTCCGCTCCCAGTTTTGGCTGTGAAGAACATTGGTGAGTTGAATCCTTTGGTGTCCATTATTTTCATAAAAATCATATCCCATACAACACAAGGTGAAAGGAATAGGCACTGAAAACAAATACCCTGCCTCATCATTCAGCCGTCTCTTTGGGGTCCTGTTATTCTGTAAGCAAGAAAACCTGTAACTAGGTCAGTCCCTCCACCAGTTGAGTCATCTCAATGTTCTCTCTCTTATCAGAGTTTGATTTCTTTGTTTGTTGTGTTATCTGTCCAGATTGTGGGCCAGTAAATTTCTCAGCAGCACCCTCAGCACCCATTGACTTCAGTGAGAGTTGAGTCCGCTCAGCATTTCACAGGACTGGACTACATACCTGTGACTAAATTTGCTAGATTGGAAGCTCCTTGAGGTAGGGGCATGGTTTTCTTTTATGTCTGTAATGGTCCATGCACATCTACGGTAGAGACAATAACAGTAAAAGGCAGGTCGGTAAGTCCCCTTCAGAGAGCCTAGGAGTACAGCAAATCTGAACCCTGGTTCCTACCTCTTTGCTGAGTGAGCAGGTTTTTTTAACCACCTTCACTCCAAGCTCTACCAGCTGATTCACTCCATCCAGTTGCCCTCATGTATCTTACCTTCAGCTGGAGGTGCAGGAGGGAGCTGACTCTTCTATAGCTGTGATTCATGCCATTGCATTGATTATTCACTGGGGTAGGAACCTCTCTTTGACACGTCTTTGTCCCTCTGGCCCAAGAATGACAGTTCTGGTTCTCTCTGGAATATATACTTCCCAGTTAGCAGCACAGCAAGAGCCTGCTACCCCTCTTAATAGAGCTCTCTGAGAAAACCGATGACTTATTTGACTTTAAGTAGACTGCATTATTCCTTTAAAAAGAGGTGACCTTTAAAATCTCCAAACCCGCATTTCTGATTTCTCTGCTTGTACTCATAACATCCAGTTCAGTTAAATTCAATGATAACTTAGTGATTGGTTTGGATTGAATAATTTGTACTAAATGTTACAGTGAGTGTCATTGAAGGTTTCTAACCAGGTGCAACCACATGCATCCTCCTGGGCCATGCAAGCCGAGAATGCTACAGATGCTCTTTAGTGCAGCAATCCTATTTATGGAAGGGAAAGGTTTGGTCCAATGAACAAGGGCAAAAAGAAGAAATAAAAGCTTGTTGCAGTGCTAGTCGGGCAAATGGAGAGCTCACGGAAATGAGCTCCGTACAACTTACCACCACAACTCTCTGCATGCTGGTCCTCTCTCCCTGCGGAGATCCATAACTCACCAGGTGTGTGGCTGCAGGGTGCAGCTCCCTACCCTAGCGAGCTTCTCCAGCGGGACTCTCTTGCGGTCATCTCAGTCGTGCTGGTAGTGGCATGGTGATCCCTTCAGCTGCCTGCTGGTGGTGGTAAAAATCCGCTGCCACCATATCTATCACGCTGAGTACGTTTCCCAGACCTGAAGAAGAGCTCGGTGTAAGCTTGAAAGCTTCTCTCTCTCTCACCAACAGAAGTTGGTCCAGTAAAAGATATTACCTCACCACCTTGTCTCTCTGATCGATAGACCCATCCCAGGCTGACTATTTCCCCACCCTACATCAGGCTATTTTGGAATTACTCTCTGTTTTCCAGGTAGACATGTTTTCTTGGATTAGGTAGTATTTTTCACAGCTATATAGCCCCTCAGGCTCATGAAGCTTCAGGGACCAGCTGGCACTGAGGCAAATCTGAGCTGGATAGAACACACATAGAACACAGTTGCTGTGGGAGTACATTGCCCATCCATCTCTTGCGGAGGAATGTACTTGATACATACTATGAGTCTCACAATAAAATCCACACGTTCTCTAATCCAGAGCCATATTCGGTTAAAATGTCACCACTTCTGGTGATACTTGGTTTTATCCCTGATAAATATTGCAGATTATGAGCCTGATCCTGTAAATTTCTCAGCAACACCCTCCTCCCCCCATTGACTTCAATGAGAATTGGGGGTACTCACCATTTCAGAAAAGGCACTCAGTATCTTGCAAGTCTGGATTCTATAATTTACCTTTCATAAAACAATCTGCACTTCCATGTGTGGCTGTTACTGGATACTGGGTTTTTTTAAGCATATGGCTGTTCAGTCATAAAGGAAACATGTAGGAAATAGGAATGCTGATGAATAACAGTTCAGATGTTTAACACGGTAGCTTGTAATATATCCCTAGAGAAGGCAGCTTCATTGTGGATTCACATACCTTTACATTCAAGTGAAGAATAATAAAATTGTCTTTAGGTTTCTTTTTATTTGGTGGTTGGTTGGGTTTTTTAAGGTAGTAGTTTGTGAGAATGAAAAATGAGCTGAAATGTATTCTGTGGGTCAGAAGGCAGAATCACATCTAGGGTACTCCGTTTCAGTTCATGATATCCACAGGAACACAACTGTATACAATTAAATGTGTCACAATCTGGCCTTCTTCCTGAAGTCAATTCAAAAGTTCAGTATAACTGAATGGAGAGTATATATTCTAATATTTGATGAAATCATTGTGTTTCCAAAATGTACAAAAGAAATGGGCACATGTAGGTAGAGCCTTTTAAAAACTTAAATTCCTTCAAAAGAATTTAGGCTATCCACTTAGCCTGTAGAGCAGAGTAGAAGCAAATACAGGCTATTAAATGACCTTAAATGTTATTAAAAACACAAGCTTCTTATTTCAACTGAGTACTAAATATCTCCTACATTTAGCTGCCTAATTTTGAAATAAGAAGGAACTGTACTCAAATACAAAGGACCTTTTTACATGAACCTCAGTAATTGATATCACAATTGTGACTATGTTGCTAGTTACTTAACAAATAGCTTTTTACTGTACACAGTAGGAGTATAAATATCTGCATAACATTAACTTATACATTAGTGGCATAAATGCTTCCTGTCATTTAAATGGCATGTTCTTACATTTTACTGTATGGAACTGAGGGGCAGCCTGTGGAACTTTCTGATTGTGAAGAATCTTAGGGTTACATTGGCTTCAATGGGAATTGCACTTGATCTGAATTTGGCAATGAAGCACATCTGCATATATCAGTTTTGCCAACCCGCTTTCTGATAACCCCAGCCACGAGCAGGAATCCTCAACCAGTCAATTACAGCTAGAAGCTGGCTCCTTTTCATGGCCTGAGCAGCACACAGGCCAAATCACAATCAGAATCTTGCCTATAATATCTAATTCAAAACAGAATGGGCAAAATTTACCTTGAGGAGCCTGCCTTGGCCAAGACTTAATCCCATCAAGGGAAGTGAAAAACCTGAGCCCTCCTCAAAACCTTCCATCTCAGAATATATCATGCTATGAAGCCAAAGATTGCTAAAATGGTATCTGTGATATCACAAAATGGCATATTCTGGGATATCTTCAGATAACCAGGAAGTGCTGGATTTGATGAGTGGTGGGAGGGAATTTCTTTAGGTAGTTAGTTAAAACTTATTTCTGTGTTGAATGCTCCCCACAGGCTTCTCAGTGGGCACTGGGAAGGTCGCGGGTGGCAGGTAAATAAAGCACTGGAATACAGGATTAACTTTATTATTATCCCTCAATATTAATACATCATGGGGGTTGTTTTTAAACAAATAGCCTTAAAACCATACAAGATATGTAAGCATAAAAAGAGGAAAGCTGCTGTCTAAAATTTGTCCCATGACTCACCAATAAATCCTGATCACAAGGTGACTCTGTAACTTTAGTAGTCAGGGATTTTGTTAAACCCTCCACAGAATTCCTGCATTTTAGGTGCTCAAATGCTCTCATTCTCCTTTGACTGTCCTTAAAAGCCTTGCAAAGCCTAGGAGCATGCTCTTCTGGAGGTCACTGATCGTGATGTCTTGCACTTCTATTGTGTTCTTGAGTTGCTCATTCATATCCTTAGGATGCTCCAAGTACCCCAGCAATCACTGGGATCATCTTTGTTTTAGTTTTCCATAATTATTCCACTTTATGGCAAAGTTCTTCATACTTCACTATATTCTCTTCTTGTTTATTTTTTTTTATACTTCTGTCTGCTGGTGTGGCGATATCAATTAACATGGTTACAATTGTCTTCTTTTCTACAACAACAATGTCCAACCTATTTGTCTGTGGCAATTGTTGAATCCCATAAAAACTTAGCCTGTTCATTATCTAGAGCATTTTCAATTCAGTGGTCCTAATACCACATAGTGTGTTTGAGTCCATACTTGCTGTAGAGGCTCCAATACATACACTTGGGTTATGTCTACACTGCAATTGAAAACCCACGGCTGACCAGTGCCAGCTGACTCTAGCTAAGGGCTGTTTAAATGACATTCAGGTTCAGGCTGCAGCCTGAGCTCTGGGACCCTCCCAACTCACAGGGTTCTAGAGCTCAGGCTCCCCAAACGTCTACACTGCAATTAAACAGCCCCTTAGCCCATGAGCCTGAGTCAGCTGGCATAGGCCAGCTGCGGGATTTTAACTGCAGTGTAGACATACCATTGGTGACTTCATTGTGACTTCATTCAATACTCTCTCCCAGACAGGCTCCTGCAAGTGTTCAACACATGCTCCACTAGCTCTTGCTCTTTAGAACACATTCTTCAGTTTGGGGAGCAGTTCTATTAGTCAATTTTGTTTCAAATGTAATTAAGTCTTAAGGACCGCTCTTGTGCACTAATAATGAGGCGCTCTGTCTATTTTTTTTGAGGTGTCCTTCTATAGACCATGAGTTTGTTAATCTTCATTCACTAATGGGTTCAGTCTCTCTCCACCACTGTCTATGTATTAATTTCTCTGTAAATCTTTCAAGTCCTTTGGCAATTTGGTTTCTTCTTTCTTTTATGCTGTCTTGGGCTGGGATGCATACTCAGCAGTTGCATGTTATCATAACCAGATGATCTTTTACTCTGGCTGACTCCTCATATATTTTGATGTTATATTCTTCATTGTCAATTGCTTCCTCCACAGAGAGCAGGCCTCTTCCTCCACCACATTGTCAGATGTACATCCTGTCCATGTCTTGATTCATATTCATTACTTTATGCTTTGCCAGGAGCTTTCTTGTTTGGATGACAAATTTTTTCTTCTCTTGATTCTCTTGATCACTTAGCAATGTGTTGTCCACGTATTAATGGTTTGGATCAAATTCTTAGAGTTGCGTTTTGTCCTCAGTGTAGTTTTTATTTGTCTGTCATATTCTTTCCTCACTTCTTCTTTGACTTCCTTATGGTGTAACTCTAACAGTTCTCTGATTGCAAGGTGTTTGTAGGGGCCATGCTGAGAGATAGCTTAGATAGTACCTTTGTTAACTTGTATGCCATTCGATTGTACCCATTTGCCCCCTGTATGGACCCCAACACACATTTATGTAAGCCAACCCATAGCTTTATATCTTCACCAAACTATTCTACATAGGCCTTCACTTTCCTTTTCTGACCATCCATTGTTTCAGATCATCAGTGTATAACAAATGGTTAACTGGTGGTTGTTGTTTGCTGTTATGATAACCATAATTTATCTCGTGGACCATCCATGTCTGCAGCAGCATTGCTACCACAAATGGCATAAGGAATTCTCTTGAAAAATTCCTCTTTTAATTTGGGCCTCATCAATGAGAGTCCCTTCCAGGTAGATCGAGTGTTCCAGTTAACCACAGATTGCTACAGACAGGAAATGATCTTTGGATGAACTTTGTGCATTTTCAGTGTGTCGAGGATACATGAATGTGGGATGCGGTTATATGCTTTTTGGTAGCTATCTACATCATCTTTATTTTTTCTTGGTGGTTGTTGTTTTTTTATTTTGGCATCTTCTGTGATCCTCCTGTTCAGCCTAAGGCAGTCTTTTGTCCCTTTCATGTTTACTGTACAGTCTTTTTGCTCAGGAGGCAGAATTCCATTGTGAGCTAGCACTATCCAGATCTTCTTTGCAAGAGATGCTGTTAGAAATTTCCACATATTTAGAAAATACTTGATTGGACTATAATTCATAGAATCACTGCAGCCTTCTTCTTTTTTTTGTATGAGGATGATTCTCCCTCTCACCATCTATCTTGGACATTCATTCTTCAAACATTTATTAAATTGTTCAAGTAAACAACCATAGAGGCATAGAGATAGGCATTTTAGCCAGAATCCATGCACCCCATCTGGTCCGGATGCTTTCCAATTTTTCATTCCTGTCGGAACCTCATCTACTTCTTTCTTTGAAGTCCACTGTCTGGTTATGTTGTACATCCTCAGACCAGATTTCTTTCCAGGAGCACTGAAACTCTTCCACATTATTTATTGACTTTCTATTTTTTCCTATTCTGCTTTTAACATTGATCTGATCAAAGAATCTCTTAGGGTCTCTCGTGAAAGGTCTTTTCTCTTGATATTGACAGCATCACGCTAAATATCTTTCAAGCCTATGACTCAATGTGATCAGCTTGTTTACATTGTTCCTTTACCACTCTCACATCTCTTTCATTCAGCGGATAGTTCATCTCCAGGGCCTTTCACTTCTGTTTTCTCTTCAAATGATTTTTCTCAAATTCATCCAGTAGACTGATATCAGTGTAAAAGCTTAATCTTCTGGTCTAACCTTTATTTCCATGGATGGTGTGGAATATTTGGAGTTTTCTGGTGGTTCATTCATCAGGCTTGATGTTAAGACAATGAGATGCTACTGTTGCTGTAGCACACATTTAACTAGCAAATACTCGTTGGTCTTACAGCTACCTTGAGTGCTTCATTCAATTCTTGTACTACATCATTGGGTCTTTGCTGGCCTACAAATTTCATACATGGTAGAATTGGTTGGTGATCAATGTCTCTTAATTTTGTATGATCTCAAGCAACAAATCATTCATATTTCCCAAACTTTCTTCAGGTGAGGTTTCACTCATATTTGTCCTCAATATTTCCTCAGTCATTTGTGGCTCCTGTTTATCCTGTATCATTGCTTCTGTCAATATGTTTTCATGTGGTTCAACACCACTGATCTCTCCTTTCATGCTTTCAAGCTCCAATTGTGTAAATTCTTTTCTTTGGAATAAAGCTCTCAGTTATCTAGCAAAGTCTATGCTTGGTCACTTCTTTCTGCATGTTGATGTTGTTTCTGTCCTTCCAGTGTTGGAGCATTCATTTCCTCCAGCCTCTCTCTCCTGGTTTTGTCAAAATTCAGCGTTGGGTCACTTCTTGATTTGTGCTACGAGGCCATTTCACTCTTTTGTTGACAATGATCTCTGGTTTTCTCAGGTTACTTGGACAGTTGCATGATACTGACCTCGGGTTGACACAGCACACCCTGCAGAGCAAGTTGCCTGCAGTATAGCTAAGGTCTTCTTAGGCTAGGTCTACACTACAGGGGGGGAGGTCGACCTAAGATACGAAGTTGCGTATTTTAGGTTGACTTACCTGGCTGTGAGGACAGCGGCGAGTCGACCGCTGCTGCTCCGCCGTCGACTCCGCTTCCGCCTCTTGCCGCGGTGGATTTCTGGAGTCGACGGCAGAGCGATCAGGGATCAATTTTATCGCGTCTAGTGAAGATCCCCAATAGATCGATTGCTATCTGCTGATCCGGCGGGTAGTGAAGACATGCCCTGTGACTCCCTTTATGCCATTCAGAATAGTTACCAATTTGCCTGTATTCTCCATATTGTGTTGGGTTGGCAGGCTATACACAAGTGTATGCCAAGCCAGTATTTGTAGGTCTCGGAGGTGGATTGTTATTACTATTGATTTCATTGTCTTCACTTTAACCTTGCAATTCACTTTAAAGGTATGGAGATAAAAACTGGACACCCTATTACAGATAAGGGCATATTGTTGTTTGGCATACTGACAGGATTGCCTGTTGCTGTGCCCACTGTTAGCAGAAAGAGCAAGCCTGGAGATAGTTCCCATTGGAGTGATGGGGTTACTCAGAGCAGGGCACGAAGGAGGCAGCTGAGATCAGTTCCTGGGAAAGGGATAGTGTAGGAAAGTGTCAACCAGGAATAAAAGAAAGGAGGTCCCCCTTGCTGCCCCCAAATTTGTGTTTATTTTTTGTGTATTCCAGAATGAGTTTCCTGAAAAGCTCACCCATGTACAAAGGGGCAATACCCACAAAGGGTTCCAAAATGCTTGATGCGAGTTTTAAAAATATTTTGGGTTTTTTTTAAGCCAAACTTATGATTTTCAAAAATCTGTTTTATGAATTTGTGAGATTAGCAATACTGTAATTAGCATATTTTCTATATAATTTCCCCATCCCTTTTTAGGACCTGATCCAATGCCCATTGAACCAGGTCCTTAAACCATCAGTACAATATCCTTGCCCTTTTTCAAAACTGAGTTTCATCAGCTATCATCCCCCTAAGTCTTTAAATCCACCTGGAATGCCCCCAGGGTTACTAATCAAAAAAAGTAAGTATCATCAGCAAACTTCACCAACTTGCTGTCCACTTCTTCTCCAAATGATTAATTAGTATGTTAAATAACACTGGTCCTGTTACTGATCCCTGGGACCCTTCCTTATTAACATGCATTCCTAATACTATTTGCTTACTGTTGCATAACCTGTCCTTATCTAAGTGCTTGAGTACTCTTTTTTTAGTGAAACTCTCAATCAGTCTGCCCTGTACTGAAGTGGGGCTCACCAGTGAGTAAATCCCCAAATCTCCATTCATTCCTTTTGTCAAAAAATAAATAAAATAAAATAAAGGCACCACATTAGGGTTTCCAGTCTTCAGGGACAACTGCTCAACAGGATTGATTGTAGCTCCATTATCTTACACTTAATTTCTTTCAGAACCTTCAGATGATAGTATCAGGTTTCTGATAGTGGGTTTCTCAAATTGCTCCATAAATTCCTCCTTGGATAATTCAGTTTCTGTAAAGGCCATACTCTGATTTCCCATGAAAAGAACCTTTGGAATATGAATTTTCCCTTCTTTTTCTACAGTGATAGCTGGCTGATGCAAAAAAAACAAAATAGTCTTCTTCCTTTTTTTAATTGCCTCATTTGCCCATTGGTAATTCTGGTGCTGACAGTCACATTCAGGCCTGGTCTACATTTAAAATTTAGGTCGATTTAGCTACATTGGTCATGGGTATGAAAAATCCACACCCCTGGCAGATCTAGTTATGCTGTCCTAACCTCCATTGTAGATGCAGGTAGGTCAATAGAAGAGTGCTTCTGTTGATCTAGCTACTATCATTCAGGGAGGTGGTGTTACTACAGCAACAGAAAGAATTCCTTCTATCAGTGTAGATCTACACCACTGAGTTATGACAACATAGCGATGGAACTATAACTATGACAGTATAGTCCCCATAATGTAGATGTACCCTCAGCCTTTCGCATCTGATAGAAAATCATGGGCTCCATGACTTACATGACCAGCGTGGGAAAGCTCAAGTGGTCAGGTTCTGCTCTCACTTGCACAAGTTTTAAACTGGTGTCCATGGGAGCAGAATTAGGTCCAGAATTTTTCAGATTATTCTGCCTTGTTTTTTCTCTGTGAAGTATAATCCTTTCTGAATGGGAGAATAAAGTTCAATGCATCTAGGAATGTATTATTTCTGCAGTGTGATCTAAATTTTTCCTAGTGGAGTGTTTCAGAATGTTGGTTACCTAGCTGATGTAGGAGCCTAAATTCCACTTGACTTTCAATGAGACTTAGGCTCCTAATTGCCTGTGTCACTTAAGTTACTTAGGCACTTTTAAAATTTTACATGTGAAAATAGGCCAAACATAGGTTGATTTAAAAAAAAAAATTAAATGAATCAGGTCTTTTCATATCCGACCTGTTTGGGAGAGTTTTGGAAAAGACCAGCATTTTACTCAGAGAGTGAATACATAGGGTAGGTAGATTATTCAGTGGCCTTTTGATTACAGTAATTTACTCTCCCCTAAAAAGAGAATCATAATTATAGAATCATAGAAATGAAGGGATGGAAGGGACCTTGAGTTGAGCGCCCTACACAGGACCTAGTATACCAAACCATCCCTGACAGGTGCTTGTCTAACCCATTCTTTGAAACCTCCAGTGATGGAGATTCCATAATCTTGGAAGCCTGTTCCAGTGCTCAACTATCCTTATAGTCAGAAAGCTTTTCCTAATATCTAACCTAAATCTTCCTTGCTGCAGGTTAAGCCCATTACTTCTTGTCCTATCTTCCATGGACCTGGAGAACAATTGATCCCTGTCCTCTTTGTAACAGCCCTTAATATATTTAGAGATTGTTATCAGGTCCCCCCTCAGTCTTCTTTTCTCAAGATTAAACATGCCCAGTGTTTTTAACCTTTCCTCATAGGTCAGGTTTTCTAGACCTTTTATCATTTTTGTTGCTGTCTTCTGGACTCTCTCCAGTTTGTCCACATCTTTCCTAATGTGTGGCACTCAGAACTAAATACAATACTGCAACTGAGGCCTCACCAGTGCCAAGTAGAGCAGGTTAATTATCTCCCATGTCTTAGGCCTGGTCCCCACTAAGTCCCCACTTCGGACTAAGGTACGCAAATTCAGCTGCGTTAATAACGTAGCTGAATTCGAAGTACCTTAGTCCGAACTTACCGCGGTCCAGACGCGGCAGGAAGGCTCCCCCGTCGATGCCGCGTACTCCTCTCGGCGAGCTGGAGTACCGGCGCCGACTGCGAGCACTTCCGGGATCGATCCCAGAACATCGATTGCCTGCCGCCGGACCTCCGGTAAGTGAAGACAAGGCCTTACATACAACACTCCTGGTAATACACCCCAGAATGATATTAGCCTTTTTCACACTGCATCACACTGTTGACTTGAATTCTATTTTTGAACCACTATAACCCTCAGATCCTTTTCAGCAATGCTAATGCCTAGCCAGTTATTCCCCATTTTGTAGCTGTGCATTTGATTTTTTTTCTTAAGTGTAGTACTATACATTTTTCTTTATTCAATTTCATCTTGTTGCTTTCAGACTAATTCTCCAATTTATCAAGTTTGTTTTGAATTCTTATCCTGTCCTCCAAAGTACATACAATCCCTCCCAACTTGGTGTCATACACAAATTTTATAAGCATACTCCATTATCCAAGTCATCAATGAAAATATTGATTAGTACCAGACCCAGGGCAGACCCAGCAGGACTCCACTAGATACATCCTCTTAGTTTGACAATGAACCATTTGAAAGACTGTTCCTAAAGAGTAGTTATCAATCAGTTTTGAACCTACCTAATAATAATTTCATCTAGATCACATTTACCTAGTCTGCTTGTGAGACTATCGCGTGGGACTGTGTCAAAAGCCTTACTAAAATTAAGGCCTTGTCTATACTATGGGCTAAATCGGTGCCACTGCAATTGATGCAGTGGCATTGATTTAGCAGGTCTAGTGAAGACACGATAAGTTGATGGGAGAGCACTCTTTTGTCTACTTAATTAATCCACCTCAACAAGAGGTGGAAGCTATGTCGACGGGAGAGAGTCTCCCATTGACATAGAGCTCGGTAGACACCGCTTTAAGTCAATGTAAGTTACGTTGACTTAAGTTATATTATTTACATAACTTAACTAGCATAATTTACATCGACTTAGAGTGCTAGTGTAGGTTAGGCCTAAGATATATCATGCCCACAACTTACCCACTAGGTCAAAGTTGTCAAAGTTGGGTGCCTAGAGTTAGGCTCATAAATCCATATTTAGACATCTAAATATAAAGGTCTGGTTTTGAGAGATATTGAGAACTCTCAACTCTCACTGACTTCAGTGGAATCTGAAAATGCCCAGCACCTCTCAGGATAAGGCCACTTAGATTTAAGTTCCCAACTTTGAAAATGTTTGCCAATATTCTTAAATGCATCATGAGAATTAGTTACTGTTGTGCTGCTTCCTGAGTCCCATTGCAGTCTTTGTCAGAAGAGGTAATTAACTGTGTTCCATTTTCTTTCCTTAGTCATAAGTAAGGGCCAGATTTTTGAAAGAGCTCCGTGCCAGACGTTAAAGTGCTGAGCACCCACAATTGAGGCCAGATTTTCCAAAGGTCGCTCCCAGCAAATGCCACTGTGACTCTTATGGCCAGATTTTGAAATGAGTTCTTCACTCATCATGCAAAGCTCTTTTGAAAATCTGACTGCTTATTTAGGTGCCTATGTGGGAGCTGAATTTTTCTGAAAATCTGGCCCTAATTATGGGAGCTAACCCTTTCGGAAAATTCTGAACAAAGAATGCAACATTTGCATTTCATGCCTGGTATGTTTTGCGAATTCCAATGGTATATGGCCCTGTTGTAAATCCCACATTCTACCCTTTTCATAAGAAAAGAAAAAGAAAGCAGTTTTCTATCTAAAAAGGCTATATTTAAATAAAGATAATGTTTTAGCCTTCTCAATTCCAACTTTATTAATAACCTTTAGGGAAAGGGAGGAATTGTGAACTAGTAGGAACAGGGAAAATGGAAAACTGTGAAAAGACCGGAAAATTGTATACCAATCAATTCCGGTTACAAAGATTTTAGTGGCCCATGGTCAATTAAGGTCTGGAGGCTAAAAATGGAAAAAGCCTTCCACAATTCTGGCTTGTAGTACACACAGAAAAGAACTCTATGTATCCACAAGCACAGCCAAACTCTTTGGCTTGTTCCCAGAGCACATAACAGTGCAGTCTGGTTTTTTTGGTTTCTGTTGGGGGACGGAGAAACCAAAAACTTTACTTTGCAAATTTCTTAGTTGCAAATGGTTCAGAACTGCCCTAAGGATAATCCTCAGGGTTGTGCCTAGATGCTATTTTAAAGCAGCTCAGGTTCATTGTTATTTTGAGATAGTTTATTATGTGTAATACTTTTATCAGAGACAGTACTGTCCAGTGATTCTTTGGTTGCAGAATATGGGTAGCATTTTATCTCTACTACTGAGTTATATATTGTACATTAAATAAAATATTTATGTTCAAATTTAACGTATGATTTTGGGTAGAATATTTTGTCATCTTTCCAAATAACAATTTCTAAAGAATAAATTATAAAAAAAAAAACAATAAATAAACCCCAACTTATGGTCATGTGAACTGTACTATTCCAGAGAAATTAGACATTTGAACTTATCAGTGAATTCTTCATTTTGTTGCCACTTCTTGGGAGCTTTATTTAAACTACTTAAATTGGCATTACTTTTGCAAACAGCTTTGTAAAACTTGCAATTTAAATCAGATCTCTGGACCTGGAATAACATTTTCATATGTGCCTAAGTCCCATTTTCAGAAGTGACTGAGACACTCATGAGCCCAAGTCCTTTTGAAAGTCAGAGCCCAAAAATTGTAGGCTGCATTTGTGGATGTGGTGATAAGATATGCATGTTATGTAATGTGTTTGCATAGTGATGTACATATGTCAAGGATATGTGTCAAGTTCAGTACTCAAAGTAACAGTTTAAAAGATTTCATGTCCTTGTTCAGTTTCAATTATTTTAATTGTAGGTGTTTTTGAAAAGTAAGTCTGTACATGTAGCTGCTATCACCAATTACTGTTCAAACAGTGCATTATGTTGTTCTGCTGTTACTCAAGAACAATGGTGCAAGTAGAAATCATTTCTTGTCAGTACACTGCACTCATGGGAGGGACACAAAGTGGGGGCACATGACCTCCGCATGTGACTCCTCCCTGCCTTGCTCCCAGCCCGGGCCCTAGCGGTCTCCCCGTCCCTATCCCATGATCCACATCCATCCCATGTTACCTGTAGTGCGGGGGGGGGGGGGGGAGAGGGAGCTCTGTCTTCCTCCTGCTGCGCCAGAGACTTCCGCTGTACAGACCCCAGGCAGGAGGACTCAGGAGATGCAGCTGTCTGGAAAGGCTGGGGGCTGGGCTGGGCAGTACAGCTGCACCGGAGGAGGTGCCAGAATTCTGCTCCTTTCCTCGCTGTGGTTCCCAGCCCTGCCCCACCAGCCCTGTCCTCCAGCAGGGCTGCTGTATAGACAGAAGAGATGCAGCTCCATGGAAGGGCAGGGGACGGGGCTGGGAGCAGGCTCATCCTCTGTCTTTCTGGTACGCCATACCAGCTATAAATATCTTACTGGTACGGCATATCAGACCATACCACTGTACTTGCACCACTGCTCAAGAGTCATTTTTGGTTATTAACAGAGCTGAGTGAAACTGGGAAAGAGGGGCAAAAAAATGAAATTCACAGATATGAGTGCTGTATTTTTATTATAGTTCCATATGATATTTGTCCCTCCAAAAAAACAGGGTTTTATTTTTTCAAAATATGAGGGATTGAAAATTATTCACAGTGAAGCATGTAAAACTCAAGAAGTTACTCAAGCAAATCTCTTACCCAGCCTGCTATATACATTTCCCCTATCTGTAAAATTAAAGCCATGATATTTACTGTAGATGAAGTCTGAAAATATAGAGGATTTAAGATGTTTTCATCCCCAGAAAGATAGGTATGTAATTAATATTAGCCTCATTTTCAGAAAAGGTGCGACTAGATCAGAGGGTCCTGTGGTCTAGTGGATTAAACCTTAGTGGCAATCAGAAGACCTAGGTATTAATCCTGACCTGTGACTTTGGGCAAATCAGTTAACCACTGTAAACCTTAGTTTTTCCATCTGTAAAATGACATTGGTGGTATTTATCTGCTTGATAGTTAGGGATCATGCAGCAGAATCTGTGTGGGTAGACCTTCCTGTCAGTGCAGAGTCCCATTGGGTTCAAGAGTCTGCTCACATGAATTGGGGCCTACATAAGGGGTCTTTTGTTGGTCTGATTAACTTCAGTGGGAGCAGGACTGGGCCTTAAATAATATTGGTGAAGTTTATATAAGTGTGAAGTATTAAGACAAGCAGAGGTGGAATAAAAACCTGGGAAATCCTAGTTCCCCGCCCTCTGCTTAATCCACTAGACCATGTGGCTTTGAGGAGTGGTGTACAACCTGGTCCTCCTGTTGGCTCTTTACAGAATTCCTGAGTTTGAATTTGCAAGGGAAAGTGGCTTTTCACAGCCTTCTGAAAGTGAAAAACATTTAGTGTTGGCTCTTGTCGCATTTCATAAAAGCGCTCTAATTTCACAGAAGTTTCACAATCTCAATCTAGTCAGTCTCTCTCTCTTTCTCTCTCTCTCTCTCTCTCTCTCTCATACACACACACACACACACACACACACAACCGAACAAAGCTACAATGACAAATATTTTGCTCAGTTCTAGTTCAGTACTAATGTATTTAATATCAAGGAATTTCATCATTAGAGGAAATGTGACTGGTCTGTTTTCTCAGAATTGATCATGTGCAGATAACTGGAATAAAACACTAGGACCAAACTTGTGTGTTCCCGTAATTCTCTGGTAGTACAGAGGAAAATAACAATATTTAAACTCTATATTTTACTGTAATTTTTAGGCAGCAAACCAACAACCAGACTTCTCCTGCAGAGCCTGATTTTCTTGACAAACAAACGAAAAAGGTACTATTAAGTTCAGATTCAAATTCCTGAGTCCACAGTTCTGCTTGGCATAGCCATCTAAACATGAAACTTAGTGATGTTTTGAAGTCTTTGAGACAAAAGCCTGCTTGCTAAGAACTTTAGTTCTGTAGAAAGACAGGGAGGTACGGTGAATAAGAGAATCAAAAGGCTGGAAATTTGCTGCTGAGAATAAATGCTAGCTACTCCCTGAGGTGATTTGTCTGTGCACTTCACTTTCTACAGATGTTAGTCTCTTTTTTAGTAAGGACCTGAGGTTCTTTGGTAGCACTTTGATATCCTGCTCGAATTCAATATGTGAAATGGAGGAGTCGCTCTGTGACTTGGAGCACAGCATAGTCTTTGAAGTCTGATCCAATTTTTGCTGCTTACCATTTGATGTTGAAAGGATGAAATGAAGAAAATGTACAGTTTTTGCCAGTAACTCTGCTGAGCATATGTAAGATTAAAAAACCAAAATCCCTTGGATGATGTACTTAGAAATGTTAAGCAGATTAATACCTTCCTATAGCCTTTTTCTAAAGATACAAATTAACTATGAGAGGAAATCAGCATACAGTGCATGCTGTGATTAACTGCATGAGTATGGGGTAAATAAATTAGAGGGGGAAAATATACAAATGTTTATGACACAGGTGCTTAGTCACCGTGGCTAAAAGCCACAAAAATCTCGTGTGACTTCAATCTAGCATTAGACATTTTACAATGAAGCATACAAAATATACATTTGTTTTCGGTTAGATTGTGGTTAAAAGTTGACTTCATTGAGTGGAATACTTATACTATTTTATGTTTCTGAAACATTGTTCCTTATTCAAAAAGGATTTGGATGAGATTCCCACACCTCAGTTTCTTCTAAAGCATTCACTGCAAATGAATGATTCACAGCCTATAAGCCAATCCCTTGCACTTGCAAATCAACGATTATCAAGTTCCCCGGGATCCCCTAAAAAACAAGGTAAGAAATATATTAAAGTAATGAAGATTTTTTTTTTAATATTTATAAGATACATGTTGTCTGCATGTAAGTTTATATATTGATGAGTTCTTTTAACTGTCCCCTGGAAGACAGGAAACATACCGTAAGTAACTATTTATTTAATATTTGCTATCTGAAAATGTGCAATTTATTTGAAATTACGTTGTCAAATGCACTTAAGTACAATATGGAGACAGAAGTATGGTGTGATAACATTCTGTTAAGAACATGAGCCATGATCATCACTCCATGAAAACACCTTTTTAATGTAACAAAATTGGCATCAGAGAACTCTACCTCTCCCTCTGGCTGCAAGCATCACAAACTGGAAGTTATGAAACCTCTTATGTCTGGCAGAATGAAAGACAACTGATTTGTTTGCATTCAGAGAGGTTCATTCTGCAACACAGTGAAGCCTACAACAATGCTAAAATCTATCCAATGTGATTCTTACTCTATTTGATAACTATACCTTCTTGTCTTGGTTGGCGATTTCTTTTATCAATTTAAAAATATAAAATGAAGCACCCCGGGCTGTTTTAACAGGTCCATATTTCCAGTCTTCCAGGAAATCAAGATCAGAAATTGTTACTTATCAAAATGCTTGTCTCCATTGTGGTCATGGAGCTGTATTTGCAGATCACTGAATGCAGGGTTCAATATGGGGCCATGAATTATTACCCACAGTTCAAGATAGAAAAGATTGATAGTTTGATATCTTTTTTCAGACCCAAAATTTAAATGCTAATACACAAGCTTTCAGGCCATTCCTGAAAATGAGGTAGGGTTGCCAAGTGTCCGATTTTAGACCAGACCGGTCAAAAAGGGAAGCTGGCAGCATCACTAAAAGTCTGGTTACCTGCAGTAACCAGCCTCTGCCATCAGGGGGTGGGAAGATCAGCAGCTGCTGCAGGAGCCTGACGGACAGAATTGGCTGGCTCCCGGAACAAGCTCCGAAGTAGGTACCAGCACCATCGGGGGTGGTAACCTATTTCCCCCTCCTCCCACCCTGATTTCCCCGGCCCCTTGCTCCAGGAGCAGGAAACATCCCTCCCCCCCCATGCTGAGCCCCAATTAGGGTGACCAGATGTCCTGATTTTATAGGGACAGTCCCGATTTTTGGGTCTTTTTCTTATACTGGCTCCTATTCCCTCCCACCCCATCCCGATTTTTCACACTTGCTGTCTGGTCACCCTAGCCCCAATTTCCCCTTCCCAGCCCCTCACTGCAGGGAATGACCCCTGCCATGCCCCGCTGTGCACCAATTGGGCAGGCTCTGCATCAGGTCCTCCCAGCCCGGCTCTGCAGGCAGCAGGTGAATCCCGGGGGTGGGGGAGCCAGTGATGGGGGAGGACAGGTGGGGTAGAGGTGTGGCCTCAGAGGAAGAGGCGGGGCAAGGGTATTTGGTTCAGGGATTAGAAAGTTCACAACCCTAAAATGAGGGTTTTCTGTCCTGAGCTCTTTATATATGCTAATTAATCTGATTGTGCAATTAAATGTACCATAGTATTACTATTGTACACTTTCCCTACAGGGCCAATAGTACTACAATAATTTTTCTGCACACTTAGGCCCTGATCCTGCCAACTCACATGTGCATAATGTTTACACTGAGGTCAATGAAGCTATTCACATATATAATTAAGACGATGCATAGATGTTGGCAGGATCAGGTCCTTATCTTTTAGGAAATTACACAAATTTAGCATTTTTCATCCTTTATAGATACACAGTTGTTTTCAACTGCAAATACAGAGTTCTACATAAACACAATAGGTTGGGAATTCATTATACTCTTGTTATGAGTTTCAGTCCCCAGGGGATTTGAATTTGTGGAATGGGATTGCAGAAGGTGTGTGCATTACAGTGGAAAACTTTGAAATGATGTTAACAATAAACCTGTCAAACAAAAATATTTTCATTGCACTATACCTTCTTAAGAGAAGCACTAATGGTCAAGTTCTGTCACCCCAATTCTCCCTGAGTAGTACCTTTCTCTGTGAATAGTCCCATTGAAATCAATGGTATTAGGTATGGAGTAAAATTATTACTTAGAGGGATTAAATGTGGCAGAATTAGGCCCTCAGCAAGTGTGTGATTCAGGGTCCATTACCCAATAATTAAGATTTGACTTTTTAAAATAACAGTGATTGGTATTCCCCTAGTTAAAAACTTGTTTTGAAGAAGAGATAACTGAAACATTGATTTGATCTATTCAAGAAATAAATATGTGAAAAGAACAAGCACACAGCAACAAAGAAATAAAAATCTCAGTGAAGCATTTAAGGTATTTAAGATTGGAAATGATATAAATCACATTTAAATGAATAACTGTTAAAGAAATAAACCTGTTGAAGAATAATGGTCTCTTCCAGTGCTTTATGAAAGCATAGTTCTTCAGTCAGAGATTCAAATGCTTTCACACCCCAATGAATTCTTTATTTACTCTTGGTCCAGGATATGTAGTCTTTTAGGCACCCAGTGCTGTAGCACTTATGAAAACCAAAATGAAATGGCAAATATAGAGCATTATCTTTGGGGTAAGTGTGGTGTAAATATGTTTGTTATAACTTTTGAATATAATATCTAAATTATTATCCACAAAAAAGCAATATATACTATGTGATCCAAAGAACATAATGATGATGCTTTTTTTCCCTGATGAAACATTACACTGCAAATTTTGTAACCTGATTCTAAATCATTTTAGAATTATGTTACAAACAGGACTGACCCAAGGGGAAAAAGGGGGAAATGGAATGATAAAATTTTGTCATTGCACAGTGGTCATCACACTGTGATACCTGGCTCTCTATTATGTTACAATGTTCCCACTTATATTACAGTGGCAACGAAAAGATACAGCTGGGAGATTCCACACAGACACTGAAAAGTCTGTAGTCAGTGATTTATGCAAAAATGTCAACACTGAAAGACTCCCATTGACTTCAGTGGGCTTTGGATTAGGCCTATAAGAAACTTTAAAGCTATGACCAAACTGCACACAGTGCAAGGTGTGTGCACAGAGGCTAAAATGGCTTAAAGGGGAGATTTTCAAAGGCACAGATGGGGAGTTAGAAGCCCAATTCCTATAGACTTGCTGGGATTTGGGAATCTAATTCCTCTTTGTGCCTTTGAAAGTCTCCCCTCAAAGCTATGCTGGCTCTGTGTGACCCAGGGATTCCCCCTTCAAGGGCAGGGGAGCATGGGGGGAGCTTCCACCAGACAGTAAAGCCAGCCTTATAGTCCATTAGCAACACCATAGTGGTGCAGAAGGGCTGCAGCAGGGCCAAAGATCCTGCCCAATCTCTTCTATATGAATCATTTCTCCCTGATATTATCCTTTACTGGTAAGGTTGGGAGGAGAGTCCAGTTAACATGATAGTCAGAAACTGATTATTTCAGTCACAATAAGGTAACGTTAGAGGCAGAGTAGTCACATTTTCCTGAGAGACTGGAGAATAGCATTGTGTCATGGTCCCGTAGGTCTCGAACCTGAGTCCATAGAGTTCCCTGTTAACTAGCACCACCCTGCTTCTACTCCACAGCTCATTACTAGCCAGCTGAACAGAGGAGATACCATGAAATCTGAAGTTACGTCAGGGCCTGTTTGTAGGAATGCTGTGAACCGTGATTGGTCGGGGCTTCTTATTTAAACCCAAAGAGAGGCACAAGAAGTTGTCCATGCAACTGGGCTCTACCTGGCTGCTACACTGGACCTTGCCTGACTCCTGAACCTTGCTTTAATGACCTGTTCTTGGTTCCTGCCTTGTTCCTGAGCCTTGGCTCAACTCCAGCTATGACACTTGGCTTGACTCCCAACACTGACTCCTGCTCTAACCACTAGACTCCAACTCCTGGCCACCTATGTCTCAGCCCCAACACAGTGTTTGAAAGTACTCCCTGGAGAGAGAATTGCCTAATGTTTAGCTATGGCTGGACTAAGAATAAATATAAAGAGAGTTTCTAGATGAAAAGGAAATATGTCTGTAAAAGAAAATGCTAATAGTATTTATCTATTGACTGGGAGATAATGTAATTTCAATGCTAATAGAGATATGGATACCTGTGCTTCAAAAGTCAAACAGAATATAAGAGAAGAGGCTCTAGTCCCATACACTCTCTTGCAGGGAAATAGGATACAACTCTTTTATGTCATGCTCCTCACGCTATTGTCTGAGATACTGAAACTTTGTCAGAGATGTCGAAACATATCTAGGTTCGAAGATGTTCTGAGTTAAACTGCCGGCTGTGTTGTAACTCAGCTTAACGCCCATCTAGTCATGCTGCCCATGGTGTTGTAGAAGTCAACATTTTCTAAAGTGTCCTTTCATTTTAGATTCTTCAATGTTGGGGGGCCCTGTTAAGTCAAAAGGGCACGAGGGTACTCAGCACTATTGAAAATGAAGCCCAGGGAGTTTCAAGTTGGACGCCTAAAATCAGTGGCCCCTTTTGAATAGTTTCACCACAGTATTTATTTTTTCTCTATCTCTTATTTAATAGATTGTCTCTTTCTTTCTGTAAAATTGACAGTAAAATATTATTTTACTGGAGCCCAATTGAGTTGGGCTAGGAGAAAAATGTGAGTCTGTGGCTGTCTGTAGCATGTAAAGAGGGCAGCTATTCTCTGCATTGTCAAGGGAGGTAATGAAATGCAGTAGGTACTTGCTATGTACAAGGTCACTGGCAAGGGGACAGCTGCAGTGTGCCTTCTCAAACAGTACCATAAACAGTCTGGTAAGGGCAAAAAGAACAGGAGTACTTAGAGACTAACAAATTTATTTGAGCATAAGCTTTTGTGGGCTACAGCTCACTTCTTCGGATGCATAGAATGGTAAGGGACATTGTGGGTTAAGGAAGAGACAAATGCCATTACCAAAAGGCTGCTGTTACACAGGTGATAACTCATTCCCCATTCTAAACAGAAAATAAAGCAACATTTTAAAATATAGGCTGTATTTTCTAAGCAATTCCTTATTTTCAATGACTTGTATATCACTGGGCCTTACCTCCATTTTCAGACAGAATGGGCCAAACTTGGCTCTGTTAAATGGCTGCACCCTTTTTGCACTCCTATGTAACCAAAAGCAGAAACTGGCCCACTTGTTTTAATCTTTTGACTCTGAATTATGTGATGCTCTAAATAAGATTCAGTTTTCTGTGTACTGCAGCTTTAAATATACAAGGTTTACCTGCTTGTCCACTGGGAGGCAGGGCTGTGAGACCGTTCAGGATGGGGCCTTAGAGTGAGACTGGCACTGTGTGTTCTCTCTCATGTCTGTCGTTGCTTTCTTTAATCTCAAATGAGTCAAGTAGACTGAGAGTTTTTCTCTTTGTGTATGGAAAACACATTGAGTGGGGTTGGGGGTTCATTAATGTAAGGTCAAGATCCCAGAAGGAAATGGAATTATTATTATTATTATTGTTTCCCAATCTTGCAGTCTCTTACTCAGGCAAAACCCTAACTGAAAACATGGAAGCTTTGCTGAGCAGAGTCTAAAGGATGGGGCCATGAAGGATATTGTTCTCCTTGTTTTGTTGTTTGCAGATGATGTGATTGCCCTTACTGCGAAAAGCAAAAAAGCTAATAAGGATTATATGGTGCTGCTATGCACACGATGTAGCTGAGATGGAAATTGTTGTATGTAAACAAATGTTGCTGTTTTTATCAACTCTTACTCGGTTTGGTATCCAAGTAACATTTCCGAAAGTTAGAGGAGTAAACTATCTAAGCACATTTTTTTAATGACTTCAGATATCTATAGTGAAAGCAGTGGGTAGGTTAGAGGGACAATCAATTATGAGAGGAACATAAGCACGTCAGTCTTGGTCAAAATATCCATGTCAAGTCTTCCAGAGTGTTTGTGTTCATCTTTGTGTGTCCAATCCTTGAGATCTTTGTGTCTCTGAGCTTGTCTGCACTGGGAAAGGACACAGTGTTAACTAACATGATCTTAAACACAATTTAGCATTCAGTCTAGACAAAGACTGTCATGTCTTGCATTGTATCAACCAGTCCTGGTTAACCTCAGGTCCACCAGAGTGTTAACCATGACAGTCTACACCAGGGGTAGGCAACCTTTCAGAAGCGGTGTGCCGAGTCTTCATTTATTCACTTTAATTTAAGGTTTCGCGTGCCGGTAATACATGTTAACATTTTTTAGAAGGCGTCTCTCTCTAAGTCTATATTATATAACTAAACTATTGTTGTATGTAAAGTAAACAAGGTTTTCAAAATGTTTAAGAAGCTTCATTTAAAATTAAATTAAAATACTGATCTTACGCCATCAGCCTGCTCAGCCAACTGGCTGGTGGCATAAGGAGCCGGCAGCCGGGACCCCAGACCTGGGACGGGGTCAGGGCAGAGGGTGCAGGGCAGAAGGCTGGGTGTGTGTGGGGGTTCAGAGGTCAGGGCAGAGGGCAGTGGGGATGTGGCGGGTTCAGGGCAGAAGGCTGGGGGAGTGGGGGGATTCAGGGGTTGGGGCAGAGGGCTGGGTGTGTGGGGGGGTGCAGGGCAGAAGGCTGGGTGCTGGGGGGGACTCAAAGTCAGGGCAGAGGGCTGGGGGTGTGTGGAGGTGCAGGGCAGAAGGCTGGGTGTGGAGGGGGAGGTCAGAGCAGAGGGCTGGGGGGGCGTGGGGGTGCAGGGCAGAAGGCTGGGTGTGGGGGGTTCAGGGGTAAGGGCAGAGGCTGGGGGGGTGTGGGGGTACAGGGCAGAAGGCTGGGTGCTGGGGGGAGGTCAGGGCAGAGGGCTGGGGGTGTGTGGAGGTGCAGGGCAGAAGGCTGGATGTTGTGGGCGACTCAAGGTCAGGGCAGAGGGCAGAGGGTGTGGAGGTGCAGGGCAGAAGGCTGGGTGTTGGGGGGAGGTCAGGGCAGAGGGCGGGGGGGTGTGGAGGTGCAGGGCAGAAGGCTGGGGGATGGGGGAGGTCAGGGCAGAGGGCTGGGGGGCTTGGGGGTGCAGGGCAGAAGGCTGGGTATTGGGGAGGTTCAGGGGTCAGGACAGAAGGCTGGGTGTTGTGGGTGACTCAAGGTCAGGGCAGAGGGCGGGGTGTATGGGGGTGCAGGGCAGATGGCTGGGGTGCTCAGCTCGTGGGGGTGCTCCCTGCCCTGAGCGGCTCATGGCAGGGGGCTGGGAGGAACATGCCCTGTTCCACTCCCTTCCCCAAGGCCCGTCCCTAACTCTCTCTGCATGCTCTACGGAGCAGCGAGCACACTGCCGCTCGGCTCAGCTCTACTCCGCTCCCCCTCCCCCTCGCAAGGGCCATCGCCGGCAGGGAGAGGGAGGGGGAGGAGGAGGGGCTGGAATGCACCACGCTGTGCAGGGAAGAAATGGGGGAGGGGGAAGCTTGGCTGCTACAGGACCAAGCTTCTGCCTCCTGCCCCCGCAGGGGAGAGCGGTGGGCGGGGGGGGGGGAGGCTGAGTGGGGCTGTGGGCTGGGACCCCCCCCCCAACCACTCGCCCCTGCGGAGGCAGAAGCTTGGTCCTGCGGCAGCCAAGCTTCCCCCCTCCCCCGCTTCTTCCCTCAGTGTGGCGCTTTCCGGCCCCTCCTCCTCCTCCTCTCACCAGGCAGGCAGCGTGCTGCTCAAAATCGGCTCGCGTGCCGTAGGTTGGCGACCCCTGGTCTACACTAAGTGCTAACTTATGTTTTAACGTCATGTTCATTGACACAGTATAACAATATATACTAGCCCTAATATGGACATTTTGGTGCATGAACTTTTGAAGCAGTAACACAATCATTGTAGGGCATCAGCATGGTATCAGTTAGTATTGTCATAGCGCCTAGAAGCTCCAGTCATGGACCAGGATCACATACAGTGCTAGGCACTGTACAAACTCAGAACAAAAGAGCTTACAATCTAAGTCTTACACAAGAGACTGCAGATGGATATAGACAGATGGGGAGTACAAGGAAACAATGAGACAACATTGGCCAGCATGATAGGCACTGGTCTCAGCACACCAGCAGCCTAACTGTTGTCATGTTTTTGTAGGCATCATGGCAGAGGAGAGTTTTAAGAAGGATGCAAAGGGGGATAATGAGTTAGTTTTGCAGATGTTTACAGGGAACTCCTTCCAAGCATGAGGAGCAGCATGGGAGAAAGCACAAAAGTGGTTGTTTGGAACTATACAGGTTTCATGGTCATAACTCCCATGAGTCTTAAGCACTTAATTAAAATTAAGTTAGTACATGCAATGCCCCTCTACCATGTACATTGGCAAAACCCGGACAGTCTCTGTGCAAAAGAATAAATGGACACAAATCAGACATCAAGAATTGTAACATTCAAAAACCAGTAGGAGAGCAGTTCAATCTCCCTGGACACTCAATAACAGACTTAAAAGTGGCCATTCTTCAACCAAAAAAAGCTTCAGAAACAGACTTCAACGAGAAACTTCAGAACTAGAATTAATTTGCAAACTTGACACCATCAAATTAGCCCTGAATAAAGACTGGGAGTGGCTGGGTCACTAGAAAAAGTAATTTTCCCTCTGTTGATACTCACACCTTCTTGTCAACTGTTGGGACTGGGCCACATCCACCATGATTGAATTGGCCTCGTTAGCACTGACCTCCCCACTTGGTAAGGCAACTCCCATCTTTTCATGTGCTGTATATTTATACCTACCTACTGTATTTTTCACTCCATGCATCTGATGAAGTGGGTTATAGCCCACGAAAGCTTGTGCCCAAATAAATTTGTTAGTCTCTAAGGTGCCACAAGGACTCCTCATTGTTTTTGCCAATTATAATAGTTTGCATAAAGTACTTGAATGAAAGGTGCTATACATTACAAATTCTGTGTTGATGTTTGTTTATTTATAAACACTGAACCAGGAGTTCACTCTTTGAAATTTACAATCCCTACAAAATAACATTAACAATCAAGTTACAATATCTTTTAGACCTTAATATTAAGAATAGTCTTTGATCTACCATCCTCAAAGTGCCATTCTGAATCCTAGAATGACGTCTTGAATTGATATATTTTTCTTGTATGTTACAGGATGTTTAAGTCAGGTATAGTATTCATACTTCTATAATGTATTTATATCAGAGAAGAAGTTTAACTCTATTCTCATATTTAACTTCTTTTTGTGCGTGGCTTTAAAAAAACACAACCACCAGAATACTCCATCCTGCATTAGTGATTCACTTTCCTTCCCTTTGAATCCAAAAAGAGTCAAGGTCCCAACATGGTGCTAGCAGGCACTGTGTTCCTGGACAGGCTGTAATATTGAGGTCTAGAGTGGACCACTTTTAATCGAAGATGCCATGGTGCATTTTGTAAGAGTTACAGGATTAATCTTAGAGTTCTGGCCAGGTTTGAATTCATTCTGCCTAACTCAACTTCCTCTTTGGTTTCATTTGGATATATTTCAAAGACACTATTGTGTAGTGTGGCACCAGATTCTACCTTGAGAGATGGCAGTGTTTCAGCAGTAGGTGAAGTGATCCCAATATACCAAGGCTGTGAAGCATTTTACAATCCATTTGGGTGAAAGGTGATATACAAGAATTTCATTAATTCTAAGACACACACTGATTCATTTTACATCTGTGTAAATCAGGAATAACTCCACTCAAGTCAATGGACTCACTTGTGTGAGAGCAGAATCCCATTGATTCTGCTCAAAAATTCCATGTGCCTTTTTTCTTTGCATGTCAGGGCTAGGACTATGATTCTGTCATGAAGAAAATAACAGCAGTCTCATGGATCACCCTGGATGTTATGGACATGGCTGGGAAAGGTTCTATTTGGCATGATCCAGCTGGATTTTCAGACAGCAGAACTAGGTGTGCTCACTGTGTCTCCACTGTGTTCTCCTGCTGTATGCCACAACATGGAGAAGAAGCTTTTGATGGGGTACTGCTCAAGTAGCTGTCTCAGCCTCACTGGAGGAATTCTTGATGCGATACAGGGGTTCTACAGTGGTTTTCCATCTGTTGAGAGGAATACATGATGCAGTTAATAGATTCAGATATTCTAAGGCCAGAAAGGACCATTGTGATCATCTGGTCTGACTTCCTGCATAACACAGGCCATAGAACTTCCCCCAAATATTTCCTGCTTGAACTTGTAGACAGACTCTTTGGCTTGTTCTTGTGGTCCTTCTTTGAACCCTCTCCAATTTATCAACATCCTTTTTGAACCGTAGGACCCAGAAATAGCCACAGTATTCCAGCAGCAGTCACACCAGTGCCAGATACAGAGGTAAAATAGCCTCTCTACTTCTGTTCAATATTCCCCTGTTTATGTATCCAAGGCTTGCAATGGCCCTTTTGGCCACAGCATTGCACTGAGAGCTCATGTTCAGCTGATTATCCCACACTACCACCACATTTTTCTGTGTTCTTCTAGTGTTTGGTCCAACATCTGGCTGGGGAGAGGTAGGAGAAGATACAACACCCTTTTCTCTTAAAACGGCATGCTATTGGATCACGAGTGTCTTTGACTGCTGTGCCAAATGCACAGCTCTAGACATGACAGACATAAATAGGATTTCCAGTTTTGTTGCTTATAGATTTTATGTATAAGCTGTAATAATATGTGATCCAGAAGAAAGATACATGCCCAGTTTGTTTCAAGGCATCTCTCAGGTAAATGAACCAAAAATAGACATACATGTACATCAAAAAGGGGGTCATTATTAATAATGATGAATGACTCAAAAAGTTGTGTTATTTGGTTCCAGTTGTATAGATTTGGATGGAAGCTTATCCAAGTTGCTTTTGATTACAGTATTCAGCTCCAAGTGTGCAATGTGTTGTGTGGATGGGCCCCTGCACCTGCATAGAGACCTCAGGATTGGGCCTTTGTCAGCTAATCTTGGGGGAATCCTTAGTTTTATGAGGTTTCTGGTTCTTCCTGCTTCTAACTGAGCCAGAAGCACTGTGAGGTGCTCAGACACTAGGGGGTTGGATGGAGTGCAGATACTTAGGTAGATATTTCAGCGCTTCCACTTCCAGTCTTAATGGGGACTCAGAAGTTCCAACAAACATAATATTAATAAATTATTTTTATAAGGTTAGCTGATATTTCCACCCAACTTCATATTAAGGTTTGGTTTGGGACTACATTTAGGGATTTGTATTTTGAATTGGTTCACACCTTACTAGTTATTATTAACCCTTTTGCTACTAGTCTTACATGCCAGCGACGTGATGTCCAGATTGCATTTTGCAGATGTTATGTACCAAGCAATTTTGAAAAAAAAGTCAGACTGTTCTGAAGTTTCTCTTTCACAATGTGGGTTCTTAATTGTCTCTTGGAGAGAGAGAGAAAAAAACAAAGACACAAACAGTGACAAATGATAAATACAAGCTTTGATTTGTTAAACACATGTTAGCTCTGTGTTTAGCCCTGGGCTGTGAATTTCATTACAGGCTGGTTTACTTGTGGATTGGTTATTGTTATTGCTTTGGATATAGAAGGATCTAACCTGTAGTCAATGCTGATTAGGATCAAATATGAAAGATTAAAATGGGATACAACTGAATAGCATATATGGGACTGTGTGAATTGGATGAAATAGTTTCCTTTAGACAGCTTTCTTATTGCTAGTGGTGTAAACATATTGGATCTGGATTAGTACAGACTGCATTATGATAAAGCAGAATAAGTAAATCTCTCATTAAAATACAAAAAAACCCCTGATGAGATAAGAATTAAATGTAATGAAGTTCAATAATCAACATGTAATAGTACCACACAACAATATTTTAGTAAAGGTTCAGGTTTTTCCCAATAAAACATCATGGCTAGCAGTGTGTTTCTCACTCCAGCTTCCAGTATACTTACTTTTTCTGTCTCCTTCATCTTCCCTCCTTCACACACAGCTTTGCCTAAGTACTTCTTTTTGCCATTTCTTTGTTGGTGGTTAAGCTTTTTATCATACTGTACCTCACTGTTCTGTTATTATTGCTCAAAGTTTTCTTAAGTATTCTCTGAGAATCTCTGACAGCTTTTCCTATGAAGCTTAGCCACTGTTGCTAGTGCTCCAAAACAGCAGACTATGTCACACATGACGGTTCCACTCATTCAAATATTGTAGCTTTCAATTAATTTCTCTTCAGTTCTTTTTTATGGTTTTGTAAAGCACTGTCTATTGCTGTAGGAATTATAAAAATTGCATTCTGCCTTTCTGTGTGCTTTCTTTGTCTGTTAGTCACCTTACACCTGAGCTTCTTTTAATCATGTTTCCTTATGATTGATGATAATGACTTTTTCGTATTATTTTTCCCATTCTGCAATTTGTATAATATTTTATATATACACTCTGTTAAGTCCAATAAATACAACAACCTCATATTTATGCCTCTATATAGGCTTAATTTACTTACACATGCATTTCCTTTTTTAAAAAAATCACCAGCTTCTTTCTATTCAGTAAAAATAACAAAATCTCTGCTTTAGTATCTGAGTACATTTTACCTGACCATGTACAATGATTAAGAGTTTTGAGTATATGCACAGAGAGCCCCTTTAAAAAAAAATAAACTTACTAAAGTTTTGCACAATACTGTACTCACATTGCGAAGAAGAAAACAATGCAGAACTCTTCAGTGCTTTTGCTTCAGAAAACTTTAGGACTTCAAATAATTACATAATGAAAGGAAAGTACTAGAGATTGGAATGCCACTGAGAGAGCTGTAATGTCAAAGCCCTAAGGAAAAAATTCCGAGAGTCAAAATTCAAAAAGGGTCTAATTCTGTTATTTATTCCTTAATTAATTATTAAAATTTGGTTTTATGCTTATAGTGACACAACAGTAAATTCCAGAGTCTTGTTATTTGCATATGCCTTACTGCCCAGCAAACCAAAACAGTGCTACACCAAAGTCTTTTAGTGCTTGAGTAATATTGCAAAAGACTCTGAGTATCATCTCAAAATAAAGTGTGTTTAGACACTTTTTGGACAGGCAGCATTCACTGTATCATGTTACAACTTCTTGGATGCATCCAATAAGGATTTCCTTTCTCAGTCCCTTCCAAAGAAGTTATAAAAAACATGGAGACCTGATGTGATAACACGGAAAATCATCCTGTGGTCAAGGTCATTATGGAATTTGGTTAGATCCCTGGGAAAATCCTCTTCCCAGGTTTTCAGCCTTGGAAAGCCATTAGACTATATTTAGTTAAATGAAAGTTGTTGAACAGAGCAGCAAGAAAAAACAACCTAAATAAATTGGGGTCTTTCAAATAAGCTATTCATATCTGTTTATTTCTACAAATGGATCAGCGGTAGCACACTCTATGTACACTTAGGATCTATTAGCTACGTAGGTGTATAGGATGAGCAGGTGCACACTCTGAGAGCTGTCCATCTCCACTGGCACTATTAACATTCCTCTTCCATCCCCTCCACAAGTAGGATTGTTCGGTCACAGCGGGCTAATGGTGAGGTTTTAAAAACAATCTTTTGGGAAATGGAAATACTCTGTATTCATGGGTGGTTAAAAAATGTAATTAACGGTGGCAAATGCGACAATTATCACCTCTTTCTGATCTTCAGAAATCTGCTAGTTTCTCTGCCAGAAAGTCACATGACAAGTGCTATAAATAAAGGTTTCAAAGGTCCGCAATTGTCTTCACAACTCTCTGCCATTCTTCACTAGGGACTCTGGCCAGATGACTGCTTTGTTGAAGGCAGTCATGGTGCCAGGGGAGTTCTTTAGGGAGCACAGCCTAGCAGTTATCTGGGCCCTGATTTTATGGCCCGACCAAGCTCTGTACAGTGCTGTTTTGGAGACTGCCTCTTATCTAGTCTTCTTTCGGGTTCTGTGACAGTCACCGGTCTGTCTCCATGTTTGCCTCACGTACATGCAAAAAACATTCACTCCCAGAAGAAGGAAATGGTCACTGCATTGTTTCAGCATCTCTGTGGTCTCCAGAGTTTGCAAACACTGAAAATGCCCTCCAGCTAAGTGGCATGATTGTTTTATGTACATTTTTTAAGACTGTTCTTTACCACATTTTCTTAGTTAAGATAAAGAGCATGACTATCGGAAGAATGGCAATAAGCTTGTGAGCTTTGAAGAGCTTATTTGCCAGGAAAACAAACAGCTTGCTGCAGCTCTACAAAAACACAGTGTGATCTAATTTGAGTTTCAGCATTTACGGATGTCATTTTCAAACTATATTGAGATAACCAGCTGTTGCCGTTTAAAACAGGTAGAAGAGGTGTTTGTAGAACAAAAGCATTTCAGTTGTTTATTTATTTTTAGTGATGGGCCTGAGACATGAAGTTCAGAATCCAAACTTCCCCAAACTTCACTGGGGGCTTATATATAGGATTCCATTTTGTGCTCATCTTTCATTTGTATATTATCAGACATAAAGACCACTTGTATTTTGCTTTCCATTAGATTATGGTTGGCTGTGTTTCTGTAAGTCATTTTTGAATTATATTAAACTGATTAAAAAAAACTAGTAGCAATATTACTCTTGAAAAGTTGTGATCATTAAGTTCTACTGTAGTAAAGGGAATCCTTTTAAAGGGAAACCAAACAGAATCCTGCAAAGGGATGAGAAGTGTTACTAACACTGACATCTATTTCAACTTAGTGCCAGAGCTGGTGCTTTGGGCCTTGTGATAGTTGGTTTAAGGCCCAGCATGGATAAATTCCTCACCCTGGTACCCAACAAGGCTTCACTACATAAAACAACGGAAACTCTAAATTAGCAGGCAGCTTCTAGTCTGTACAGAGTCACTCACTTGAAAGTGGTCAGCACAGACAGCAACTTGCAGAGAAGTTCCAGGGCATGTAAATCAGGGGGCAAGATTATGATCACCATAATCAAATTCCAAATTCAAACTATAAACGTTTGGATCCAGAGTGTGGCTGTAGACTTGCTATACAATGTGACACCGGCAAGGCAGTCATCGTGCAAGGTGCAGAAAATCAGTCTCTGTTCATAAACTCTCCTTCCCTCTTCTCGTCCACAAAAAAAAGGTGCAGAAGAGCAATAAGTATCAGTCACTTTGCAACAGAGATTCTATAACTAGTTCATGGATCACAGGTAGTCCATAGAAAAAACAATGAGGAGTCCTTGTGGCACCTTAGAGACTAACAAATTTATTTGGGCATAAGCTTTTGTGAGCAAGAACCCACTTCATCAGATGCATGGAGTGGAAAATACAGGAGCAGGTATAACTGGTACATCGCATGGGGCTGGCTCCTCTCTGCCTTGTTTCCAGCTGCATGTTTCCAAAGAAGAACCTGGATGCCTGTAAAGCAGCTGGAAATATGGAGGAACCAGCCTAACTGCCACCACTATAAGGATTCCAGTCACATAAGGAGGAGAAGAGGAAACAAGATTCTCTCAGGGTCTAGTGCCACCAGTAGCATTGATGCTGTTACTAGGAGAGGAGACAGGAGACACCAGTGGGACCTAAGCCCTCCACCAGAAAGTAATGCCTTGTGAGATGGGAACCAGGCAGCATGTTCAGGAAAGGAGAGAAACAGACAGCCACAAGAGAGAAACAAGCCAGCAGGCTGTTAGGGGCAGTGGGGAGGGAAAGAAGAAAAGGACTACCAAGGAAAGAAACATATGCAGAGAAACAGAAGAGCGAGGAAAAGAACAAATGGAGAGGTGAGGAGAGCTGATGAAGAGCTAAAGGAAAAGGTGTGTGTGATGGGTATACTCCCCACCCTGGCCCTTGAGAGAGCTGAATTAGGTCAAGTGGGCTCCATCAGGCAATTAAGTGGCAAACGGGAGAGATTTGGGCTAGGAAGCAGCCTCTAATTGAAAGCATGCTCACGTCTGAGGGAACAGGCAGAGCTTACATAAAGCCAAGAGCCTGGCAACAAAGCGGTGGCAGATACTCTCCCCGAGGCATAGGAATTCCTGAGACCTAGTAGATCCTAGGAGAGAGGGCTCTGATTAGGAGGAGTAAGGCAGCAAGTGGTCTGGGACAAGAGCAGGGTGAAGCGTGGCAGTCACATTTACTGAGATAAGGGAGTGGAAAGGAGGGGTAGGAATCCCCCTGGTCCTGTCACTCCTGCAGTGATCCAGTCAGTTTTCTAATTCACTGCCCCAACAGTACCTCTCTGCAGTCAGCTGTGCACCACACACACCACAACAGATCTGTGTGAGGACGGAGGTTAAAAATGAAATTGAGGAGAGCTTGGAGGACTCTCCAAGAGGGGCACATTGAATTTAGCTGGCTTGTATTCTATTGAGTAGCACCTGTCGATTCCCCCTACCTTCCTTTTACTGAAGATTAAAGATTTGTACATTTGGTTGGGCTGGAAGTATCATCTGCTGACAAAGGAATAAATGAGCAATAAGGGCCACCTTTTCAAAAGCGCTCAGGTCCAGATTCTCAAAAGTTTAACACCCACAAGTGAGGCCAGATTATCAAGACAGCTCAGCTCCCATTTACATGCCTAAATAAAGGCTAGGTTTTCAAAAGAGCTCAGCACCCCACGTGCACCCAACATACTGAGTGGCCTTGAAGATCTAGTCATTTATTTTGGTGTCTAAATGGGAGCTGGGCTCTTTTGAAAACTCTGGCTCATAGCTGTGATGTATAGAAGAGCAGCTTCTCTCGGTGATACAAACTTACTACAGCCTTTTCTGTAGGAGCCACTAGAAAGCTCTTCTTTGGCTCATTTAATAGAGTTGCTGCCTATGGAGGGTTCAAGCTGGGCATCACACGTGCTGGGCCAGATCACTGGCTCCAGCCAAGACTACCTAGAGGCATGCAGGGCAGGCAGGGGGTTACTTTTGCAAGCCCTTTGGACTGCTATGTACTACCCTGGTCTCCTAGCATAACCTAGAGCTGTCCCAATGGTAGTTTGCCCACAGAGCACACAGAGAGCTATTGGAAGTGTCTGTTTCTCCATATGGCTGTAGATAATGTGTTCATCTCGTGTAAAGGCTCATGAGTCTATAGTTCCATTGTTTTAGATGAGGATAGTACTGTTCTGTTGGTATCACCCAGCAGGCAATCCGATTAGTAGAGTGTGTGAGCGCTTTATGGCTCAACGTGATTGAGACCAGCTCCATGGAGCACAGCAGTAACAAAGAAGAGACATAGTCAATTTGCTATTTGTCTAGCTTCTGTAATTCTAGAATATGGATATTTTTCAGTGGCCTAATATTTTTAATGAAGTAATTAGTGGATTGAACAGAATACATGAGCCTTACCTCATGGGTTGATTCATGGGGCAAAGTTGTGGCTTTAAACCACTGTGCTGGAGAGGCTCCCAAAGACATACTAGTTCACATCCTTAGCAACAAACCAGCCAGTCCACAGCCCCAAGCAAATCCGAAGCTGTGTGTAAGAAAGACTCATTTGTGATTTGTTCAGCACCCTGGTACTTTTTAAAAATATGCATGATGTGACTTCTCCTGTCTGCGGGGAAGAACTCTGATTGGGCCAGACATTTGAGGGTTCTTAAATTGTATTTACTTTTTGGTTGATTTGTTTCAGGGTTCTGGGGGTGTTATTTTTGTTTGTTCATTAGTAGGGATTTATTGGGCTGAAGAGGGGTGTTGATGTTGTCAGTGTCATTCTTGTGGTGGAAAGGCCTGTTCACTGAGGAAGATTCAGGATCCATTCATGACACCTGTGAAAATAGATTACCCTGGCCTATCCTGTAGATGCTTCATATCACTCTAGCTCTGCAGCCAACGCCCTTCTCTTATTCCTGCTTTGTCTGTATTACCTTCTAGCCTAATCAGTGAAGAACTGAAAATGAACTGCCATTGGTTAGAGACACCTGGATAATGGTCCTAAGCAGGGAAGTATTTGCCCTGAAAGCATAGCTTGTGTTGCATTTTTATTTTACTTTCAGATTAACAGCTACATTGTACCTAGGCCTGCACCGAGACATGGGGGTGGAGGGCAGGATACGAAAAGAGCCTTTGTGTCTCTGTACAGGGGATCACAGGCACAATCCCAGTCTGTGTTCCTGATCTGCAAGGACCAGGGGTGTCTAGCACAGGTTGCAGGAGCAAACACTCCTGAGGAAGCAGGGAGGAAGGATGAATGCAGGGCTATGGCCTCGCCAATTGAACTGGGCTGGTGCAGCACAAACGCCTATGGTACCCTGTAAAAGAGGGTAGCAAGCACTGCTCAGGTCTGTGCTGTCCCTGCCCTTGGAGGCATTGGGCCAAATTCACAAGACCGGGACTGAAGTGTGTGTGTATGTACGTGTATGCACGGAGGAGAGTGTTGTGCTCACTGATTCTGGATCTGATGAGGGCCAGTTGTTTTGTCCCGATACTGGGTCAGATCTGTCCTAGCTTGCATCCAGCTACTGAAAACCCTTTGGGGCCTGGTAGCTACTGGGAAATAGTGAGGAAGTAGGACCAGCTCAAACATGCCACCAGCCTGCCCCAGAATGGCTCCTGCAGCTCTTATCATGAGAGCATTAGGGACAGAGGCACACAGCTGGCTCTACATGTGGCAGTGAGGGCCTCCTGCTCTGGGGCTATTCTCTGGAGACGCCTTAAAGCAACCATGAATCGGGCCCATTACACCTAACTTTGCCCTCCACCCTCATTCTGCATCAAGCATAACTTAGCTGGCCTGAAAATCTGGCCCTCTGTATCTAGGTTACATTAGTTAAACTAATGCTTGGTTTGGTTTGGCTTTGTTCACATTAACATCAGAACATAGGGGAAGAACAACAAATGAGAAACAAAAAACACAAACATTTGAAAATGTTGCTGCCACAGATAGACATCCTGAGTGTGTTTTACATAACCATTGTGAATAATTGTAGCTGGATTTCTGTCCAGATTCCTTGCCCTCATGGACCTTTTGAAACAAAACCAAATTGCACAAACCAAGTTTTTGTGGGATAGGCCCGAGCCTCCTTTCATATAAGCTAATGGCAAAACTAGGAGCAGGGCTGAGCCTTGTGCACTGGGATTTGGGTGTACATTTTGTTATGCACATTCCAATCCTGACTTGCAAAGTGATCTGTCAATGAAACAGTTGGCCTGCTTGAAAGGACACATGAAAAAAGCTACCATTTCAGTTCCTTGAAAACAGTAGATATAGTTAATGTATGGGGCCCTGGTTGTGCCTGGTTCTTATGTGAGTGTGCAAAGAAGCAGAGGTTGAGGGGGCAGTGAGCAGGTGTTTAGGAAATGGTCCTTGTCTTGCATGCCATGTATAAGGGCCAGGCAGCATTCCATCTTCTGTTCTGTGGGGAGTGTAAGCACTGGCCTCTCCCTACTCCACTGGGGACATAGAGAATCCCAAAGGTGAAGGGCAAGAAGCTGGGCCAAGGCTCTGACGCTCAACTTGCCAGCTGCATGGATTGTGGGATAAGGAGTCCACCAAGCACCCTGCAACTCCAGGAGGCGTTCTGCTTCCCAGTCAGAATGCCCCCTGGAATAGCACCACAATACCTTTTTCTGTTTGGCCTATAAACCATAACTGAGTCCTAGGAAGCTAAGAGGCTTTCATAGACACTGGTAATTCCAGATGAAGAAGATCCAATTTCAATCTATTCAAATCCAGATCCTGCAGTTTTTATGAAGGGTAAACTTCATTGAAGGCAGTGGAGTTTTGCCTGCATGTGATTGTGTAATTGGGTTCCAGATGGGTCAACTGTCTAAAATACAGTAAACGAAGATGCAAATTTTGTGTGTGTTTCATGTATGGAAAAAGAGAGTCTCTTATCTGGAGCAAAGGCGACAGTGAATTCTACCACCGTTATGGGAACATTGTGACTAAAAGTGATAGCAAAAGGGACAGGATAAAAGTTTTATATAGGTTCTTAAATATTACTGCTTTGGGGCTTTTTATTTAGTCCTCATCTATGTGCAAGTTACTCTCTTATTTCTAAACCATCACATTTGCATCCCATTGATATGAAATACTTGTGAACTAACTAGAGAACAGAGCTGTGCATTCAGAAGCAAAGAGATCCTTGGTTTATTAACAAAGATTTTCATGGCCTTCATTGCAACACCCCCTCTTGTTGAATATAACAGGTGCAATATTCAGATGTTGAAATTTGATGCCTGAAGGTCTGATTCGCAACCCATAGGCTATGTCTACACTACAGCCGATCTCGGCAAAACGTATGTTGCTTGGGGAGGTGAATATTCCACCCTCTGAGCAACATAAGTTGCACTGACATAAGCACTTGTGTGCACAGCGCTATGTCAGCAGGGGAGCTTCTCCCGCCAGCATAGTTTATGCCACTCAAGGAGGTGATTTTTTTATGCTGACAAGCTCTCTCCTGTTGGCATAGAGCAGCGGTTCTCAAACTGTGGGTCGGAACCCCAAAGTGCACCACTGTACGTATAGACATGGCCTTACCGATGCTGAGTAGTAATTCTTCACACGTGTAGTCTCATTGAAGTTCATGGCAGTAATTGCCTGAGTATGTGCCATCCAGTTTACGGTATTGCTGTGGATTCTTATTTAAGGCCTGGAAAATAAATTGACTTGACAATATCGGCAAATGCATAGTAGTGTAGTGACAGTCATAAAAATTGTTTGACATATTTCATGCTTAGGACAAAGATAACCTAATACCTGTAAAACAGAAAAGTAATGAGCAGTTACTGGTGGCGTACATACACAAAACAATTATAGTGTAATAACTGTGTGGTTATTTCTGCATTGTCCCCTGCAGTGTCATTATGACACTTAAAAAGGGCAAATTCAAATTACTTGAAATTTTCTGTCACCTAGTAATTCTAAACACAATAATTATATACACTATAGAATGTGCAATTACCATATAGCTAAATAGAATTCTCCTTCTAATTATGCCTTGGTAAATGACTATTTTTGCTCTATAAAATCAAATGTTGGAGAGTTTTAATTTAGTTTCATATTTTTATGCTTTTTTTCATGCTTATCAGAAAAGTGGGTAGTTCAGGGATTGAAGTATCAGTCTGTACCCTCTTTGTTGTGCAATTATGAATTCAGACTATGGATTTCTATGAAATAAATGTTGTGGTGTGAACTGTGACCCTAGACAGTGCGGCATCTAAAAAAACTCAGGCATAATTCAGCAAAATTAGCAATCTTTTAATAGAGTACACTACCATGCACAGAACTGTCTGATTTAAACCTGGTCTAAACTGCAAAGGTCTGGTCTACACTACAGACCTATATCAGTATAACTGCGTCACTGAAGGGTGTGAAAAATCCACACCCCTGAGCAAAATAGTTATACTGACCTAACCTCCCGTGTAAACAGCGCTATGTCTGTGGGGGAGCTTCTCCCACCAACATAGCTACTGCCTTTTGGGGAGATGGGTTCATTAAGCCGACAGAAGAGCACCAATACAGCGTTTTAAATGTAGAGTTGCTCAAAGAGTGCTGGTAGAACTCTACTGGTGTAGCTTTATCAGCAAACCCTCCTAGTGTAGACACAACTTATACAAGCAAAAGAACTCTCTTATAGCATAAATTAGTTCCACAAAAGTAATAAGCTGAACCAGCAAAAGGACTTTTACATCTACACTAGGGATTTTGCTGGTATAGCTATGTCAGTAAAACTCCCTAGTGTAGACCAGGCCTTTAGACTAAATCACCATACAGAATAAGGCTTTCCATCTTGCGTACTGGCAAAACTCTCCTTGACTTCACTGGAAGAAGGATTCCCCATACCTTTTCATTGGTATGAATCTAGAGTAATCTCAGTGAAGGCAAAGAAGTGCAACTGATTTAAAACTGATATAAGTGATCTCAGACTTAGGCCCTACATTAGTTCAGACTAGATCTGAACAAATAATGGATTTTTTGGTTTGGAGACTGATCTGAAAAATCTGGAGGAGGGGAAGGGGGGAATTGGTTCAATTCAAACTGAAACAAATTTTCTTTAAATTTTTCATCAGATTGGAAAACTAAAAAAACAAACAAAAATTAAATAATAATAATAATAATAATTAATAATGTTTTGAATCAACCAAAATGTGCCAGGTCAGGTCAACTCAAAATGACTTTTTTTGGGGGGGAGGGTCAATTTGTTTTGAATCGACCAGTATGTATTGGTCAACTTGAAACTAATATTTTTCATTTTGAGTCAGCCATTTTCAGGGTTTTTTTAATTGGTCTAAATTGAAAATGAAATGCCGTTTGAAACAAAAGGTCAAACTGAAACATTTTGAAATGGTCTAAATAAAACATTTCAAAATGAAAACATCGTAATAAAACATTTTAAAATGTTGTTACTTTTTAAAAAATTAGTGTTTTTATGGCTGAAACTAGATGTTGAATTTGATTCAAATTTGTGAATATCTTTAGAGACTGGAAAAAAGGCATTTTAGCCAAAAATCTATTTTATCAAAAAAAAAATCACCCATGTCAGACCCCTATGGAAGCATGTTGAAGTTATCAGCAGGGTAAAGAATAAGAAATAGCTATCTGCACTTGCCAATAAGTTTTGGATAAATACCAGTTTTCAGTCCTTCAAGTTTCAGGAGTACAAACACCTACAGTAAACAAGATAAATGCAAAATATGTGTATTATATATAAGACAGACTGGTTAGTTATGTAATATCAGAATAAAGGGCCTCATCCAAAGCCCATTGACATCAATGGAAAATCTCCTGTTGATTTCAGTGCAGATTAGAGCAGCCCCCCAAAAGGGAATAGAAGCATAAGTTGAGAGAGAGAACAAACTGAGACAATTTGACTCCTGAGTGCCCAACTCCACTGAAGATGTCTTCCCTGGCATTGAGAAGCTGTTACACTTTTTACCAGGGCATTTTCCATAACTATATTTTCTTCATTCCTTCAATAAGTTCATAGAACTTGTGCAATAAACAGTAGCAGTATATTGTAGGGAGAGAAGTTAAAGCGTCATAGCTGAAAAGATTTTAGTATGTGTTATAGAAATATTATATGCTAAATTGACTAGGATTGGCTTCTGTTTCAGACTCACATGGTTATAAACACTACCCAGCTGGCATGTCAATTTAATTCTGAATCTGAGTCCTTTCCACACCATCAGATGTTGAACCAGCTCTGCCGTCCCTGTCTGTTCTGGGCTGCTCTTTGCATGTCTTCTGTGTTATTAAGATGTCTTCCCTCTAGTTAAATGTATTGTTTGGGTAAAATGAAAAATATGCCCATGAAAATCTGTTCATGAACAGTGCATTGTGATGTTGGGGCAATAAAACATGATGTAAGATAATTTTAGCTTCTGTAACTATGAACATAGAATTTTATATTTAAAAAATGTATGAGAGTAAATATACTACAGTATTTTTCTGTTTTAGATGGTGCAAATGTTTCCCATGTGAATTGGACTAGTCTTTGAAACACTCTTCTCTTCCCAGAAATTAACTACATTCACTTTTTTCATGTATATGTTTGACCCTAGTATGTGTCCATTTTTAATGTCACATTTTAGGTACATATGAGTCTAAATGACTGTATTTTACTTGGTCATTATTTAATTTGTAGAGATTGATCAGTTTAATGTCTGATTTTTTAAGATTTCCACACAATTTTGGAATTTTAGCAGTACAGATATTTTTCTATTGCCCAAGGCAATAATAGATGTAGTGTGCAAACACTGCTTTAAAAAGGGTGTCTGTCAGCTGATTTACATATTCTAAAAGTATTAAGATCAAAAGTAATGAGAATTTAATCCATATGGCGTGTAGAAGATAAATAGGAATATTAATACTGTATCAAGTACTAATTAAAGGAAACACCAGTCCTATTTTTAAAATCTTGCATGCGAATGAAAAAGAAGTCATTGCCAAGTTAAGATCTGATTTTTAAAAGAACTGAAGAATTAACAATTTTCAGCCACAAATTCTGAATATGAGACTTTGAGTTTCTAGGGCAGGCCAAATTCTGCTCTCATATGATCCTTTGCATTCTTATAGCACTTTCCATCAGAGGATCTCAAAGCACTTTACAAGTGTTAATTAAATAAACCTCCCAATTCCTATTTTACAGCTGGAGAAACTCGGACACAAAGAGTTTGTGACTTGCCTAAAAATGTGGGTCTATAGCAATGCTAGGTCCCTGATCACCCCTCTCATTGAAGGCGTCTGCCCCTGTGTGTCAAGGTGATTTGGAGCCTTGGAATCCTTAACACTTTCTATTGGCAAGATGGGGTTCATCCTAATCTTTGATGGTAGGGAACTCTAGAGTCAAGGGCTTCTCCTGAGAATGCTGAGTCCCCAGATAATGAGAATTCCAACCCATCCTTCATCGGTTTCAGCATTCCCGTTCACTGCAGGCACAGTGGGGCTGTGGAATCAGAGAGGCACATTTTAAATAGCTAGGCCCCTGTCTATTGATGACTTTACTGATCAGCACTACAACTTTAAATCAGATCAGGAAGATTCAAGGTAGAGTGTGGAGTATCCGTCTTAGACAGCCCACAGCATGCAAGAGCACTTGGAGTTTCTGTTTCATTATTTGCATAGCACCAACAGGGTGCTTGGTGTTTTACGGCAGGTATGCAGACAAGGTTCCTGTCCCCAAAATGTTTATGGTTCAGATATGGGGGAATGGGAAGCGATGAGAAGAGTGCGAGTGAGAGATGAAGTTAAGCATGCCATCTTGGCAGTTCCATGATTTTCTTTGGCTTATTTCTAAAGCAGTCAAGATAATTGGTCATCTACTTAGCACAAGTCTGAAGAGAGGGCAGTTTTCTTTCCAGGTCCTTGAAAGGATTCCCTTATCTGCCAGCCTTACTTCTGTTTTTCTGAACTGAATTTAATCCCTCTAGTTTTCATCCAGCTGCTGATGTCATTCTTGCTCTGAGGATATGTCTGCACAGCAATCAAACACCTGGGCCTGGCCTGGGTCAGCTGACTCAGGCTTACAGGGCTCACGCTGTGGGGCTGTAAAATTTGCTGTGTAAACATTTGGGTTCAGGCTGGAGCCCAAGTTTTGAAATCCCAGAGCCTGTGCTCCAGCCTAACCCGGAATGTCTACACAGCAGTTTTTAGCCCTACGGCCCAAGCCCCATGAGCCCGAGTCAGCTCTCCCGGGCCAGCCAAGTCCATGGTGCAAATCTTTTATTCCCATGTAAACATACCCTGAGTGACAGTACTGACTGCGCATGAGGAGAAAGGAATGTAGAGCTAGATAACTTCAGCATGTTGTTGTCACTAGGGCCGATAGCATCTTACACTCTCTCCTAGCTTTCAGAGTAACAGCCGTGTTAGTCTGTATCCGCAAAAAGAAGAACAGGAGTACTTATGGCACCTTAGAGACTAACAAATTTATTAGAGCATAAGCTTTCGTGGACTACAGCCCACTTCTTCGGATGCATATAGAATGGAACATATATTGAGGAGATATATATGTATGTATAGGTATAGGTATGTGTGTATATATATCTCCTCAATATATGTTCCATTCTATATGCATCCGAAGAAGTGGGCTGTAGTCCACGAAAGCTTATGCTCTAATAAATTTGTTAGTCTCTAAGGTGCCACAAGTACTCCTGTTCTTCTCTCCTAGCTGTTAACTATAAATGTTAAACAATCGGAGGGCAGAATTTAACCTGCGGAGACCCCACAGGTGGCAGCTCTCGGTAAGGAGGACCTGCCTATTACAACCCTTTGGAAGGTGAGAGAAATAAGCAGAGCCAGCTTAATGCAACTCTTCCCAGTCCTGCCAGGTCTTGTAGATGAACCAAAAGTGCCTCACAGTTGACTGTAGAAGGCTGATGAAAGTGTGATAGTTATGGTAATTGCCTGCAATATCCTGGACAAACTTGACTGAGTTAAGTTTAAGTATGTTAGGAGTTCATAGTATTAAAAATGCAAATGTTTCTGTACTATTGTGAGATTGAATGGCACTTCTTAAGGAGGAAAGCAGGATTAATGCAATCTCTGGGAAGTACTGTGATTTTCAGGAGACTATGCTGAACAATGTAGCAGACCTGAATGATATTTTGGGACAATACATGTGAAGTGGAATTCCTAGGAAGTTCTTGGGAGGAAGGTATCAAGTATCAGGGGGTAGCCGTGTTAGTCTGTATCTACAAAAACAACAAGGAGTCTGGTGGCACCTTAAAGGCTAACAGCTTTATTTGGGCATAAACTTTCGTGGGTAAAAACCTCACTTCTTCAGATGCATAGAGTGAAAGTTACAGATGCAGGCATTATATACTGACACATGGAGAGCAGGGAGTTACTTCGCAAGTGGAGAACCAGTGTTGACAGGGCCAATTCAATCAGGGTGGATGTAGTCCACTCCCAATAATAGAGGAGGAGGCATCAATTCCAGGAGAGGAAAAGCTGCTTCTGTAATGAGCCAGCCACTCCCAGTCCCTATTCAAGCCCAGATAATTTAACACCATTAATCTGGCACAATCCATCAGAGATGTGGTTAAGAATTGTCCAAGTGAACTGTTGCTTTTCCATTTAGCATTTCAAATACTTGGCTAAGACATGCAGCAACTCTACCTCTGCTGTGAGAGGGGACTTCACTGAGAAGAAGTGACTCAGCTGCTCTGCACCAAAGCTGAGTCGCTTCAGGACCTTGTATTCTAGGCATGTGCGTTTTCTTTCCCTTCCTGGCAATGCAGCCCAGGTAGCGTTTAATATTTCTGTGTACTTTTTAAAAGACCTTTTAAATATTAAAGAGAATTTCATTTTTCAGCTGGAAAATTAAAACGTAGATGCATTTCATCCGATTCCTCTTCCCCCCGCCCCCCAAGTCCTGAAGCAATTCTGAAATGTTAACTAAAGAAATCTAACTGCCCTGGAGCATTTTCATAACATCAAACATTCCATGAAAATATTTTCCCGAAACCCTTGAGCATTTCCAAATATTAAATGTGAAGAGAGACAGCTTTTCCTCAGCTTTGGTGCGGCTCTAAAACAGCCAATGTTAAGTTCAGGGTTTTTAAAACAAAAATACAGTGATATAAACAATACACTTGTTGGGAGACAGAGCTCTTTATGTGCTGTTCCATTAATTGCACACTGTATGGTAGGAGTAGGGATTATGAGCAGAGATGGGCTCGAGCCACAAAATCCCGCAATTACAGGGCTGTTCATGTTCAAACGTGGAGTTTTTGGTTCAGCCTATAATAGAATTACATTGTTATTTAGATAGGGGGTCCAATTTCCCCGTAGTTGTGGCAGGTGGGGAACCTGGGGAAGAGCTGCTCTGTGATTCTGTTCAGACCCATCTCTAGATATAAGATAAATTGACTTCTCTCTTATATATCTCCCACTTCTACTGTGAGTCTCTGCTCAATCCCTCAGCAAGTGCTCTGATGTCCACTAATGTTGGTTCAGCATTTTTATTTATTTATTTGGATCAGGAGACCTCAAATGAAGAGATCTGGCAGTCAGCTCTAGATTAAGTACTAGGCACAATAAATTCATCCTATTCTCACACAGTGCAGGCAAGAAGATATGAGCACCATCATTACCAGGAGGCGTTGGAGTTGGATTGGCCATCACCAGAATAGCAATAAGATGGACACCTGAAGGCAAGCAAAAATGAGGCCACCTGAAAACAACATAGCGAAGAGCTGTGGAAACTGAGCTGAAAAACCTGGAGCACAGCTGGGAAACCATTGAAAGACTTGCCAGAAACAGACAGGAGTGGAGGAGCTTCATCACTGCCCTAAATGCCAGAGGCATAATGGGAACATGATGATGACAGGGCCCTCATCTGTGGGATCCTGTGATGTCAGGAGGGCCTACCACAAACAGAGACCTCTGCTAGGGCATCAGGAAGAGCCCCTTCACACAGGGCTCTCTGTGGGGATGGTGGAGAGAGTGGTGGTGATGGGAGACCACACACAGAGTCCTTTGTAAATGGGGGGGGGGGGGGAGGAGCTGAGTCCTCCCTTCTCCTGGACAGACCCCAGATTGCCTGAAAACAGGGAGTGGTGGACTGGGAGCACCGAGGCCTCAGAGTGTCCCCCCAAAAAGTAGTGGAGGTTCCCCACCACCTCTGCTGAAGAGTCTAATGTGGGTGACTCCTGTTATTGGCAGAAAGGCTAATCTGACAATTGTATTCAGTTTTTCAGTTGATATTTCTCCACATCTAAATATGCTGCATTTCTGATTGGGCCGGATGACTTGTCTGTCTGTCCTAAGCATAAGGCTGGATGCTTCCCGACCCTTCTCTCCAGCTGCATTTGCCTGCTTTGGCCCATTGAGAGCTCTACTCAGGAATTAGGGCTATTTCAAACCCTAAAATGGGTGTTGCAAAAACAAGCACTTTGTCTTCACAGCTCTGTAGACAGAGATCATTTTGAGAACCTGTTCTTTCCCTAGACGTTATTGGTCTCATAAGACCGACCACCATGAAAATCAACCTCAGTTGGAGAAACAACTGGGAGCAGGGGCAGCTCAAGGAGAAACCACTTTTAAAATGTAGAGTCAGCATGCACATCACATTTTTACGAAGTGCATATTTACCAATTAGTCAGCAGCATAAGCCAGTTGATTGAATGATCTTCATGTGATTTATGCATAACTTTTATTAAGTGTGCCAATGGGGATGAACAGTGGATACAAATAGATACAGATGTCTCATGTCTTACTCCTTTTTTTAAAAAAAACACTACTTCTTGTCATTAAACTAATCTGTCTTTAAACAAATTAGATTTTAGGAAATATTAACTCTTCACCCTCCATGCTACTGTCCTTCACCAGGTAGAACCTGACCAACATCCCAGCATGCTTTCCACACAGCTGGCCTTGCACTGGGCAGATATGCAGGCAAAGAAAAGGAGGAATATTCCTTGCCCAAACTATGGAGCAGCTCTGTTGCTACTCCAAGGAAGTTGTAGCTCTCTTATCCCCTAGATGAGCCAAGTAGTTACAATTCTTCTGTCCGCTTCCTAAACCAAGTCATTCGAATCTTTGACTCACCCCCTTGTCCACTGCCATGAAACCTGGCCAGGATTTATCCCTTGGATCAGTGGTTCTGAACCTTTTCCATACTGGGACATTCCTGGACCTTCTTTCCATGTAGTTGAGTTCTAGTTAGGACCCCTCCCATTTAGGATGATAGAAGGACAGAACGGTTGTGACACCTTGACATCTAGTGTCAAGACCCCCGCGTTAAGTATTCATGCCTGAAAGTAAACCTGAATGATCTCAAATGAAACATGCTAATGGCCAACTAGTATAAATGCCTTTCAGATATCTTTAATCATTTTCATCCACTTAAACATCACTTAGACTTTGTGCAACTAAGCACTTGACTATTTTTAGAGTTAAAACTCCCTGGGTATGTTGAGAGAATGTTAGTAAGATCATTTTATTGACGTCTAGCTCCACTCCTGACAGCTTCTCACATTGCAAATGTGACTTGTCACACCATCAGAGAGGAAAGCAAGCCACTGCATTGTCATGTCATTGGCTAGCTTTGTAGCACCTAGCCAAATACATAAAGATTTTTCTGTCTTTTCTTTTCCTTTGGCATTAGCAAAAATTAAAATAATCTTCTAGGCCAGGGGATAGGATCAAACGCTAGGATTTCCAGACTGATTGGTATTATGCTCAAAGTTTTGATGCACAATAATGGTCAAACATCAGAATGGTCTGAGAAATATCGAGATAGGTGGCAAGTTATTTGGCACTATAGAACATTTTTCAGCTTTAGATCTGAAAGTGCTTTACACAGTTGTTATCTGACTGAACAGGAGGTTTGTTGCCACTTACTACCTGTTCTGGAAGACCATAACAGCTAAAATGCCATACTCCTCCTGGCTGGTACATTCAGGAGATACAGAAGTTATCAAAGAGCTCGCTAGTTACTTTCAATATATAACAGTGACCACAAAGAACCAAAAGTTCTCGAAAGGGACTAGTAAAATCCACCTGGTTGCACTGCCATGGATTTGCCAGCAATGACCCTCGATGCATGAATGCTAGTTCTGACATACTCCTTAGATTCTACCATGAAATAGAAGTTTTTGCCTTTTCTTCAATGGTGTGAAATAAGGCAGAATACTAAAAAGTAACATCAGACAGTTTTCTTCATATACACCTCTCCATAATGTCCAGCCTGAATAACTGTTGTCTTAAAGGTGGTGGAATAATAGCTCCAAGAGCCTGGTCCGCAGCTGGTGTAAACAGACATAGCTTCATTGAGAATATAGGCCTGAGCAGCCAGATGGACTCAACAGTTCTATTCCTCTGAAATAATGGGACATAAGCTCTTCTGATTTTCTTAGTGTTTCCTAAGCAACATCAGGTCCAAAACTTGGGACAGGGCTGGATGTACCAGTGTATGTTTTCTTACTTGCATAGCTGTCAATGGTGTTTTCTATTTCTCCAACAAGAGAAAATGTCATCTGGCAAAGCCTTTGGGATTTTAGTGACAATGGTAACTTAGACAAGCCATCAGTGGTGCCAAGTAACAACGTTTCATGATATCAGAAAAGAACCCACCTTTGCATTCTACGTAAAATGAGTTGGTTAAACCCTTAAGCATCTACCAGCTGAGTGAAAAAGAAATATGGGGCCCAAATGGAGATGTCATAAGCATGAATCTTTCTCCAAATAAATAATAATAAAATAAATTTTAGCATTTACAGAGCACCCACATGATGTGCCAGCATGAGATATCATTCACAGTAGATCATGCAGATGTTCAAAATATGATCATGCACGCACTCAAGGCTCCCCTGGGCCCTTGGAAATGGCTGTTCCACTATGAGGTTTAAATATGGCCCTGGGCTTTTCTGCGGTCCTTGGGCTTGGCTTCCCCACAGTGGGGCTCAGATGTACAGCTGAGCTCTGCTAGTGTTCATGGACTTGGCTCCTTCTTGAATGGGAGAGAAAAAGTGGTGGTATCTTTACCAAGCACAACCCGTTTGTGGTGCCAATATGATCTGTCACAGGAAAGTGTTCAGTTCTTCATAATATGCTCGACCATCTCTTTTCTTATGTGCTCGGATGCACAGTGAAATAGTTAACATGTTAACATTTAAAGTATCATTCGGCATCTGAATTTATACCTTACTGAGATGAAAGGTGCAGCTTGCTCCTCTCAGGATTGTTGTTGCAGGCTCTCTGCAAATTCAGGCAGACATCACTGCATTGGCTGCACTTGGGTCATGCTTTTAAGGTTTTCTTTGCAAACATAAAATCTAGAGACTTGCCTATTTTTTTAAATAAAAGCTGGGACTCTGGGGCACAAATTGACAGCTTAGGAGAAGTGCCAGTATTCTGTCCCCCTACACAATCGCACAATTCAAGCCCTGCTAATAGATAAATGGCCAGTACAAGTGCAATAATTAAAGTGAATACCTAACATAATTTGTGCAAAATACAGCAAAGGGTGCATTTATTATTTATTATACATAGATTTGTGTGGCTTTTAGAAAATTGTGGCTTCTTCAGAACAAAATGATGATGAAATATTGATGACAAAATGGTGATTATTAATTCCAAACTGATATCCGTCATTTATTATGAGCACTAAATGGGATGAATTTCTAAAGGTATGTCTACACTGCAGCTGGGAGTGTGTTTCCTAGGCCTGGTCCCCACTAAGTCCCCACTTCGGACTAAGGTACGCAAATTCAGCTACGTTAATAACGTAGCTGAATTCGAAGTACCTTAGTCCGAACTTACCGCGGGTCCAGACGCGGCACGGAGGCTCCCCCGTCGATGCCGCGTACGCCTCTCACCGAGCTGGAGTACCAGCGTCGACGGCGAGCACTTCCGGGATCGATCCCAGAACATCGATTGCCTGCCGCCGGACCCTCCAGTAAGTGAAGACGTACCCCTAGCCTGGGTAGATAGACCTGCTAGCTTTGCTCAAGCCAGCACACTAAAAATAGCAGTGTAGCTGGGTGTAGCATGAGTGGCAGCTCGGGTCTGCTGCCCAAGAACGTACCCTAAGGGTCTGGATGGATTTGCACTCAGTGTGCTAGCTTGAGCAGAGCTAGTGGGTATCTATCTACACTCGGAAGCATGCTTCCATCTGCAGAATAGATGTGCACTGAGTGATATCATGACATGTATTGGCCAGCTCCTGCAAGCCCTTGCATGAGGAGGCCTTACTTACAGGCATAGTCTGTTGACTTCACTTGGGTTACTGGCATGAGTAAGTGTGTGCAGGTTTGTGCCCTAAATTGCAGCATGTGGTGTTATAGACAAATCAGTTGTCTCATAGAAATTGCATTTTCATAGAAAAAAATTGTCTTTGGTACTTTAGGTCTTCATATTTGTATGGCTGCTTTTTGAAGTTACAAATAATGCAACATCACCTAATCAAAAATGAAAAGCATGACGAGAGGGAGATAATTTCCTGCCATTCTACCTTGTAAAAGCAAACAATGAACTGTAACTTACAGTTCACATGTCATATTTCTTTGCCTTTTTTTACATGATGATTTAAATATTTGTTTGAAAATGATAATTTGGTGGACCGCTTTGAAGTGATTTATGTGTTTTGTGCCTTATTTGAAAACATAAATTTTGCTGATTATCTTCAGTGAGCCTCTTCATCCACCCGCCAGCCACATGTTCACTTAATTTAGACAATGCTGAGCAATTACATGTGGAATTGATACTTTTCATAAAAGCAAAAATTGTTCTTGTACTTATTTTATTGAAGAACTCAACATATTCATTTTTCTTCAAAGATCAGCCTAAGTAATCCTACATGTTATTCTGTGTTTGTAGAAAGTGGAAAGGTCTTGATTATCTCTAAATTAAAACTGCTCCATGAGTTAATTCAAGTTTTGTGCAGGGGTGGGAGGAGTTGGTTCTTTTTAGATTCTATATAACTTCTGCAAATCAAGAAAAATGCTTATTTTTCTCTGCCCCTAGCCTTTTACTTTCTACAGCCTTTTTAATAATTAAAATAATTAAAACATTACTCTCCAAAGGGAATAGTTTAAAATTCTATTAAATTTAAAAAGCATTTCTATTTTTAATCATATTTCTTTAAACCATATTAATATAAATATATTTTTCTTTTCTGTGCCTTCCATTTTTTCCATATCTTCATGCTCTGTTATAGATTAAAGGACAGTGATTTGTTTTTATGTTTGATTGGTTGGTTGATTTTAGATTTGTACAGTACCTGACCAATGCTGTAAGGCCCTTATCCTGCAAACACTTACGTACATGCTTAACTTTACTACTATGACTTCCGTGGGACTACACCTGGTAGTGAAATTAACCACAAGAGTAAGTGTTTTCAGGATCAGACCCTAAGTGTTGGGGATAGGGTGCAGTCCTTATTACTACTGTTCTTATGACTACAATCTACTACTTAGTAGTATACTTTGATGGGTCTATTCACAGTAGTAAATCCAATAGAAAGTGCTCTAGGATCATTCCTAAATTAATAATTTCAGTTTGATATTTTAAATAGTTTAATATCACAGTCTAATTCAATGGAGCTCTGCTAATTTATACCAGCAGAGACCAGAGTTGTAAGAAACTGACACTAAGTATTATAGAATTTAAGACTTGCTACATTCCCTAAGCAATTATCTTAAAATTCTTGTCCTAAATTTTCTAGGGCAACTAGTGATTTTGGATGCCTCCGTTTTTGGGTGACCAGATTGAGACTCCTTGAAGGGGTCTCATTTTCAGGAAGTGCTGAGCACCAACCCTATGCAAATCAGGCCCTTATCTCAGGTTGGCCCCCCAAATCACTAGTCACTTTGGAAAATGAAGGCTCTTAGTTTAAAGTGCTAATGGACAAAATGTAAAAATTACCAGAATCATTAGTCATATGTTCATAATAAAAATAAAACCTTCATTTTCTTCTTTAGTATTTAATCACCTGAAATAAGCAGCACTAAGTAAAAAGGACATGGCCCAGTTCTGAAGAATACAGAACATCGAGAATCTGTGCTGTACAAGACTATGTTATGCCAAGAAACTGAATTTCGCAGCTCAGGAGCCCAAAGTGAACCATTATGACTTTGGAAAATTAATTCAGTTGTCTCTAAATGCTTGTTAAATGCACACCAATTTTTCCCCCACTAGCTAATGTTCTGTGATAGAAATTTTTTGAAATGGTTATTTACAAATTAGAGGAAAGGTTCATGCACTTTATTTCTTTGTTCTTTGCACTCCCTAAACTCTTACTAAAGGCAGTAAGATTCTCAAGTGTGCATACAATACAAATTTGGACGGAACATAATATTTGGTGGGTTTTTAATAATGGTGTTGTAATTTCCTCAAAGCCAATTTCCCCCAAGTTCGAAGGTTCTCTTTAACCCCCTCCTCTTCACATTTTAAATATGCTCTTATAGAAGTCTCATTAACTTTTTCAGCTAGACAGAATAAACGTTATTGAGTCATTCTCTTCCTGCTTCCAACTTCTGAAATATTGACCTTTTATATACGCCCAGTTCTCTGCCACAAAAATCAATAACTATAAAGTATCAATAAATGGCTTTTGAGTAGTATTTGGAGTGAGGAGAAAATCTAGGTGTTTTTTTCACAAGTTGCATCCACCTTTGAACTCTGAAGGTTTCACTCCCAACTATTCATTTTTGTGATTAAGTGTCATTGGCTGAAGAGTTCGCTCAGGCTTCTTCAGTTGCTCTTGCAGATTATTTCCTGTGAATTTTCTGGCCTGACTTTGATTTTGTGGTGGAGTTGTGAACCATAGTTACTTATTGGTCTTACGTTACAAGTCTCAGAAGCAATTAACTCACCCTTAAAAGGAATGGATCTTTGTGGCACTTCCATGTATAGGGCTATAGGCCTCTGGAGTTCTAGTCTTCTGTATCTGGCCAAGATACCTTCTTCACCTTCAGCATTTACAAATGCAGGGCCAAATCAGCATCTGGCATAAATCACTGTGGCTTCATTGGGGAACAGATACTGTATCATCTAGCTAGTAGACTTTTTTGCCACTTCCAGTAGAAGTATCTTTACTTCTTCTCTTAAAAGTTACTCCTGACAACTACCTTGAATTTAGAAGAAACTTCTGCCATAATGAACAAAAAAAATCCACTCAGAGTTTTATCTTGGACTTCTATCATCAATTCTTTGAAATACATGCTGAATCTGCTACACTTAGATTTAAGAGCCCGTACATATATCGATATGGACCCATGCATTTCAAGCCTTTAGAAATGCAAATTGTTTCTTTATAGAACAAAACCTTAGAGACCCTACTCTTGTGGTTCCACAGAGCCTTTATTGAGCCTCATCATTATGCTAAATTAATACAAATTTTCTGTGTGTCCAGAATTCAAAGTCAATCAAGTGTCTTAATCTCCTGGGATATGGGATGAAAATGCTATTATCACAATTTGGAGGAAGGTGAGGGATTACCTATAAAAAATCAAGGCTTTATACTAGGGCAGGGTGTCTCAAACACATGCATATTGTAAACCAAATCTTAACTGAGAGAGAATTTATGGAGCACCACCCGTCCTATTTATGATTGCCTGGATCAGCTCCCCACAATCATATAATATCTTTGTGACAACTGCAGCAGTTGAGCACATAGAGAAATATATTAGGAAAGTATTTGTGATTCTTTAGTTGTATTTAATGCAGTAAATGTTTTGACGGTTTACTAAAATGTTTATTTTTGCTGTTCATTTCATCTCTTCCTCCATCTGTTTAGCTCTTCTTAGCTGGAAACCAGAAGGAAAGTCCGCCTCATGTGACCAGTCAACTCTGTTGTGTATTAACATGCAATCTGCAAAACTCCAGTGTTCCACAGACCCCCAATTTGAGAACCTCTGTAATAAGGGCTCCAAATATAGTCTATAAAACAGCTCTAGAGGTTCACAGTACTGGCATGAAGGTGCTTAGGATCAGTATTTTAAAGCTCCTACAGATGTTCAGTCAACCAGTCAGTGTTTGATTGGCTAACTATTGTAATGCTTCTCTAAAAGAATAGTCTCCTTCCCATTGTGCAGGTATAATAATGGATCTTTCCACCCTTGTTGTTAGGTATGTGAAGAACTTTCTTTGTTTTGTGTATAATCGCAAAATATATTTTGTGGAAGTGTGGGAGCTTTCCATCTGTGAGCCAGACGCTCTAGTACTGTATAGCTGCTTGTGCCATACTTCTGGTGGAATCTGGCCTTAAAGCCATCTCAGTTGACATGTGAAGACCATCCTAGTGTAGGGGTGATCGTTTGGTTGTATAGAACCAGCGTAGGAGTTCTTATGCCACTCTGACTCCCTACTATCATTGTATCAAGGAAAGTGGGGCACGTCCAGAGGAATGGAGCATGGTTGGCTCTGCACTTTTCTAATCCTCAGCTGGGTTTTCCACCTCCATCCTCTTAGCCATTGCTGTCTGACATAAATTAGAGCAGCTCTTGGATTTCTCCAGTGCAGCCCATGGGAAATGGCCTGCACAGTGCAGCAGCAGGGTCCACAGTTAATGATAGCTATAAACCATCTTTGCACACAAGCCCCTGATGTGCATTCTGGGCAGTTTTGCATCATCTTAGGATCTGATGCCCTGTTTGATGTGATTTGTATTGTTGTATTCTCTTTTCAAGCGAGATGGACTTTTTTACTCTTCATTTTAGTGTTTATAATCTCATCCAGACTGATCATGCAATGTCACTCTAATAGCGAAAGAGACATTGATCTAAAACATATAAAGATCTAAACTAGCTACTTTCTCATTGCCTGGTGCTTATGCATAGGCTGGCCAGCATGAAAGCAGATGGCCGAATATTCTCCAGGTAGGGTGACCAGATGTCCCAATTTTATAGGGACAGTCCTGATTTTTGGGTCTTTTTCTTATATAGGCTCCTATTACCTTCCATCCCCTGTCCTGATTTTTCACACTTGCTGTCTGGTCACCCTATCTCCAAGTGGTTGGCTAACAAGCCAGGAAGGCCTAATAGGGCCATGAAATATAGTTGTATTGGGTGGTGTTTCCAGCCAATCTGTACATTCTAATAGCCTGCTTTTCACCAGTGCTCTACTTCTCTGAAAATCAGGTCATGAGTTTCTACTCCAGCTGTTTACTGGATTATTGCCCAAAAGGCAACTTCCACAATTGCATAAGTCCAGGTTTTTGGCCATAAGAATCAGACAGAATGTTGTTGAGGGGAGAACAGATTATCATCAATTAAATCCCATCCTCACACTTGTCTAAAAGAAGTTTCTACAGACCAGCTCAGGTACCACGAAGAGAAACAATTCACAAAGCTAAAGGATGTACACCCTTGTAAACCCATTTGACTTTGATTAGTTAGGAAATATGCTCCTACCTCTCTGGAATCATAGATGCAAACGATTCACTATTAGATGTGGGTTTAGTTTCAGTTTTAAAGGAGAGTGTCTGATGAGCTTCCTTACAGTTCCCTTTGAAGAGGAATGCATGGCTTTTAGACAATGCTTCCAGGAGCTTGCTATTTGTTGACAGGTTTGATCTTATCCATTTTGGTCCCCCTGCTTGCTTTGTTTTAATTTCTGCCTTCTCCCTCTATAGTTATTGTTCACAATAAAAACAGAAAGAAATGACAAATACTGAAAGATCAGAATTGTACTGGGGCCGGGGGGGCGAAAAGATTCTAACTAATTGTAGAATTTGTTTCCCAACAAAACATCTCAAGGCCATAATCTCATGGTTCAGAAATAGCTAAATGATTGATATCACAGAAAATATTTGTTGTTTTAATTACAGTATCATCTGGGTCTTTGGCAATGAACAGATGCAGAAAAAACCTTTACGCGCCCATCTTGAAAAACTTGTGATTTGCTTAGTGTGCTTTATAATTTAAAGCATATGGCTTCACATAGAGCTGCAGTGGCCAAAATGAAGACATAAGTAATGAATCACTGCATGGAGGAACATGCCTTGCTTCTGTTATGAGTTCTTTCAGTGTGTGTATTCAAATGGTTCTGGTTAGGGTTATAAACAAAAGGCAGCTCTTGTAGTTTCAGCAGTGTGTTACAAATTCTGAGATGCACATGACATCAAAGAGGCTTCACTAATGAATTTCCCTAGCAATCTATGGCTCTTGGCACTATGAACACACTCCATCTGAGTAAACAAAACTGTAGTTGGCCACCATTGTGTGGGATCTCAGGTGATACCAAAGGCTGATTTGGGGGTTGTTGGGTTTTTTACGTGTCTCCGTTATAGGGCTGTTTGCCTTAAAAATGCTATACACTTCCAAGGAATCAGATAATCACACTTGGTGTTACGAAGCTGCAGTGCCAAGTACTTAACATTAAAAATCACAGAAGGCTAAATCCTGCTGTCCTATTTGCCTCATCAGCTGAAGCCAACGGGTGTTTTGCCTGAGCAAGAACTGCAGGATTTGGCCAGGATAAGCAAATCATGCTAAGCCCCCATATCCTATTCTAACTTAATTAGGGCCTGGTTATCTTCCTTCTGCATCAGGCCCTGTGGAGTCACTTCTGCAGTTACCCTCAAGGGCAGCACAGAAATATTGTCATGGATGGGAGTGGGGCAAGAGGACAGCAGAGCAGTGCAGGGGGCAGCCATCTGCAGGATAGCACCTGCCTGTCTGTGGGAGGAGGCCAGTGATGACTGAAAGTTCTGCAAGGTGAACCCAGCAGCTCTGAAGACATTTTTCTTGTTAGATAGAGGTTTGGAGAAGGCAAGGGTTGCAGCCTTCTAGACCCACAGATTCAGAGGATCTGCATATAGCCCACCCTCAGATACATGGAGACAGATGCTATCCTGCATGGGTGAATGCCCCTCTGCACTGCTCTGCTGTCTTCCTGTCTCACTCTTACACCAAGAGCCATGCAGCCACTGGTTGCAGCTACAAAGGTAGCTACAAAGAGCTAATGCTTTTTCAGGGAACATTTAACCCCCAGATTTTCCTTGCAGAAATTCAAGAGTTCAGCGTGGCACAGTGCTGCAGAGAGTAGCTGATTGACTGCCCCATCCACGCCTGCCCCCAAATTCCTGAGGAGCACTGGCCCTTATAAATACTCATAGATGCTCTTCTGTAGGAAACCAAGGATGAGGGGATGGTGCTGTGGAGGCAATACCCTAAACCATATGGAAAGAATGACCTCCACTCATATCAGGTCCTCTTTTTTATGTAAACAGGGGGAACAGCCTTGGTTAACATTTGTAGAGGTCTGAAGTTGTAAAGCACTATGTCAGTGCTAAGTAGCCTGATGATAGGGTTAGTCATAGAAATGTAGGGCTGGAAGGGACCTGAAGAAATCACCAAGTCCAGCCCCTGTGCTGAGGCAGGACCACAGATACCTAGACCATTGTATCAGGTGTTTGTCTAACCTGTTCTTAAAAACCTCCAGTGATGGGGATTCTACAACTGCCCTTGGGAGCCTAGTCCAGAGCTTAACTATCTTTATAGTCAGAAAGTTTTTCCTAATTGCTAACCTAAAATTTAACCCTTGCTGCAGATTAAGCCCATTACTTCTTGTCCTACCTTCAGTGGGCATGGAGAACAATTGATCCCTGTCCTCTTTATAACAGTCCTTAACGTATTTGAATACTGTTATCAGCCCCCCTTCCCCCAGTCTTCTTTTTTCAAGACTGAACATGCTTCCTAATGTCACCAGGTTTACTGAACTCTTCGAAACCAGGACTAATTAGGTTTTGTTGCTTAGCTATTGGTCGTGGTTTCTCCCCTCAGCCATCCCATCAACTCCTAGGCTCCCCAGCCTCTTTCTCCCTGGCAACTAGGTTTCTCCTTTTTCTTCTCTTTCTCCCTTCCAACCTCCTTCTCCTCAATCTTCCCCTCCTCTCCCAATTTCTTTTCCATTTTTCTTCCTACAGTCTGCTTCCCACCATGCTCCTCCTACATTTCAACAGTAATTCTCCCATAAAAACCTCAAACACATTGGAGACATGCATAATTACCTAAATAACCACGCAATCTGTGTATTCTCTCCTCCCTCCCCTCCCCACTTTCATTTTCCCTTCTCTGTGTGTGTCTTTATCTCTATTTAGATTGTAATCTTTCTGATGCAGTGGCTGTATCTTCCCATCTCTTTCTACAGCACCCAGCACATATAGGGAAATACCATAATATAATTATTAATAATAATCATTAATAATCTATAACATAGACCACTTGGAAACCTCAGCTATTGCAGAGCATAGCTGCCAGATTACTCCCTAGTGCCTGTCTCATGGAGCATGCTACAGCTCTGCTCTTAATCGCTTCTGATTTGTTTCTAGGTGCAATTCAAGGACCTAGTTTTGACCTACAATATAAAGCACTTCCTGGTTTGGATCATGTATCTCTTAGATGTCCTGATTTTTCCTCATGATGATGTAGCACTTTACATCCCCTTTGCATAAATCTAAATAACTCCTCAAGGTGGAAGGCACTGAAGAATCAGGCCTGAAGTATGGGAGTGGGGAACGGAGGGGCGTGACTTTGTATGAATACATGACATATATATAGCAGCACATGTCATTTTTAATGTCTGTCTCTCTTTCTTTTTTTTAATCAGACTGACATAATTCAACTCCTAGGGCCTGATTCTGACTTCACTTACACCAGTTTTACTCCAGTGTAACTCCATGGACTTCAATGGAGTTACTTCTGATTTTACATTGGTATGAATGGGATCAGAATCTCAGATGCTTGGTGTCGGAATATATTTATATTTCATGGAAACTAAATATGACTGTTCCTTAGAATCAACTGGCTGCACATAATTATCCTCTTAGCATCCAGTCAGGGAGGATGATGTACCCTCTCATACTCTGTGAGGTCATCTCTGCATTTGTCCAATACTTCAGGATGAAAAATGAAGTTAACTGCTGCTTTGAAAGAAGATGCAAATCTGAGAAAAACTGGAAAAGCTCAAAAGCATCAAAAATACCTACGAAGTATCAAAAGAGAACAAAGACAAGTTTTTCCACAAAAATCTTCTCCCCAGGCTATAACAATGCTTTACATAGGCATGATCAATATAACCAAGCTTGAGAACCAAAGTCCTTTGGAATAAATTAGACTGACAGGAAAAGAAACAAACAAAGAACAAATTAACATGATTTTAAACATTGCTTAAATTTTCATGAATATAGACCTTGAAATGTTATGATGAGATCCCATGAGTCTGTGCTAATATTTGCCTATAATTAAGAGCTGCACTTTCATGTTTCAACTGATAATATAGGTTGAAAATCAGACACATACTTGCTATATTTCTTGGTCATACTGATATATCTGTTTTATTTGTTTACTTCATTAATAATAAATGAAATCATGTAAATGAAATGGCTCTGGTACGTTTTATTTGTTAGGTTGCACTTTCTTCACCTCTTGCTGTTAATCTCCATGTGTCTGAATATTTACAACATGAGTCTCCCTTCATTCAACATTAGGGCTTTCTGTTTACATGTAACAAGAAAAGTGACAAGAGACTGATCCTTGCCATACCCAGCTTTTGGGAACCCTGAAAGAGAGAGGAGAAGTACTCAATACCACCCTCTGAATTATCTCAGAGAGGAAGAAAAAGAACCATTCACTCCTACAAGGGAGTCAACAATTCATCATACTCAATGTTAAAAGATGCTGACAGATCTAATAACATAGGCAAGGATATATTCTGGGCATCCCTTGCCAGGAATATATCATCACCCAGAGATATTAGTACCACCTCTGTGCCATACACAGATGTAAAACATAATTGAAGAAGGTCAATGAATTTTATAGCCTCCAGATGCAACTGGAGCTGCCTCTTCATTACTTTCTCTACGAAATTCCCTAAAAATTGTGCAGCATTTGGCAAAATTGTCAACGTCAAGAGATGCTTTTTAAAGCAGGGAACCTGTTTAAGGGCACCCTGCCTTCATCTCAAAGGGCAGTATTAACAGTCCCAGTCAGTAATGGGCATAGTGCCTGTCTGATAAGCAGGACTGTCACTCACAGGTGAGACATCTCTGTGCTGAATTCCAAGGATGGAATCACTCCTCCACCTCCATTACATGAATTCTTTAGAAAAGCACATTCCTTATGGATGCAACTTTCCTGAATGTACTGGTCGAGATGTGGGCCCCTAGTTGCAAGAGTCCTTGCATCAGAGTTAAAGAGCACTTGACTTTTGTTTTTGAGGCCCTTGTATAGTTCTGTGGGAGTACTTTGCAGTTTGTCCAAATAATGGTGTCTTGATCAGTAGGTAATCTATGTAATATATGACATGAAATATACAAATCCCCTCCAGGCGAAGGCTTGTCATCAAAATGATTAGTATCTTGGAGGCTATGTTTAACTCAAAGGAAAATGTTCCTGTTCCATAATAAAACAAAGCAGCAGCAATGAAAAGGGAAATTCATACGTGAAAATGTTTCTTTGAGATCAACAGCACAAAACAATTCCCAGCAGATTGGGATCCAGGGTAAGTGACACACTAAAATATTTATAATGGTCCCTATTGGCCTCTTAAAATCAGTGATCAGCTAGTCTGACTTCCTGCATAACACAGGCCAGAGAATTTCACCTAGTGTTTCCAGTATTAAGCCCTTAATTTCTGGTTGAGATAGAGCATATCTTTTAGAACATCTAGTTAAGATTTAAAGACTTCGATTTAAAGGCGATCAGTTACATCCTGACCATGTGGACAAGATGCACCAGCCAGACACCTGGGAAAGAATTCTCAATAGTAACTCAGAGCCTTCCCCATCTAGTGTCACATCATCGGTCGTTGGAGATATGTGCTGCTAGCAGTCACAGATGGGCTACATTGTAGGCAGTCTCATCAGATTATCCCCTCCATAAACTTATCAAGCTCAGTCTTGCAGCCAGTTAAGTTTTTTGCCCCCACTGCTCCCCTTGGAATGCTGTTCCAGAACTTCACTCCTCTAATGGTTAGATACCTTCATCTAATTTCAAGCCTAAACTTGTTGATGGCCAGTTTATATGTATTTGTTCTTGTGTCCACATTGGCCTCTCCCTCCCTGGTATTTTTCCTTCTGATGTATTTATAGAGAGCAATCAGATCTCCCCACAGCCTTCTTTTGGTTAGACTAAACAAGCCACGCTCTTTGAGCCTCCTCTTATAAGATAGGTTTTCTATGCCTCTGATCATCCTAGTAGACATTATCTGCACCTGTTCCAGTTTGAATTCATCTTTCTTAAACATGGGAGACCAAAATTGCACACCATGTTCCAGATGAGGTCTCACCAGAGTCTTGTATAATGGCACTAACACTTTCCTGTCTGTACTGGAAATACCTCGGCTGATGCATCCTAGAACTGCATCGGCCTTTTACAAGGCTGCATCACATTGGTGGCTCATAGTCATCCTGTGATCAAACAATACAACCCAGGTCTTTCTCCTCCTCCTGTCACTTCCAACTAATATGTCCCCAGCTTATAGCAAAAATTCTTCTTGTTAGCCCCTAAATGCATAATCTTCCACTTTGCACTATTAAATTTCATCCCATTTCTATTACTCCAGTTTTCAAGGTCATCCAGATCTTCTTGTATGATATTCTGGTCCTCCTCTGTATTTGAAATATGTTCCAACTTTGTGTCATCTGCAAATTTTATTAGCACACTTCCACTTTTTGTGCCAAGGTCATTAATAAAAATGTTAAATAAGATTGATCCCAAGACTGATTCCTGACAGTTCACCTTCCAGTGTGACCCATTGTACTCTCCCCTTCAACCAGTTCCTTATCCATCTTTCAATTCTCATATTAATCTCCATCTTCTCTAATTTAAGTAATACTTGCCTATGTAGACTTTATTAAGTGCCTCACTGAAATCCAGGCAGCTTAGATCTACTGCATTTCCTTTGTCTAACAAATCAGTTATCTTCTCAAAGAAGATCAGGTTGGTCTGGCATGATCAACCTTTTGTAAAGTCATGTTGTATTTCATCCCAATAACCATTTACCTCTATGTCCTTAACTCCTTTCTCTTTTAAAATGTGTTCCATTGATAATGGTCTCATTAACGCTGTATGCAATAGCAATACTAACTCCCTACTTTTACTCACTATTCCCTGCTTATGCATCCAAGAATCACATTGGTAGTCTTAGCCATATGTCGGACTGGGAGCTCATGCTCAATTGGTATCCACCATGATGCGTTAGTACCTTTCAGAATCTCTGCTTTCCAAAATCAGTCCCTATTCCTGAAAATGTGACCTTCAGTCTTTGTTCCCAGATGTATGGATCTTGCATTTAGCTCTATTAAAACACATATAGTTCAAGTGAACCCAGCTTACCAAGTGATCTAGATTGCTCTGTAAAATTAAGTTGTCCTTATCATTACTTACTATGCCAGTAATTTTTATGTCATTTTCAAACTTTACCAGCAATGATTTTATACTTTCTACCTAATCATTGATATTGAATAGCATTGGGCCAAGAAAAGATCTCTTCAGGACCCTATTAGAAACAGCCCTATTGGCTAATGTTTTCCAAAGTATAATGACTTTTTTATAGCTCTGTCAGCCAGTTTTAACCCATTTTAAATGGGCTACTTTGATTTTGGTACAAAATCAGGGATGTAAGGGGGCATAAGTGTCTGCCCACCCTGAATCTTCTACCCAGATTTGTAGCACACAGACTCTTGCAGGCATACCAGAGGCACGTAGCACACGTTGGGTGCTATATAAACAATAAATAGATAGCTATTATTACAATGACAAGTAATTTTTCCTGTCAGTGGCCTTAACTTTATCATCAAAGCTAAACATTTTAAAACGCTATTTGAAATGCCTATTTAACTGCTGAATGTAGAGCATATGTTAATACACTTTTCTCCAGATACAGTAGTGTATGATAAATGTTACCAGATTTTCTTACTATTCCTATTTTATGCTACTAAATGCTAAGACAAATGGGTCCACTGAAAATGTATTTCCTTTGGAGGATGCAATCTGCAGGCCACCTATGTAATATGCAGAAATAATTATGTGTAGGGGTAAATAGCAAGAGCAAAACTTTATTAAATCAGAATCTAGATGGACAAAATAAACCATAGCAACATAAAATTTTAATGTAGATGTTGCTGGAAAATAAAAGGAAGGTATTAAAATATATTTTGAAAGAAGTATACAATGTATTCCCTTTGTCACGTAATCCAGTACCTCACATCACAGCAGGGTACTGATAACAAGCTTTGTAATAATTGTGTGCTTTTGGCATGCATCTGATAGGTGTGTGAAAGAGTGCCCAGTTCTTCACTCACTCACACTAGCTTTACACCAGTGTAACAAGAATTGATTTCAGTGCAATGACTCCTGATTTGTATTTCTGTAAGGGAGATCATAATTTGGCCCTAAGACTGAAACATCACCATGAGGACAATTACAGATCCTGACATCATCAAAGTTTTGAATCCCAAGGTCCCTTCCAAACCCAAACTTAATAATTTTGGAAATGCTCAGTGAAATCCTGGCCTCATTGAAGTCAATGGCAAAATGTCCATTGATTTTAATGGGACCAAGATTTAATTGATAATCTCTTTATTATATTTAAATATCATAGGGGACATTTTCCAAGACACGAATAGGAGTTAGGCATCCAACTTTCGAGCAATATACCCTGGAAGAGTTTTGTACCTTGTCTACTTAGAGACAATACTGGCAAACAGCAGAGGTGTAGGCAATGCTGCCAGAATTTCTTGATCCACAACCAACTCTTTGCAAAATGAGTAGAACATTGGAAAGCATCAAGATCTTAAGCTTTTGGGATTGTAATTAGCAAATAATATGAATTTATTACTTGAGGGTATTCTGTTGTTGTAAAGAGTTAATTTCTTCAAACAAATAACTTTAAGATTTTGAGCCTGACTTTGCCCTGAGTCACATAGTGGGAATCACACCTGTGCACTGTGTATATAGTTGAGAGTAAAACTGAGTAAACAAACGTAAAGGGAGGCACCCACAGGCAAATGTGAATAATGGGCTTTTTTCCTACAATAATTCATGGGCATTGGTAGCTGAGGGATGGATTTGCATCAAGCTTGAAATTCCATGAAGAACAAATAAATAATAGGTGAACACTGCATAGTACCAGGCAAGTTATAAAAGCTACTGCAATTGGGTAGAAAAAACAGTTTGTCAAATCTTTGGGTTTGTGAGATTTTGTTTTTTTTTTATGCTAGCAGGATTATTTTCTTTAAAGAATATAATTGCATTGAAATGTATCCTTTCTTTAAGGACTAGATAATTGTATTGAAAAGACCTCACATAAAGTCTCCTTGGCATAGAATGCAGTGTTGGAGCTTTGCTGACAGACAGCCATATCCTGACACTGGTTTTTATGTAAAACTCCCACTGATTTCCATGGGTGCTTCACATCTGGAACAATGGCAGGATGTGTCCCAAAATGGGAATAACACCTGAAAAACTTTAGAGAAACCCAGCAATCAGTCTGTGGACCTGAGAACGTCACAAAACTGCTTTAAAGAATTATGTTATCATCAAGGGCCAGATCCTACAAATGAGCCCCACATCTGCCCAGGGCCCCCCATCAACTTCAGTTTTGAAGTTTTCAAAAGGGCTTAAGCAGAATGAGGACCTTGTGCTGGGCCTCTGGAGAGGGGCAAATTACACTCTTAAAGCAGGATCCAAGTGTAATGTGAGTAATATTTTTCCTTCAATGTTTGTATTGAAAGTTAAATATTCACCTGTTTCTTTGAACTAGAAATATTATTAGGTTATTTATTATTTTTAAAAAATCATGTTAAAAAATCATGTTAGAAAGGTCAAGATAGGCTGTGTGAATGATCTTTTTGGAAAAGAAATTAATCCCCAGATTTTTTTTCTATTAGCATATTTATGAATTGTCCTTAAAATAGTGCTTATATCATCAATTAGTTGTGCTGTGTTAGGTTCTTTCCATCAGTTTTTTTTCTCTGAACCACCTCTTATAGATTACACAGAACAATATTCTTTTTTGAAAAAAGCAAAAATACAAAGGCTGTGAGCTTGCACTAGCTCAAACCATATTTTCTACAAAATCCTCCCTTCTAAAATGTTTTTCTAATCTTTAAACTGCATGTGTTCCAGATGGCTTTAACCAACTCTTGCTCCAAGTGTATCACAAATTAACTCAAGGAAGCATTATTTCAAATAGCACTGATTTCTCTGTTTAAATAGAATGTTATATCAAGAAAGTAGCTTTTTATATAGTAAAACAAAGACAATAATAAACTAATTCTCATCAGTCAAAGGGATTTATTACTGTTGCGTCTATAAAAACAGGTGAACGGTTTTGATGCTGATGTTGTTGCTAGTCCCTAGCTAGTCACAATGCTTATCCTGCTTAGATAACAGAATATGTCAATATAAAGGGTCAAAGGAATAAGGAACCATGTTATATGTTATATATACAGGAATAAAATGATGTTATAAGAGAAAGTTTCATCTAAAAACTCTTGTTTAAACCAAGTTCCAAAACAGAAAACAAAGATCCCAAACTTTCTGTATACCTTCTTAGAATAGGACAGATTTGCTAATAAATCTAGAAGTGAACAGGAAAGAAGAAAGGACTGTTTATAGTCTAAAATATGCTAAGACATTCGCAGCACCTGGCATGGCTTAAAACTAAATTGCGTTATCTTACTTTAGGTTCAGAAAACTGTCTCGAACAGAAGCTGAGAACACCTCGTCGACGATGTCAGCAGCCCAAAATGCTGAATAGCCCTGAGGACAACATGTACTATAACCAGTTAAATGTGAGTTCAAAGTGGCAATAAAGCTGTTTTACTGGCTTTGTTTCCAGTTAATAATTCGGTTATTAATACCTGTTCCAGCCTCTCCAGCCCCACCCCCACGTTCTTTTGCTCTCGTCTTGAACATGTGCTTATGCTCTTTATCTGTTGCTTTCATGTCAGGATGTCTGCCTTCACGGTGAATAATTGATGTGGTTTATCAAAGACGAGCAAGATGCATGCTTCATCAGGCTCACTTGAGCCCTTTGATCAAAAAAATTATGCTGTGACTTCTGATATTATCAGCATCTGCTTGCATTCAACACAAAATCACTTTGAATTAAAAATTAACGACTTGCTGCTTTGCTTTGACTGTGTGTTCTTGGCCCTCTCCACAGGGAACTCTAGAATATCAAGGGAGCAAGAGGAAGCCAAGAAAACTTGGGTAAATATCTATCTTCTTAGTTCTAAGCAACTGTAAACAGAAGAAGTCCTTTGTGATATTATAGAAAATGAAAAACTTTCTAGAGAGGTTTCTAAAAATAAACAGTTACCATATCTCTGTGCATTGACATTGGACATTTTCTACAGAAGCAAATATAAAACATGTATCTACTACTGTCTGCAAACACTAGAACTGGCTCTTACAAAATATTCTCCCCAACTCTCTCACAGTACAACTCAAACAAATTTTAGCTTCCTCTTTTTAAATAAACAAATTTAGTCATAGTAAAAGGTGCTGGACTTAGAGTCTCTGAAGTTGAAGCCAATTAGCCTAGAACAAGCATAACATGGACAAAAGCCATGCAGGCTTCCTCTCACCACCTTAGCAATATGCTTCAACCCTGCCTCAGGAGGGACCAGTTCTCAGAGAAGACAGAGAGGGGAGTTCTTTCCGAGAAAGGGTTGTTCCTTGCCCACTAGCTCTCGGCTAAGACTGCCACCAATGGTGCTAATTAGTATCACTTGTAATGTGGATGCTTTTCACAGGATGTGGACAGAGATCACTAGTGCATTTCACAAAAGCCACCATCCAGCAGTAACAAATTTCATGCATTACTGACGTGTGCAGCAACTAGTGCACAGCAAAGACATATTAATGAACATTCATTCAGTGATACCCACACATTTTCTTTGATGTATTTTGACCCTTTTTTATTCATTTTCTGCAAATAGTTATATAAGTGACTTTCTTTTGTTCACAACAATGTTCACGGAAAGTGAAAGTCTTGTGGATACTAATGCAAATGGCGTTTGTTAGACGGTTCAAACCAGAATTGTTTGCATGGCTGTCTTGGTATCTCTTTGAGTTACCTCCTCCAGTTTATAAAAATCTGTCCCCCACTCAGGAAGCAGAAATAATACTGTGTGATTTTGGTGTCCAATCATATATCATGAGAAGCTGAAGACACCGTTGGAGCAAATAGGGCCTGATCCAAAACCCACTGAAGATAATGGAATTGCCTTTAGTGGACTTTGGATCAGGCCCATAGTTCACAAGCAAATGTTTGCCTATGGAGTTCGAACAATTCTGAATAATGAACATATTTGTAAATATTAAAGTCTGTGTGTGGAAAATTTTCAATCAGACAAAAATGCTACATTTGTGAAATGAAATACTTGCTACAAATAATTGGTCTGACTGTACTGCAGACCTAGAGATGAAAGGCTGTGTGACCTGTTACCAATCCTCAGAGCCATTCAGTTCCCACAGAGAGATTTAAAGCACTGAAAAAGTGGCAGCAAGATTGAGAGACATAAAAAGGCTGCATCTTGTTAACAAAATCATCCCATCTTTTTCCCTTCTTGCATTAACACTTTTTCAGTGTTTTCATTTCACCATCCATAGAGAGGTATATTTCTTAAGGTTTTGCAGAACTACTTTGTACTTTTTATTTTATATATTTAATAAAAATTGTTTGTTTTGTGTTTTGTTTCAAAGCCAAATCAAAGTGCTTGATGGGGAGGATGAATATTACAAATCATTGTCAGCTGTCGAATCTATCATTGAAGATGACAACTCACTCAACTCCCCATCTCCTCTTTCCTCAAGAGAAGTGTCTTTTGCTCAGAGCTGAACTTCACCATTTATGCTTTGGTCTAATGCTGGTAAGAGTAATTGCACATGTTTAGCAATGCTGGTTTGCATGTGTGCCTGAGAGACAGACAGACAGACATAATTGCAGCTAACGAAGCCTCTTGCACTATTAGACCCTGGTTCTGTAAACACTACCCACCTGAGTAGTCCCATTTAACTTTACTCATACAAGGAGTCCTGTTGAAGTCAATAAAGGTTACTTATAGGTGTAAGTGTTTGCAGGATCAGGCCCTAAATAGGCATCCCTTCTAAAACAGGATATCATTTTAAACCCAGCAGCATGGCATTGCAGAACTGGGACTGGGACTGGGACTTTCCATTGACGTTCAGCATAATTTGCGGTCATAGTAACAATATTATATATCATGTAGGCCTTTCAGAACTTCATATGGTTTTTAAAACTACAAAGAATCAACACAATAAAAAGCATTGTGTAAAACCATTTAAAATACTAAATGTGTATCTCAGAATTTATCTGATAAGATAGTATTTAATGAGAGACTGTTTAACACAAGTTTAGTAATGTTCATACTTTCCCTGGAAGAGTTACCAAAAATAGTGGGGGTGCTGAGAGCACTGAACCAAACTGTAAACCCTGAATATAATGGATACCACTTCAAGCCAGGGGGTGCGGCAGCACCCCTAGTAGCCATAGTTCCAGCCCCTATGAGTCAACATAGTTTTGAAAAGGAATTGATACAAAATAATTTAGTGTATCATTTTATAGTGTACTTTTGACTAAAACACAGGACTGGGTATCAGGAGAGCTGGGTTCCCTTCTGAGATCTACAGAATCTTAGATACATTATCTAATCTCTCTGTGCTGCAGTTTCCTCATATGCAGAATGTGGATAACATTTCCTTGCCTCTCAGGGGTGTTGTGAAACTTAATTCATTTAGGGTGAAATTCATTGTCCATTTAAATCAAAGAGTTTTAAGCACATCTAAATTTAGCATATGCTAACATGTATAGGGACATAGAAACTGCCATAATTGCTCAGACCCAAGGTCCATCCTGGCTAACAGTACCCTGTCTCCAACAACAGTCAGCACCAGAAGATTCAGAGCAGGATGTACGAACTTTGCAGTAGGCAGCTGGTGTGTGATCTGTCCCCCACGTTCCATCCCATCCTAATCTCAAATATTTAGGTATTACCTTAAACCCTGGAGCATGAGGTTTAATATTCCTTCCACAGAATTATAATATCATTAATTATGATAACTCTGGATATTCTTGATATCAATACTCAAACCCCTTTTTGAATCTTGTTAAGCTCTTGGCCTCAATAATTTCCTGTTGCAGTGAATTCCATAGTATAATTACCCATTATATGAAAAAGTATTTCCTACATCAGTTTTGAATTTCAGACCTTTTAATTTAACTGGATGTCCCCTTGTTCTTGTGTTATGAGATGAAGGAACAGAAGGTCCCAATCTCCCTTCTCTAGACCAGTCATTATTTTGTGTTCTTTTATCATGTATCCTGTTATTCATCGCTGTTCGAATGTAAACAATCCCAAACCTTTCAATTTCTCTTTATTGGAGACTTTTCAGTGCCCTTGATCATTCTTGTTATCCAGATGAGGCCACACCACTCATTTACATAAAGGTGTTATAATAGTCTCTGTAGGATTTCCCATCCCATTTCTTATCCATCCGAAAATCTTGTTTGCCTTTTGACCACAGCTGCACATTGATGGGAGGTCTTCATTGAGCTGTCAACACCCAGATCCCTTTCTTGAGCAGATACAGTTAATTTAGAACACTTTAAGATGTCTGAGTAGTTTAAATTTTCCTCTCCAGTGTGCATTACTTTGCATTGCTGACATTGAATTCCATTTGCCACTGTGTTGCCCAGTCACCTAATTTGTTTAGGTGTCTCTGAAGTTTCTCACAATCGTCTATAGTCCTAACTAACCTAAATAACTTTGCAAATTAAACAACACAGGACCTAGTATATAACCACGAGACAGCTCACTGTTAACCTGATACCATGATGAAAATTAACCATTGAATCTTACTCTTTGTTTTCTGTCTTCTAGACCGCTTTTGATCCATGACAATATTTTGTCTCTCACCCTGCGACCATGCTTCTTAAGTACTCTTCTGTGCAGGATCTTGTTGAGGGCCTTTTGGAAGTCTAAATAAATAATATGAACCAGGTCTCCTTTATCCACTACTTCATTGACCGGTTTAGAGAATTCTAAAAATTTGTGAGACATGATTTTCCTTTGTAAAACTGTGCTGGGTAGTCTCTGTCCAAGCACTGTGCTGAATTGGGGCCACAGAGCCATAACCCCTTCAATTAAGGGCTGAGAGAGTCTCAGGCTTTGTCTGCACTAGAAAGAATTTGCCAGCTATAGCCAGAGGTGAGAGTAAGCCAGTACGATACGGTAAAGCGTACCGGTAGGAGCCAGTACACAGCCGACCATACTGGCAGAGCCGCTGATGAGGGGTCCAAAAGGGGCAGCTTCCCCGGGACCCGGCAATTTACAATTACAATTTACAATTACAAGGGCCCGGGGCTTCCTGCAGCAGACAGAGCCCCTGGCCCTTTAAATCGCCACCTGAGCCCCGGGGCTCCTGGCCGCCGTTACTGCTACCATGGGGCTCCTGTGGAGATTTAAAGGGCCCGGGGCTCCTGGCCACCGCTACCACTATCGCACCAGCAGCCGGAGCCCTGGGCCCTTTAAATCGTTGCTGGAGCCCTGGGATAGCAATGGCGGCCGGGAGCCCCAGGGCTCCTGTGGCGATTTAAAGGGCCCAAGGTTCCAGCCCTTTAAATTGCTGCTGGAGCCTCTGGGTAGCGATAACAGCAGCTGGGAGCCCCGGGCCCTTTAAATCACCTCCGGGCCGTGCTGAAAGGCTGTCTGGGAGAGTCTGGCCCCAGCCCCGCCCCTTCTGCCCGAGCCCCTCCCCTTCCGGTTGAGCTGCTCCCCCCCCCCCCCCCCCATCCTCCTTTGCTCAGGACCCTGGCCGCCCTGCGTACCGGTAAGTCCCTTAAGTTACTTTCACCAATGGCTATAGCTGTACTGGTAACCGTCGTAGTGGGGATGCAGCTTATGCCAGTTTCCTGAACAAAAGAAGCTATACCAGCAAAAGGACTTTATAACTGGCATAACTGCATCTACATAGAGCTTTTGCTGCCATAGCAATGTCCTATCTTCAGTGAACATGGAGAACAATTAATCACCATCCTTTTTATAATAGCCCTTAACATATTGGAAGACTTTTATCGGGTACCCCCTCAATCTTCTTTTTTCAAGATTAAACATGTCCAGTTTCTTCAATCTTTCCTAAAGCTTTGGGGCAGGAAAAGGGAGGCAGACAGGGAGTCTAGCAAAAGCCTCAAGTCTCTCCTGCAGTCTGGTGTATGAGGCTGAGAGTGAAAATTCAGAGGGTTGAAAAGGAATATTTCCCATTCATGTTCTTGTCTTCAATCTCCATCAAAAACCTGACAGAATGGCTGACGAGATCAAAGGCCAAAGAGCTGCAAGCAATGGGCCATGACCTTGGATTATGGAGAACACTGAATGTGTGAGTGTGCATGTTAGAATCTTTAAAGTACAGATAGTTCTGAATGAGAACATGTGGGCAGCTGCAAATGAGTTAGTGACACCCATAAGTGCAGTACAAATATGGCTGGTAATTAATACGATGGATGGATGTTTGTTTCTCTCTCTCCAGGAATCTCTTGGATGCCCATCAGCTTATTTCCATCTCACTAAAATTTGTCATGAATGAGCATCCTTTGTACTATCTCAAGAGAAAACTTTTTCTTGAGATAATTTGCTAAGACTCAAAGTGCTAGAATTTATGAGAAGTCAGAATGGGAAATAAAATTGTCTTGAAGAAAGTCACGTGAAAGTGTGGGCTCCCATACTGACTTAGGTCACAGGACCCTCAAAAATATATGGTTTCTTCACAGTGCAATTTTTTGTGTCTCAAAGACATTCATAAAAAAGTAGTTTTATGTATTTTTAAATGCAGAAAGTCAGGACATATGGCTATAATCCACATTTTTGTCACAGGCAGTTTAATTATAGGTTACCAATTGTATATTATTTGGTGGTAGCCAAGCTTTGCACCTAAGTAACAGGGAACAAAAATCATAAACTCAATATGTTTATAATTCTATAATTATACCAAATATTGCTCTAGCTCAACTAAGCACATAAACCCATGTTTAATTTTAAGCATGTCTGTAATCCCAGCTGAATTCAACAGAGCTCTTAAACACATGTTTAGGTGCTTTGCTGAATTGGGGCCCTGGTCAGCGAAAGCTGTGTCAAAGGAATTAAATTGTAAAACACAAGAAAGACACTTAACAGTTTTTTTCTGTTATTAAGCATCAGCATTTACTAATCTTAGATCTTCTGGCATTCTTTTTAAAGGATGGTATGCCATAGTCATCTTTGAGTGATTGCTCATATCGATTCCCGTTAGGTGTGTGCGCACTGCATGCACAGTCGTCAGAAAGTTTTTCCCCTAGCAGCACCCGTTGGGTCGACTGTGGAGCCCCCTGGAGTGGCACCTCCATAGTGCTCTATATATGACCCTGCTGACCCAGCACCTCCTCAGTTCCTTCTTACCGCCAGTGATGGTCGTTGGAACTGTGGCATCTTGCTTTGCAAGCTCTCTACATTTTCCTAGCTTCTCTGTCGGACTGTTTGTATTTTGTAGTTGTTTAGTTCTTAGCGCTGAGGACTTGGCAGCACACACACCTTGTCCTCAGGTATAACTATGCGGCGTAGTTCATGGCTGCAAGCCTTGGGGCTCCCATCTGAGGTTCAGCAAACTATGCAAGACCTATCCTTTGATGGGGTGGGCCTATTTGCCAAACAGACTGACTCCAGACTGCATAGCCTCAAAGACTCCAGAGCGACAATGAAATCTTTGGGTATGCATACCCCGGCAACCCAAAAAAAGCCCTTTATGCCCCAACCGCTGCAACAGCGCCTGTATCTTCCTCGACTGAGGCAGGATATTTACAAGCTCAGAGGTAGGAATGGCAAGCATAAGCCTTCCCATCCCCTGTCTGGACAGGGCCAGGGCCCGACGAAGCCTTCGTCGGGCTCAAAACAGACATTTTGAAGGTGCGCCCGAGGACAGAGCACCTGTCTCAATGCCAGATCCTTCCCCTTGTTTTTGAACCATCTATCCCACTTCTACCATGCTTGGTCCCAAATAACATCGGACCACTGAGTTCTTTATACGGTGGAAGTGGGATATTCTCTCCAGTTCTGCTCCTACCCTCCCATCCCTCTTTAGGGACCCTTCTCATGAGCAACTCCTTATCCAGGAGGTGCAGGCACTCCTCGCCATAGGAGCGATGGAGGAGGTTCCTCAGGAGCTCTGGGGAAAGGGATTCTATTCCCACTACTTCCTAATCCCCAAAGCCAAGGGAAGGTCTCAGACCAATTCTAGACCTGAGAGGACTCAACAAGTTCATGGTAAAGTTGAAGCTCCGCATGGTTTCCTTCAATACAATTATCACTTCTCTGGATCCGGGAGACTGGTTTGCCGCCCTCTACATGAAAGATGCATACATTCACATAGCGATTCACCCTGCACACAGATGCTTTTAAGGTTCATGATCGACCAAAAACATTATCAGTTCATGGTCCTTCCCTTTGGCCTGTTGACAGCCGCAAGAGTGTTCACCAAGTGCATGTCGGTGGTAGCAGCCTTACGCCGAAGGAGGCAGGTGCAGGTTTACTCTTACCTCAACGATTGGCTGCTCAGGGGGCACACCAGAGAGCAGGTGCAGTCACGGGTCTGTCTGGCCACATCCACATCCTCCTCCGCAAGGTGAACAAGTCAACCTTGTCACCAACCCAGAGAATAGAGTTTATCGGAGCAGTGTTGGACTCGGTCCAGGCAAGAGCACATCTGCCGGAGTCCCGATTCCAAGCCATGGCAAGCATCATTCAATGCATGAGAGAGTACCCAACCACTACAGCAAGGAATTGCCTCAGTCTCCTCGGTCACATGGAGGCCTGCACGTACATGGTTCGACATGCCAGGCTGAGACTCAGGCCTCTGCAGATGTGGCTCACTTTGACATACCGCCCGTGGCACGTCAGCCTGGGACTAGGGGTCATAGTGCTACAACAGGTGCTAGAGTCACTCCAGTGGTGGCTCAATGCTTGAATAGTCTGCGAAGGAGTCCCCTTCAGCAGCCCTCATCTGTCCTTATCTCTAGTTACGAATGCGTCAGCTCTAGGTTGGGGGGAAATCTGGGAGATCTCCAAACGCAGGGCCTCTAGTCACAGGATGAGCTCTCTCTCCATATCAATATCAAAGAGCTCAGAGTGGTGCGACTCACATGCCAGGCCTTTCAGTCTCATCTGCAAGGCCAGCATGTGGCAGTCCTGACAAACAACACCACTGCAATGTTTTAAATTAACAAGCAGGGTGGAACCCAGTCCTTGCCCCTCTGTCAGGAGGCTCTCAGGCTCTGGGAATTCTGTATAGCCCACTCCATTCACCTGGAAGCATCACATCTGCCAGGAGTCCAGAACGTACTGGCGGACCACCTCAGCAGGGCCTTCCACAGCCACGAGTGGTCCATCCAGCCAGATGTCATTCACTCAATCTTCCAGAGGTCAAGGTCATACTCAAGGTCCGCAGAGATCATTCTGGTGGCACCAATGTGGCCTTGATAACACTGGTACACCATGCTTCTGGATCTGTCAGTCGACGCCCCGCTCACGTTGCCACTCTTCCCCGACTTGACCATGGTCGTCTTCATCACCAAGACCTCCGGTCCCTCCACCTGATGGCCTGGAAGCTTCAGGGCTAAACCCTATGGAGCTTGGAGCAAGTAAGGGAGGTCTTACTCAGCAGCAGAAAGCCCTCCACGAGGACCACATACCTGGCGAAGTGGAAGAGGTTCACTTGCTGGTGTGACAAGCGTCATATGCCCCCACTTCAGGTACCGTTACCTCTTATTCTGGAGTATCTTCTGCACCTGAAACAGCAAGGCCTGGCAGTGTCATCCGTAAAGGTACACCTAGCGGCTATCTTGGCTTTCCACCCCGGAGTCCCTGGACGCTCCGTCTTCGCCAACCTCCTGGTTGGACAGTTCCTCAAGGGTCTGGACTGGCTACATCCCCAGATTAGACAGCCTGTTCCTGGGTGGGACCTTAATGTGGTCCTCTCCAAATTATTGGGTTCCCCATTTGAGCTGCTGGTGACTTGCTTCCTTCTCTACCAATCGTGGAAGGTAACCTTCCTAATTGCCATCACATCAGCAAGAAGGGTGTCGAAGTTAAAGGCCCTTACCTCCAACCCACCTTATACAGTTTTCCACAAGGACAAGGTGCAGCTCAGACCCCACCTGGCCTTTCTTCTGAAGGTTGTGTCACATTTCCATACTAGCCAAGACATATTCCTGTCTGTTTTTTATCCAAAGCCTCATGCCAGTAGCCATGAGTAGAGGCTGCACTCTCTGGATGTTCGGCGGGCACTAGCCTTCTACATTGAGTGCACTAAGCCGTTCAGGAAGGTGAAAGGACTCCTTGTCTCATCTCAAAGAATATCTTCCTGGATCATGTCCTGCATCCGCACGTGCTATGAGCTGGCCAGGACACCAGCCCCGGCACTTACAGCACACAGAGATGATGCAGCTTTCTGCAGAGCATAACTCCCACCCCATCGCGTAGGTAAGGCTTGGGAGTCACCTAATTGGAATCGATATGAGCAATCCCTTGAAGAAGAAGAAACAGTTACTCACTTTCTTGTAACTGTTGTTCTTTGAGATGTGTTGCTCATGTCCATTCCAAACCCACCCGCCTTCCCCTCTGTCGGAGTAGCCGGCAAGAAGGAACTGAGGAGGCACCAGGTTGGCAGGGTCATATATAACAGTGGTCTCCAAAGTGGGGTGCATGCACCCCAGGGGGTGTGCAAGAGGATCCTTGGGGGTCCTCCTCGGCAGAAGGAGCTTTTTTTTTTTTTTTTGACTTTGCATCAGTTCAGGCTTCGGCAAAAATGGTAGAGCCGGCGCGGCAGGGGGTGCGTGCTCAAAATTTTTGTACTGATTAGGGTTTGCGATCAAAAAAGTTTGGAGACCACTGATATATAGAGCACTATGGAGGCGCCACTCCAGAGGGCTCCACAGCGAATCCGATGGGTGCTGCTACGGGAAAAACTTTCCAACAACTGTGCATGCAGCGCACACGCACCTAATTGGAATGGATATGAGCAATCACTCCAACAACAACAATTATAAGAAGGTGAGTAACCATTTTTTTCCCAGTGAGATTGCTTGCAGAATAAAGTAGTATTAACTGTGGGTGAAGCTGGCAGAAGCTGGCCCCAAATGATTAGATTTACAACATTAAGCACTCATTACTGAATACTCTAATAGCGTGCCATTCTGACAATCTAATTGGATAAGAATTGTGTCCACAGCAGGTCTGTTCTTCCTATTACTTTTGTACCCTGTCCCTTCTCCATCTGCTTCTTTGTCATATCCATCTGCGTATTGTTTTCTAGACTATAAACCTTTTGGAGTAGTGATTCCCATTTACTACCTGTTTGTGCACTGACTAGAAGAACTGGGGAATGGGGTCCCAATGATGTGGCTGAGGCATCTAGGCACTACCATAATATTAATGTTTCATAATAATGCAGTGCACAATAGACATAAATATAGCTGCCTACATCTCTGCATCCTCCCCCAGATGTATATTGCTCTCTACATCTACATATAGGTCTAGTGCCTAGAGACCTCAGCAGGGTAACTCCCTTCTCATCCTTAATTTAGTGCACTCATACACTTTTGTTTCACAGTTTTGCTGTTAAGGGTCACTTCCTCAGCTGCTGTGAATCAGTGTATCTACACTGAAGTCAGCTAAAAACTTGAGATTTTGCTGTCACTGACTGTCCGATTTCATTTGCTTAGACTTGTTCTGTTCACAGTGAAGGAAAGGGGCAGGGTATTGCATTGCTACTGAAGAAAAACTGTCTCACATTGCTGCAGTCCTGAACAAAATCTGCATGCCGTGGCCCCACATCACCCCCAGAAGCGGCGAGCTGCTGGCACACCTCTTCAGCCCCTGGCAGGGGGGAGGCGGCTCCACGCTGCCCCCGCCCCCAGGACTGTCCCCGCAACTCCAATTGGAAACCGGCCAATGGGAACTGCGGGGGCGGCACTTGCGGGCCCGGGCAGCACACTAAGACACGCATTCCCCTTCCCCCAAGGGGCGCGCAGAGATGTGCCAACAGCCGTCCACTTCCGGGAGTGGTGTGGGGCCACAGCATGCAGGCAGGCAGTCCGCCTGAGCCCTGCTGCGCCACCGGCCGGGAGCCGCCTGTCGTAAGCACCTCCCAGCCGGATCCTATACCTCGTGCTCCCTCCTGCACCCCAACGCCCTGCCCCAGATCAGAATCCCCTCCTGCAGCCAAACTCCCTCCCAGAAAGTGCAACTTACAAATGTAGAATTATGTACCAAAAAAACGGCATTCAAAAATAATACATGGTAAAATTTTAGAGTCTGCAAGTCCATTCAGTCCTACTTCTTGTTCAGCCAATCACTCAGACAAACAAGTTTGTTTATATTTGCAGGAGATAATGCTGCCTGCTTCTTATTTACAATGTCACCTGAAAGTGAGCACAGGCGTTCTCATGGCACTGTTGTAGCCAGTGTCACAAGATGTTTACATGCCAGATGCGCTAAAGCAGTGGTTCTCAAGCTTTTGTACTGGTGAACCCTTTCACAAAGCAAGCCTCTGAGTGCGACCCCCCCCCCCTTATAAATTAAAAACACTTCTTAATATATTTAACACCATTATAAATGCTGGCAGCAAAGCAGGGCTTGGGGTGGAAGCTGACAGCTCATGACCCCCTATGTAATAACCTTGCGACCCCCTGAGGGGTTCCAACCCCCAGTTTCAGAACCTCTGCGCTAAAGATTCATATGTCCCTTCATGCTTCAGTTAACATTACAGGAGACATGCGTCCATGCTGATTACGGGTTCTGCTCGATAACAATCCAAAGCAGTGCGGACCAATGTGTGTTCATTTTCATTATCTGAGTCAGATGCCACCAGCAGAAGGTTGATTTTCTTTTTTGGTGGCTCAGGTTCTGTAATTTCTGCATCAGAGTGTTGCTCTTTTAAGACTTCTGAAAACATGCTCCACACCTCGTCCCTTTCAGATTTTTGAAGGCACTTCAGATTCTTAAACCTTGGGTCGAGTGCTGTAGCTATCTTTAGAAATCTCACATTGGTACCTTCTTTGCGTTTTGTCAAATCTGCAGTGAAAGTGTTCTTAAAACGAATAACATGTGCTGGGTCGTCATCTGAAACTGCTATAACATGAAATATTTGGCAGAATGCAGGTAAAACAAAGCAGGAGACGTACAATTCTCCCCCAAGGAGTTCAGTCATCAATGTAATTAACGCATTTTTTTAAGGAGCATCATCAGCATGGAAGCATGTCCTCTGGAATGGTGGCCAAAGCATGAAGGGGCATACGAATGTTTAGCATATCTGGCACATAAATACCTTGTAATGCTGGCTACAAAAGTGCCATGCAAATGCCTGTTCTCACTTTCTGGTGACATTGTAAATAAGAAGAGGCAGCATTATCTCCTGTAAATGTAAACAAACTTGTTTGTCTTAGCAATTGCCTGAACAAGAAGTAGGACTGAGTGGACTTGTAGGCCCTGAAGTTTGACATTGTTTTGTTTTTGAGTGCATTTATGTAAAAAAAATCTACATTTGTAAGTTGCACTTTCACGACAAAGAGATTGCACTACAGTACTTGCATGAGGTGTACTGAAAAATACTATTTCTTGTGTTTATCATTTTTACAGTGCAAATATTTGTAATAAAAAATAATATACACTTTGATTTCAATTACAACACAGAATACAATATATATGAAAATGTAGAAAAACATCCAAAATATTTAATAAATTTCAATTGTTATTCTATTGTTTAACAGTGCGCTTAAAACTGTGATTAATTGCAATTTTTTTTTGAGTTAATAGCGTGAGTTAACTGTGATTAATCGACAGCCCTAATTAAAAGGCAAGTTTAGTATAGCATTAGTAGCCTCAATGCTTTCATTGTAATTATTTTGTTTTAAATTAGGCAAAAAACTTGTATACAGGGGCCCCACAAAATCTAATAGCCCCGGGTCCACAGAAGAGCTAATCGGCCCTGTTTGTTTGAATGAGTTTTTACAGTTACAGGTGAAAATATAAAAATGAGTTTGAAGGAGTTAGCGCTGAGTGTTTATGAAACCCAATCCAAATTCTCCATTAGCCAAATAGATTACATGCATTAGTCCTCCAGTGTCAGAAGGAAATGGGGAAAAGGATACAGGAAAAAGCTATCAAGAAAGGTGATATATAGAGCTGGTGAAAACATTTTCGACAGAAGTTTTCCATTGGAAAATTGAGTTTTGTCAAAATCAAAACACTTGGCTGTAAAATTCAATTTTGACAACATTTTCAATGGGGAAAAAGTCAAAATGAATCATTTCAAATTTTTCATTTCAGTAATGTTGAAACACTTTGTTTTCACTGTGTCATTTCAGTTCATTTAGTTTTGATGTATATTGTTTAAATATTAATTTTAATATTCTATGATATATAACAATCACAATGTATTTGATATTTTCTATGATATTTTGCATTATTGAAACGAAAAAAATTTACTTTATCTAAATGAAACGTTTCAATGGTTATGCATCAAAAAATTTCCAAATTTTTGAAATGTCAGATTTTTGTTCTGATTCAGAATAAAAACAAATTTCAAAATGTTGAAATTTCAGTGGAAATTTTCCAAACAGCTCTAGTTATAAAGGGAGAGTGAGAGAGAGTGAGAGAGAGATTATTGATGAAAGAAAACTAGAAGGAAACCTTGACTACTGCTGAGCAGCCATGGTGAGCTGATATCTGACAGGAAAGCCCCACTGCCTTGTGGGTGAATTTGGAAGAACGTAAGGCTATGAGAGTAAACTCAGACAGAAAAACTGGAGTGGAGCCCTGAAGGCAGTCAGGTACTAATATTTTAGTATCTTTCCAGCAACTCCTGTAGCGGATCGGGTACCAGATATATTAGTTCTTCCTCTCCTCTGGATTTTACTAATGACGCCAAGAGCAGGGTCCTGATGCATGGGCAACTCAGTGCCTCCATATCATCTGCCCAGGCTTGCGCCCTGGAGAGATACTCTAGCTTTGCCTCGAGTGTCGACACAACATGGGAGACAGCAGTCACCAGTTCTAAGCTCTTACTTTATTGGCGTAGAGTTGAGCGCCAGGGGCTGTCTCTCAAGTGGGTCTCTTCAGCCACCTTCGTGGCTGCCATAAAACCAACTGAGTTAATTCTTTACCTCTGAGGGGCGCATACCCATGGTCTCTTGAGACTGAAGAATGTCTACTATTTGCATTATAAAAGTGTTAGTGGAGACCTAAATAATAAATAGCAAACAAGCCCTTCCCATTTCCTAAAAGTCCTAAAATGGGATAAATCAGAAAGACAATCTGTTTATCAGAGTGACTCAAATACAAATGAATACATGTGGTTAAGAATACATCTTATGGTATAAGAGTATTAGCTTTGGCTCTGACACCAAATATTGATCACAAGAGACTTCACTGTTGTGCGATAATAAATGTACCCATTGCCCACCCCCATCTTTCATCCCTGGCAATAAACAATTGTCAATAATTTCATATCTTCCTATTAGCATTGAAGACATTGTTGGTACTCTTTTCCTTTAAGGTAGGGCACTCTGTGGAGCTGTTGTAACAAAATGTTCAGCCAGGAGAAAAATTCACTCCTCAGCAAGCAAAGCAGGATTCCCAGCATGGGATCCCTCTTAGACCCAAAATGCTGGGGAACAATCCTTTGGACCTGATCTAAAGCCCATGGAAGTCAGTGAGAGTCTTTCCATTCCCTTGGGGTAATGATTCATAAAAGTTAACATCCCTTTACCGGTAAATACAAGTTGAATCTTAGACTCATTCTCTGCAGTTTCTTAAGAATTGTTAGAAATTCATTTTGTCATAGGTGTGCATCCCACACGCATCTGAACAACAAATGTATATGTACTCTGTCATCAGTGGTCTGTTTACTATAGCACTCAGATACCATGGTGTTGGAGGCCATAAAAGGAAATTAGTGAGAAAGCCACCTGTTATGTTTCCAGGAACCAGTTTCTATATGTTAGTTACCCATGCCAATAATGGATTAAATTTCATTTGTTTGTTTAGCAGGCCTCATTGCTATTCAGTTGCAGAGAGTGTACAGCTATTACACAATTTAAGCAACAATTTCTAGAACAATTGTAAAGTGCTATTAACTATTCTCCAGACAGGTACTAGGGGAGCCCAAAGTTAATGTATTTGTCTTTTTCTGAAGGAGACTTGGGTCCAAATTCCGATCAAGGCCACTAGTGAAAATAAGTTTGATGGCCTAATTTTAGTCTCTTGATGATACTGGCCAATATCACAAAACCTGATCACAAGCCACATTACATGACACAACTGGAATCTCTGCTCAAGAGAAGCCCAGAATTGGAGTAGCAGGAATGTGGCACGCCTGGACTGCAATTTATTGGCAGGGCTGTGTGGGATTGGAATATTGCTAATCTAATTGAGATGCATTATAAGGGTTTATATGGGAGCCAGGACTGGAATAGCAAGATTGTTGCAAATCGGGAATTAGCTGAAAAGGCAGTGCTTTGTTGTAGCCCAAGACTGAAACAGAAGGGATGATATAGATTAGGAATGAGAGGTTTTGGTACAACTATGTGGGGAAGTGTATGCAATATCTGACGGTGTTAGTACTTCTTTTTGGTAAGCACCAAATTTACCCAATTTAAGGTGGGAGATTATGTAGCGACGAAAGACGTCGATCACAGAACATTTCCTACATCGATTGTAAATTGTTTGGAGGAGGGACTGTATTTTTGTTCAGTGTTTGCACTGCACCTAGCACAATGGGGCCCAGGTCCATAACTGGCACTCCTAGGCACACCACAAAACAAAAATAAAAAATAATAACATTTTCGTTTTTTGAAATTGCTGATAATGTGATATTTCTAATTGCCATAAATGTTTCAGAGTCTGCCTTATGCTGCAATAAACAGAGATCAGAGCACTCAATCCATCACTTTGTTCACCTAAACCCTGGGAAAAATAATACTCAGTGCAATGTTATTATTTTGCCTTCATACATCATGTAAAAGAAGGTATAAAGCAGGTAAATAATGAATATGATAGTTCTTTAGCATTGCTTACTACCTGCTTCTTGATATTTAGCATTGATAGCGACAAAGCCTTGTATGTATATCCCAGTTCAGAGTTATACACCATACTATCCAGGCACAGATTACTATTTGACTAAATTAATCAATTAGACATTGAGTTCTAAAAGAGCAACAAAAGCAAATTCTCCATAGAGATTTCACAACACCTGCAGTTTTGATAGCTGATAATATAGTTATCAGCATTTTGAAAAAGGGATGTTGATTTTGTTATATATTTAACATTACAGCCTACTGCAATGTAATGCAACATACAGTGATAAAATGGGACTTGATCTAACAGGATGTGACTGATGAGATGAGAACAAAATGCTGGCACTGTTCATAGCATGCACAAACCCTCCTGCATTGTACTACAGTATTTGTTTGGAAATACTGCACATTAGTTTAGACCAATGTCTTTTGTGCCTTGATTGTTCATTTCATTTTACTGTCATCATACCAAGTTGTACATTTTTAAAAACACAGTGTTTTACCATCTGTAGGTCATGGAAAGACAGATGGACGGGGAGAAACTCCACCTACAGCTCCTTGGCTGAATGCCACTGCCTGCTTAACGATAGAGAAATCCCTCCCTTTTATAAAACTAAATGTCCTTAAATTGCTCTATTATAAAAGCTTTTTAATATAGGAACTTATTGATCTAATACAGTTGAAACATTTGCAATTATTTTTAGTGAGCTCAAGTAAAATAAACTATTCTTATCAGAGCTGCTGTATTACAAACACCACTTGAGTTACACTGAAGTTAATCCCCAGTTCTGTTACAGGAAACTCATCCTTATTAAAGTAACATTAAGTGTTCCTTTTTATTGATCTGCTCCTTCAACTTAATGATAAGAACTTACTGATGTTTTAATAATAACCTTACAAGCTTTATCTCATTCTGCTTCACTGTGTTATTGAAAGATGCTATGGAAACTAACTTGCATAAACATTTTGCAGATGTCTTTAAAGGCTGTGGGGGTGGGGGAGCAAAGGTTCAGTTTCACTGCATGTTAACAAAGATAGCTGAAAAACTACAAGATAAAAGAGAGCCTCGAGTGTGAACATCAAAGAATTGTTAATGACAAGAAATACCATTAGGGTTAGCATCCCTTTTGTTTCAACCCCCTCACACCTGCAGTGTGTTGCAGACTATGTCCTTGCTGGCACACATGAATTACCTCCATTAGCATTTATAGAGGAGTGGTTCTAAAACAAGAGAAACGTACTCCTGCTCCTCTCTATTGCTCCAAAAAGTCAGATATTAGTTCTCTGTGGGTTTCCTTCAAGGTGCAGTCTTTTCTGCAAAGGAAACTATAGAACCAGTATTCCATTGATTGCAAATGAACTTGGTTGAAAGGAGAGGATGGCTTTTGTTACTGAAAAGAGAAGTAATATAAGCACACATAAGAAGCTCAGACATTAGCAGTAGCAAAATCAGAGCGTGAAATTCAGATTAGCCCTCCGCAGGCTCTGAGAGGAAGGGGGTATTGGAAGACTTGGCATGGCTAAAGGTGTAACCTGTTTCATTTGGCCCCTGAAAAATTTTAACAGATGGTGGGACCAGCTGTCTTTTTCAGCCATTTAATAAACTCTTCAGTGGTAACAGTTTGGGACGTGGGGGGTTTTGGGTTTTAGGCCAGAGGAAAAAATAAAGAAATCTGTCCCAATTGTCTTTGCCAAGTAGTAAAGTCCAGAAACATTAGTAAAAGTTAAAGTGAAAATCTAATTGATGACACTGTCCTGATTATCTGTTTCAAAAGGAAGAGGGGTGGGGGGAATCTCTTTCAGCTCAAGTGGACCACTGCAAGCAAAATGCCTATTATTACATTATCTTTATCTGGCATTTTAATTTCAGTCCTTGCAAAGGAATCACATAATTAGAAATCTTAAATGAACTGCAGAATGAGAAATTGACTTGGTTTTTGAGACACAAGTGTCTGTCAAAGGAAAAGTCAAAATGACCTGTTTTATTAAAAAGACATACTTGCACCAGATAAGGTTCAAACAATCTGCCCAGATGAATAGATCAGTCAATGAACTTATCCTAACATACATAATATAATTATCTAAAATGCCAATAGAGCTGCCTTTTTAGGTTTATATAATACTCAGAGATCTAATACAAACCTAAGTGATACACGAGTTTTTGTTTTTAACATGAGATCTTACAAAAATATACAAGTGCAGCTCTATTTGTTTTCTTGAGCTAATTTTTTTAAAAATTAACATTTCCAACACAACAGTTAAATGGCAACTCTTCAATTATATGAGAGATGTTATATTTAAAAAGCATGTCTAGTGTCTTTGAACAGAACAGTTCTTTTTGCACATTTACATGATACCCAGCTGAGCAGCCACCCCTTCCATTTGACAAGGGCTTTGTTCTGCCTACAGGCCTATTATAAGCCCCAGATTGTTTGCCCTTAATAAATTGCAACAATAAGACAGAAACCTCTTTTCAAGTTAGGAGAAATACGACACGTTCTCTAGATAGCTACATGTATGAAGTTTAATAATGACAACAGAAACAAATCTTGCAAATCTCATTTGCTCTGCTCACAGATCATTTCAGTTAAGGCAGCCCAGAAAGTATGGCTTCTTTCTGTACAGGTAACAAAAGCCTAGAGAAAATAATGATGGGGTAAAACATGTCTGTCTTTCTAGAATGATTTATTCTAGAATCACATGGTTTTGCACCATGCTTCACAATGTGGAATTATATTCCATATAATGCTACACAGAGATTAATTGGGGCTAAAACTGAAACAAATATATGCACAGAAGAATTTGTAGCAGAAAAATGTAGTGTGGTTTCATATTAATGAGAGAAAATAGTGTGAGATTTACAGTTTAAAGCTTGATCCTCCTCTCCAATAAGTGTGTGTGTGTGTGTGTGTGTGTGTATCTGGACCTCCATTTAATTGAAAAGACCTACATTACTGTCTGGCCTACAAAGAGGATACAAAGAACCAATACTGCTTTTACACGGCTAATGCAGATTCTCCTTTGGTTCAAGTACAGGGCTTGTGAGGCCACATTTGGAAGCATTAACTGACACTGTTTGGGTGTGTATGTAGCCATGGATTGTTAAACTAGGTATGTTACAAACTCAGCTTCTGCCTTTATTGAGCTTCAAGTCTCAATATGTTCTGCATATTTTCTCTTCAGGATGGAAATTTTCAACAATTTTCAGAGAGCAATTTCTTTCAGAATCTATCTGTAAATTATCTTACAACTAAGAGGGTATGGTAGGCATGATTTTCAAAAGTGACAAGTGATTTGGGGCCAACTTACAACATGCTAAATGGGCCAGATTTTCAGACGATGAGAGCACCTATCATCAAACCACCAAATGAGAGTAAAATATATAAGATTTTATATATTAGAAACTGTCTAGTAGCTCGATAATATTACCTCTTTTCAGAGAGAAATTTGAGTAGCTAGTGCATACATATTTTACATTTCAAAGTTGCCTATTTTTGATTTGCAGGCAGAAATCTAGAGGTTACAAATATTTGCACTGCTTTGATAAAGAGAAAAGGTGCTCTCATTCAATATCTGAAACTTTTCCTGACCAAATGAAAGTATAGTGATGTGAATTTTTCAGATGACTGTAGTGCTCATGATAGGTGCTGACTTGACAGAGTTAAAGGCTAAACTTCTCTCTTTGTGGGTGTTCTTGAACTGTAGACTGTGGCTCTGGGGGGCTCTTTGAAGACTTTCCTAGGAATCTTCAGTGTTACAGCTAACTCTGTGCTGTGCTCCTCTTTTATGTTCAACTCAGTCATGGGGAGCAGGAAACATGACTGGCATCAGCTCCCTGAATTGAGGAAAGAAAGGCCTCATCTTCCTTCTCACTGAAAAGGGGGAATCTGATATCAAAATGGCCATGACTTTACAATCTCCTATTTCATTTCAAAAGAGGATGGGTTACAAATGTGGGGATGGCTTCCTTCCCCTCAGCACCATGAGATAGTGGCAGCCATATTTTTGCTTCGTGCTGCTGCACTGAGCTCAACAGAACAGCACACTACAAGTTATCTCTGAGAGAGGAAACTATTTCTGTTATATCTTAGGTCTTCCTATAAAGCCTTTCACTGTAGTATCCAGTTTCTGGGGTTGCAAAGAGGGAAACAGTTCTAGGGGTTGAGATGGACAAAGCATTGCTGGTGATCTCTGGTGAATGAATGGAAAAGTGAGTAGATTCCAGGATCATGGGGGTACAGAGACAGATGGGAGTGGATAAAAGGCAGGAAGAAACAATAGAATATGAAAGAGAGAAGACTGGAAGATTGGGGTAAAGGAGGGAGCAAAGAGAAGACATTTAGGCTATATTCACACTATGAGGTAGAGGGGTGATTCCCAGCTTGCATACACATACTCATGCTAGCTCTCCTCTGAGAGTACTGTAGCAATGGTAGCATGGGCACAGGCTAGCCACTCTGAGTACAAACCCACCTGAACCCTACGGGTGTGTACTTGGGGCAGCCAGTCCATGTCACTGATGCTGCTGCCCATACTATTGCAGCTACATTGCTCTTATTACAGCACTAGCTTGATGAGAGCTGGGAATCACACCCCTACCTCATAGTGTAGACGTAGCCTTAAAGTGAGTTATGAAGGTTATCCCTAACAAGTGCTGTGATAAAGCCCTTTTGCCATATTACATCATCATGTAAGTTCCACATGCCACGTATGTTAGAGAAACACTCTCTTAGAGATGCTTTGGAGATTATTTTTTTTACATATTGGGACTATTTTTTGTATCACTCCACCGGTAAAGACTAGTAACTTAGCTACCATGAGGCCAAATGTACAAGATCAAAGACAAAGCAAAATCAGAGCAATAAAATGTAAAACACCTCTAAAAATAACTTAAGTAGCTTTTTTAAACATAAAATTGCCATGGCATTAAAATCTGATATCAGAACTTCCGGGCTAGGTCCTGGGTCCCATTGGAAGGGGTGGAAATCTCCCCTTTCTGATGGCAAGAAGAAAATGTTCTTTCACCTAGCCTTGCAGAGCCACAAGATATTGGAATTTAAAGCCATGACATTTTAAAAACCTGTTACCAGTTTAGGATAGAATCTTGTGTGTCTTAGACCATGAGTGAGTGTGAGTTTGGGGGCAATTCCAGCATTGGATGGAGAAGGAGGAAATATTTCAGAGAGCGGTTAATTTTAAAAATAGTGGTTGTTTGGTACTGCCAAGTGGTGTGGCTGTTGGTGTTCCAGAGAGATGGAATAGGGAGCAAGTGATGAAATCATAGGTATGTGAGAAATTGTACAGGAATGTGATACATAAAGTTATCACATCCTTCTCCAATTTATCACAGAGATATCACTTCCACATATATGTTGTATATTGATTATCATACGGCTCCATAATTTATCACATAGCTATCACCACCATATTCACAGTGTTTCTATTTGTTTGTGTTGGGGGTGGGGTATCGGGCTTTCTCTGATGGAATGCATTCTCTTCTGTGGCAAACTCATTCCTTTAGGGATGATTTTTGCCCCTGTTGAATGTACCACGTTACACTGAATGGCGAGCATTTTCAAACAAATTGCCTGGAGGGGAGGAGGATACCCCTGGATCCCTCTAACATAAACATCTTTTCCCCCTTCAAATTAGGCTGGTCAAAAAAAAATCACACAGATATCACAAGATCAAAAGATATAATTTTGTTTCTACTAGTCCCTTAAAAAATCCTTCCAGAGCTGATATACCTAGATAAAGATATAAATACTATTATTTATACTGTGCCTAAATTATAGTAGGTGTTTTATAGACCATATGCAGTAAAATACACAGTCCCTGCCTGCAGTCGGACTGAATCACTCAAATAAGGGGATGGGGGGTGGTATTTTTATTAAAAATAATAAGTGTTTGGTGAATTTTGGACAAAATACTTGATAAGTGATTCCTAGGCTCACAAAATTTGTTTGATCACAGATCAAGTGCAGTATGAAAAGTAGCAGTACAAGTTTGTTCTCAGTATCCTATGAGTCTCCATTCAATTCTTAGTTCATCTGGAACTGCCTACAAATTGTGATGTGTAACAGGATTGAAATTCATTGCATGTACGGAGGCCACTGAATAGCTGTCATGTGGTAATGATTTTCCATCCCTACTGCTCTGACCTGAATTCAGTCCTGTGAAAAGCTCCACAACGAGTTACCAGTCCTCTGAACCATCCAGCTCCGCATGATGTGAGATTGTGAATTATAAAATAATTCATATACAATAAGTCATAAAATAATGGCTTTAGGAATGTTTGAGTAAGCTAGCAAGGAAAAAATTAAATGCCAAAAAACTTGTTTAAGAAAGTTGAAGTTGCCCTGTAGTGCCTTGTGCCCTTCCAATATTTCGAGCTCAGCTAAACTCAAACCTCTGAAAACCAGGAAATAAAGAACTAAAGTAATGCAATCTTAAATATCTGAAAACGAGGTAATACAGAGTTAAAATACATGCCAGTGCAACCTTAACTTTTCCCCACCTGAAGCTGGCAGCACGCCCTGAGAATTATCTGCATGCACTCCAGTTGCATTCACTGTATTTAAGCTGTATGAATGTTGGAGGGATTAGTTAGAGAAGGTTGGCAGAGCTGTAATTGTGATATGAAGAGATCTGGGGGGCTGCTCCTCTTGGAGAGGTGTGTGAGCCCCTCTTCCTGCTGCCCCTCACCTTGTGTGTGATCAAAGAAAAAAGTGCCTGTACACCTTGAGGAACCCAATAGTCCTCATTTCAGCACTGAGTTCCACAGGTTGTCAGTAGCAGTATACCGGTGTCAACTTGCTATAGGGGTTTGTCAGCAGTGAGGTGGGATATAAGGTCTGTGTATTTAATGATGGGTAGGGCAAGTATAGTGTTAGATGAAATCTTGTGGATAAGGGGGAAGCAGTTGTAATATGTGGTGGAGGGATTGTAAAATTTAGCAAGTGTGTTTCAGTAAAGTAGGTTCAGTGTTTGAGTGTAGAGCACATACACGTAGCTGTGCTATCAGTGCTTATGAACCTGTGCTATGCAGCAAGCATGTCTGTTCTCAGCTCCGGACCCAGAAGGATGACTCCTCAGATCCTGGCTCTCACAGGAAGAGTCAGGGAGAAGGGCTTAAACACTCCCCACTGCAGAGGGGCAGGGCCCCCTAGATCATGGTTCACACACAAGGTCCAGAAAGAGGAGCTCAGCCCACCACCACCCCCAGAAGGGGCCGAGCCCCTAGTTTCAGGTTCATACATGAGGGGCAAGAAAAGGGGCTCAGACTGCCCCTGGGGGAGAGGGAGAAGAGCTCAGACCCCCTCAGAGGAGCAGGGCCCCTAGATCCCATCTCACATGGGGACCCAGGGAGATGTGCCCCCCAGAATAACTTCTTTAATATAACCCCCTCTCCCCAAAGTAGGAATGCCAGGCAGTAATGGAGAAAAATCCCAAGGTACTGAGATCAGTTGGGGAGGATCACAGCCACAGTTTAAGGCCCAGATATGGGCAGAAACACATGATAAGAAACAGGTGATTTTGTAAAATTCTGGGTTTTTAAGGAGGGCTATATCTCAGGAGCTCCATGTTCAAACAACCTCAGACTTGGATTACCCAGCACCCCCATGAGATATATTGCATTTCAAGATACTCCAGTTAAGCATGCAGATTTTAGATCACTTAGAAGAGCCCACCTTTAAACAGAAAGTGATGTGCAACCTTAACTACAGGAGAGCTGGGCTTCTGCTATGTATAGCTGATAAGTACTGCCCAGCCAGCTACCACATCCCATTCCATGCTTCTTGCCAGGGATTCTGGTTTATTGTCAGCCCCAACCCTAACCCTGGATCTTCTGCCAGCTTCAGTCCTATCCCTAGCCCAGGTTCCCTGCTTGCTCCACCCCTTCCTGTCTGGTGCTTTGTGCACTGCAAATAGGCTGTAGCATCTCTACTTATACATATGCACTGCCTTATAGAGGGTACTACTCTCAGTGTGTGAGCGAAAATACTGGTCGCCTGAGGATTGTTTGATTGGAATGGCACCAGTGAACAGAGGAAGTGGCTAGTTTTATAGACACTGTGATCAGAATCCCAGCTAGGACTATAAAGTAGAGAGCAGCAGTGGTATCTCAATTAACAGAGAGCATAGGATCGCCCAGTAGGAGGTCACAAGGATATCAGAAAACTGAGGCAGAAATTTTCCTTTGTCTCTCCCTATATTAAACTCTTCAGATAATGTAACACAAGCCTAATATGGAAAACTAGATAAAACTGTAAATGTAATGCTTTCTCTTGGGTGTCTGCTGTAGAATTTAATAGACAGGGCTGTGAACATTGCTGGAATCAATTTCTCTGTTGATGTTAGGAAGAACCACCCCAAAATTTACTATGTGCATTTCTGAACCTCTGATTTAAGAGGGATTTTGTGTTTACTCTGTTCCCTTATAAACATTGTTTTGCTTCTTGAAGGCAAATTATCTTATTCTTAAATTAGAAACAACTAAATGAAAACTGGCAAGAGAACTTCATAAATCAGCCGATAACTATATCTCATTAAAAAGAATCATTGACACTACAGAAGAGCTTCTTCCTGAATCACTCAATGTACCAAATATACTTAGCATGTGTAGTAATGGCTATAAAAAAAAGCAGCAAAGAATGAGGTCCCTGCTCTGCTTTTATTCAGGCAACATTCCCATTGGATTCAGCGAGAATGTTGACTGTATAAGACTGCAGCGTTTTGCCCTGTATTCTGACATTTTGAATAAGAGAGGAATCTTTCATTGTTAAGTTTAGATGTTGGCATGTAAATGACCACAGAACTCTAATTCTCTACTCCATTGTCTCCTCTCTTGCTTCTTCATTTTAAGGTAAATTTTGTGGTGAGTGGCTCCTTGTGCTTTAATATTCCTTCCGCCCCCATTAAGCTGACAATGGTTGTCAACCACCGATTCTTCCTGGCTCCCCTCAACTGGTGTTAAAAATGGTTTGAGTGCTACTGTAGACAGAGCTGAGCCATTTTGGTATTAGAGTCACTGCACTGCATCACAAGATATTTGATAGTTTTCCTAGCCCCTTCCAGACAAAGGCCAGGCCTGCACTACAAAGTTTGGTCAACATAGCTATGTCGATCAGGGGTGTGAAAAACCACATCTTCTAGCCAACATAGCTATGCCAGGAAAAACCCCAGTTTAGATGCAACTATGCCAACATAAAAGTGCTTCCTTCAACATAGCTAATGTTGTTCAGGGAGGTGGCGTTACTATGCCAGCAGAAGAACTCTTGTTGGCATATACTGAGTCTACAGTATGGGGCTTTGCTGGTATAGCTATACTGGTATAACTGGTTCCGCAAGGCATATGCAGTGTAGACAAGGCCTAAGGACTAGGAGATTAGGACTGACAGTACAATCCAGATATATTGTTTGCATTCAACAACAGTAGAATCAACACCTATTACAATTACAGGGCTATCGTCAGGTCTCCTATTGCTAAGGTTTCATTATGTTATTAAATGTACTACAATACGTTTACTGCTACATTGTGTAGTATTATAAGCTATTAAAATTACATTTGATAGTTTGTTGACATACACTATCTTTACTGAGGCAGTATCCCTTCCTTTTTTATTATTTGTACACTTGATAATTTGCAAACAAATATCAGTAATTTGCAATGGGTCGCCCATTCATTGTAAATTAGTGAGGTTCTACTGTGGTACACAAAGAATGGGTTAAATTCAGCTCTCAGATACACCCTAGAAATCCCCATGGATAGAAATTGAAATGACCACACTGGGTCATTTTAGCAGGAAGACTAAATGTAGTTGTTGCACTGGGGCATGCTCTCCCAGTGCCCTAAATGCATCTGCCCTCCATAGACAGAATGTCACCAGTCACTGCCACTCTGATGCTGCCCTTCTGTCTTTCCACCTCCCAGTGCACCTGTCTCTCAAAGTCGCTGTTTAGCCTTAATTCTCTGTTCTGAGGACTACAAAAGCATATCTTGTTAATAAATGTGTTCCTGTAAAAGCAGAGCCTATCCTCTGCTCCCTGGGTGCAGAGGGCACTCTTGCCATAAAACATGTATGGTTCCTATTGCTCAAGGTGGGTAGGATTTGGGGCTCGATGCCCATTGTCATACAGGGGATTTGGGGGTGGTGCAGGATTAGACCAAGAGGTGAAGGCCAGAAGGCCCTTCACTCCTTCTGCCAGAGACGGACTATTAGACAATGGAAACTACCTCAGCCATTAGACTGGAGTAGTCATCATGTGATGGCTATGCTGGCTGCTCCATGGCCTGTTTCTTCCTATGAAGTTCCCAGCATCCAACCCAGTTTGGGGCTGAGCAATAGGGACTAGTTTAAGAGCTAAGTGAAATGTAGGATGATCCTGCTTGCTTCATCCCGTGAATGGCAGGCCAGGTGTAGTAATAGGTAAATTTCTCAATAAATGCTTCCTTATCATTGTTAATTAATTTTGGAGTTCCATGTTTCAAACCATAGCTGAAATCTTTTATCAAGAAAAATGGGTTAGAAGAGATGTACAATCTAGTAACCTGAATACAGACTAGAAGCCAAGGAATTCCTGAGTTCTAGTTCCAACTCTGAAACTGACTCCCTCTGTGTCTTAGGTCAAGTCACTTAAATCCTTTGCCCTGATTGCTCCATCTGTTAAATGGGAGACGACGGCTAACCCTGTGTCACAGGGGGCCTGTGAACCTTAGTTAATGTTTGTAAAGCACTTTGAAGATGAAAGACGCTATATAAATCTTCAACATTATATATATTTTGTCGTTTTGTTTATAGAAAAACAATTTTAAAAATTATCATTACAGCACATTGAATAATTTAATGTTTCACATTCCTTATGTATTGAGTTATTATGTGTTACATCGAATGACTAAGAAGACTTTAGAACATGATGTGATACAGAAGACACAACACATATTTTGTAGGAGATTTTCTAAATGGAGCAGTTTTAAAAATCAAACATTGTAAAGAGCTGTCCAGTTGGAGAAGAGTTCAATCATTTCATAAATCTGACCGATACTTCGCAAAAACCTTTTTGGGGGCCCTGAACTGAAATGCTGACCGGGAGGAGTTTGAGGGGACTAGTACTTTTTACAATCCCCTGTTATTAACCGGACAAATGGGGGTAACCACATGTGTCCCAATATTAGTTAGTACCAGTGGCTACACACAGAGATTGCTTGACAGCTGCAGTACCCATATACTGAGCACTGGAATGTGTTCTCTGGTAACATCTGGGTATGTGATATGCTTCCTAGCTGGCTTCTTGTGGCCCTGTGTCTGGCTGCACTGCTGGACGTTCCAACAGTTGTGGAGCTGATTTGGAGTCATGGTCAAGATGGGCTCTTTTATTTTCTTAAATTATTCTGACTCCCAGACTCGGGAAATAATTTTAAATAAAGCTTTAAACCTACCAGCATTCAGGTGCATGATTGCCTTAGCAATATATATAAGAATATATATTCTTTGGCTATATACATAGCCAAAGAATAGGCTACTTGGAAAGTAAGTATGTGTGTAGATCAGGGGTGAAAGTAACATAAAGGACTTACTGGTAAGCCGGAGTCCTGAGCAGGGGGCAGGGCCTCAATCAGAAGGGGCATGGCCCCAACTGGAAGAGGCGAGGCCTTTGGAGCCCCGGGCCCTTTAAATCTTGATTTAAAAGGCCCTGGGCTCCGGCTGCGGTAGTGGCAGCCCTTTAAATCACTGCCAGAGCTACCAGCTGCAGAGTCGGCTGGAACCCCAGGGCTTGGGGGCCATTTAAAGGGACTGGGTATCTGGCCACTGCTACTGCCCCAGGCCTTTTAAATCTCCGCCGGTTCCAGCAGTGGGGCTCGGGCGGCAATTTAAAGGGCCCCGGATGGTAGCGGCAGCCGGAGCTCTGGGCCCTTTAAATCGCCGCCCGAGCCCCGCTGCCAGAACCAGCGGCGATTTAAAGAGCCCAGGGCTCCGGCCACCGCTACCATCCCATGCCCTTTAAATTGCTGCTGAAGCCCCACTGCCACTACCCCAGGGCTCTGTCAGTGGGGCTCGGGTGGCGATTTAAAGGGCCCGGGACTCCAGCCACTGCTGGGAGCCCCAGGCCCTTTAAATTGCCGCCTGGGGAAGCCAGTCTGGTACAGCATACTGGCTTACTTTCACCTCTGGTGTAGATAGGTATAAAAGTAGCCCTTCAAATTATTTTGCCTTTGTTCTGAGACAATGGTTCCCTCCCACCACATTTCTGGTCCCCTGACCAGATTCCCATTCATCTTTTCCCCTGATCTGCCTCTCACAGTCCTGCTGGGTTTTTTGGTTTAGTTTGGTTTTTGTTTGGGGGGTGGGCAGATTTTGGGGGAGTGGAAGGGGATAGTTCTTGTAAATTGTAGTTGCTGCAGTTATATCACACCAAAACCATGTTTTATTTTGTGCAAGGTACAGTAGCTGAAGTTACATTGCTATTGTACCTTGCAAGAAAAAACATGGATTTGATGTGCTCTCTTCTTCAGTAGTCTTTGAAGAACAGGCTATTTGGAAAGCAGCTCTGTTGTCATTAGAACAGATTTAATGTATGGTACAGCAAGCATTCGGCATTTGTAACATAACTTGGTCATCAATTAACAATTGTATGTTTTATTATTAAGTTTGAATAACTGATTCAGTCAAATTGATACAGTTTGACAGCTAGATGATTCACCTGATATTAAAGTGCTGATTGATCATATGTTATTTCCGTTTAAACTTTGTTGTTTGCAGTTTTGAGAGACAGCATAAACAGCTGTGTAATTTGTCAATAAATGTACTAAGTAACCAAAATGAATTACTATGCAGATCCAGTTTTTAGATCTTACATTTGCTGTCTTGTTAAGACATAACCACATTACATAGTGAATAATTAAATATAAGTGGATGGTTAGTGTTTGTTTATCTGTGCCTGTAAAATGAAATGATCCCTATCAATCCCACCCAAACTAATCATGCAGCTAAAATAATCATGTTTTTTATCCAGTGTTTCCTAAAATGTGAGGACAAGAAAGACATCAACAGACAGATCTCTTGATTTCTGTCTAGAGTCTCAACATGCTTGCTTCTTTCTTTCTTTCAATAAATTCCTAGCTGTTATGGTTGTGAAGAAAATCTTTAAAATGTGAAGCAGGTATAACCGATGTAGCAATGTCGACCTGAGTTTCCAGAGAGCTTGAAACAATAGCTTCGAGAAGAGACTGGCATAAATTTCATTGGGCTCTAACTTGGATGCTAGTGATGATACTTTAAATGTTAACTCTTTCACTGCTCATTAAAGTGTGGAAAAAATGAGAGGAAGTATCATATTATGAAAATCTATACCAATGTTTCCAAAAGGCAAGGAGAGGGAGAATAAAAGACTAGCCAGGGATAATGCAGAAGATGTATATATTATAATGTTTAGGTTGTTAACAACACATGACAAGGTTGTAGCAGGGGTACAAATGGTTTTATTTTCTTGAATGGCAGATTAGCTTTAAAAGGTTTGGGAAACACTACATTAAACCATGTTAAATTCAAACCTTGGTTGGAAAATGATAATGCAAGCCTCAAAATCCTCAATATATTTTTGCTCTGTGTCAGTCTCGATATGTGTTAGTGCTTTTCCTTTATTTGAAGGAAAAATGTGTCATGTTTAAGTGGACTCAAGAGATTTTATAGAACACTTTAGTCTCGCTTTTATTTTTGTCCCATCGCAAGATGCAAATTGCACACAGTTAAGGCTCTAGAGGTACAACTGCATCAAACCTGTTTGCCAGATAGCCAGATCTTGTAAACAAACCCTGTAGGCTAATGTACCAAAAAAATGTGAACAGAGGACTCCATTTCCTCATTAGACTTTCTCCAATCCATACTGTATCCTAGTGTTACAATTGGGGATGCTTTTAACAATTATTAATAGTTTGTCTGGGTCTGTCATTACTGTGTTGTGCCTGTGTCAGATATGGGGGTGGGTATTTCATCCTGGTGGGCTGACTGAGAAGCAGAGCCTACCCATATAGGGGAAAAATGTGAAGGCTCTTTCTAAAAAAGTAGAGTAATTATCCAGAATAAAAGGGAGTTTTGTCCCTGAATAGGATGTCCACGCAGGGAGCTATTTTGGAATATCTTAAGAACATAAGAAAGGCAATACTAGGTCAGACCAATGGTCCATCTAGCCCAGTATTCTGTCTTCCCAACAGTGGCCCATGCCAGATGCTTCAGAGGGAATGAACAGAACAGGACAGTGATCCATCCCCTGTCACCCAGTTCCAGCTCTGGCAGTCAGAGGTTTAGGGGCACCCAAAGCATGGGGTTGCATCCCTGACCATCTTGGCTAATATCCTATCCTCTGTGAATCAGCTAATTCTTTTTTGGACCCAGTCACTCTTTTGGCCTTCACTACATCCCCTGGCAATGAGTTCCATAGGTTGACTGTGTGTTGTGTGAAGAAGTACTTCCTGTCTGTTTGTTTGTTTTAAACTTGCTCCCTATTAATTTCATTGTCTGACCCCTGGTTCTTGTGAAGGGATAAATAATACTTCCCTATTCACTTTCTCTGCAGCTCAAGGTTGCAGCTGCTGACTATGCTCTGTTTGTTCTGAGGGTTGCAGCCTCCAGTACTGTCAATATTATGCGTGCATAATTTTCTATTTTTAAAAAAAGCTATAATTGCTACTTCGTTAGGTTCAGTCCTCCAAAGAGTGGTATTTTGACCATTGTAGACCCAGCACTTTTGAATCCTCCTGCTCCTCTTTCAATGCATCCTCAGGTCTTCTTGAAGCAGTATCTGTTAAAGTGACAGGCCTGATTATGAAATGGAGCCTGTGTTGTAAACATAATATTAAAATATCGGACTGACCCCAGCAACTGTGCCAGTCGGAGTACATTGCTCTGAACCTTCCTTCAGGACACTCCTGACTGGCACTAGCCTGAGAGACAAAGGACAGTAACTTTTACTAAGTAGACAAAGGAAAGTAACTTTTACTAAACTCTCCTTTTATTTATAAATGCTTTTGTTTAGGGCAGAACTTGCTTTCTGGAGCAGTTTCTCCAAACCCTCTGAGCTCTGTCACTGGGCTTGACTTACCACAGGCAGTATGTTCTAGGGTCAGGTGTTCAGGAGTTAAAGAGCAACTGCTTCTTGTACCCTGGACTTTTCTTTAAACCCACAAACCTCCTCAAACCTCAAAGGTAACGCAGAGGATATCGGATTGCAGGGGGAGGGGTGAGTAATCTTTCCAGCTGGAGAGGATAAAGTTTGATCTCTTCCACACTGAAGGTTGGGAACAATGGGAGCTTTCTGTTGGAGCAGGATTTCAAAGGCCTGCTGAGGAATACTTTGTTGTAGATCACTGAGGATATTGGCAGATGCCCTTCGCTAGCTTTGTGTGCTGTTCTCACAGTTCCAGTGCCCAGTAGCCTGAAGCACCTTTAACAAAGCAGGAACACGGTGTGAGACAGAGGTGGGAAATGCGAGCGTTTCAGACAAGACAGGAGGGGTTTTGTAGAGTGAGGGTGAAGCTGTCTCTGGAAGAGGCTGCTAGAGCCCTGACCAACCTGCCTGGGCAGGGCAGTGCAGGGGCCGCCAGTGAGGTTATTTATGAAGTACGTGGGGTGTATTGTTGACACGTGGAGTCTCACTCCATGGAAATGCCTGCCCCAATGTACTGTTTGAAGCTAACTCACTGCTAGTGTGCCTGATCTCTGGGTGTGCTACAGGACAATCCCTCACCTCTCCTCTCTTTCCACAGATCGCCTTGGTTCACGGTTCTGTCTGCTCACTGGGGAAGACGTGTGAATGCGCACTACCCCCACGGCGGCTCCACTCTTCTGCTGGTCCGGGAGATCGCCTCCGGCAGGGCTCGCTTTGCTGCTGCTCTTTGTGGTCCCTACACCAGGCTGCAGCCATCCCCAGGGAGAGAAATACACACACACTGGGACAAGTTACAGCTGCCCGTCTCCCAGCTAGGTCTGGCCTTAGCCATTGCTGCTTTAAAACTCCGTTCCACTAGTATAGCCTAGTCGTTATGCGGTGGAATTTGGGGTTTACGTAGAAGAGTCATGTTTCATCTGCGTATATACCGCAGCATACGTATTAGCTCTGTAACCCAGATAATAACTGTTTGGATTGACCCTCTTCTACCTCCACATTGGGTGGGTTTTGGTTTTTTGTGGTTGTGGAATCCTAGTCAATTCTGCCTCTTTTAAGGGCTGGTTCATGTATTGTTCCTGATCTTTGATGTCTCTTTACTTTACATTAGGATGTAGCAGCAGCCCATTGCTCATGAAAATAGTGCTTTGTGTAACTGAATTGACATTTGGCCTTGATACCTGTATCTCCTGATAACTGAAACAAATTTCTAAAATAAATATTGTACTTTGATCTTCCAGTCCTGCATTTGTAATGACAGCTCTGAACATCACTTCATTAAGAATACATTTCAGGAGACCGAAATGCTCCGAGTTTGAACACTAATTATTTGTACAGAATATTACTGCTGCAACATTTCATTATTCTGCCCATTGTTTGTTCCGGAAACTAGAAATTCCCCCTCGATTTTTTAAGTCAATTGCTTCCATCCATGCAGAGTTTATGGCATCCGAGGTATGGATTCCGTATAGGAACTTAATCCAACTTTCTACTAACTGTTTTGCAATGTAACAAATCATTCTGGATATTCAAAATACGTGGAGGAATAATTTATGTGAACGGGAAAGGGAAACACCGGCGCGTTCAATTGCTTTAAAAATTGTACCTTTGACTTCCATTTCGTTTCTGAATTTTATTATTCAAATTACTCCTAAATCAAAGATACAAATCATGCGTGAAAAAGATCTCGATAAAAATCAAATCAAACTTTTTGTAAAAGTTTAGGGACGGTGAAAGTGACATAGCCTGACGTGGGTGGTGCGCTTATTACATCCCCAGGAAAGGTACGTGTCATCAGAATGGGCAGGAATGAGGATCCTATCCATTGTGTGCTGTGTCACGGCAACTCGAATCTCTTGTTCTGCCCTGGAACTTCTGGAGTAAAATGGGATGCGCGTGCGTTTCTGTCCCTTGCCTAAACAAAACGGGAAGTAGGCTTACCCTGGGTGCGACCAAGGAGCCCCGGGCACTGACATGTAAATGTGTATGTGTTCAAGTCACCCGGGAAAAGCCTTCTCTGAAATATCCCGGAGCCCCCAAAGCACCAGCGGGACTGCTGGGGAGATTTCTAAGTGGCCCAGAGTGAGCGCCTTGCCCCTGATCTCCAGCGATTCGATGCCTCTATTGTTGGAGCGCTGGAGCTGCTGCATTCACTCGTATGTTTTCAATCAGATGTAAACATTTCGCAACTCTCTGGGAGGAGAGATCACACGCAAGGCACGGCCAGCATTTGGTTTTAAGTTTGCTTTGGAACTCATGTGTCCCACTTTACGGCGCTCTTCGATTGTTTGTCACAGCTGTTACCATCCTAACCATGGGTGCTGGAGACCAGTAATTACCAGCTCCTCCTCGCCCTCTGCTATCAAGTGAGGACAACAAGAAATGACCGCCCTAAAACCATACTCTACATTTCAAACATAAAAACAGACCCAGATGTCAGCTTCCCCGAATAATTCACCAAGTTGGACGCGTCTTTATCTCTAGGTTATACATGGCAGAGAAGTCTTGAACATCAGCAATGGGGCTGAATCGATTTAAAGGCTTGGGAGTGTTGTGCTCATTTCCATAGTATCGATCTGATGAAGCATTTACAAGTCACAGGGAAGAGCCTCAAGTGACTCATGCCTTAGGGGGTCAGTGTTACGGAGGGGGGGAGCAGCGGGAGCCCATACTTCTCCCCAGGACTCAATATGGAGCCGTGGGAGAGGACTTGGCACTTTAATCCCTTCAAAGAAACCGATCTAATTCAAGCCCTACCACGCTTGGAAGTCGTTGAGAGGCCAGTGATTGTTTCTACAGGAAAGCCAGATAAAGATCTCTGTGTGCTGCCGTTTAAAAAGGCTTCCTTGGCAACGTGAATACAATTGAACCCGACGGCTACTGGGAGGATCGAGTTACCTGGAGAAACAGTTACAGAAATGTGAGCGAAAGGAGGGGCAGGGCACTATCTGCTCTAAAGTTTGGCCAAGATATTCATGAATGTCTTTGTCTGTCACGTGTCCGGATCGGCCGCTGTGTATCCCGGGGATGAGATCGCATCAGCCGGGCTACTTCTGCCGGCGGCGAAGGGATTGCACCGTAGTGCCAAAGCACGGGGCAGAGCCGGAGGAGAAGGCGCGCGAGCGTGACTCTCGCATACACCGAACGGAGAGCGCGCGGCGCTCGGCTTCACCTCGCGCTCTCCCTGCAGCAAGCGCGCAGCTGGGAGAGGCGGTGGGGTGCCGCTGAGATCCGAACGCCGGGCCGGGAGAGGCTCAGAAACCACTGGCGTGTTTGCTACGGAAAGTTTTCTCGTCCACGTGGGCCAAAGCCAGTTCGATTTTAAAACACAGACGGAGCCCCAGAGCTGGGAGGAACAGATTCAGTGACGCTGCGGCCAACTGCAGGAGGTCAACAAGCGGCTTAAGCGGAGATCTGAGTAATAGTTTCCAGTTTCCCAGTGTTGCCACCCGTACTATAGTTCCAACAGTTTAACGGAGCCAGCCAGACTGGGAGGCATTTTACACACAAACACACACAAAGCGCTACCAAGAGAGACGCTCACCTTCACGTTTAAAAAAGTCACGTCTTTTACACACCTTAATATCACCCTCCTACCCCCAGGAAAATGACACTTTCTCTGTTATTTTCGCAGGCTTTAAGTTTTAATACCGATTGCACGTGACGAAAGAACCTATTTTAACTCTACTACATCGACCTCTGGCTTGAGCCCAGCGCCACAGTAATTACAGAAAACACAGGGAGCACGGATTGGTGCTGGTTTCAGGAAGAGCAGAGCGAAAAAAGTGTGCGTTTATGGAGTTCGCTTTTCTCAGCTTCAGGAGAGAGAGAAAAAAACTGTAGGGAAGTTTTCCAGCTGCGATCTACCAACCCCGCTCAGGTGAACTTGCTGTGTTTGTATTGTTACTTTGAGTCATCAAACTCTAACAGCGGAATCCGCAGGCAGATTTCTCTGGGGATAACAAAGACACATTGTCACTTTAGGGCTCTGCTACAAATCCTTAATTGCAAAAAAAAAAAAAAAAAAACAGCAAGGGTGGGGGGATCCAGTGTCTTGAGCATCCAATGCGTGGGTCTCCCCAGGCGGTAAGGGGCCCTTTGATCAAGAAAATCCAATTATTTGTGTATATACATTTCCCACATAGTGATTACTTCATTAATTGTCCCGCCTTTATCTCCTCCCTTCCCATCCCCCCTAATAATCAGTTCTTTTATCCAGACCAACAAACACACCATAGGAGCTTTGTGGATTCAAAGGATTTGCTTTCGCTTCTGAAAGAGCCGCTATTCTTTGATGATTGGGTAGCGGCAAACTTCAAAGCCATAAATCTTCCCTCTGACTGGCTGGCGGCCCGGCAAAGTCCTTATCAAATTCTTGGAGGTGATCCTGGTGCAGTCAGACAGTCCGCGCAGATCTCGCAGCGCGGGGGGGGTGGGCCGGACGCAGAGCAAAGAGATCAGAGGGAAGGAGAGAGAAGGAAGCTGGGCAGCTCCTCGTCTTCCCCTTGGCGTCTCCATGCCTCGGCACTGCTCCGGTGTCCTCCCCTCGCTCCGGGAGCAGTAACCATGGCCGCAGTGGCCGTCCTCCGGAACGACTCCCTGCAGGCTTTCCTCCAGGTCAGTACCGGCGCCTCCCAGAGAGAGCCCAGCTGGGGTGGGGGGGGGAGGGAGAGGCGGAGGATCGCCGTGTGTCTCACACTGACAAAGACGAACATAAGTTTGAAGTTAGGGGGGAGACAGCGCTCCAAGTAACGTTAAAGCAGGGAGCAGCCAGGCTACTTTGATCTGGGGATCGCGAAGGCAGTGTCAGCCCCTACCCGTAAGAGGCTTGCTCCAGTTGAAAGGACAGGTCTCAAGTAAGCTAAAGAAATCTCTTCGGATTAATAACTCCCCGCTCCGTTTAGAGTCCGGCTGGCCACTAGATGAAGAAGATCTTGGGGGCTCAAACCATTCGCTTGCAACGGGCGCTGTAAACAATCACCCCCGGGCTACGGAGCAGTGTCGGGGGGTTGAGTGGTGGACATTCACTTTTGCATGCGGGACCTAGAGTTACTTGGAAGATCACACAGCACAGAGCGGGCGTGTGTTTAGAGAGCGGGAGAGACGCTTGTTGTGGCCTGCCTTGCTGCTGACTCAGGCTTCTTTTTACAGACAGCTCAGTATTGTTTGGGGAAAGTTTCTGCCCATGTGATGAGCGATCAGAGCTCTCCGGTTCCCTGGAGAACACACAGAAACTTTCCTGTTCCTTGAGCTTCAGCGTCAGCGGTGGGTGGAAAGGGGAGATGATCGCGGGGTAGGCAGCGACAGCAAATGCTCTGGGAGCGGTTTGTGACCTGGTCTTTCTCCTCCCTCCCCCACATGCAGGATCGCACCCCCAGCGCCTCTCCAGACTTGGCGAAGCACTCGCCCCTGGCGCTCTTGGCCGCCACCTGTAGCCGGATCGGACAGCCGGGCACCGCCCCTTCGGATTTCCTGCAGGTCTCCTACGACCCATCTCTGGGATCCCCATCCAGGATCTTCCACCCGTGGAGTAGCGAAATGCCAGCCCATTCCCCCGGGGGGCTCCCCCCTCCGCATCCCAGCCTGGGGCTCACCCCCCAGAAGAGCCACCTGCAGCCTTCCTTCGGGGGCGCTCACGAGCTGCCCCTCACCCCCCCGGCTGACCCTTCCTACCCCTATGAGTTCTCCCCAGTCAAGATGCTCCCTTCCTCCATGGCCGCCTTACCCTCCAGCTGCCCCCCGGCCTACGTCCCCTACGCCGCCCAGGCCGCCCTGCCTCCCGGCTACTCCAACCTGCTGCCCCCGCCGCAGCCCTGCAGGCAGCTCTCCCCCAACCCGGCCCCCGAGGACATCCCCTGGTGGAGCCTCCAGCAGGCGGGGGCGCCTGGCGGCTGCAGCCACCGCTTCCCTGCCGCCGCCCTGCCGAGGAGCCTGGTGCTGGGCCCCTCGGACCTGGCCCAGTACCAGACGCAGATCGCCGCCCTGCTGCAGACCAAGTCACCCCTGGCGGCCACGGCCCGGCGCTGCCGCCGCTGCCGCTGCCCCAACTGCCAGGCGGCGGCGGGAAGCGCCCCGGAGGCGGAGCCGGGCCGGAAGAAGCAGCACATCTGCCACATCCCGGGCTGCGGCAAGGTCTACGGCAAGACCTCGCACCTGAAGGCGCATCTGCGCTGGCACACGGGCGAGCGGCCCTTCGTCTGCAACTGGCTCTTCTGCGGCAAGAGCTTCACGCGCTCGGACGAGCTGCAGCGGCACCTGCGGACTCACACGGGCGAGAAGCGCTTCGCCTGCCCCGAGTGCGGCAAGCGCTTCATGCGCAGCGACCACCTGGCCAAGCACGTGAAGACCCACCAGAACAAGAAGCTCAAAGCCGCGGGCGACGGCGTGAAGCGGGAGGACACGCGGGGCCTGTGACCCGGGCCCGCCGCTCGGCCGGAGAGATTGGGGACCTACCGCCCTGCCTGAGGGGCCCCCGCTCCCGGAGCCCTGTCCCGGGAGACTGGAGGACCTGCGATGCGGGCCGCGCAGCCCTGGGAGGGGCGGGAGCCGCGCCTGCATCCTTGGCCCTGGAGCCCTGTTCGGGGAGAGCTCTGGGTTTGCTGTCTTCTCCCAGGAGGTGCTCTAGCCCTGTGAGGGCGACCGAGGACCTGCTCCCGGCCCGGGATGGCCTAAGGTCTGCACCCCGGTGCGGCTCTGGGAACTGGAGCCCTGCCCTGGAGGCTTACAGGGTCCCCCGGCGGCACTGCCCTATATACGTCCCATTGTCCTGAAGAAGCCCTTGGACAAGTCCCCTTCTCTGGCTCCAGGGCAAAGATGTGGGAAATACGTGACTACTTTACGCCTTGCTACGGGCATCAGGATCTTTCTGGCTGCTGCTCAGTGGGAGTGAAGTGCCAGCTGTTTCCAGCTCGCAGTCCCGCTCCCTTCCAGGGGGAGCTCTGGACGCAGGCTGGGCCACAGGGTCACTCCCCCACTTTGGAAACGGGGTTACTTACAATGGTCTGCTCTAAGACAGTAAATAGGAGCAGCAGCGTTAGTCTGGGGACCTGGCTCTTGGGTCCTCATTTCTTTCAGGGGAAGAGACTGAACTTTTGTGTACAGGTTATTTAATAGCTTTGTTTGAATAAAAGTGTTTTTCTTGTCCTTGGCTCCACGCGGGGGCTCCAGCATGAGATGTTTCTGTAAAGCGACCTGCAACTGCAGCGTGAAAATAAATACATTAACACTGGGGTCACATTGGGAAGATCCCACTGAGTCGGTTTCATTTGATCTTTTCTTCCTTCTGAAGGCTTTACAAAACGCCGCAGTTTGAAAAACTATTTTATCGTTTATTTAGTCTGAACAAATGCATCGGCCACATTTATTTGGTAAACACCCAACTGTTGCAATAGCTTAAGCCACAATCTGTTCCCCACATTTCATGCTCCCAGATATCTTTGCCAAAACAAGACAAAGTTTTCATAGTATTCCGTGGTATTCTACAGTAATAGAAGAAAGACTAACTTCCGCTGAGTGCACTTTACCTATAATACGGATGTTAGTCCAAAGTTTAGCAATTTTTAACATTAAACTTTAACAACAGAGTATGAATTCACATTGATTTAGGAATACCAATTGAGAACTTTGTAAATGATCTAAAACATGGGGTCCTTTGGGCTGATGCTGCGTTCACTAGTTCTGGTAAAGCCAAGCCATAGGCATAAAGGGGGAACAAAAGATGAAAAAATAATTAAAACTTCACAGAGCCGATGGTACAAACTATATTCTGAATCCGAGTAAAGGTGGGAATAGTCACAGTTAATACACCCTTCTTATATGAAAAGAAATGCATGACAGCATGATATTGTGGTCAGCTTTAACTAGCCATTTCCTGCCTTTTGTTGGGCTATGTCACAGCACGATTAAAAATACTTTTGATATTTTAATTTTCTTTTTGTTTAACCATTGCACTATTTTGGGGGTAGGGTATATACAATGCTCCCTCTTCTATCCAAGAGGCCAAAATGACTGTCAAGTAACTTGAGTAAGTCAAGATCTAGGGATTTTTTTACACACAGTTATACATTTGAAAACTGGTATTTACCAATAAACTAATACAGCTCCAGTTGAGGCATTATCAGTCATGTATGTATGTATTTAGGCACTGTATACTGTTGCCAAATGTCTTTTAAAAGTACCATAGTTACTGTATTTTACATTAGGCAGTTTGCTAATAAAAAAATTAAAGTCATTATAAAAAAAATCAAACCCATCAGGATCTTTGACTAATCACTTGCTAAATTTCACTTTTAAAAATAGGGACTAATATATTAACAATTCTCTACTGGATATAAACATAAACCTCCATTAATTATCAATAAAATAGTTAAAGGTTCTTTAACAAATTGGTCAAAATTTGTTTTTAGGTTGAATATTACATGTCAAATTTCAGGCTCAAATAGACCTGCGAAGTGGGTATTGTAATAGAAGTTCTGGGACAACCTTAATTATAAATACAGATATTGGTTGCCAGACAGCTTTTAATCAAGTGTTGGAGTTAGCAATTGTAAAAATATTTATAATGTTTAATGATAGTAAATGTAAAATTGATGGTGTTATATATTTGTTAAGATTTGATCTCTCTATGAAAAGAGTTCAAAAGTACTCCAGAGAACCTTAACATCTGAAACACTTAGGAGTTCCTGTCTAGTTTGTAATTCTCTGAAACTGCATATTACATCTATAGGAGAATATATTCATTTGTATGATCCTAAACTAATTTCTGCAGCAATAATTTCAGGGTTAAAGTATTAAATTAACGAGATATAATGAGCTATTGGCTATTAAAGATTCTTGCATATCTACTCTATAATATCTTATATGACAGAAATAGTTTAGTTTTAACGAATGAATGAAATTCTGTCGCTAAATATACATTTAGATATAACTGTAGGCTGCTGATACTACTTAATGACATTATTTATATTGTAAAGAAGAAAGCAACAATAACAGGGAAAATGATAGGCATACAGAGGGTCCAGATCCAGAGGTCCTCACTCAGGTTACACTTTCACCGAGACAAGATCAGGCCCTGAATATGTTATCTATGTAATGATTTTCAATTTTAAAAGATTTTCTGGTATGAAATGGCTTCTTCTCATCCTTCCTTTCTTTGGAATTAAGTCATATTAAGTGGTTAGTACAATTAACTCAACCAGACATAGAAAGCCTCAAATTTAGCACTGGTTTAAATAGGAATTTGTTTCACAAAACAGGGAAATGACCAATTTTTTAAAAATCATTCAATTCCATGTACAATTCAATTCTATTTGCAAAGGAAACGGACAGTGCTGTTGTTGATAGCAATAGGGAGAAAGGACGTAAAGTTTTACAGTGTGAAAGCTCCACTCAAGAAATAATATAAAGGACTTTGATGTTGCCACAGTACAATGGCCTTTTGCTGCTAAAAAATGGCAAGACCAAAGTGAAGCACAAATATGAGATGAATTAACATTGTTGTTGTTTTATAGCAGGAGTTTGGTCTGTAAGAAATGCAGAGAAGGGCTCCTATCTGTGACAGTGTTCCATTCCAATGCCTTTATCCTATTATACTAAACCAGGCTAACATAAATAGCCTGATGATCACTGATGCAGCAGAGTGGCAGTTTCTAAACTAGATCATTATAGATAAAACTGTATTCTAATTGAATTACAGCATGGATTTGATCTGTATCTAGCTAATCAAAAGCCTTGCTATTTGTAACTGTTCATTTTTATAAGTTTACTTTTTTATAATTAAATTGGTCTTTAGTTAGCTGCCGTTCTTATATTTGTGGCTACTAATCAGATATATTACTCAGAGTGGGTGGGACACATTATTTCATTTGGTATAATATACCTGGGGCCTGATCTTGCTTCCAGTGAAGTCAATGGCAAAACTCCCATTGACTTTGGTGTTGCAGGATCAAGCTCATAGTAAAATGGCATGTGCTGTTTTGGCTGGTTCCTGAAGACAAAACTGTTGAAGTAGATAAAGTTTCTCTATTGACTTAATTGCTAGCAGGATCAGGCCATAGGACTTTCAAGTGGTAGAACGGGGCCAGATAGTGCTATCACTATGTCATTGGGGATTTCTGCTAAAAAAACAAAAACCCTGAAGGCTTGATGTAGGCCATACATTTTACATGGATTGGTACCCACATGTAAAACAGAAAAATGCGCAAATTAAAAATATAGAAAGTCAACTTTAACTGAATGTTTGTCAGGACAAAATATGCACTAATTTAAAACTTTATGTCAATGCTACCTAAAATCTTAATCTGTGTGGTAATCAAAAAACCCAATCCAAAATCTGAAAATCTGGAATCAGTGACAAATGTAAATAATGAAGCCTCAAGAGTTATGTAGAATTTAACACTCCAATGAATTTTGTGATATAAGGAACAACACATTGCAGTAACATATTGCATACATTTCTAGAATTTATTTCTACCTCAAATTGTACACTACAATAAAAGTAACTGTATTAACTTTGCATTCCTAAAATACATTGTGCACCTATAATTGCTTGCAATCAACTAGCGGTTAGTTTTATAAAATTAAATGCTTAATATTCTTTAATTATAAATGTTGAGTATGTGTGCTATTTAAGGTCAGTTCAGCTCTGAACTTTAAATCTTAGTTGCTATAACAGACACATCATATAGGCTAATTTATCTCACAGTTAATTCAAATTAATTTATAAGAAAAATACATTATATGGTCTCAAAAATTAAATCTTGAAATGTTTTCTGTACAGTGTTGAAAGGTGACTTTCACACCTGGGGAAACTTGAAAAAAGAGAACGTTCTATATTAAAAGAAAAAGATATATTCCCCATGACTATTATTAGCTATAGGGCCAAAACCTGCAATCCTGACTCAGGCCTTGAGCCAGACACGACTCATATGACTTCAGTAGGACTCATGCCTAAGTGAGGATTTCAAAATGAGAATTTTAGTCTTTACAGATCACATTCCCTCTCTGCTTGATAATCCAACAAAACCGTACTCTTGGGTTTATGAGGATCTCCGTCTGTTACTGTAGAAGTAAATATATCACAATTTCAGCTGCATAACTTGACTTCCGAACTGAGTAGAAGGAAAAAGTAAACTGTGAAGGGAAATCTCTTCTTTAAACACACATGTTAGGTAAAAAGCAACAGTGACAATGAAATTTTTTTAAAAAATGAAAGGTAAATGATATATTTTTAAAATCTTCCAAGTTAAAGTGATGTTTATAAAGTTGTAAAACCATTGAAGGTGATGTAGCTAATCTAACAGATTATGATTTATTAATAGCATGACTGGTAAATTTAACCCACAGTAGGAAGTTCTGCATAAAAATCAGCATCAGAATAGATCCTGTGTTATAAATTATTCCTAGGCATTTTTGTGTTGTTTCAGATGGATTCTATCTTATGAGGGTTAACATTTTATTACCCAGAACCTCTTTTTTTCTAAGCATAATATAATTTTTTTTCTGTTGTAAATTTCTCTTATACACTTGCTAGTTATACTGTGTTGCATCTGAATCAGATTAGTTGCTACAGGCAGCTATTTTTAAAGTCTCTTACTGGATTGAGGTATCCAGTAAAATAATGTCCACATGTATGATTCTTCCCTCCATGACAGAAAACAAATAGATGTAATTTGTTAAAGATTTAATCACATAATTGGGGCGTACTGGGATTTTTGCAGATATCTATAGGTTACATTAATTTTAGAGTAACTCTAGCTCACATATTACAAATTTGAACATTGTCATTACTAATATCTCATCTCATAGACTGTTGAATATGGAAGAAACAGGCAATATTATATACTTGCTGACATCTTGATAGCTTTATTTATTGGACATGATGTACATTCTATCCTTCACTTTATTATGCTGAAACATTATCCCCAATAGTATTTCAGGCTTTGGTATAATCATTAGACATGTGGCAGTCCATTTGTAGCTTAGGTATTATTCATTATATTCACTCCATGCAGAGGACCAGAACAGTACCTATGCACCTTTAAGTGAGTCTTAAGCAGTGCATAGGCATTGTGCTGGTCCTCATCTGGGTGAGTTTCACGCTATGTGTAGTGAAGTACACACATAGAGTATCCAGTTTATTGAAAAGAAAATTTATGACTTCAGAATAGAGCCTCTATTCTTTTTTTTTATTCTTCCAACTATTTTAAAAGATGTAGGTTTACTCATTAATTATATACCCATTTTAGTGAAGATTCATCTGAATTCTTATTTAAAGATATGCAGATTTCAGTTACCTCAGCAGATGATGGATTTACCTGCCAATCCACAGGTCTGGTAGATTTTCATGCCAAACTTGAGAAAAATATGTCATGCATCTACTGTAAGAGAAATCCACTCTATCTTCCCCTCCTGGCTTCTGGCAGTTCAGAATTGCCCTTAGCATGGGGTTACATCCCTAACCATCTTGGCTAATAGCTGTTGAAGGACCTATCCTCCATAAAAGTATCTAGTTCTTTTTTAACCCAGTTATACTTCTGGCCATCACAACATCCCATGACAATGAGTTCCACAAGTTAATTGTGCATTATGTGAAAAAGTATTTCTTCTTGTTTGTATTGAACCTGATGCCTATTAATTCATTGGGTGACCCCCTGGCTTTTGTATTGTGGGAAAGGGCGAATAACACTTCTCTATTCACTTTTTCCACACCATTCATGATTTTATAGATTTCTATTATGCCCCCCCCCAATAGTCTCTTTTTTAAGATGAACAGCCCTAATCTTTTTAGTCTCTCCTTGAATAGAAGCCATTCCTATCCTTGATCCTCTGTTGCCTTCTGTGAACCTTTTCCAGTTCCACAATATCCTTTTTGAGATAGGGTGACCAGAACTGGACACAGTAGTCAAGGTGGAGGTGAACCATGGCTTTATATACTGGAATTATATTATCTGCCTTATTTTCTATCCCTTTCCTAATAGTTCTTAACATATTGTTAGCCTTTTTGACCACAGCTACACATTGAGCTGAAGTTTTCAGAGAACGATGCACAATGACTTCAAGGTCTCTTTCTTGAGAGGTGACAGCTCATTTAAAACCCATCATTATATGTGTGTAGTTGGGATTATATTTTCCAGTATGCTTTTGTGACTGGGTGGACAAACTCCACACTAGAGAACAAGGAGTTAAGGAGCAATACTGGGCCCAGGTGCCCCCAACAAGCCACACCTGCAAAGCCTGCACAAGTTGGAGACGGTGCTTAAAAGGGGAAGCAGAGCTAGTCAGAGGAGAGCAAGCAATGGAAGGAAGTAGATCTCTGCTCTGAGCAAGTACTGTCCCAGGAGTTCTCATAGTCCGAGACCTGGATAAACAGACCTTATACGACCTACAAAGGAGAGATGGTTGACTGATTGGGAAGGTTAGAGACTGTGTTTGTTGTTCTATAATTCCCTCCATAGGAAGAAGGGAAACATGGTTAGTAAATTGTTCCGGGGGTAGGCAGCTGCATAGCACCCTAAGGTGCAGAACATGACTGCCCACCAAAAGTCCTAGGGAAAGCTGAAGGACAGGACTATAAGTGAGAAGGAGTAATCACCTCCTGCACCCCTGCCTGAGCCCTAAGCGGCACTGGTGGTGAGCATTCCCATTTTACAGCATTACTTTGCACTTTTCAATGTTGAATTTCATCTGCCATTTTGCTGCCCACTACTCAGTTTTGTGAGGTCCCCTGTAATTCTTCTCAGTCAGCTTTGGACTTAACTGTCTTAAATAACTCTGTAACATTTGCAAACTTTCACACTGCACTGTTCACTTCCTTTTCCAAATCATTAATTAATCTGCTGAACAGCATATGTCCCAGTACCGATTCTTGGGGGATCACTCCCCATTGTTTATCCCTTCCCATTGTGAAAACTGACCATTAATTCCTTCTCTTTGTTTCCTATGTTTTAACCAATTACTGATAATTGAGAGAACTTCCCTGTTATCCCATCACTACTTAGTTTCCTTAAGAGCTTTTGGTGAGGGACCTTATCAAAGACTGTCTGAAAATCCAAGTACACTATATTGACTGGATCACCCTTATCCACATGCTTGTTGATACCCTGAAAGAATTCTAATGGATTGGTGAGGTATGACTTCCTTTTACAAAAGCCATGTTGACTCTACCCCAACAAATAATGTACATCTCTATATATCTGATAACCCAATTTTTTGCTATACTTTCTACCAGTTTGCCTAGCACTGAAGTTATGCTCACCAGTGAGGACCCCTTTAAAAAAATTGGTGTAAAGATAAGGCAGTCTGAGGCTATCCAGTGGGCATTCTGTGCCATTTCTCAGGGAAGGGAGGCAATGGCCCCACCTCCTCCCATCCCCTTCTGGGTGATTTGCTCCCTAGAGAGAGCAAGAACAGAGCAGTCTCTTTTTGCAGTGACTGTGCTTGTACTTTGCCCTTGCAGGGCAGTGGTGGAGGGAAGGTCTTTGAAGAGCGCAGCAAGGGTCAATCAAAATCTTGACACCTGATTACTTTACACTTAAAAAAAATTGCATGTTGGCTTGATTCTTTATTATACATTATTTTACAACAGTGTAACTCCATTGACTTCATTGGAGTTACTCTTCATGTACATGATAACACCCTGGCCATGATTCTCCTCCCAGTTCTGAACATTTTTCAGTAGTCAAAGGTAATCATCTTTTCCATTTTCCCCAAATATTAACCAAATCTTATATGTGCCTAATGAGACCAAATCTTATGAGCTTTTTAACAAAAAGATTGTCAAGGTCATTATACAGCTTATTAAATCTACAGTATTTGCAAAGGAAAGGTAATAGAGGGTATGTTCAGTGTTTGAATAGTTAAGTTAGCCAGAGATAACAACCAGACAGAACTGTGAGAAGTGTTATCAGAGTAATTAAGACTGACTGATACCATGGGGTACTATAAGTAAAACTGACTTTGGAGCAACACCATAATGTATGCAAACTCTAAAATTGCTATACTAATATGTGGCTCTACCCCAATCAGTTCTTGGAAATGACATGGAGGACTGCAATGAGCATGCTCAGTGCACCCCCAACATCCCACCAAAGGCAGGTTCTTCCCTCCCCCAGCCCTGTCAGCTGAAGACATTTCTTGAAAAGGGTCACATACCTCAAGAAGAGAGAGAAGAGAGGCAGGGGTCTGAGGATTATCGCCCCTCTAATAATCCAGAGGGTGATGGAAAAGAGAAGGAAATAGTTTTCATTGGGGAGCACTCACCTTTGGACAAGAATCCCCCGACCTAGCTCCTGCAGGATCCAGTAGAGATGAATAAAATAATCCCTCAGCCCATATACTCACAAGTATGGTTCTTAAACAGTACAGAATGAAGAATCTCAATTCTCTTCTCTCCCATCCCCTTGGATCTCACAAAAGGCAAGAGCCATACATCTGTAGTAATTCCCAGTCCCTTGTGTAGCTCTTAGCATGAAAGAACACAACCAAGAAAATGTAGGAGGTCTGACTGGAGTAAGAAAGCTAATTTGTATGAATTACTTGTTCCCTTTCAGAAACCAGGTGAATTTCAGGTAGAATCCCATTCAATAAAGCTCATCAGTGTGCAGCTGGCTTATGTTGTTTTCTAGGGCTTATGTGCTCCCAAAGAATGCAAAACATTATGCATTTATGCTATTGTGAGTTATAGATACATATTGAAAAGACAGATCCCAAAATCTGAAAGGTAACCTTAGTGAAATAAGTGTCCACAGAGGGGTTTATACTGGTTTAACTAAATCGGTTTAAAATCACATCTGTAGTTTTCATCTGCAGTGTAACTCTCTTGTGTAGACAAGGCCCAATTTACACTCATGCTTCTCATGGCTCTGGGCAGTCAAGACTAGCTAGAATACAGCACAACATGTTCTGGCCATGCAGCCTGTTGCTAGAATCTACAATGGGAGGATGCAGCATAGAGCTAGCTATTCCACAGGACCTTGAAGAAGCTCTACCTTGGCAGAGGAAGCAACTTATGGAAAAGACATACCCTACCTTTCAGTCTGGAGATAAGCACATTAAAGTTAAGCACATATGTAAATATTTGCAGGGTCAGAGTCTCATTATTAAGAACAAGTATGTTGCTTTTCTAATTTGCTCATGTGCCCAGAGAATTAATGTTCTATTTCTTCTGGCCTGAGCTTTGAGACTTTCAAAGTTTGGCTCTCTTGTAGTTGTCCTGACGGGGCGTGACAGGGAGTTATCACACAACATATAATTTATTTTGTTTTTGCTTTTGAAAAATGTGTAGTCACTCTATACCAATGAGAGAGAGCTCTCCTGTCAACATAATAAAACCACCTAAACAAGCAGCAGTAGTTATGTCGGTGGGAGAGCAACTCCCGCCAACATAGCACTATGCACACAAGCGTTTATGCCGGTGAAACTTATGTTGCTCATAGGACTAGCCAGGAGTCTCCCGGAATCTGCCTCAATCTCCCGGTTGCTATTAAAAGCAATCCGGGAGATTTTAATAGGCCAAAAGTCCGGTCGGCAGGGATGGTGCAGCAGAGCTAAGGCAGGTTCCCTATCTGCCCTGGCTCCATGTGGCTCCCTGAAGCAGTGGCATGTCCCTGTGGCACAGGCAGGGGTGGCCAGGGTGTCTCTGTGCGCTGCCTCCATCCCGAGCACCAACTCCACAGCTCCCATTGCCCGGGAATGGCAGCCAATGGAAGCTGCGGGGGCAGCGCATGCAGGCAGGGGCAGCAAGCAGAGACCCCCCTGGCTGCCCCTGCCTGCGCCTAGGAGCTGCAGAGACATGCTTCCACTTCCAGGAGCTGCCCTAGGTAAGCACTTCCCAGCTAAAGCCCGCACCCCACACTCCCTCCTGCACCCAAACTCTCGCTCACAGCCCACACCACACCCCAACCCCTAGCCCCCTCCTGCACCCAAACTCCCTCCCAGAGCCTGTCCCAGACCGGAGCCCCCTCCTGCACCCAAACCCCTGCCCCAGCCTGGAGAAAATGAGTGAGGGTGGGGGAGAGCGAGAGAGCGAGGGAGGACGATGGAGTGAGCAGGGGCAGGGCCAGGGCCAGGGCCACAGAGAAGGGGCGGGGCCTCCCGCTGATATAACTGCCATGGTATGCTGAATTAATAACTCCATCTTCAGGAGAGGCATAAAAGTCACTGTTGATGTAGTTAGATTGATGCCGTGCCAGTGCAGAAACCGCATTGCTTACACTGACTGTTACTGGCTTTGACACGTGACATAATGTTTAATTAAAAATCCATCTTTAATTCCTAGCAACTGCAGGACAGTCCTAGAGGGTTGGGAACCTAGCTGCACCCTGCACCTATTCACTGCTGGCGGCCGGGCGGGGAGCGCGCTCTCTCTTGAGCGGACACCCCACCCACTGCGGGGCACACTCGCTGCTTTGCCGTCCTGAGACAATCCGGGCCTGTCTGCCTGGGGGACCGGCTGCCAAGCGGGCCCCGCAGGCGTCGGGCTCCCCGCTGTCCGCCCCCAGGGAGCGCTCGCCGATGTAGCAGCACAAAATACAACCCTCCCCTTTTGCAACTGGGAGCGGTTTCTGCCACGCAACGTGACAGTTTGGTAAACAGTTTGTTAACTTGCTACCGCCTGTCCATGGGGTTGCGAATCAGGAGGGATGGGTTATGTGGTCAAAAACAATCCCGATCTGCTTCCTGACCAGAGTGGCCCCTTTCATTGAATTTGTGAAAAGGGAGGTAGGGTTTGGGGGAAAGGAGCATGCCCCTGAGCCTAAGGTGAGACCAGAGTGGCCCCTTTCATTTTTTCCACTGGCTTCCTTCCTCCTTGCTTATTTCCAATGACTTGGCTGCTCATGCACCTGTCACTGGTCCAGGGATGGTTGCAAAACGGGAGGGATGGGGTTTGTGGTCGAAAACACTCACGGTCTGCTTCCTCTGGGGCAATGGTTCCCAAACTGGGGTTTGTGAACCCCTGGGGGTTCGTGAAATGTTACAGGGGCTTCTTGGGAAAAAATTCCTTAATGGCGGACAGAGCTGTCCCTAGGGACCCCGGCACAGGGCCAGCGGCCCGGAGCCCCTGGACTTCCAAGAGCTAAGCACATCAAAACAAGCATCTCTATCACACTGAGGAGATTTAAACGTCAAGACTCCTTATAAGAAATGGAAAGGGAGGTGGATATTTTTTGCTATTTTTAAAATTAAACACACAGCTAGTATTGTTTTTAAAATATTATGAAGAACAAGTTTAAGCTTTGTTGTAACGTGCGTTGTTTGCCTGGCCTGCTCAAGACCTGAATGCTTGTGTAGGAGGAATTCTTTGAGTTGACTTCTTAAATACCTTCATGCTGTTTCACATCTCATACTCTTTGATGAAACATAGGAGTCTTGTCTTATAACAGGCTTATTCAAAGTGATACAAGCTATGAAAGTGAGATCTTGGAAGAGTGCTGCCATTTTCATAATGTAATAAAAATACTGTAATGATAAATAATAATAATAAATAGTGTGTAATAGGCATGTCATAAAAACAAATTTTATATTTCCAAGATCACTACTTTTGTAATTTATACTCAGGTAAAGGAGAAAATCCCTAGATATATTCATTTTTAGGAGGGGGTTCGCGAGACTTGACATTTTAGTGAAAAGGGTTCACAGGTTGTTAAAGTTTGGAAACCATTGCTCTGGGGGGGATGGTTGCAAAACGGGAGGGATGGGGTTTGTGGTCGAAAACACTCACAGTCTGTTTCCTCTGGGGGATGGTTGCAAAACGGGAGGTATGGGGTTTGTGGTGGAAAACACTCACGGTCTGCTTCCTCTGGGGGGTGGTTGCAAAATGGGAGGGATGGGGTTTGTGGTCGAAAACACTCACGCTGTGCTTCCTCTGGGAAGGTTGCAAAACGGGAGGGATGGGGTTTGTGGTCGAAAACACTCACGCTCTGCTTCCTCTGGGGGAGGTTGCAAAACGGGAGGGATGGGGTTTGTGGTCGAAAACACTCACGCTCTGCTTCCTCTGGGGGGGGGATGGTTGCAAAATGGGAGGGATGGGGTTTTGTTCAAGCTGGGGGGCGTGTGTGTGTCTTGCAGACTGGATACTGTGCCCTGATTCCCCAAGAAGACCGTTATTATCTGTGACTGCAGAGATAATAACACAGCATTGAGCATAAAATGAGCTTTAACAATATGTTGTGACTACTTACATTAAAGAAATTCTGTCCACCTTGGTTTAGGAGAGAGACCACTGATTGACCAATAAGAATCGGTTGTTGTAGATCCCCATAGTGCAATTTTTTTTCTTTTCCATTGTCAGTGCAGCTTTTATTTTGGTGAGTTTTGCACACAGATGCAGAGATGTGGACTTCGCATCCAAAAGTTCTGCAGCCACTGGTTATGAGCCCAAGCCTTCATTGTTTCAGAAGATTTTTGCCCTTGGGAAGGATGTAAGATGACACCATATAATACACTACACTGAATATTTGTGAATCAGCTTCTACACACAAGTCCAGCACACAGGCCTTGCTGTCTTTTCACTGCAGTCCTTGATCTTGGTGACAAATCTGTAGAGAATTACTGGAACCATAAACTCCCTGAACATTAAATCTCACCAAATGAGGGTCAATCCATTCTCATCATTATATCTACTCATTATACTCCACACTCGTACATAGCCACTATATGAACTTCATACCCTCATATCTCAATGCCTGTACTGTGACCCATCAACCTTTTACCCCCAATCGGGGATATTGCAAATTATGTATTCCTTATGCCACCTGATTTTAAACCAAACTTTGCACCATCGATAATTCTGTACAGTATTCCCTGATAACCAGAAACTTCTATGCTCAAACTCTGTTCACTTTTTTTTTTTTAAATCATCTTAATAAAAATTTTAAATCTGTTGAAACTGGTCTAGGTCTAGGCGAGAGACTGTCTCAGGGCCGCCCGGGGGGGAGGGGCGGGGGGGGAAGTGGTGCAATTTGGCCCAGGCCCTGGGGGCCCCACAGGGGCCGCCATGAATATGTCGGAGGCTCCCCCTGCATCTGTCTTCCCCCATCCCCCGGCGTCTCAGTGCGCCGTGTCCGGGAGCGGCCCTGGCGCACTGCAGCTAAGCAGCTGGTATACATACCATTAAAGCATTTAATGTTTTTAAATAATGTATTTAGTGTATTTTCAAACTATTACAAAGCAAAGCAATTTTGGGGCCCCTTCCATTAAAAAAAAGTTGCAATACTATAGTAACATGTATTTGGAAATGTAAAAAATAACCAGTGAAATACATTCAAAAATTAATTTGTAATAATTTGAAAATACACTAAATCCAGTATTTGAAAACATTAAATGCTTTAATGGGATGTAGACATTTGCAGTTACATAATGGGCTGTCGCTGGGTGATGGTGTTGCTTGGTGCAAATGGGCTGTCGCTGCCTGGGGGTGGTGCTGCTGTTGCCCAGGGCTCCGGGGGGAGCTGGGCTCTGGGTTGCGGGGTGCCCGGCTCACAGGGGCTGGGCTCAGGGATGTGGGGAGATGGGGGTCAGGGGGTGTCCGGCTCAGAGGGGCTGGGCTCGGAGCTGGGGGTCATGGCTGTGGGGGGATGGGGACAGGGGGTTGTCCGGCCCCTCCCTTACCATGCCGCTTACCCCCTCTATCAGAGCCTCAGCGTACCACATCCAGGACGCCGGGGGATGGGATGGGGGAAGACGGAAGTGGGGGGAGTCTCCGACATACTCCGGGCCTGGGGCAAATTGCCCCACTTGCCCCCCCCTCTGGGCGGCCCTGCTGAATAGTGGTGACTGGGAATGGGGGGGGGGGGGGAGTGTAGCAGATGACAATTTGAGGTGAATATTCTCTTGGCCAGATTCTACTGGGTTTATGGTGCTTTTGCTATGGACTGGAGCAAAGTGGCTGGTGAATAACCAAGAATCTGGTTAATAATTATTCTCTAAATTCAGCTTTCTTCTTTCTCTCTCTGTGAATTATCACTAATTCAAAATAGTAGTGTGCAAGTTGACTGGATAATGATAATAGCATAATCTCTTGTTAGAACATTGTAAACCCTACTACCTGATTTTTATATAATACACTCACTATACATAATACAAGAAATCCCTGATGTTAGAACCTGGCTATGCCGCTGCTGTAGGGGGCTCATCACCCAGCAGCTGGGTGCCACCATGTGGGCTTGGCAGGGCTGCTGGCCACGGGGCCAATGGGATCTCAGGAGTCATGTCCCAGGGATATGCCCCACTCTCCAGCACTGCTCCAGCTCTGAGCTGTCTCCACTGCCACTGCCTGGGACCTGTGGGGCCCCACCTGCCTCCCCAGGGAAAGAGCCACCTGGGATTGGTGCAGAGGCTGGGCCAGTCTCAGCCAGTCACAGAGGACGGCTGGGGGAGGGGGAGAGTGTGGGAGGCTCAGCTGGGTCCTGCCAGGCATGTGGGTCCTGAGAGAGCCTGGCCTGGGTAGGCCCTGCTCCTGCTCCAGCCTGGCTGATTGCACCCCCAAGGGGCCGGAGTTATCCTGCCCCAGGACAAGCTCTGGCTGCACTGCCAGCTCAGCCTGGCAGACACAGTCACCTCCCATCAGGGCCGGGTATTGTGGCTGGGGGTTAGGGTGTGGGAGAGTAGGTCTCTAGTGGGTCTGGGGGGGTGCTGTGCAGTGGGGGGTGGGGAGATCTGTGTGTGTTGGGGCACTGGGAAGTGTGCAGGGGTCTGGGTGGGGCACTGTGCAGTTGTGGCAGTGGGGCGGTGGGGGGCACTGGGTAGTGAGGGAATCTGTGGGGGGGCTCTGGGCGGGGAGGGGCAGGGCACTGTGCAGTTGTGGGAGGGCTGTGGGGGGTCTACAGCTAGGGGGCACTGGGCAGTGAGAGGATCTGGGGGGGTCGGAGTGGTCTGTGGGAGGGCACTGGGCATGGGGGTTTGTGGGGGTCTTTTCACGTATTCACATACAAAAACATGAAACAGCGTGCCTCAATTGTCCAATAGATCAATTTGGCACATTATCCAGGAGGAAGCAGACTGTGAGTGTTTTTGACCACAAACCCCATCCCTCCTGATTCGCAACCCCATGGACCAGTGACAGGTGCATGAGCAGCCAAGTCATTGGAAATAAGGAAGGAGGAAGCCAGTGGAAAAAATGAAAGGGGCCACTCTGGTATGACCTTGGGCTCAGGGGCATGCTAGCCAGGAGGAAGCAGATCGATGAAAGGGGCCACTCTGGTCTCACCTTGGGCTCAGGGGCATGCTCCGTACCCCCAAAGCTTACCTCCCTTTTCACGTACTCACACACAAAAACGTAAAACAGCACACCTCAATCATCCAATAGATCACTGTGTCACATTAGCCAAGAGGAAGCAGATCGATGAAAGGGGCCACTCTGGTCTCACCTTGGGCTCAGGGGCATGCTCCGTACCCGCAAAGCTTACCTCCCTTTTCACGGACTCACACACAAATACATGAAAGAGCGCGCCTCAATCGTACAATAGATCAATTTGTCACATTAGCCAGGAGGAAGCAGATCAACCAAAGGGGCCACTCTGGTATCACCTTGGGGTCATGGGCCCGCCCCGAAGGGGAAGAAGCATGATGGGAGCACAGGGCCGGGCTGGCCTGTGTGCGTCTGGCAGCTCCCGGTTTGTAAACAGTGCCATTGTACTGGGCTGGGTGGAGCAGGGTTGTCCCTGCCATGCCATGACCCATCTCCCATTGCCCCCGGCCAGCCTGTCGCTCTGAGGACTCTGCCCCCCATGCCCCATGTCCCCATTTCCCCCCTTGGGGACCACAAATATGTTTAGCACCAGGCCCACAAAAAGTTAATCCAGCCCTTTTTGGGGTGCAGGCTCTGGGATGGAGTTGGGGTGCAGGAGGGTTGCAGGCTATGGGGAGTTTGAGTGAGGGGTGCAGGCTCTGACCTGGGGCATGGGATTGGAGTACAGGAGGGGGTGCAGACATGTGGGCTCTGGGAGGGAGTTAGCAACTCAGCACATTATATAAGAGAAATGAGCTGCAGTGATTTCATATAGGCATAGAAACTGATAGAAGACACTTTCACATATTCAAAATGTGAGAGACAGAGTTGGAGGGAGGGAGTGTCTGTACAATATTTCACCGCATTCAGTCTCCTGGCTGGAGCAGTAACGTAGCTGTGTACAGGGCCGCCCAGAGGATTCAGGGGGCCTGGGGCAAAGCAATTTTGGGGGCCCCTTCCATAAAAAAAGTTGCAATACTATAGTAACATGTATTTGGAAATGTAAAAAATAACCAGTGACATACATTCAAAAATTAATTTGTAATAATTTGAAAATACACTAAATACATTATTTAAAAACATTAAATGCTTTAATGGTATGTATACATTTGCAATTACATAATGGGCTGTTGCTGGGTGATGGTGATGGTTAGGATGGGGTCGGGGGGGTGCCCCACCCCTTACCATGGCGCTTACCCCCTCTCCTGGAGCCTCAGCGTGCTGCGACCAGGAGCGGCCCCGGACAGCGTTGGAGCCACCGCGCTGCAGTGCGCCAGGGCCACTCCCGGACGCGGCACGCTGAGACACCGGGGGAAGACGGAGGCGGGGGAAGCCTCCGACATATTCATGGGGGCCCCTGCGGAAAATTGCCCCACTTGCCCCCCCCTCTGGGCGGCCCTGGCCCTGCAACACTTGTATAGGAGGATAGAGAGGAGCTGCGGTGATTAAGCTTTGACAGGCTAGGAATTGGAGGCCTGTGCCTTTAAGACCCCAGTCTCAGGAACCCGCCCCCTGCTCCAAGGCTGACATGCAGAGTCCTGTGAGAAGAACAAAAACAGCCTCTGCCCCCCCCCCACACCCCTAGATTAGCGAGCACAGTGGGTGGCTCATCCCACGGGGTCACTGTCTCCCCCCCTCCCCCTCCCTAAACGGGGGTTTTGTACCCGCACGGGGTCTGGCAGTGTCTCCCCTCCCCCTGCTTAACCCCGGCTCTCACCCCCCCACCACCGATTTTTGCCCTTCAGCCCCTCTTCTGCCGCTAGCTACAGTAGCTTGAACCCCCCAGGCCAGTAAAATCCTGCCCCCTGCTCAGACCCTGGCAGCCCCCCCGCTGCAATTTGCCCCCCTTCATCCTTTTAAACCCCCCCAAAGAGGAGGCAGCAAATCGAAAGTAGAAGTAAGGGCAGAGAGAGGGCAGTGGCTACAACGAAGGTTACTGGGCATGCTCAGTTCGAGTGAGCATGCTCAGTACACCCAAGGTAGCAAAAGGGGAGCGAGAGCTGTTTGTGCTACACCGGCTGTAGCGGGGCTGTGGGCGGAGCAACACCGGCCCGTCTGCAGGAGCGTTGCAGGCTGGGCTCTGTTCTTAGCTGTTCTTTGCTTTGGCGCCGCTGTTGCCATGGCCACGCTCCGGCAGCCAGGCCTGGCTCCCGCGCTCTGGTTGTAGCTGGAGGGAGCCGGTCACCCTGCCAGCGAGCTTGGCCTGCGACATAAACAGGTAGCGGGTCCGCTGCTTCTTCCCCGGCGCCTTTCCGTGCCTGGGGAGTGCGGCCCCTGCTTCTAAACACCCTGCTTTTGTCTCCAGGTGTAATGCGGTCTGGGGCCCAGGGACTCCCAGGATGACAACCCCCAACGTAAGAGATTTCCCCTCCCCCCACCCAGGCTGCCCACTGCAGCCCCCAGGTAAGAGATTTCCCCTCCCCCCACCCAGGCTGCCCACTGCAGCCCCCAGGTAAGAGATTTCCCTTCCACACACACACACCTCTCTCCCACTGCAGGCACCAGGGTAAGAGAATTGGGGAGTTTGGTGCCTAACCTGCTTAGATGCTTTTGAAAACCCAGTAGACACCTTAATACCTTTAAAAATCTACCCCTAGATCTTGTCTCTATGACTCAATGTATTCATCTGTTAACAGGTCTAATATAATTGCCCAGGCTCATAGGTTATGAAAAACACATCATGGACCATGAAATCTGGTCCTCCCTCCCCAACCCCCCCCACCCCCGTGAAATCTGGTCTTTTGTGTGCTTTTACCCTATACAACACAGATTTCACAGGGGAGACTGGCGTTTCTCAAATTGGGGGTCCTGACCCAAAAAGGAGTTGCAGGGGGGTCACAAGGTTATTTGAGAGTGTCACGGTATTGCCACGCTTATTTCTGTGCTGCTTTCAGAGCTGGGTGGGCAGAGTGGCAGCTGTTGGCTGGGCATCCAGCTCTGAAGGAGCACCCCCCCAGTAGCAGCGCAGAAGGAAGGGGTGGCAATACCATATCATTGCCACCCTTACTTCTGCACTGCTGCTGGTGGCACCTCTGCCTTCAGAACTGGGCTCCCGACCAACAGCCGCTGCTCTTCAGCTGTTCAGCACTGAAGGCAGCACCAGCAGTGCAGGAGTAAGGGTTCCCCCCCTCCCAACAATAACTTTGGTAGGGTTACCATACGTCCTCTTTTTCCCGGACATGTCCGGCTTTTCGGCACTCAAACCCCCGTCCGGGGGGAATTGCCAAAAAGCCGAACATATCCGGGAAAATGGCGGCTCTGCTCCTCCCCTGACTCTTCGGCTCTGTTTAAGAGCCGAACTGCCCGAGCACTATGGGCTTCAGGCAGCCCCCTTGCCTCCGGACCCCAGCCGCCGGCCGGGCACTTCCCCTCCCGGGCTCCGGCGGCGCAGGGTCCGGAGGCATGGCGGCTGTCCGAAGCCGGTAGCGCTCGGGCAGCCCGGCTCTTAAACAGAGCCGAAGAGTCAGGGGAGGAGCAGAGCCTCCGGCCGCGGCGGCTCTGCTCCTCCCCTGACTCTTCGGCTCTGTTTAAGAGCCGAGCTGCCCGAGCGCTACCGGCTTCGGGCAGCCGCCATGCCTCCGGACCCTGCGCCGCCGGAGCCCGGGAGGGGAAGTGCCCGGCTGGGGGCGCAGGGTCCGGAGGCAAGGGGGCTGTCCGAAGCCCAAGTGCTACCGGCTTCACGGTTTGCCGGGCAGCCTCCAGACCCTGCGCCCCCGGCTGGGTGCTTCCCCTCCCGGGCTCCAGCTGCGCTGGGGAAGCGCCGGGGGCACAGGGTCTGGGGGCTGCCCGGCAAACCGTGAAGCCGGTAGCGCTCGGGCAGCCCTTTCCGTGTGGCTGTGAGTGGGAGGGAGGAGGGGGCGGAGTTAGGGCGGGGAAGGGGCAGAGTTCGGATGGGGCTGGGGTGGGGAAATGGGCGGGGCCAGGGCCCGTGGAGGGTCCTCTTTTTTTGTTTATTAGATATGGTAACCCTAACTTTGGGAACCCTTCCTTTTTTGGGTCAGGACCACTACAGTTACAACACTGTGAAATTTCAGATTTAAATAGCTGAAATAATAAAATTTGCAATTTTTAAAATCCTATGACCAAGAATTTGACCAAAATGGACCGTGAATTTGTTAGGTTCCTACTCATAGGAGTGATTTGTGGCTTAATTAGTGTCAAATTCTGCCTTCTAATGCATGCACATTATGGGCATTAGTAATTGCTGTCCTAATCGAGAGTAAAATTTGTCTTTTACTTTGATCTTCTGGTTGTGTAAGGCACTATATACTTTATTATATGAATTATTTATTGTTTTCTGTTCTTTAAAGTCTCCCCCCACAGCTTAAATGTAGTCTTGGTAATACTCCAATAATTTATGGTATTTTATCAATGTAAATGATCAAATTTCATCTGCTTTTGTGGCATGCATGGCTGTTCTATTTTCAAAAGTTAAGTTCCCCTTTTTTGATAGACAGGATTTTCAAGAATTAAGCACAAGACACTTGATGCAAATATCCTTCATATCTCAGATGTGCATATAGCAATCAGGATCTCAGGAATGCATCCTGCACAGTTGTAAATCCTACATATAGTTACTCAATATCTCTTTGGTGAAAACCACTTGATATCAAGACATTTTTATTTCAGTGTCTTGTTAGGCCTAATTTTGTTGTTAGTATCTGGTATTATATCATCATAGTTTATGTTGTTGAGAGTTAAGATTGTGTCAGCACTTCCATTATAAAACCCTATTTTTCAGGACTTCGTAAATTTTCTGTAAAATCTCCTCTACACCTAGGCAGAAATTTGGTATATCAAGTCTAAAGAAGCTATTTTTTCCTTTGTTAATAGAAAACTTTTTAAAACTGAGAATGAAATATATGGGTTTGCTGGTTTCAAAAGCATATAAAAATATGCTTGTATAACTTGAAAGCTAATTTAGTTTAAAATACAATCTGACATGTGAATAGTCCCGACTTCACTGCACTCCCTCTTTTGTATATTAAAACAAAGGTAAAAGTTGTTAATGTGAGTGGTAACCTTTGTAAAGGGGCTTAATTTCTATAAGAAACAGACTGATTCCATTTAAAAGAGCATTTTGAAGAATTATCTAGTTGGATGAATATCGAGATGCAGCTAACAAATTTGTTTACTGTCCCCATAAAAAAAAATTCTTAATGATAAGTTGAATTATTTTCCTGTCAATTTTTTCAGGTCTCTGGAATGCTGGAAGTGGTTGGACCAGATGGTATTTGTTATAACTTATCAATTAATATAGTTTTTTTAAAAGAGAAGAATTATGTTGTTATTTCCAACATTCAAATTAAAAAAACTGTAGCTATTATATTTGCTTATAAAATTATAAGTAAGCATATTTTTTTTCATCCAGCCATTTTTATTTTCTCGAACTTAAGGGTTTTTTTTTTTTTTTCATTTTTTAAAGAAACGTCCCTCATATTTGCAGCTTGTCTTTCGGAGTGGCCACATTCACACTTTTTCAAAGCTAATAACAGTGTAGCGATATGGATCTACCTAGTGGTGTTACCCTGTGAATTATGTAGTTCACATCTCTGCTTTCCAGGAAATTGCACAGACCAAGGAGTAAGAATCTGCTAACAAGCTTAGAGACCTAGTATGGAAATACATATGAAAATTCCCAATCCTGTTCCCAAGTTCCAAATTAAAAATGAAGGGAAATCTTTTCAACACCTCTCCTCACACTAAAAACATAAATTCAGATCATGAATTTGTGTGTGATCCACGATGGTACTTAGGCAGTTAAGTCGCATTTTCAGGCACCACTATTATCCATAAAACTCCTGCTCAATTGCCTTCTAACCCTGTAGGTGCCTCAACTCATTCAGTGCCTAAGCTTTATCACTGGGCACGTGTGCTGCAGTCTCACTAGGTAGCTGGGCGCCCATTTCCTCCTTGAGTCAGGCTTCAGTGCGCATGCTTTAGTTACTTGGGGGTGCTTATCTCCTGCTTAAGTCCCAGAGCAAGTCACAAACTGGGGAAGATAGGCATTCAGCTCCCTAAGTTGCGTGTAGGGGCCTGATCTGGTAGGCATGGTCAGCGGCCGCCTAACAGATCTGGCCCCTCAGGCGAGTTCACACAAAACAGCCAGGAGTTGGGGTCAGAGGGAGGACTTCCCTTATAAACTTTAGCCTAGTGGATAGGCTATTCACATAGTCCCCTCTCCTGCTGAGGGGGACAGCGGATTTGAAAAGGGATTGTCCACCTCTCAGGTGACTGCCCTCACCACGAGGCATTGTAATTCTTTCACTGGCCCAATTAATATTTAATTATTCAATTATTTAATAGAAGTGGAACAACTTCAACAGGCAAGATTTGAGGGCGACCCACATTGGAATATTTCATAACACACGTCTGTTCAAATCACTTCTACTCAGAAGGAGGGTGTACTTGAACTGAGGGCCTCCCACCTCCTGGGTGAGTATCCTATCTGCTAGGCAAAAGGGTGTAAGGGAGGTGGTCCTCCTCTCCCCCTACCCCAGTCTGTTTTGTATTAACTCACCTGAAGGGTCCGATCCAGTAGGTAGTCTCTGAGTAAGTCTACCAGATTGGGCCCCACGCGTGATTTAGGCATCTGAATGCCTGTCTTCCCTGGTTTGTGGATTGCAAGCAAAGATTGGCACCTCCCTGCACCCTAGACTTAGGCACCTATCTCCATGATAGGGACAGGTTTTAGCACACATCTGGTTGATGTTGCCCATTGGCTGGCTTCAGTGGCTCCTTACCTAGTATGCTGGCTTTGTAGATCACAGTCTAAGGCTCCTATCTGTCCCCATTCATTGTATAGGAGCTTAGGCGCCTACCTCAGGCTTTGTGGATCGCAGTGCTGTTCTTGTGATGTTTCTAGAAGCCTAGAAGTTAGGTGTTGCGATGCTGAGCATTGTAGCACCTAAGTCGCTTCCTGCGTCTGGGCCTTTGAAACCGTACTGCACAACTGGCTGTGTCATAAAACTGAAACTCCATGTACCATATGCAAACTTTGGAAATTAATTGTCTCTCAATCTGTATTTATTCAGATAATTGCACATACCTCTTACATTTACAAAGTCATCTTGCTTTAGTTTTTTTGGTTCAGTGACTCTAAAAGGTTTTTAATTGTCTGTATTTATTTATATAATGATACAATTTTTTATAAAGAAAACTGGCCCTATTTCTGGTTTATAATTATTCAGAAGGAAAAAAGGTTGTTAAAATATCCTCTTTTGGCAGTTGCTGAATACAATGTTAGATAGTCTATACCATGCATGTTCTGTCCTTTCAGCATAGAGTCAATGGTTCGGTATAACGTGTTTGGAATATACAGCAAGCCCTTGAGCAAATGCCATTGATGACCAGGGACTCCATTGAGTATGCTTAGGTAGATGTTACTGTAGAGTACTACAGTATTTCACATTTCAAATATATATATATCTCTCTTCCTGGCTATTTTCTAAATTTGATCTCCATTCATTCACAGGAGAATGTTAATGAACGAATAGTTCTAAAATCTTTAGAAAGGAAGGAAGACCATACAGAATAACAGGACTTCACAAGATTTTAAAAATCCCCTTTAGTCTACTGAATAAATGTTCCTTGTGAAAAATACTTTAGGTCTCCTCTGAGTGATGTCAATGAGAATTTGCCATTGATTATATAGTAGCAGGATTTGGTCTTTAAACTTTCCAGAAAAACTGAATATAAATTGGCTTTATGCACCCAAATTGTTTTACAATAACATTATGCAGAACAAGAAAAACTAGTGACCATTATGCACTCAACAAAGATTCATATTACCTTATACTGTACACTTAGACTGTTTTATAACTGAGGAAGAGAATGTTGACAAGACCATGGGATTTATCCCTGACTCTAAAAGTTCTGTGTGAGTGATTAACTTCCACATGGATAGCCATGTGATATAGACAATATGGACCCGGTTTAATGTCTCATCAGAGGTACAGTATCCTTAATTGCATTTTCAACACTGGTTATAAGCCCTAATTCTAGTATGAAATTTGGACCCACAGTCTTCTGGTCCAAGGATGAGTGCTACCAACTGAATTATAATGGAACTAAGAAAATTGTAATTTAATTTTTTTAAATTATATTTTACAATAGTTTGATATCAAAAAGGGAATGTACAAAGAGAAGATTCTAGAGGTACTCTCACATCACCAACATTGTCTGTTCTATGTAACATTTACAAGTCCTCCATATATAAAGGCAAAGAAGACAGATAATACAGAAACATTTTAAAAAATGGCATTGTATTAGAGATTTTTGAACACCCAGGTAATGTCAAGAAGAAAATTAATATCTAAAATGAAAAGTACTAATGTAATTCATAAACTGACATCTTAGCCATCCGTTAATAGCTCAGTGTTTTGAAATATTCAGTGTTTCAAACATTTTCTGTTGTCTGGTTTTATAAACCATTTTCTTATAAGCTCACTAATAATTCTCAAGTGCAATCTACATTGGTAAATATATAGAAACTTTGACAGCCCAACATTAACTGTATACTTTGATAATGAACTAATTGTGAATAGAAAAATATACAGTTTAAGAAAACATGGTTTGTTCTGTGTTGTGCTTAATACATCATGTACATCTTTCTGTTTAGATGGATTTATTCTAGAAGCCTGCTTGACAATGTCAAGGTAAGAAAAGAAAGACACAGTCTTGGCCCCAAAAAATTTCCAGAAGTTTTCTGTTGTGTGAGGCAAGCTGTAAAGGAATGTGAGTTGGGTGAATTTGGGGAGACCTGGTGGTGAAGGAAGAGTCAAGGCGATCTGCTGATGGCCTCCCACATCCACCATTTATTGGTCCTTTATATGTATTTAAAAGTAAGTGAAATGAGTTTTCATTGGATCAGTATATAATAATATGCAATCTTTGCCGCCAAAAAGCTTCCTTCTTTAGGTTTTGGAAGTTTGTACCAAAACCATGATACGCCTCTACCCCGATATAACACGAATTCGGAAATAACGCAGTAAAGCAGCACTCCGGGGGGGGGGGGGAGCGGGGCTGCGCTCCGGCGGATCAAAGCAAGTTCGATATAACGCAGTTTCACCTATAATGCAGTAAGATTTTTTGGCTCCCGAGGACAGCATTATATCAGGGTAGAGGTGTATATATAAAATAGATTGTTTTATTTGTTTACTGTGATTTGCAATGATACAATACAAAGTGTTACATTCAACTATCATTTCATATATTAAAGGTTCTTCTATTGCATTAAATTGATCAAGCACAAGAGGAGTCATGCACAGTGGTCAAATCAAAATTTTCGTACAAAAAGGGCACATTGTGAAAGATTAAAAAAAGGTTAAATATAGCATTTATTATAATTGATATAACTGTAAAATGTCATATTTTCAAGTACTTTCTTAACAGTTAAATTCACATATTGTACTTCAAATATTATAGATTTGTACTAGTGATACATTTTTTTCAATCAGAACTACCAGTAAGCATCTTTTCAGTTAACTCATGCTTGTTCCTGACCCAAAGGAAACTTTTTTCTTCTATTTTTTTTAAACATTTTGAGACTGTCCAATATTGATTAAGTCCCTATCAAGGTGCCTTCTGGCCAGGATGGATAAAAAGCAATGTTGTTTTTTTTTAATTATTGTTTTTTATTTTTGATAAAATGCTTTTTGAGGAAAAAACCTATCTAAAGATAGTTTTAACTAAGATACATTATAGCTCAAAGATATCTCATCATGGAATAGAGATTATAAATTCTAATTTGTAGTATGAGACAATATATTCATGTAATGTTTAAGAAAAGTTTTGTAAATGACTTCTAATAGTTCATGGATTAGGGACCCAATCTTATGGGGTTACACAGGCTTTTGTATAGATTATTTAGGTTAATCTTTCTATCCACCCAATGGGACTCAGTGCTCAATCTAGAAGATACCATCAGAGATACTTAGTTTTGCAGTTCTCAAACTGTGGATTTGTGTCTCCAGAGGTAACATGCTTGTTAACAGCAAAAATGTTTTAAAATAAATAATATATAGAGGTGAGAAATAACAGACCTCAACTCTATTGTCCCTCTGCAAATTTGTGTACACAGAGTCAGTCCCTTACCTCTCTCTAAAAGTGCAAAGTTTCAAAAAGTTAAATGAATAGAAGATTGTGGGGGGCGGAATAGATCTGGACAAGGAGAAGAAGTCTGGAGATAAATGTGAGAAGCGAGAGACATATGCTTATTTTGTTAAAATATTGTATGTTTGCTGTTGAAGAAAAAAATCCAGAATACTTAACGTGGTGGTTTTAGTTAAATAAAATAATTTAAATGTCTGTCTGGTGATGTTCTCCTCCTAATACAGCATGGCAAGAAAATCCTCCAAATATTAGTGATTAACCTGTTGAATTGGAGACAGTTCACCTCCCAATGACTTCCTAAATATCTCTTCAGTTACCTTTGGTAAATGAAATAACCAAACAATCATTCATTTTCTGATATAGCTGTAAAACTAATCTGAAAAGTTTTCAAAATAAATCACTGTTTAAAAAAGTATAGTGTGAACCTTCTAAAAATGAAACCTACATCTATCACTGAGTTGTGAATATGTGTTAAGGTTATAACAACCAACAAGAATGCACTTTTATGTAGAAAACCATGATTAAATTGAGTCTTCCTGACTAGTGATTTAAATCATGATTTAAATCAATTTGATTTAAATCAAATCCACCCTGCTTCTGGGCCACAATAATTCTCTGACCTTTCTGTGTTGCACGGCTCCAGAGGCTGCTCCTGAATCTGTGAGCTATCTCCTCTATTTGTCAGCAACAGAATGCCACACAAGCTTTCATAGGAGTAGAGTGTTGTATATATTTGTTCTTGATGCCAGACAGAAGAAATATTATTTGACTCCTCTTGCTCCCTCCTCCCTCCCGCGCACACACCCCCCCCCCAGTAGTTTAATGAACAGGAGCTGTCTGCCACCTGTTGTCTCTTAGATAAGTTTTAGAAATGTAAAGAAGATTAAAGAAATATTCTTAGCCATTAATAGAGACCAAAGATATGTCTCCCCAGCTAGTTCTGGAGTAATTTTCTTGTGTAGGTCCAGCCACATGTCTTTAATAGGAATGGAGAAAAACGGTGACTAGATGGACCCAGAAAAGGGAGTCGTAGAGCATAGGTGCCGACTCCATGGGTGCTCCGGGCCTGGAGCACCCCCGGGGAAAAATTGGTGGGTGCTCTGCACCCACCGGCAGCTCCCCGCCCAGCTCACCTCCGCTCCGCCTCCTCCCCTGAGTGCACCACATGCCCGCTTTTTTCCCCTAGCTCCCAGGAGGAATGTGGCACGTTCAGGGAAGAGGCAGGGCCGTGGCGGGGATTTGGGGAAGGGGTCCAGTAGGGGCAGGGAGGGGGTGGAGTTGGGACTTTGGGGAAGGGGTTGGAATGGGGGCGGGGCAGAGGCAGGGAAAGGGTGGAGTCGGGACCGGGGGCAGGGGGACTCGCGCACCTACTGGTGCTGGGGAAAGTTGGTGCCTATGTCGTAGAGTGCAGGGCATGGCAAATTTATTTTAATGAATCTCTAATGGTGAAAAGACTGGTGTAAATTGGACATTTTAAAAAAAATCACTCTGTGAGTTAAAATGCCTGAACCTGGTTACATCATTGCTGTGTGATGATGTACTGGTGCTACACGGTATAAAAAGTCCTAGCTTAGATAAAGGCTAACCTATACTGAGGAAAGTTGGCTCACAGTGGAGACACAAGTTTTTCTGAAATCATATTGAAAATGCCTGTGCCCTGTCTACACTAAATAGCTTACTTACAATATTAGTAATATCATTGCAGCTGAAAGTGTTTTGTACCTACTAATATTCCAATTCAGCAAAGCTCTTAAATACATACTTAAGTCCTAGTGAGCTCAATAGTAAAAACATAAGGGATTTACAGAATAGGGGATGGACTTCAGCGTGTGCTTAAGTGCTTTGCTGAATCAGATCGTAAATCTGGTTATAATTCTTTCTAGTGTGGGCCCTAATGCCAAAGCCACCATCCAGGACTTGTACAAACCCGGGAAAAGGCCTGGGTATTTTTTGTTGAGTCAGACCTTAGAGTCCAGATTAAGTAATTGTTTGCAGTAATTGCAGTTGTGTAAGAATTCGGTGCCTTCTAGATTTATTTTATTTTGTTTTGTTTTGCTACCACATGTCCACTTGAACAAACTGAAATTCCAGTGTTCAAGGAGTACGTGTTCATACAAATGTCTGTGTTTTCTACTAGGCAGAACTGTTTAGAAAGGACAGGTGCCATAAAGGTAAGACTTAGTTTTCTATAGGATTTACTTCGGCATCTCTTTCATGGGCAATTGATGTGTTTTGTTCTTTATTTAGCTATTGATATTGAAAAACAATAGCGACTGCTGTTTGAAATTTTCGTATGTGTGGTGAAGAAATTTCAAAGCTCCAATTCTGAATCCTGGTGTGGAATTCTGTTGAAGTTAGTGGGAATTTGCATCATTGCAAGAACCCTCATTAATGCAGGATGGGTATCTTAATTAATTACAGTGGTTTTCATTTTTAATGTTACTATTATTGTTATTTTAGGACCAAAAGAATGGACAAAATGGCAGATTACATGTGTTTGGTCCAAAAGGTAAGTGACCTAATAATGATTTAGTATTTGGAAGGTTTTTATTATATGCTAGCTTTCTCTGATTTAAAAAAATTCAGTAAGCAAGTTTTTGAGTTGTTTAGCAGTTCAAATTTTAATTGCAACTTTGAAACATTTTACAATATCTGTCACAGTCAAAGAAAGTTTAGAATTGAAAATCAGAATTTGTACTAAGTATATCAGAACTTTAAACAGCTGTTGTTCATTTGTTTTTTAGAAGAAGTGATTATTGAACCAATTCAAACAATGCCATGGTAAGATGATCTCTTTGGTTTTGCAGCTGATCTATTACATGCCTTTTTAAGCAATTAGAGCTAGATAATGAAATCATTTGTCACCCAATTAATTTTGAAAGGCTGGAAATGCATGGATTAACACTTTAACCTTTGGTTCAGTTGGCACCATTGTTATTTAGATGCGGTATTTAAAATAGAATTTAAATCTTGATGGTATTGTAGAAGTACATATTGTTTAAATTAAGGCCTTTACATTTTGAGTTATTGAATAGTTATTTTCTTTCAGTTTGATGTTTTTACTGCTGTAGAATATACTTACATAAAATTTTCAGAAGCTATGAAAACATTTTCTGTTGTGCATAATCTTTTGGTTTGAAAATAATAATAGAATTCATGTATAAACTAAAATTAGAAATATTGATTAAAATTAATGGAAGATTTATCTAAGGGCCAGATCCTGTATCACTGAAGTCAGCAAGAGCTTTGCCATTAGTCTTAATGAGTGCAAGTTCAGGCCCTGAATGATCTCAATTGCTTTGAAAATATCAACCACTATATTTAAGCAACAGAGGGTCCTGTGGCACCTTTAAGACTAACAGATTTAAGATTAAAATTTCTGTTAGTCTTAAAGGTGCCACAGGACCCTCTGTTGCTTTTTACAGATTCAGACTAACATGGCTACCCCTCTGATACTTGACACTATATTTAAGATTCTTACGAGATTAAGTGAAAACTGTGAAAATTTTTCCAAAATAAGTTACCATGGCCATTAGACTGCTCCCATAAAAGTCCATAGAAACATCCCATTAACTTCAATGGAACAGGATCATGCATCATGACAAGATCCCTTCATCCATATAAGCAGTCAAAAGGCAGTTGTCGCAGTACAGTAAATGATCTAAGGTCACATTTTTTTAGAAGTGGTTTGTAAATGTGGAGTATAGGTTTTGTACACATGAAAAGGTATGCATGAAAAAATGTGAATATTCTTGTTAAAGGCTGTCTGAAAATTTGGCCCCTGGTGATTATCCAAGATTGCTCCAAAAATTATCCTTCCTTGCTTTATCTGTCATGTCAGTAAAACTCAACTTGGGGTGCCAGTTTTTTATCTCATTTACACAAATGTAAACTTGGAGTAACTCCAAAGACTAAATGGGTCACATTGTTAAAAGGGAACTCTTGTTCCTGGATATGTGCATTTTAGCAAATATTTGTGTGCATGCAAACTGTATTTGCACGTGTAATCTGGTAGGTAGTAGGTAGCTGGACTTTTGACCTCTCAGTTTTCACACAAATATAATTTACCTGGAAATTGTAAAATAATAAATAATAGAAATAAACCAGTAAATTTTGCATGGGTATGGAAAAGCTTGTAGATGCAATTTTTTTAAGCCACTTTTTAATACTTGGTCTTAAAATTCCTGCCAAATGGACTGCTCTTGATGTTATGATACTTCTCTTACCATATGACTCTATAAAATTGCTTTAGTTACTAGGTTTTTTTCATTGCTGGAATTGGAATAAATTCCATTTGTGATTTTCCTGCTCCCCCGAACAATCATTATGTAAAATATAACTGCAATTCATTACAATGTGTAGATTAAATAAATCACTAAATCAGTATAAAAAATTTGGAATATTCATCTCTAGTAAAAGAGTAATTATATTATAAGAATGGGTATTGTCTCTTTTTCTAGCACTGAGCTTTATTACAGGCAGTTAATTGAATGGAGGTATTTATTATATGAATATGTAACCCCTAGTTTGTATAAGTATGTTGAGACTGTCTCCATATTTTACTGAAGCTTGAAAACTCTTATTCAGTTAAGGGTACTCTGTAGCACCTAACACAGTTGGAAGAATTACCTGTACATTTTCAAAAGTCAGTTCACAGCTGCTTGTTTCCTGTGTTAGAAAATGGGTATAAAAGATATGAGAACATCTTCCCTGCAATCTGGATGCGATCTATTTATCTATTCTCATTCAGTTCCATGTAGACTTTATCTGGTGAATCTTCCAAAAAATTATTTTGGAAAAGTCATCTTAAATTAATAGAAATACTACATTATAATGGTCTTGAACAATCAGTGTAAACTGGTTAGTACCTGTAGTAATAATCACAGGCATAGAATTTATTTTAATATTTAATTAAAAGGAGAAAATAGGAGTTAACTGCTATATTGCATTTGATTTATTCCCACTCACTAGAAAGGCCTATTCCTAATCAGTTATGTATAGGCCTTCTTATGTTTTGTATGGTATGAATTTGCAAAAGTGATTTTTGGATGCCCACTTTAAGATACTTTAAAGGAGTCTGATTTTTCAGAAAGTATTAAGCACCTGCCCTTTGAATATCAGACACCTTTTAAAGTGGTTCGAGTTGGGCACTCAAAATCACTTTTGGAAATTTGGTCTAGATTCTTAAGCAAAAGCATTAGTTAAAGACAACGTCAGGCTAATGAACCAAGGTATGTAGGAGTTATATCATATATAAGATATGCCAATATATAGTTTGTACAGACAACATATTGCATTTTCTCCATTTGCATGCATCTACTCTCATTTTCTCAAAACTAAGTAATACTTTATTATTTAAATCCAAGAGTGCCTTATTCAGTTTAATTCTTGTTTTTAGTTGCATACTGTCTATATCAATATTGTTGAGGAATAGATATTAAACTCCATCTGTCCATGGATTTTTTTGTTGTATTCCGTGTCTGAGTAGCTTTATCACCTATGTGAGCTAATGTAATTGGATTTTAAAAGTGTTTGGGATTTTGAAAGGTAATAGGAGGTACTAGACAAACATTCCCTCAGACTTTGTAACTGGAGAAAATACTTCTTTCCAATGAACAATCTGTCATTATTTGTTAAATGGTGTCTACTGGAGTTTCTATTTTCTGAAATAAAAATGAAGATAAATAATGAACTTGGCACTCAGTTAGCTGGCAGCTTCATATGTTCACTGACTTAATCATGCTGATGATGATTTGGTTATTTGTGGAAACTATTGATGTTATTGATCTACTTTCAAGACTTCAAATGACATGCTGTTTTGGGGATTTGAAGATTCAAGATGCAAAAATCAATGTTGAAAATGAACTTCTCTGTGATCCCAACTTTATATTTTTGTGCTTTAATGTAACAAGCTACATAAACTCTTTTTGGGAAGCATATTCAGTTGCTTAAATCAGTTGTCATTGTCATTCTGAGAGAGTTATTAAAAAGGTACAGTAAATGTTTGTGAGCTGTAAACTAGGAATGTAAATACCATTAAAAAAGTTAACCATTTAAATGATTTAAAAATATTTTGTTTAAATGGTAAACCAGCTGGGGCTGCTCTGGCCGGCCGGCCTGGAGGTTAACATTTTAGATCCCTACTGTAAACACACAGGGAAGCTGATGATCTATCTGAGAACTGATAATCAATAAATGTGATTTCCACTACTAATTCATTTAATCAGCACATGCCATTAAATAAAATATATTTTTTTTCATTAACTACAACATTTAGTATGTGTAGAAGAACAGGGGAATATTCTCAACATGGATGGGGAACTAATCAGGTAAAATTTGTCTTCTGTGGCTTAGTTGGGCTAGTTGCTAAAGATTGTTCTTTATGGAGATTGATATGCTGTAGGATGGTAGTCTTGTACCACAAAGATGTGAGGATAAAATAATTTACAATTTTAACCATTTTATTGACTGTCAAAGTTTGAAACAGCTATTCAGCATTTCTTATACATAAACAGAAATACAGTTATCTCTGTTGTATATAATCTATATAAAGAAAGATGTAAATATTCAGGTTAATGACTTGCCTCCAGTGAGGGCTAAATTCAGCACTGGGTTTTTATATCACAATATACATTTAAATGAAAGGGAAAAAATGGCATCATGTATTGAGGCCATTGTACAGATCACAGCCTTTTTTTGTTTGTTTTGATTTTTAGTGGGGCAAAGGGCAGATGGTACAAATCTTGGATAGCCACAAGTTCACAAGTATCAATGGAATGAACATAATTATATTGCAGTTAATGGCAATATTTGATTTGTCTTTCTTTATGTGAAAAACCATTTTAATTTAAACCAAGGCAGCATGGATTTGGACCAGAATCTACAAACAAAGTTTATACCCCAACAAAACAAATCTCATTATGTGCAGCTAAATCAACTTTTGAAAAGTAAGTCTTACATCTTTGTAGCTTGCTAGGTGCATTTAAGAAAAATGGGCTATTAAAATATTAACTTTGTGCTTTTTAAATAAATAATTTTAACCCTTTGGATTAATGCTTCAGGTACTGGCCAGTCAGGAGCACTCTGACAAAGGAGGATGGATTTATGGTCACTGGGAGGAAATTCTGGGCTGGAAATCTTGCTAAAATGAATATCAAATGGCCCTGTGTCCCCATCACAACTTAATGACCACTTCCTTGGGCTGGGAACTAGCAAGATTTGGGGGGGGATGTACATCAGAAGGACAAAAATTCTAATATGAAGCCTAGGTTGGTTTGGTGTATAGGCAAGACAAAAGCACGCTGATAGCATGAGCATTGGTTAGGCAGCTCAGATGACTGCAGCCAGCGTGGATTGTCAGTGCGTAGAGTGAGCAAGAGTGAGCTGGGCAAATAGTATCCTGAGCTGCCAGAGAATAATCAGAAAACATTAAACAGTGCAGTGTAAACACTCAGCAATGTAAAAACACAGCACTGGACAAGCTACTGACATGGCTACCAAAAAGCCCTACTATACCCAACCTGAATCAACCTTCTTTTTTTTTTGTTGGAGAACCAAACTGAGCTCCAGGTTGTCCTTGGATTAATTATCTTAAAATAAAATGGGTGTAGTAAAGTCCCTGGAAATCCAAGGCAGTGGAAGGAGACTTCTTGGGATGAGAGCTGGAGCTCCTGCTGCTGTGGGGAAGCCATGGCAGAAGAGAAATAGTAACTAAATTTACTTAGCTCCCTTTTGTTAATTTATAATTTTGATTAGGAGAATTCATAATCTCACCATCAATTAAGGAATATATTTTATGTCAGGAAATATCCATCATGTCCTTCAAAAAGTGCACAGTCATCCAGCAGGCAAATCACTTTTCCATAAGAAGCAGTTATTAATTATGACAGGGTTATCATATCTGTCTTATTATTTTGGTGCTGCTGCTGTTACATCTCTGTAAAAATTGGCTTAACTTAGAGATGCGTTATTTTTAGTCTTTTTATGATGCTTATTTAATTTTTTTTTACTGTAAATAATATCCAACATGTAGATGGGACGCTTCTGCAAAAACTATAAAAAAGAAAAATTCATCTAGGATTCAAGAGACTAATTTAAGATCACCCCAGTACATACAAGAAACTACAGGTAAGATTTGCACTTTCTTCACTGAGTTACAGATAGGTCTTTTATTCAACCAGCCACATCCCCAAAAAATGAGTAACAAATGGGTAAGGAGTAGAGATTATAAAGTGATATTAGTTTCTGTGCTTCATGATTGTGGAAAGAATAGGATTTTCTTGTAAGGACTGAATGTGATATCTGAGGCCTTATGCTCCAGCTTTTTTGCTGCCCCAAGCAGTGGGGGAAAAAAAAAAAAAAAGATAAAGCCCCAATCAGCGGCACTTCAACAGCAGCTGAGCCGTGCCGCTTAATTCTTCGGCGGCAATTCGGCGGTGGGTCCTTCACTCCGAGAGGGACTGAGGGACCTGCCGCCCCTTTCCATTGGCTGCCCCAAGTAGGGTGACCAGACAGTAAATGTGAAAAATCGGGATGGGGGTGAGGGGGTAATAGGAGCCTATATAAGAAAAAGACCCAAAAATCGGGACTGTCCCTATAAAATCGGGACATCTGGTCACCCTAGCCCCAAGCACCTGCTTCCTTCAGTGGAGTTAACTTGTTCCGCCACTTGTGCAGGGAAAGGCCCTGGCGGGCCGGGCTGGTTTGTTTACCTGCCGCGTCCGCAGGTTCAGCCGATCGCAGCTCCCAGTGGCTGCGGTTCGCTGCTCCAGGCCAATGGGAACTGCTGGAAGCAGCGGCCAGTACATCCAGGAGCTCCCATTGGCCTGGAGCCGCGATCAGCTGAACCTGCGGACGCGGCAGGTGCACAAGTGGCGGAACAAGTTTGGGAACCACTGCTCTAGAGAATATCTACAGTGTTCATGGAAGACACTGTTCTCAGTTATATTGAAAAGGGGCTAGAATTTCATAGCTATGACACAACAGAACAGCACATGCCATCAGAGAGCATGTACAATATATTATCTGACTTTGGAGGTTCTGAACTTCTAGAACTTTGTTTGCTTCAGTAATGTATTGCATACAAGAAGACTTGACCCCATGTGAAGTGGTTCTGCAAAGGAAACTCCACATTAGGTTGGGCAGATTTTTCTTTTGTTTAATAAATGTCTCCATAGAATACCATATATTATCATTTCTCTTTTGGAAATAACAATTGCACAATAACACTGCAATTTTTTATCCCTTGTTTGTTTTAATTTTATAGAATTTTATACACATGAGCAATTAAAAATTGATTTATGCAAACTACATCATGAAACAACAATCAGTGAAGCTAGGACAGATAGTATCAAATCAGAAGTCATTGGTTGGTTGGTTCAAGTGAAATGTATCTCTGAATCCCTGACAATTCTCCATGCAAATATTTTCTATTCAAAGTTGCCTTTTATTATTTCAAAAAATGTTTTTTGCTTAGGAGATTGGTATGGGGAAAGTGTAGTAGTCTGAGGCTTAATTTGTACCTTTTAGACACAGCCCACAATAAGGGGTGGATCTCAACCACACTACCCCAAAAGGAGCACTGGTGGCCTTCTGTCTTTGGGGAATGCAGAGGCTGCACCTCTTGCTATTGCTCTTTTTCTTGCGGTGCATCTGTCTTTTCCTCCTGCAGCCAGCTACTCTGTGTTTTGGGTCTGAGGAAAGGGACTGATTTCTGCTTTGCTTTTAGCCCTGGTCTACACTACAAATTTATGTTGGTATAATTATATCACTCAGGGATGTGGATTTTAGCAACCTAACTCCCAATGTAGATAGTATGTGAACAGGAGGGCTTCTCGCATCAACATAGCAGCCGCCTCTTCGGGAGGTGGAGTACCTGTGCCAGTGGAAGGTCTCCCGTTGGCGTAGGTAGCGTGTCCACTAAGTGCTATAGCTGCGCAGCTGCACCTGCTGCTGCAGCGCTGTAACTGTAGACAAGTCTTGATTTAGGGTGGGCAAGGGGGTTATGCATGTGTGCAATTGCTTATGCTGTGCACTCCTATCAGGGCCAGGCACAATTTGGCCCAAGGTTTATAAATTGCCTCCAATCCTCTACATACACTTCAGGCACTAAAAAAACAAAATAAATTAATCAAAATAACATTTAATAAAATACCATATAATGTTAAGGTTGCATAGTTAGAAATACAAGAAGTCACAATATGCAAAAGTTAAGATTCCAGCAATGTGACTGTATTAATATTGCTGTTGGGACCCATAACTTACTCTTTTTCTGGGTTTTTGGTTTTTTTTTTTTTTTTAAATAAAGGAAAATAATATGGGAAATCTTTAAGGTCAGTAGGGAATATAAAATACTGTTTCTCAGCATGGTTACAGATCTTCTCTAGCGGTAAAAAAGTGTTATAACACAGACACCACTAACTGAGGCAGAGAACTATGTGCCAGCACTATGCTTGTAGGGTATATGGGCCATTAAAAATAGATCCATCGTGCTGTTCGCTAAATGCTAAGCTAGCAATTCAGGTTTTCAGAATAATCTAGAATCAACCAAGAAAATAATACTTGTAAGTCTATTTTAAAAAATATAAAGTAAACCTTACAAAATAGCAAAGTTATTTTAATGATTCTTTCAGTGGAGTTAACATCCTGTTCACATTGTCCTCTGTAAATTACAAGCTGTTTCACTTTCTGCTCAGGTTCTGCAAGCCTCATTTCTTGGCTGCAATGGCAGCACAGTAAGCAGCCTTTTATTGTGTGATTACACAGAATGGGAACATAGGATGCAAAAAATAGATTTTAAAAAACTTCATTTCTAATCTCTATTTCTAATGAAATAATGTCTGCTCAGATGTATGCAGTTAGTTTAAATAGACCTATAAAAGATCTTCTTTGTAGAAAGTTACAAGGCACTAAAGTAGCCTGAAATAAACATGGTAAAATCCCTAGTTTATAATGGGAACTGTTTTATAATATTAACTATAGTTGTTGCTACTAGTGCCATTGCTGTAATATAAAAACTAAACAAAGTGAAATCAGTTACTAGTAAGTGTAACCTATTCCTGCCATTTCTTGTCATCCGCCAACCAGTCATTGGGCGGCACTTTGTCAGAATGTTGCCTTCCTTTCAAAGACATACTGTAAAACATGATTCAATTGGTCTGATCAAAAATAAAATATATTAAGGAGAGAGAGAGAGAAAATCCAGTTTTACTTCAGAGAAACAGCCTGCATAACGTATTTATTCTTAATTTCTAAACAACATAGGTAGGTACAATTAAGGACATTACATTTTATGAAGAACACATCCTCTCTGGTGAGCTTCTCTCTTTCTCCTCTGCCGCTTTTGCTGAGCAGGTTGGCAGTGAAACAATCTTTCCGCTCAAGATAACTGTCACCCATCCTTCCTTCCTCCTCAGGTATCTCCAATCCCCCAAGTTTTAGTCAGTGATCCTTTTGATGTTCCAAGGTGTTAGCCTGTTCATCAATCCCAGGCAAGCAAACAAAGATGTTCACAGACATCCCTTTTGAGGGCATATGACACATTCTTATAGAAAGACATATATTTTAAAGACATTCACTATTGTAATAGTTGTCCTTGTGTAAACAAGGTTGGGTTTCTGTTTATGCTGCTGTTATATTTATTTTTCCAAATGTTCCTTTCAAGGTATAGCCACACAACACATGACTCAGCCCACATTTGCATCCTCATCAGCTCTCACGTGATTGTTGTTGGAAGAAGCCATTTTGGCATGATAATTTGACTTCTTTCAAATGTGCATGACAGAAAGTGTTAACCTTGAAAACTGCTCACTGTTTACTTGTTAGAGTTCTTAGTGTTAAAGTTCCTTTTTACCAGCATTTCAATTCCATATCAAATATTAATAATTGACATAGTATGTAGCACAGTTTTACTGCCCTTTAAGGGAATCTTGGTGATTAATATACAGTTGCTCTGCCAGCACTTATACTCCCTTTTATGAGCTAGCATATGATGTCATAGTTAAGTCAAGGCTAGTTAATAAAGAACTAAGTTGATGCAAACTTGAAACTCTCTAAAACCTGGCGAGAAGACTACTGAAAGATTCTATGGAGCTGCAGTCAGCAGTAGAAACTGGGATAGTTGGTGAGCTAACCACAGTATAAAGTTTAAGAGATCTTGTTCTGTCTTGGGGCCCGAGCCAAAGTCCTCTGAAGTCAATATATTCCCATTAGCTTCAATTGGCTTTGGATCAGACCCTAACAGCATTCCCAGGCAAGCTAGTGCTGCCCTTCAGTGGCTCTATGCAACAACTATATGCATACTATTAAGGCATTTTAGTGTCAGTGATCTTAGATTATATTAAACTGACTTTTAAAGACATTCTAGATTTTTCCCACACACACACACACACACACCCTCGTGGTGTCACTACAGGGCAGAATTGAGGTGCCCTAAGTGCATTTCCATAACTTAACATGTTTGGCTTTCTTTTAAATTTAACTTTTTAACTCTGAATTTCCTGGATTTACAACAATTGGGTTGGTAATAATTACAACATCCTTTAATGTATCTTACCCTAAATTACTGATATATACTCTTAAGCTACTTAATATATTTTTTTCTGGAATGTCTGGCTTTGTTTTTTAAATTCCATACATTAACTCCAACCAAGAAACTCAAAGATAATGCTATGTGATACTTCATATCTTCAAATCGTTAGAATTACCAGCTTTAAATATTTTTTTTTAACAATTTTAACTTTTTATAGCCAGATGCACTAGTATGTCCTGATTGCTTTACTCTAGTCTGCAGTAGTAGGATGCAGCCAGAGCATCCTGGCCAGTTAAACTGTGTCTACAGCTGCTTAATATCTTGTCCTTCAGAGAAATACCTAAAAAATTGCTCTCTTTCAAAATGGTCAGTGCGTCCTCTTATGCCGAGTGAGAGTGAAGCCAACCTGCCTTCAGCTGGTGGCCCTGAGCTGTTAGGAGGTGGAGAGTAGGGTTACCATATTTTAATATTCTAAAAGGAGGACACTCAACGGGCCTCGCCCCTGCCCCAACTCCGCCCTGCCTCCAGCCCCACCCCAACTGCGCCCCTTCCCCACCCGGCCCCGCCCCAACTCCGCCCCCTCCCCTGAATGCCCCTCCCCCTCCCCTGCTTCCCACGAATCAAATGTTCGCGGGAAGAGTGAGGCAGGCAGGCAGTAGGTAAGCTGGGGAGGGGGTGGGGACGGGCGCGAGGAGGCGCGGCCCAGTCCGGCCCCCCCAGCCGAGCGGCTCCCTCCGGCGGCTGGCCCCGGCCAAGAGGCTCTGGCCCCGGCGTCTCCGGCCCAGCTCAGGCCCTGGGATGCTGGCCCCGGTTCCAGCCAAGCGGCTCCGGCCCTAGCGACTCCAGCTCGGCCTGGGCCCTGGGGCACCCGCACCAGCCGGCGGCCGAGCACCCGCAGCCCCGGTCCCAGCAGCTCTGGCCCGGACGAGTGGCCTCGGCCCTGGGTGAGCAGCGCCGGCTGGTGGCCGAGCACCCCCAGCCCCGGTCCCAGCGGCTCGGGCTCTGGTTCCAGTCGAGCGGCTCCGGCCCAGCCCCGGCCCTGGCTGAGCGGCGCTGGCCGGCGGCCGAGCATGGCCGGCCCCAGTGGCTCCGGCTCCAGCCCCAGAGGCTCCAGCCCAGACCCAAACCCCACGACCCCTCCCTATTTTCCCGGACATGTCCGGCTTTTTGGAATTTCCTCTCGGACGGGGATTTGAGGACCAAAAAGCCGGACATGTCCGGGAAAATCCGGACGTATGGTAACCCTAGTGGAGAGGAACACTTAGAGCTTGTGTATGCTGCCTCAGAGTTTGGACTTTTCAAAGAGGACTACATTAATACAAATTATGAACCTTTTAGTTTGCACCCACTGTGTCCACATGGGGGAGTTGCAGTGCAGCACTTTGGGCTGGTCATGCCCCTTTTCGTCCAAACTGCAGGGCAGTGTAAACACAGCCTCAGTCCTGTATAGATACAGTCTCAGCCCCATTTGAGAAGAATGGGAGATAGATGTCTATGTCAAAATGGTCACTTGAGGGCAGCCTATGGCTTCAATCCTATTGAGAATAGTGCAGCCATTTTGAAAGAATACAATTTGTGGAATAATTGGGGTGTGTGATGGGATCCCTGGGGTACAGCCTGGAACTGGGGTACTACTGTGCCCCCTTAACTCTCCAGTCTTGGCTCTTTCTCACAGTGCTTTGCTAGTGACAAGCCACAAACCTCTCCAGGCGCTGTTATCACTCAGTACAACAGCTTGTGGAGCCTGACACCCAGCTAAATTGCGTGACTGCTCCCTAAGCCATTCATGAATCACATAGAGAAAGGCACCAGCAGATCTCCCAAGCCCCCAGCCTTTTACCTAGAACTGGACCATCTAGCCCTGGTCAGAAGCTTGACTAGTGTAAGTTCATTACTCAGTCCGCCCCTCCCTCAATGTGGAGAGGAGACACACTAGCTTTTGTAAACTGAGCTGAGATTTCCCAAGCACTTCTACCAAAACACACTGTTTTAGGTAAAATATAAAACAGATTTGTTAACTACAGAAAGATAGATTTTAAGTGATTATAAGTGGTAGGCATGAAAGGTCAGAGATAATTACCAAAGACAATAAAAGGTAAGCATGCAGTCTAAATTTTGAATCGTATTAGACTGAGCAGTATTTGGATCAAGCAGTTTTTCTCACCCCACTGGATGTTGTAGTTTACAGTACTTAATACACAGACTTTCCATTTAAGCCTGGGACCAATCTCCTCAGTTCAAGTTTTTGTCTTCCCAGCATTCTTGTTGCTTCCAGCCTAGGTCGGGGAGGAGAAAAGGTAAAAAGCAAGATGTCACTGTCCTTTATTTTATACACTCAGTCCATGTGCCGGAAAAATACTAGCCCAGACATGTCCTGGTGGGCCTTGCTGAGTCACAGTGTTGAGCAATCCCCCATTGCTTGTGGTGCTTGTGCAACTCTCTTACAGCATTGTAAATCCCTTGTTTACAATTCCCCTGCTGATAATGGTCATTTAACACCCACCGGGCTGTGGAGCACCTCCTTTGTTGTTACTGGAGAACTAGCAGTGGAGGACTCCCAAACTTACAATATATTTTAATAACAACCATACAGCAAAGTCTCATGACTTCATACACACTAACAATATACATATTTTGACAGAACCATGGGTTTCAGGAGATCATGACCTTTAATATGATATCTTACATGGCATGCTTTGTATGAAATATCATAACCATATATGAATGTTGACTATGGGGATTACAGGGTGCTATTTTGAGGAACAGTGTATCACAGGGGGAAATGACCATTAATATAAAAAAAAAATTTCAAATGTAGCCTACACAATGTGAAGATTTCAGTAAGTAAACCATAGGGGAAATTTTGAAAAATATGCATTATTTTGTTCATAAGATCATTTGGGACAAAAAGTCTGGCAGCAGGTGCTGAATTTCTTGTCTTTAAATTTAATTTTACTTCCTAAACTAATCAAAGGAATGTAAATTAATTCTATAATCAAAGAGTAAGTGCTGGTAAATTTGGTTAGGATACACAATTTTTTATATACATAAGCAGTTGAATCTCTGATTTAAGTGCAAAACAGCTCAGCCTTAATAATGGAGCTGCAACGTCCCGTCCCCCCCCCCGCCGCCATAGCGCCCCCCCCCCCCCCCCGCCATAACAAACTATTGGTATTCATTAACTTTATGAATTCCAGGGTTTTTTTCTAATTAGAAGTTGTCTTTTCTTCAACTTTCATTTTTCTTCCTTATTACTTTGTTCTGTGATATCTGCTGTTAGCTAGCTTGCTCTATAGGAGAACCTCTTAAGGATAAAATTAGTACAATTGATGTCCCTATAAGACTCTCGTTCTGTAAAACAAAAATGTACTGCATTTTTGGCTTCCAGCAGATCAAACATTGTTATAAGCACCACCAGCACAATGATTCTTCTTTCAGAATATTTAGCTGAAAGAATGGTATTACAGCTGAGGTAAAATTTTTGTACCAGAACCCAGACTGCTTTTATGATCCTGATTCAGAGCCCACTGAAGTCAATTAGAGTCTTTGCATTGACTTCAACAGGATGTGTGTTTGTATATGTTTCTGCACTTTGTTAATTTGAAATCTCAGAAAACTTTCAGACCTGTTACCACAATTTCCTAGTACTTCTCCTCAAACACATTAGCTTGTAGTTTATGTATTTAAGATGAGAGATTTGGCTAAAGAAGGGCATATATTGCAAGCAGGCACAATCCAAGCTTTGCACCTAGTCTGCCAGTAGCTCATGCCTCCTTATTTCAATCTTGGGACTTTGCAGGAGAGGCTGTCAGCTGGACTCCAGTAGGTCATGGTTCAATGATGTGAACAAATACCCATTAGGACTCAGCCAAGACCAGCAACCTTTATTGACCTCTCACTGATTTTAAACTCAAAAGATTAGGCACTAATCTGTGTGTTCATTTCAACATATAGTCCTATATATGAGAACTGAGAAATGAATTCCTTCATTAGTGAATAAGTCCTTGTAAAATTATGCATATAGATGTGCTTATTTGAATGTGCATTCAATCACAATTCTTATTTTCTTTTCATTCTAAAGCACCTATGTGTTCAGCCAGTAGATCATTTGATTAACTGGACATTCTAATACCTCTTAGGGAAAAGAGATATCATCTTATGCACTTAAGCCTCTGTGGACTGTTCCATTGTATTTGTGCTGGAAGAGAGCTTTTATCTTTAATAATAATAATAATAAAAACATCCTCCACACCATGGCGTTTCAGACCAAGACAGCAGCTTTTTCAAAATTGCCAGGCTGTATACTCCTCTTCACTAGAGGAATGGTGTAAACTAATGCTTTATAATACTTAAAAGTGACAGATGAGGTTGTTTTTGTTTTGTTAGGCAAGTCCAAGAAATGCTAGTCTGCAGTTTGTGGTATTCGGTATTACTCATATATGACATGGCAGCAATTTAAAATACCCAAAATGTACTCATGGGAAAACCTTTACAAATATAATGAAGAAGAAATTAAATGAAAGAAACAATAAATACTTAATGCACCGTTATGATTGAGAATATAAATGGAACAAAAGTTAGAAAGGTGAGAGTTATGGTTCCCAAAGCAACTATTACTTTCTCAAATTTTGCATTCTTTTTAAGGTAAAGTAGTTATTCTTTAGTGCTTTTGAAGACATGTAAGACTCTCTTTCTGTGAAACAAAAATATACTTTCTTTTGGCTCCCAGCAGATCAAACATTGTTATAAGTACCATCAGTACAATTACTCTTCTTTCAGAATATTTAGCAGAAAGAATGGCATTACAGCTGAGTTCCTGTAATATAACACGTTTTAAAATGGAGTTCCAGGAAAGACATGTTACATTCAGCGGGCCTAATTCTTCCCTGAGAGGAGCACCATATAATTCTTATTTTCTTCAGTGGTAATTATCTTAGTGTATATGAGGGCATAGTTGAGCTCAGTAATGTAAGCATTACCTTTTTGATGTAAGAAGATAAACAGAAAATATTTTTCAACTGTATGCAAAAATACCTTGTCAGTGACCCTCATTAACTAGTTAATGCTTATGAATCACTTTGAGCACATAAAATGCTCTGTAACTGCTAAGTATTTTGTTTTTATCGCTGATATAATATTAATTTTGAATTTAGATGATAAAGAAAAAAATTCCAGAAATATAGAAAAGCCAGCAAATAATGAACTCAGCACTGAATTTCCGACAAATAGTATTGAGGACAATAATACTGATGAGCAGCTGTCAGAAACTACAGATGACGATGAAAGCAGCAGTGAAAATGAAGATAGAAAAATAAATGCACCAATAGAGTTGCTGGGAGAGGTAAATTTCACCTCCTCCCCCCCCCCCCCGAACAATGTGAACATAGACTGAGGGACCCATGTACTCTGCAGCACAGGGGGACCCAATTCTGTAGCAAACACTCCATAATTCTGCCTAATTCTGCATCCGTGTTGATTTATTGTATCTGTCGTGCAGACATGCTGGCGACCATGTTTCAAAATTGAAAATACTCATTGATGTACAATTCAGCAATGATTATTTTCAGCAATGACTATTTTTTATATATTTTTTGTTTTGTCCTCCAGATGACCCAAGTCAGTGGGCTTCAGTGGTTACAATGTTGTCTGGGCGTCTCAGCTCCCAATCTCTTTTCCCTTCATCATGCATGCCATTGAAAATGGAGAGCTTATAGTCCGATTCAGTGGTTCATCTGAGTTCCACAGGCCTCTATTCTTTAGGCAGTATAGCTGCCCAGCCTGCATTTCTGGTTTTCCCCCTGCTCCCTGGCCGCAAATTAGGGTGACCAGACAGCAAGTGTGAAAAATCGGGACGGGGGCAAGGGGTAATAGGAGTCTATATAAGAGAAAGACCCAAAAATCGGGACTGTCCCTATAAAATCGGGACATCTGGTCACCCTACCACAAACTGGTCTCTAGCCCTTGCTCCCTGAACCTCTCTTGTCTTTTCTGTCCAATAGTGATGCACTATAATCAATTAATTCCCCTTTGTGGCTAAAGATGCAGAGTAAGAGGCAGCTTCAGGCAGGTCCCAGCAGGACAAGATAACAAAAGAACTCAAGATGCTAGGCATCTGGCTACAGCAAAATAGTATTTTTGTTGCAGAGTTTACTGAATTCTGATATCTTGGAAAAATGCCAAAAATGTCAAAGCCCACTATTGCACAGTCAGAGTCCCTGGAGCCCAGAGTGAAATGACTGGGGCCATTCACATCTCTCAGAAGTATTGTTTTCAGGCTGGTAGACTCAGATGGCCACGGTTCACCCTTGGCTTACATTTTTTAGGTTTGCATAGCCATAAGGGCTAGAAACTTAATTTTTTAATAGAATTCTAAACCACAGTTGTGCAGCAAGGGGTGAATTATGGCAAGTTCTGCAGTTGTGGAATACTTGGGGCTCTGCGACTGGCACTATAATGGTAAATACTCTGTTGAAAACTAGTCTTTTATGTATGTACTATGCAAACAAAATCACTGCTGATACTGTCAAAAACAATTTTTCAAAAAATATTCCTGTGTAAAAGATGTGTGCCTGTATTTAGTTGCTTGAAGAGGGAAAACAGTTTAGTCAGTTTGTATGATGGCTTCTGTTCTAAGTGCTGCAAGAGATCCTGAGTGCCCACGGTGTGTTTAATACTCATTTGGAGTACGCAGTGTATATGGAGAAATGTTTTGTTTTTTTCTTTCCTGTTACCTAGACTTGAATATCAAAATGTTTGGGAAGTGGTAGATGGTATGTTTTTTTCAGCTAATTGGTTGTGTTTGCTCAACATCCAGTTCCTCCTTTTTTAAAAAACAAAGCATGAGATATGTAGTGTTGCTGTCAAATGCCCCAATGGAGCAAAGTACTTAAGCATATGCTTATGTCCCATTGATTTCATTAAGAGTTAAGTATGTGTTTTAAAGTTAAGAGTGCACTGTCATTGTGATACTAATACGCTTACAGGTAAAATGACAGTGCAGTAAGAAACGTTCTGGAATAAGATTTTTGAACGGCAAGCTGAAGAAAACTTTACTCAGCTCCTCTTTTGGGGGGACTGACTATCTTTCCAGTAGCTGACAAAGCCTTATTAGTTGCTATTGAGAGTTCAAAAGGTGGGAAGGGTCAGAGACTTAAATCTAGATCCTATGCTGTATGAGAGGCATTGGCAAAACTGAAAGTAGTGTAGATTTAGGCTCTGCCAATTATAAACATAGCTCCAAGAATTTAAAGAGAACTGTTGACTTTAACAACTCTCAGATTGCCTACTTGACTTCAACTGAAAGAACAGTAATAATATTCATTATTAAAACAATATCCAGCAGTTACCACACACTGCTGTCTGAGATACTCTGTTGTCTAAGAAGAGAAAATGATGATACCTCAGATAACTTTTTGCCAATGTTGATTTTTTTTTTGATTTTTTTTATTATTTTTTAGTGGTGACCACTGTATATATCATGTTTGCTTATGTGATAATTAGTTTTTAATATCCTGTCATTAATTATATAAGTAGATTTTTATACTGCTTTTAACCATTGTCTCTCTGTTCTGATAATGCCACCTCAAACATCAATTAAATGGGTCTGTTGTGGATTTCCATTTGTTAGTTTAATATTACTGCTTTTAGGTCATTGAGATCTTCGTGGATTTATGTTTGGTTTGGAGTCCCCCCGCCCCCTTATTTGATAGAAATGAATGATAGCATGTTTGAGATCCAAGACTGTTCCATCTGATGCCAAAAATAAACTGTGGACCCAACAGGTGTTGTCAGGGCTTGATTCAAGTCCCTTGTCCACACTGTGCCATACTGACAGTGAAGCCTTGTGTTATTTACTCTTGTCAAATACATCTCTCAGGGCTATTAATTTTTACCTTATTATGTGAGCACAGGTGTTACTTAGGATACCTGTTGTAAAAAAAAAAAAAAAATCAGTTCTCACCAAACTTAGGCCACAATCCTGAAGACATTTAGAGCGTGCATGACTTTACTCATGTGAGTAGTTCCACTGGAGTCAATTGGACTACTCATTTGTAAAACAACACACGTACCTAGATGTTTCCAGAGTAACTTGGCTGTGTGCTCAGAGTAACACACTTACACAGAAATATAATCCTCAATTCTAAGATGTAGTAGCTGAGATGGAGTTTGTACAAGTAATGGTGGGACTAGCAGTTGTCCACTGTCCCCTGGTGGATCTACTTAGAACAATAGAAAAATTCCGCACTTTATAGCTGTTGGGAAAATTGATCAAAGTTCTCACTAAAGTATTTTTATATAAAAACTGACCAAACTTGGAACTAATTCTCAAAGTGTGCACATCAACAATTCTCTATATTAACTTTCATACTAAACTATATTGTTCTTTTAGTTCCTGAAAGCAATTATGGATCAAGACTACAGTCTCTCAAAAAAACTTTGTCAGATGAGTAAGTACTATACGTATAGATAGATAGATAAAACTTTTTTACATTTTACCTGTTTCATTTTAGTATTTCTCCTCGTGTCCATTTTCTTAATTACTGATAAATACTTGGTCACCTTGATCGATCAATCCATCAGCCCTAACAGAGAGAGAGCCAATCACAATACAACATTCTTGTTGTTCTAGTCATTTCTTCAGCCACCTGCTTGGTCTGCAGACTGGATACACAAAGTACTGCTGTTTTCTCTGCGTATGGGATAGTCGTGCAAGAGATTCCCACTACATCAAGAAAGATTGGCCACTCCGACAGTCATTGGAGCCTGGGAGGAAAAGTGTTCAGCATCCATCACTTGTTGAATCAAGGAAGATTTTGTTACCACCCTTACACATCAAGCTGGGTCTGATGAAGAACTTTGTCAAGGCCATTGACAAAACACAAGCAGCTTTCAAGTACCTCCGTGGAAAATTTCCAAGGTTAAGTGAAGCTAAGATAAAGGAAGGTGTCTTTGTTGGTCCTCAGATTCGTGAACTTCCTCATGATGATGCATTTGACCATGCACTGCGTGGCAAGGAAAAGACGGCATGGAAAGCCTTCCAGTTAGTGGCAATAAATTTTCTCGGAAACAACAAGGCAGACAACTACAGGTTGTTGGTGGAAAACCTCCTCAAGGCATACAAAAGCCTTGGTTGCAACATGTCACTAAAGATACATTTTTTTCACTCTCATCTAGATTTTTTTCCACCGAACTGCGGAGCAGTGAGCGACGAGCACGGCGAGCGATTTCACCAGGACATTGCAACAATGGAGAAACGCTATCAGGGCAAATGGAGCCCATCAATGCTTGCAGACTATTGCTGGACAGTGACAAGAGATGCTCCGTTTAATGAATACAAGAGACAAGCCAAGAAGCGCCGAGTAGACACTGAATAGGACTAAACTATGTACATAATAGTTTTTTGCCTTTTGTTTCATAATAAATTTTATTTATATAACCCTTTTGCTGATTTTTAAAGTGTTACATAAACAGGACAGGTGAAATATTGTCATGTAAAGCAACCATAAACACATGAAAAGACCTAGGTTTACAATTTATGATTAAAACTCTACTATCTACACAATATACATAGACCTAAAATGTAAAAACTTAAATATCTTAAAAACAGTAGTCAATCAGTTGTTTTAATTGTCATATTTGAATTCAGCACATCAAAATACGTAATAGCACATTTTATCTCTGAAGCAGACGACTTCTCAAAAATTGTAGACCAGTATTATTTTCCATGGAGGAAGCTGGCACATGTTACTGAAAACAGAGCAACATCCCATGATGCAGTTCTTTCCGTCCCAGCATTCCATGGGCTTCCAACTGCATTTTGCTGCATTTTTCAACAGCCCATTTACTGTGCGCCCGCCATTTCTGGTTGAAAGCACGTATCCCGCACTGCTCTTTACTGCTGTGGTCACTGTTATGAACACCTCGGGATGGTCATGAGCTCCCAATTTGAACAGGAATCAGAGTTGCCTAACCTGCTGTGTGTCCTGGAAAGAAACAACACAAGATTACTTTGGACATTCATGGAGTAGCTGAACACGGTGAACTGTCACTTTTGGGCTCGGGAAACAAGCATTGAGTGATGGGATTGCATAATTATGCAAGTCTGGGATGACAAGCATTGGCTGCCAACTTTTGGATGCAGAAAGCCACTTTTCTGGAACTGTGCAGAGCTCGTCTCAGCACACCAAAATGAGAGCTGCCCTCTCGGTATAGAAATGAGTGGCAATTGCTGTATGGAAGCTGGTGACTCTGGACTGCTACCGCTTGGTCGCGAATCAGTTTGGAGTGGGGAAGTCCACCGTTGGGGCAGCATTAATGCAAGTTTACAGGGTCATTAATTGCATCCTCCTATGAAAAACTGTGACTCTTGGAAATGTTCATGAAATATTGGATAGCTTTGTGGCAATGGTATCCTCTAACTGTGGAGGGGCAATAGATGGCACGCATATTCCAGTTTTGGCCTGGACCATCTTGCAATGGAGTACATCAGCAGAAAGGGGTACTTCTCTATGGTACTGCAGGCACTTGTGGATCACCCTGAGCACAGTGGGTTTCACTGACATCAACACGGGGTGGTCCAGGAAGATGTATAATACACGCATCTTCAGGAACACTGGTCTATACAGAAAGCTGCAAGCAAGGACTTTCTTTCCAGATCAGAAGATTCAAGTGGGGGATGTTGAGATGCCCATAGTGATCCTGGGAGACCCAGTGTACTCCTTACTCCCGTAGCTCATGAAACTTTACACAGGACACCTGGACAGTAACAAGGAGTGCTTCAACAATAGGCTGAACAGGTGCAGAGTCATAGGCGCTGACTCCGTGGGTGCTCCGGGACTGGAGCACCCATGGGGAAAAATTAGCGAGTGCACCTACCGGCAGCTAAGCTCTCCCCACCTCCTCCTCCCCTGAGTGCGCTGTGTCCCCACTCCTCCCCCTTCCGCCCAGCACTTCTCACCGCCCCACCACTTAACAGCTGTTTGGCAGCACTTTGGACTTTCCGGGAGGGAGGAGGAGGAGCGGGGACGTGGCACGTCAGGGGAAGAGGTGAGGACTTTGGGGAAGGGGTGGAATGGGGGCGAGGTGAGGGTGGTGCAGGGGCGGGGTCAGAGTGTGTGGTGGGGGTCGAGCATCCCCCGGGCAAAGAGGAAGTCAGTGCCTATGTGCAGTGTGACCATAGAATGTGCCTTTAGCAGATTAAAAACGATTGGCACTGCCTTTATGGCAGGTTAGACCTAAATGAGGAAAATGTTCCCATGGTCATAGCAGCCTGCTGCACACTCCATAATATATGTGAGTCTATGGGTAAAAAGTTTCCTTCCGGCAGAGGCCAATCAGCTGGCTGCAGAATTTGAGCAGCCAGATACAAGGGCTATTCTAGCCCCCTGTTCCCCTCTTCGAATCAGGGAGGCTTTGAGGCAACATTTTGACAATGAGCATCAGTAATGTGTCTTTCTCATGGTGCATTATCTTGCCGCCTTGCATTAAAGTTGTGATGATTCCTGACCAGGATTTGTAGTGAGCAAATGATCAAATTGCCACTGTGTATTTCTACCAGCCGCAACCACCACATGTGGGACAGTTTGCTTTATTAAATAACAATTAACAACACACACAAAAGGATTGGTGAGAAGGGAGATAAGAGTGCAGAGCAGTGTATGCTTTCATATCTGTGTGTAACTCCAACTATCATTTTGGAAGCTGTCTGAAGGAGGTGGAGTGAATGAGGTACCGAGACATTCTGGGAAGTTGCAAGGAATGTGTGGGAGGAGTTTGGGGGGGAGCATGGAAAGCAGTTCTGTATTGGCTGCGGACAGGGGGGCAAGCATGCATCTGTTCTGCCTGGAGCATGATTAGGGACTTCAACATCTCTGTTTGCTCCTCCATCAGTTTTGTCATCTGCTCCTGGCCCTTTACAATTTGCTCCTTGCTCTCCTTTCTATCCTGCCTTCCTATTTTAAATTTTTCCTTCAGGGTCTCTCTCCACTCCCTGCGTTCTCTTTTTTTTTGAAATCTGAGGATTGAAGCACCTCCTGGAACATGTCCTCCTTGGTGCACTGTGGTCGCTTCCTTTTCCAGCAGAGGTGCACTACCAGTGTGTAGGGAGATCCCTGGAAGGCCCCATCTGCAAAAGCACAAGAAACAATACACAGAAGCATGATTGTTAGTTCATGCACAACACTGAATCATTATAGTAAAATATACCTCTTTTCACATATGAATCACTTTCTCGCTGTCCCTTGGCAAGCACACATCTCAGTGAACACTCTAAACATGGTGAGTTTGGCCCAGGGAGGGAGGGCGGTGTTGGATGTTGAAGATGAGGCAAAGGGTCTAGGTTTTTTTTAAGGGAATAAGTGTAGGAGAGTATGGACAATATTGCAAATTCTGCCCCCATTTTCCACAACCAGGGATCATTGATGCCGATATCTCACTCCTGAGGGTATGCAAAGGTGCATCTCCTGCATGCTTGCAGGTTCCCACCCGGTTCCTATGCTGCTCGCCCATGTGCCGCTTTGATCCCTGCTCAAGGAATTGCCGATTGGTGCAGGAAAGTTTCCTACAATGTGGAAATCCCTTCACCCACTTTTAGAATATTCAGAGCAAAGGACAGCTCTGCCTCATATAACTGAGCAGCATCAACTCAAAAAGATCACTTACCAAGGCTATCCTCTACTGCATCATGCGCGCCAGAGACTGGCTGCTGGGACTGGCTAGACCCCTCAGGAGTGGAAAAGAGGTCCTGACTCGCCACACCACTGGACGACCCTGGCGTGTGCTCCACGTCATCCTCAATCTTGACCTTCTTGTCCATAACTTTGTCCACAGGGTCGAATCCCCTGTCCGCTGCCTCCAGCCTCACTGAAGTATCCATTGGGCTGTTGGCAGTGGAGGTGGGGTCAGCGCTGAAAATGGCATCCATTTCCTTATAGAAACAGCAGGACTGCGGCGCAGCACCAGAGCGACGATTTGCCTCTCTTGCCTTCTGGATGCCTGCCTCATCTCCTTTATCTTCGCTCAGCAATGCTGCATGTCCTGTTTGTAGCCCTTTTCCAACAAGCCACAAGAAATCTGCCCATAGGTATCGAAGTTCCTATGACTGGAGTGGAGCTTGGACTGCACAGCCTCTTCTCCCCACACTGCCAGCAAATCCAACAACTCGGGTGTGGTCCAAGCAGGAGAGCGTTTGCTTTGTGGCGCCGCCATGGTCAGCTGTCCACGCCGAGCAAACAGGAAGTGGAATTTCAAAAATTCCTGGGCCTATAGGGGCGGATGTTTGTGTATCTGGGTGCAAGGCAGCAGAGTTTGAACTGCTGACCAGAGCCATCAGAATGGGCATTGTGGGATACCTCATGAAGACCAATTATAGTGACATAACCAACCGCGGTGTCTACACTGACGAGATAACTTTGCCTCAAAAAGCTCTCTTGCATCGAGGTGGTTTTATTTTGTTCACAAAGCAAGAGTGTTTTGTCGGCAGAAGGAGCATTGCAGTGTGCACACTTCCACTATTTTGTCTACAAAAGGCAGCTTAATAATCATTTCATGTGTTTACCTATTTATTTTTAAATTGTGAATTAACTTAGTGCCCAGAAAAGTAGGGGGCTAATAGTACTGATATGACTGAATGTGGTATAGTATGGCAAAGTCCTGTTGTAACAGGGATCAGTGAATAAATGTTTCCTGTAGGTTTCCATACAGTAACTGTGTATGTGGTTCCAGATTAGATTTTACTAATTTTTCAATACATTAGGTTTTATAAATATTTTTTTCCTCATGGCATCGCTACAGGGCTCAGTAAAAGCATCCAAACAACATTAACTCAGCAGCTTCATGCCTGAACATGTTTGGGTTTATTTTATGTTTAACTTTATATCTGAATTTCTTGGGTTTGTTATGCCTATTTCTTGTATCATTAATATTTTTTTTGTAAGTTACATATTTACTGATATGTACTCTCAACGTTAACTCTAGCTTAATATAGTATTTCATGAGGAAATATAAATACAAATAACTGAGAAATCATTATTTGCATTTTAAGTCTCTGAAATCAAAATGATGCCACTATCTGACAGAATGCACTTTAACAATATGCCTTGAAATTGTTCCGCAGTCTGACTGTGAGTTGCTATTGTCACCATATAGAATTATTAACATATCCTGTTGTCAAATTTCAGTTCTAATCTATGAACCAGAAAATACTGAGGCCAAGCAGTTTCTTCCACTTCTTGAAGAAAAGTTGCTGATAGGTAAGTTTGAGAACAGTAACCATTTTATGTTCTAGAAGCCTTCATGCTTTTCACAAGTGAACAATATTTGGGACTGCTGTAACTACATGGATCCTATTTTATTTTTAAAAACTATAGGGTGAGAAATATTTTTATCACTTTTGTGTTTAATGTGTCTTAAGTGTGATACATTAGGCCAGTGGTTCTCAAACAGGGATCCAGGGCCCTCTGGGGAGGCTGCAAGCAGGTTTCAGGGGGTCTGCCAAGCATGGCTGATGCTAGACTTACTAGGGCCCAGGGCAGAAAGCTGAAGCCCCATTGCATGGGGCTGAAACCCGGGACCCCGAGCCCCACCATCCAGGACTGAAGCCAAAGCCTAAACAACTTAGCTTTGTGGGTCCCCCTGTGGCATGGGGCCCTGGGCAATTGCCCTGCTTACTACCCACTAACGTGTGCCCTGGCTTTTATATGCAGAAAAACAGTTGTTATGGCACAGGTGAGCTGTGGAGTTTTTATAGCATGTTGCGGGGGGCAGGCCTCAGAAATGAAAAGGTTGAGAACCCCTGCATTAGGCTATAAAATCACATTAAGCAAACATTTCCTAATCTCAATGTTCAATTCCAAGCACTGATCCTGACTTTCAGTATATTACGCTATCCTTACTGTAGACATTTGAGTTGACTTAAACAGAGAGTCATGTCTGGGAATCACACTTGCTCAGAAAATGCATACTAGACTGAAAAATGGTAACCCCATTGTACAAAATCCTCTGCCGAGGCATAGGAGAATACAGAAGAACTTGGAGGAAAGGAGTTGCAGAGATGGCATTAACCTGTCATTGTCCTACCCCAGTGCTAGTTCAGCTGTGCCAGCCCCCCAACTTTAGTCTGAGTGGCCTGAAGGCAACTCTAACTCAGACCAGATGCTAGTGCTCCCCAGGCGCTAATACAACAGCCTAAGGTTGTCTGGGGTGTCCTTTAAAACCCAGATGATCTCAGGCTGTTGTTGTGACCTACTGTTCCCCATATACCCACATATTCACCACCGTTATATGATTGTGATATGTTTTGTACAACGTATGCCTTGTGAGGTAACATTTGAAAAGTCTTGATTTGATGAACCTCATTATCCTGTTGAAATGTACGTGTCATCAATGTATATGAAGTTATTACATTTTGCTTTGTTTGTTACTGAAACATGTTGAGTCTGGAAAACTCAGAGAGGACAAAGAAATGGAAAACAGAGGCCTTACATGCTGTCTTTCTCTGCTTCCACAATGCAATCTTCACATAGACAAAAGGTGCAAGCAATTCATAATGAAGGATGGTCAGCAGCTCATGTACACCACGAGTGCTGCCTAGTCCCATGACACAGGAAGGATTTTTCCAGTATCTGGAGAAAAGTATAAATCAGGGACAGTGATGTCACCAGAGGGCCTGCCTCTTACCCCCATTGCTATACAAGGAAAACAAAGAGATCTCCATTTACACTTTGGAAGGAGCTGGACCTAACTGGAAGGTGTTCCAGTTAGTATGAACTGCTGTGAAGTTTTGGATGAGAGAAATCATCTTGATTTTAGATTTATTAGGCTGGTAAAGTTTAAGATTTAGATTGTGGTTTTGCTATTTCATTTTGTAACCAATTCTAATCTTCTGTGCCAATTCTGCTTAATCACATAAAATCTATCTTTGTCTAGTTAATAAACTTATTTTGATGTTTATCTGAACCAGTGAATTTGTCTGAAGTGCTTGGGGGATCTGCTCAGATTAGAGGCTGGGACATGTCCACTACCCTTTGAAGGAGCAGCAAACTTTGATCAAGAAGGTCTTGAGCACTGTAAGATGCACATTTCTGGGGTGCCAGGCTGGGGGAATTTGCTTATGTTTCCCTATATACAGTTCATGACTGGCTTGTGAGAGCCTTCATGCAACTTTGCAGGGTGTGCCTATGCATGCTGATGGCTGAGTGAACAGAGCTGGAGGGAAAAAGAACAGGAGTACTTGTGGCACCTTAGAGACTAACAAATTTATTAGAGCATAAGCTTTCGTGGAGGGTTTGCTGTTCACTAGCATAGCAGTGTAGGAGACAGCCTGGGCAGGAGAGTTAAGGGGGCCTAGGAGTTCCACTGTCTGGATTGCACCTCGGGGCATGTCACAGTTGTATTAGCCTCTTGGGACCAATGGCATCTGGTGTGAGTTACAGTTGCCTTCAGGCCACTCGGACTAATATTGGGGGGGCTGGCACAAACACTCTTTTCCCCTGCTATAACTGCTGTGCGGGCTGCAGGGAAAGAGAGTGGCATAGGAGTTGCTATACTGGCTCTACTCCTCTCAGGATCCCGCTATATTGGAGTGATCCTGTGGTGGCCAGCTACTTTGTGCCAATACTATAGAATCATAGGACTGGAAGGGACCTTGAGAGGTCATCTAGTCCAGTCCCCTGCACATATGGCAGGACTAAGTATTACCTAGACCATTCCTGACAGGTGTTTCTCTAACCTGCTTTTAAAAATCTCCAGTGATGAAGATTCCACAATCTCCCTAGGCAATTTATTCCAGTGCTTAACCTCCCTGACAGGAAGTTTTTCCTAATGTCCAACCTAAACCTCCCTTGCTGCAATTTAAACCCATTGCTTCTTGTCCTATCCTCAGAGGTTAAGAAAAACAACTTTTCTCCTTCCTCCTTGTAACAACCTTTTACATACTTGAAAACTGTTATATACCCTCTGTCGTCTCTTTTCCAGACTAAACAAACCCAATTTTTAAAATCTTTCCTCATATGTCATGTTTTCTAGACCTTTAACCATTTTTGTCGCTCTTCTCTGGACTCTCTCCAATTTTGTCCACATCCTTCCTGAAATGTGGCACCCAGAACTTGACACAATACTCCCGTTGAGGTCTAATCAGTGTGGAGTAGAGCAGAAGAATTACTTTGCGTGTCTTGCTTAGAATACTCCTGCTAATACATCCCAGAATTATGTTTGCTTTTTTTGCAACAGCATTACCCTGTTGACTTGTATTTAGATTGTGGTCCCTTATGACCCCCAGATCCCTTTCCGCAGTACTCCTTCCAAGGCAGTCATTTCCCATTTTGTATGTGTGCAACTGATTGTTCCTTCCTAAGTGGAGTACTTTGCATTTGTCCTTATTGAATTTCATCCTATTTACTTCAGACCATTTCTCCAGTTTGTCCAGATCATTTTGAATTTTAATCCTATCCTCCAAAGCATTTGCAACCCCTCCCAGCTTTGTATCAGCCGCAAACTTTGTAAGTGCACTCTCTATGCCATTATCTAAAGCACTGATGAAGACATTGAACAGAATCAGACCCAGAACTGATCCCTGCGGGACCCCATTCCTTATGCCCTTCCAGCATGACTGTGAACCACTGATGATTACTCTCTGGGAATGATTTTCTAACCAGTTTTGCACCCACCTTATAGTAGCTCCATCTAGGTTGCATTTCCCTAGTTTGTTTATGAGACGGTCAAGCGAGACAGTGTCAAAAGCTTTAGTAAAGTCAAGATACACCACATCTACCGTTTTCCCCCCATCCACAAGGCTTGTTGCCTGTCAAAGAAAGCTATCAGGTTGGTTTGACACTATTTGATCTTGACAAATCCATGCTGACTTACTTATCACCTTATTATCTTCTAAATGTTTGCAAATTGATTGCTTTAATTATTTGCTTCATTATCATTCCGGGTACAGAAGTTAAGCTGACTGGTCTGTAACTCCCTGGGTTGTCCTTATTTCCCTTTTTACAGATTGGCACTATATTTGCCCTTTTCCAGTCTTCTGGAATCTCTCCCATTTTCTATATTGAGAGCAAAGTGATCACAGCACAGAGATCTGGGCCAGCTTCACAACGTTAGCCCTGTAGCTTATTATCTCAAAATGGATAATTGCCTTAAGTCAGTGTTTAATTTAAGTATGTTATTGTATTATGAGAGTATTTCTATTTTAAAAATACTCTTCTGTGGCTAAGAACCTAAAATATTAATAGCAAGTATTCATTTTTTTCTTTACTTTTAAATTTGGTTTTGAAATGGGAAATTTCAGTCAAGTTCCATGTTCCCATAGTAGTACAGGTTGGAGACTCTTGTTTTCCTTGCAGACGAGATCAATTTCAGCAGTATCATTTTTATGATTTAACATGCTCTTGCTATTCCAAATTGGCTATCCATCCTGTAAAAACAAATATGAGTAGTTTTATTCACATGAGAAGTCCCATTCACCTTCATGTTGTTGAAAAGCTGTGCATATTTTATAAAATAAATATTTTAGAAAAGTCTGTAAAATGGGTGTTGACTATATAGACAAAAATTTGGTGTAACTGACAAAAATAGTCCTTCTATCTCTATAAGACAATTGCTGAAAGTTTCCAAAACCTGCATACCTTAAATAAGATACATATTTGGAATATTTATGAATATATGGACTGTTTACTAAATTCTCAGGAAAAACACACAACCACTGCATAATTTTCTTCCTGTAATAGAAAGGGGAAAATGTTTGTTTAGATATTTCTTTGAAAATTAGACAGCACTAGCAAGCAAAACAATTGTATTAATCCCCCACTGTACAAAGCAAAATGCAATGACGATTTAGAATACAATTATTTTCTTCAGAAAAATACCCCAAAACACCATGTACAACCGATTTATTTTGAATATGTAATTTTGAGTTTATTTGGAATATAATATCAAATATTATGTATTTATCACATGCCTGAAATAGTCAGTTTTTTACTAACCAAAACTTAAGACTTACCTAAAACGTATATCTTGTACATGTATGTCTTAGAAAGTACACAGAATTTTGATGATGAAGAGGGTGAAGAAACGGATGAAGGAAGCAGTGAGGACAGTGAAGAGGATACTAGCAGTTCAGATAGCAGTGATGATGAAGGAGAAGAAAGTTCTGGTGATTCTGATGAAAACGTATAGCAGTTTGGTAATTCTTCTATACTCCCTATAGGTTGATTATTTTGATTCTTCTGTACAGTCACTTTTTAAACACCATATTAAAATTCACTGTTTAATCATTATCACTTTTCTCCCTCTTAAACTGCTGCATTCTTTTGCATATAGATTGCCTCCCCACTCACACACAGCCCACCATACCAGTGGTTCTCAACCAAAGGTACATGTACCCCCGGGAGTACACAGAGGTCTTCCAGGGGGTACATCAACTCATCTAGATACTTAACTAGTTTTACAACAGGCTACATAAAAAGCACTAGCAAAGTCAGTACAAAGTAAAATTTCATAAAGACAAAATGAGAGAGCAAGCAATTTTGCAGTAATAGTGTGCTGTGACACTTTTGTATTTTTATGTGATTATGTAAGCAAATAGTTTTTTAAGTGAGGTGAAACTTGGGGGTAAGCAAGACAAATCCGACTCCTGAAAGGGGTACAGTAGTCTGGAAAGGTTGAGAGCCACTTCACCAGCCTAGTCTTGTTCCATAGCATATTTGATGATATAGACAGAATTGATCTCCTTAGACGTAACTCCTAAAAAATGTTCCTGTTGGAGCAATCAGGTAGATGAAAAGCTAGGCTGCTTGTCATCAGTTGAGCAAAGACATGAATTTTTATTGAGGAATTTTGTGCTTTCAAAATTCATTGACAGCAGTTCAGCAGGGCAATAAAATCTTCCTAAATGATTGTGCAGAGCAAATGATTTCACACAATGCTGGTAAGATTCTGAATTGGGGTAAAAAGCCTCTTTAAATTTTAAAGATAAATATACAGCTTCTTGGAAGAAATCAAACAAACAGGTTTTCAAACAAATATTTTGTGTTACAAAATGTTGTCATTAAACCATATCTTTGGAAATACCTGCTAAAATTCTGTTCATGCACCCTGTCTTCTCCCACCTCACTCCCCCACAGTTTAACTTAGATAATTACAGTAGCCCTGACATAAGGGGGTACAACTTCAGTGGAAGTTTCTTGGCCAGATTTTGAGACAAAACTTACATTGCTGTTTAAGATTTGTCAGGTATAAAGTTAATCAGAAAATATATGTAAGTAATAAAGAAGAGTAAATTGTACCAATTTGGCATTCAGCGGGTGTGCAAAGTGAGGATAACAAACACATTCAGGTGGCATGGAATGCAGCAGAAAAAGCAGTAGACAGCATGATGTGAAAAAATGCATTCAAGACTTGGACTGAACACTTATGTTTTCTGTAGTCTAACCATGAAAAACATTCATATTTTTTAATACAGCATTCTTGTGTGCAGAAGACATGTCACAGTAAACATGTAACCATCTTGTGTTTCATGCACCAGTACACTTAAGTATAGTGTTGCTTTTTCGCTCCTAACATTTCAGGACCCCTTGTTAATGTCAGTAGCTATATGACCCCATGGTTCTTGTTGTAGCGCCTAATTGTTACTTTTTCTTCAGTGTAACAAATGTGTTGATTAATGAAGTTATTAAATGTAACAGAATAAATGTTTTGCTTGTTTATTTTGGTACACTTGTTCAAATCATTATGGGAGCATCACCTCTTATAAGTAAAGTCTGATAAGTGAGAGAAATCAATTGGGTAAGACATTTTACCTGTGCGTGTAGGTAAGTATGCATGCATAATATCTGTTACTGTCGGTGTTGTCTTATTTATGAGCTTTTTTTATTTCTTTGGTAAGTTTATTTTTCTTAAGCTTTCATTATGAAAATATGTTTTGGCAAATAAGATGTAGAAGATACTTGTCAAATATTTGTAGATATTTGTATGCCCCTTTGTTGTTTTGTATTGATTTGAAAGCACAAAGGATATGTAACCCAAATTTAAATGAACCTGGGAGGATTTTCTCTGCATAGGAAAATCTTCCCATGGCATAGGGATAGCTTAGCAGCTCCTACAGCACTCCCATCGTGGCTTTTGGTGCAGATAGTACCAAGGGGAGAGGGAGCATTGCCAGGGTGCCCCTACACCTCCTGGAGTCTGTTTGTAGCTGGCCTAAGATAGCAGCCTTCAGACTCTGGACAGAACTGGTGCCCACTGGTCCCAGGCCTGGGAAGTCAGTAAGGATGCTTAAAGACATGTTTGTCCCCATACCTGGACTTATGCCAACCACATATCAGCTGTTCAGCAAAGCATAGGGTGTAGCCTGTAAGTGGGGTTTTACTCTGAAAAATGACTTTAAAAATGGCACTTTCTTACCCAGGAGATCTGCTTGCTATGTGTTGAGAATTAGATTCATTAACTGCAGTGGTTGAAATAACTATGTATTCCTGTTAGTTCTGCAGAACTAATGCGGCAAAGAGAAAGGGAGTGGAATTCTATTCTTTGTATATCAACAGAATTGTTTACTAAGCTCTACCGATGGAGAGCAAAGTTTTGTCCTGCAGAATTTTATTTTATTTCTTTTTATTGGTGCTGATACAAAAGAAGAGAATTCTGCTTGTTTCTCAGAATCCAGGCTGAGTTTGCAGGGCTGACAGAGCAGATTTTTATTTGGAAACTTTTGGTATTTAGACTGCATTGAGCACACTTGTGATAAGGAATTTATTGAGAGGCAATAAATGTGGAACCCCACAATGCCATTTTTACAGTCATGTTTCAGAGAAGAACCAAATTTCAAAGTGGTGAGCAATTAATATTACAAAGATCTCTTGGATTGTCTACCATGACTAGTCATCTTTACCTAAGGCTGTGATAGAACTAGCTACAAATTTTCATGTTACTTTTATTTATCAAAGCCTTGTAGAAAATGGCTTAGATCCAGCCCAGGGCAATAGTGATTGCAAATTATCACACTCTTGGCCTTTGTGAAATTAAGTAGTGGTGTCAGTTATTCCTTGTGGACAGGATAAGGTTGTCCATATCACAAAAACTCATGTGTCCCTACTTCACACTCGTTTTGGACCACTCAAAAGGAGGTAAAAGACTGAATGGGCATTAAGTCTGAACTACCCTCTCTTCTCTAGAAGTTTTTCCCTAATTTAGGCTTGGAGCATATTGATGGGGTAATGTGAGGAAGTTTGCACTACAACTGCTCAGTTCACCACCTCTCATTATCATTCAGTTGCATATATTATTTAATAACCATAAAAAGGAAGAGAAGGATGCCTCTGTACACACCCCAGCAAGGATGAAATAGGTACTTAAGGTTTTGAGTTTTGATATTGTTTCCCCTTAAGAACATGCTTGTATGGCCTGATGGTATAGCAAAGAATATTTCAAGAAGAGGAAATCTGCTCATTTCTTAATGCTGAGGTAGGGCAACAGAGGTAGGGCAGAAGGGCCAGATGCAGCATGAGAAGTCCTAAAATATGGCCTGTAGCTGCTCTCTTCTGGAGGGCAAGGGCAAAGTCAATTAATTGTACATTTTTATAGAACTCTGAAGTATAGAAGCAGGGTCGGGAAGCCAGGTACACCAACCACTAGGCCATCTGGCCCTCCAAGCCCCTCATGTTTTATGGAGATTAAATCTAATTTTGCAAGGGGGGGTTCTCTAAAATATGAAGACATTCTTTCTTATGGTGTCAGCGTGCCAAGTGTTGGAGATGAGTGGGCTGGATTTAATCTCCTTTACAAGCGTTCAATGAGAATAAAGTGATTCCTTCTACCATTTCCACCATTGTCCTTAAATGTCCCAGTTTCGATCAAGAGATTGTTTTCTTTCCTGGGTGTTTCTTATTCTAATGCATCTAACATGCTTTCGTAGCTTAGATGTCAGTGTATCATAAAAACTTCACATAAACAGAATGCAGTAGTTTTGGGTGAGTGAGGGTCTGTTCAGCTATTTCGAAAGACCAAAGCAGGGCCCAAGAGTGAATTGCACAAATAGATCTGAATGTGTCTCAATTATGCCTGTAATGCTTAGGGTCAGACTTGCTCACTGGGAGCCTTGGGCATTCAGCGAGAATCACCTCTGTCTCTTAGCCTGAGAGAAGTAATGATGCCCTAAATCTGCATTATAAAGCTGTGGCATTGTCTTCCACACTAAGCACTGTAAGGTACACATATTTTAATAGGTTTGTGTTAATGGGATTCAGCAAGTATTCTTGAAGCAGCTTGGCTTTGGGCTTTGATAGAGTGAAATAACCTTACACACAGTTCTCCAGTTTCCCAACTGCACTAACGGTTCTGTAATTTCTTACTATGCTTTCTCACATGAGGTCTCTCAGGTCTTGAAAAAGTGTAAGCATCAGATGTGTTAATGAATAAGAAGCAATGACAACTTTTCTATTTCAAATGACAATGGATCATAAGTTAAGACCAGGAAACTTGCCAGCACCCAATGGTTAAGAAGCCATTTATGAGCCCTAACTGTTCCCCCAAATAAAGGGAGTTGAAACAATTTTGGTTAACAACATCCACTCCTGTTATTCACCTATTGCTTGCATGAGATAAACATGTGAATATGTGGACATTACAAAGAAACAGTCCCCTGGAAAGGAGGGCCTGAAGAATAGACCAAGGGTCAGACTGACCACACTTGGACAATGCAGCTGGGGTGCGAAACCTGTAATCCCCGGATTTGCTCAGAGGTTCTCAGGGGGCATGCCCTGTGAGATGTTACCAACTTTAATCTCAACCTTAAAAGATCAGGAAAATGAGGAAGAAGTGTGCTCCTCCTGAGGTCACCACAGACCCTGAACCCAGGTCCAGAGAGGTCATCAAACTCCAATCCTCCATTCATCAGCTCACAGACAGCAGCTGGGACTGCAGCCCATAAAGTCCAAATGGGACCTAAGATCTGCCCCATGCTCTGATTGGGAGAGCTCCAAGACTCCTGATTGGGCTGCAGACCATAGTGAAGCCAGAAGAGGTGGCAGGAAGTTGTCTGAACAGCTGGTCTTCACCCTCCCTGGTGTTTTCCTGTTCCTGACCTTCTGGTATCCTATCTAAGCCTTACTCTTGGTAACTGCCTCCTGGTTCCTGCTATCTTGTGTGATCCTGACCTCCTGCTAATCTGACTCAGCCTGCCTCTTCACACCTGTCTCATGGTTCTCTGATCCTCTGGCTTGTCACTAGTCTCTGATCTCCTGTAGTTCTGACCCAGTCTGGTTCATGGTAACTGGCTCCTGGATCCTTGGCCTATTCCTGCTGTGACTCCTAGGCCAGACTGTCCATGCCCTGGCCCTAACACAATTGGATGTCCAATGCTTCTATTTCCCTTGGGCTGGTCCCAAGGAAAGTGGAGAGAAAAAACAGCTGGTTGACAGTACCAGCTAGTGTGATAGTACCTGAGCCAGAAGACGTTGCCTGATTTACCAAACTGCAGTTCCTGACTGACTCTAAAACTCCACGAATCCAGCAAGTCAAACAGGTCTTTTTTCTTTTCCTAAGTAATTCTCTTCTTTTTCTTTCTTTAACAGAATAGCTGGGCAGGACTACCTCCCAGGAAAAACTTGTCCTAGCCTGTTAGAGAGGGGTTGGGGGTGACCAATAATAACATGCATATAGGCACATAGTATAAATTAACGTTGGTGCAGAGGAAATTTTACCCCACATCACTAAAAATCATCTTAGGTTGATAAGGTAAAAATGTAATTAAAGGGGCTTTAATTAAACAATCATTTGATTTAAGCCCTAACAATCCTATTCTTACTATGGATTTGGTGAGTCAGTCAGGAGCTTGTGTCAGTCATTTGGAGAAAAATCCTTAGAAGGTATGATAGAGGTGTTTTTGAACAGTGTACCTATACATAAGATAGGTTTGTAAAGAGTTAACAAGCTGAAAGTTGCTCAGTAAGAGAAGAGAGGAAGTTCCTTTCCAATCACCTGTATTCCTAAATTGACACTGTGAGGAATTGAAGTTTCCTGTTTGAAAGAGGAGAGAGGGTGTGGTCTGGCACACTGGTCAAACAAACCAGACAAAAGTCAGAGGATTTCCTAGGAGTTCTGATAAAGCTGTGAGATAAGCTTCACACATTGTGATTTGCCTTCACCTGCAAGAAATCTGTTAGAGACGCTGAACTTTGTCTCCCTCAACTCAGAGGAAGAACTGTTACCCAAAGCAGCCATGGAAAAGACAGCTAGCCACCTCACCCGGAAGAATCAAATGGTGAGTGTTAAGCATCTTTCAGCTGTCCTTCCACCTAGTGTCCCCACCCGTATTCAACACCACAATGTGATAGCGTGTGAATTAATTCCGGCCCATAAACATGTCAGCCAGCTCATTAGAAACATGAAGCTAAGTCCCTTCCTTATAGACTGTTTGGCCAGAGAGGTCAAACTCCATCTCTCTCTCTCTATGAAAATGGGAAAGACAAGATTTTGATCAGTTGCAGGAGACCCTCAGCTGGATCATCAAAGGCACAGTGGCAGGCTCTATATTGCAGGAAGATGCCTTCTCATATTCCCTATGGGTGCACCCTATTGAATAGAAAGTTGATGGAGAACTGGTCAAAGAAAGCAAGACTTTAGACAACCTAGGGATAGAAATAGATAAAGCAACTCAGGCTTTCAGAGGGATGAACAATAGGTTGAATTAAAAAAATGCAGAACGTAGAAAGGTGGAGGAGGAGAACCATGAGTTGTTGGCAGACAGGGATACTCTTAAGTGGAGGTTAAGAAGAGCTGTAGCAGCTTCTGGAGCCCAAGGCAACCCAGATGCTCATGAGGTGGATCTAGCCCTTCCCTTGGATGGGTACATTTCAGCTCAAGTCCCAGGCAAATAAATTTTAAGGAAGCTAAACATATTGATAAGTTCAAATCCCCCATAAGAAGGGAGCTCAAATTAACAAGCATATTACTTCCCTAGCTTCTTTAGAAGGAGTTTCAGAAAACAATAAGATGAGGTTTTTAAGGAGGACTTTAACCATAAACCCCAGGTCTGGTTATCCACTTTATCCCCAGGCATCAGCCAGAACTTTGAAAAGTCAAGTCTTGAGCTAATCAATCACTACAATGAGGTAAGTCCCACTGCTCTGATTTATAAGATTGTTTTGTAAGGATGATGCACCTTTTTATGATGAAATAAAGCTAATTTGCTTAAATGCTGGTGGATCCAGACCAGCACCCTCATTTGAAGATGATGTATCTGGGAAAGTTACCAGCCTATGTCAAAGAAAAAATGAAGATGATTATAGATCCAAGCAAAACCCCATGAGGGAAACAGTCACTCTGACCCAGAAGGTATAGGTGACAAGAGGTACTGTCCAAGAAGGCAGAAAAAAGACCTTTGATGTGCCAGGCAGTGTTTAGGCCCTAGAGATTGGAAAAGCTGAGCTTTTGTTAGAAGGTAAAATGCCAACCTCCAACAAGAAACCATTCCCCAAGAAGCAGGGACAAGGAGGTAAAGTCTCAGCCAGTAGGGGACTTCCCAACTGACATGGCCAAAGAAAGGTCAGAATACAGGTGATAGGACTTGGAAAGGCCAAAAGAAACTATTAAAGGGCATGGTGCCCATGTTAAGTAGATGGTCCAAGTCATGGATGACAAACTAGAGCTTATGTCCTTGTTTCTATCCTCTATCCACAAGGAGTATGGTAGGAAGACAAGAAGCCCCCAGATCTAAAGTGGCCACACAGGAACCACCTTCCCAAGATAGTTGACTGGGACCTGATAATACAGGGTAAATTCCATGACTGAGGAAAACAAACTCCTAATAGTTCAAAAATGCCCACAGGAGGACATGTCAGGTGAATCCATTTTTTGTCTTATTTTTTTTCCCCCTCTACTGCTAATAGGGAGTTCAGGGAAATCTGTCTCTGAGAGTTTATCACAAAAGGTGCTGCCAGAAGATTGTACTTTTGGACTAAAGTGCAAGATGCTGTGATATGCACAGAGCTCCTTAATTTGGGAGCAGAAGTAACCCTCATGACAGAGGGAACATTGAGAAAAGTAGGACTAACTTCACTAGCATATACCCAATATGCAGTGCTGTGGGGGTTTGCTTAATTTCAAAGCTTTGTGGACATAAAAACAACACACCCAGTTTGTCATCTGTGTTAAACTAAGAGTCTGTTAGTGAGTAATGACCTGTTAGCCTGCTTAAAATTGCTAATAGATTGCAATTCCTACAATCTGTGGGCACAAGTTAAAAAGCCTCTGGCATATAAATTACTCACATGGGAAAATATGTTGATAGGATTGTGCACAACAGTCCACAGTGCTGAGCCTGAAAGTGCAGGTTGGACCCTAGGAAGAAACACAAATGTTAATCCTCGGAGGACTTGAATTGCTACAAGAGTAGGAAAAACAACTATCAATGCAAAAATCTAGACAAAGAATTAAACATGGAGTTTATTTAAAAAACTGGCAAAGAGTTAGATGAAATCCTTGCTTCACAGAGTGGTAATCACGGGGTTGCTTATTGCCTCACAAACATCCCTAAAGATCCAAACAACTAGAGACCATATATCTGCCCCATGCCCCCATATAAAGGGGAAGAGGGTTTGGTAAATGAAGCTTATGCTAAATCTCGCCTTTGAAAAAACCCTACTTAAAGATCTCCTAATCAAGCAATGAAGTGAGAGCCAGCCCCCATAGCAATAGTCCAAAAGACTGAAATCCTTAAGATGGTCCTACTATGGAAAAAGCATGTGAAAAGCCATGAAATTTGTGCTTTAAACATTCAAGTGGGCAATCAGTGAATATTACATTGTGACTCAATGGTTACAGCACTAAAACCTGCTATTCATCTCGAAGCAGCCTTTCTTGTCCAGGTAGATTTAATAAATAAAATGTTGTGGTTATGATTTGAGGGATGAGCAAATGCACTCTAAGAGCCAGAGCATCAGAGATCAGGTCAAAGCATTCCCCAGGTTTGACAAATAACCTCTGAAGCTGAGTGGTCTATCCAGCTGGTGTGATAGGGATGCCCCTACACTTAGCAATACAGAAAGGATAGAGACCAGGGAGTGAATGGGCTTTAATCTTTAATCTCTTCACAGTAGTTGCTGTCCACTCAGTTGAGACCTTGTGTCTATCCCTGTTCACAGATCTTGCTGAGTGACCCCTATCAGCCACCTACTGGATTGTTGTGAGGAGAATCCAAGCCTCTGTGTCCTTTAATCCCCTGGATGTTCGAATCTGGAGGCTGAATAAAGTCCAGACACTGACTCAATCTTGTGGTGCCTAGGCATACTCTCAAGGTGCAGACCTTCTATCTAACACCCCCTTCTGAGAGTGGGAACCTGCTGTCCAACTGCCTTACCCCTCTGGCTCCCTTCTACTTAAACATCCCTTCTTCCAGAACTCCCCCCTGAAAGTAGGACATTTCTGGTTACAGTTTAACTCTCGGGGCACACATATGTTAGCATACAAAGACACTTTGCACGAGAGTCTAACATATTTTATGCTCCTTTTATACTTTAATTATATAAGCACAGGAAACTACAGCTTGTACAAACCAATAAACACTGCATACATGTCCCTACCTCTGTTTCCTCACTTCCCAGCTTAGATCCTTAGGGACCATCCATGTCCAGACAGGCAAGGTGCCCTTTGTCTCATGGGACATTACAACCTGGGTTGCTTCCCCTTCATGGACTGCAGAAAATGGCTCCTGTCCTGAGCAGAACATCTTCTGTCCTTTTAAAACCTGTTGGCCCCCTCTGTGAGGTGACACCCTCGCCAGCTTCCCCACACAAGCTCCAACCCAGGCCGAGTGACTTCATTGTCAAGGCAACCTGTCCTCTGACAAAACCAATTCCCTTGGATAGAAGCTAATCTCTTGGCTAGAGTGAAGAGATTTCCAGTGCTTGGGTACTTAAAGTAACTACTTTCTATTGTCCACCCTGTATCTCTATGTGCTGGGACTTCCTTCAAACAGACCATAGAGAAAGGGAAAGTCTGCACTTTCAAAATGGAGTTTGTAGCTTGGAAAAGAAACAGCGTTCATAACCTCACACAACTTACAATGTGCACAGGCAGATTCCCAAACTGTCACAATTCCCTTCTTAAAATTCAGTCAGAACATGATTACCTCCTGGTTACCAATTGCACCCCTACAGAGATAAACTTCTCTGCGTGAAGTGAAATTGGCTATCTAGTTGATAAGGGTTTCTAATGATTTGAGTTCTAAATTCCTACAATTGGGGTATTACCAGAAGGAATATTACAGGTTAGAAACCTGAGAGAGACAATGCAAACGTAGCCTTGTGCTTCCATTACTCTGGACCCATTTGGGAAAATACTATGCAGGAGTAACAAGCAATGACATCGGTAGGAATGGCTTGGAGCTTTCAGTAAAAACCTCTTAGGAAAAAACAACTTCTTTTGAAAGCCTAGCACAATGTTAAAAAACGCAGTCATCCTTTGACTTTGAACAAGAAGTAGAGAAAAAAGTACAACTGCCAGATGCTTTAGAGAATAGCCAGCAAAGGGAAGAATTGAAACAGCTACAGATAGAACACCATGAAATCTTTGCAAAGAACTCTTGTGACTTGTGACTCTTGTGGAGAAACAAACTTACAGAGGGTAAGGTCCCCACAGAACCAGAAGCACCTCCAGTTTTTATAAGGCAATTTAGAATACCGCTTACTGCTTACCAATCTATACAAAAGACATTAATCACACTCTTAAAACAAATAGCATACAAAGGTGTAACGCTACCTTTAATAGTTCACCCTTGCCTGTTCAAAAACCCAACAGAACTTGGTGGCTCCTGGTACACTATAGACAATTCAACCAACCAGTACCATTATCATGGTGCCCAATAGAATACATAGTTCAGAAAATGGCTCAGGTCACAGAGGCCAAAATTTGCTCTAGACGTAGGAAATGTGGTTTTGACCCTTAAAAGTAGATCCTGGTGATCAATATAAATTGGTCTTTTCATTCGGTCACTAACAGTACATCTGAAATAAGTGCCTTTGGGTACTCTAATGCCCCAGCTGAGTTTAACATTTTGCTGCACAATGCTATATTAGATGCAGACACTGAACAAAATCTGATATATGTAACAATGTGCTAAGAAGCTGAAATTAGTATTGTCTCAGTTAGAACAGGTCTTATTGCCTAAAAGCCAATAAGGCAGTTCCTGGATCACTTTGGGGCATAAGTGGGAGATAGGTGCACAGAGTGAAGCAGCAGAGGTGGAAACTTTTGCTGAAAAAACTTAAATGCTAAGTTTAGGCACCTACAGATTTAGGTGGCAGCCAAGTGGAGGTTTAGTGGATTGCAGTGGAGCCTAAAAATGAGACTTCGGCACCTAAATCTGGGAGTTATCATGCTTATGCAATGATTTAATCAATTTTGGTCTCAAATTTATTCTTGGTAGTTAACCAATTTTAATTTGTACTGTTGTTAAAAACCTTGCTATAACTTGCATTGTAACCTGAATTGAATTCTCATGTTTTAGAAATTTATAATAAATTAGTTAGCTTTATACTAGCTTATGGTTTCTTTTTTAAGAGCATAAAAACACACCAAATAGGTTTTCTTTGATTAAAGGGACTCTAATTAAACACTAATAAATCATTTGTCTGAGATCCTGAAAACCCTCTTGTTACTACACAGCCCTGTGAAGGAGTACGTAAACTCCTGCAAAGCTGCCATTCACTCAGTGACTTCTATAGTTGACTCTTTTTCTGATTAATCTAGACACTGTGATAGAGTAGATTAGCAACCTTTAATTTCCCCTTTCAGGACAGAGTAGTTTCTGCAAACATTATTTCACAACCCAGGGTAACAGAGTAATTTAAAATAGGATTTACTTTGAATTTAGATAAGCATGTCCTATTTCTTTGACATAACCTCTCCCCCCTGCCCCTTATTCACACCTTAAAAAGTATTAAAGAAAAAATAATTAATAGAGGTGGCAGGCATCCCTGCCAGGTAGCTTAAAAAGAGGAAGAAAAGTTACTTAGAGGAAAAGGTTATCTCTTTAGTTTACTTGGTCTTCAAAGCACCAGTCTGAACTGCAGTTCAGGGGACTAAGTGATATCATCTCTAGTTGGTACCTTATGCTGTATGGCAGGCTCTCGTTGAAGCACCTGACTAGTCAGCTGGCATAGATTTGGCCCCCTCCTTCCAAGGGGAATAGGGTGGTAGGGGCAGCCCTTTCTAGTGTTGTGGTGGCCTAGGAAGATCACTTGAATCTTTACAGTTGCAATTCTAGTTCACTCCCTCCCTTGGCACCTCCCCAGAGATCTGAGCAAATCATTGGATCACCCTGATAACATGGTCCAATCTGAGCTGAGGGTGAGTGAGCTTGACTTTTGGTCAGACTGGAAAGCCCCACCTCTTATTGGCAATGCTGTAATGACATACATCACTAGACTAAAACTGATTAATCCAATACTATTAAAAATCATGGGATTAGCAGGAGTTGACTCACAGATGTGGCCTAGCTTCCCTCTTTTGTGCAAGTACAGATGACTGGTCTTCACATGATCCATGTCCTTCACTCATCCTTCGACTCATTCATTTAATTCTCCCTGGGCTTTTTACTGGTAAAGAATTGGGAAACTAACAATGATTTTGCTTAATTGGATAAAGGCTCACCTCTTAGCAAAAGAGTTGTCAGATTTTATTCATATAAATCCTAATTAAAAACTAAGGAAAAAATATTGTTTCCAGAAGCTAAAGGCCTCATTCAGATAGGACAATACAGGGGAAATGGGCCTATTTACAAAATTTATTTCTCCAGTCATTTCTATGTTGTAATTTGCACTCTGATAGTAAAATGTTCAGTTATTTTTGAGTGGATTTATCTCTTCCTATGCCGCTTTCATTTCAGTCAGGGGCATTTCACCTTCCATTTTGGAAATAAATTTGATTGGATTGCTAATAGAAGGCTCAAGATTACCAGACTTGGTGATCTAGAGACCTACAAATTCACTGATGCCTGTTCAAGTGTAACCTATGTAAAAATTGTCAAGCAGGAGATTGCCCTTCTCCATAGGAGAGATGCCACTTTTAAGTAGGAGAAAAATATCTAATCAAAGGCACAGTTTTTGTTATTATAATCTTGAAAAATGGATGTTAAGTCTGATTTAAGAAACCCCTGTAGGAAACCTTCATATGCCCAATGTTACAGTCCTGAAAATAGCTCAGGTCTCCCAGGTCTGGTTATACTCTGAAAAGTGACTCTTTACAATGGCAAGAGGTGCCCTGTTTGCTGTATCTCAATTATTCCTTATCAAATGCTCTTTGGTTACCACTCCCAAAAGAATAGATATTCTAAGTTCCAGCCCTCCAAATTCTACCTGAGATTTGAGATTCAACCTGGATTCTTTACTTTTTTGTATATTACCACCATTACTGAAGGTTCTACGGGCCTCATTTATGCCTTTCAGTTGGGTTGCACAGGTATAGTGGGAAGTAAACAATTCCATTGACAACACACAGGAAGGAATGGAATTCAGCTTTTAGCTATATTAACACTGCAGGATTAATTGGGGAGGAGGGAGTAAAAAATTATGAATCACAAAAGTAGGCAGCTGTGACTCTCTAACTACTCCCAAGGAGCAGATCTGCTGAGTAAAGTACCATTTTTACAAAGTTACTTTTCAAAATAGGACCACCTTTTGGTCCTTTCATTAAAGAAAACTACATAAATTTTTTTCTTCTTCTTGAGATTAGGGTGTTTAGAATAAACAGCAGCACAAACAAGCGTGAATAAAGAAGGGAATAGCTTGCAAACAGGGAGACCACAGTGTATGTAAAATAATGAGATTTCTGATTAGTCCTTTCTGAATGTCCTTCATCACAGAGGTGCAGAATGTGCTAGCTGGCAGCCTATATTTAGATATTTTTGAAATACCCGATAAACCCGATTTTAAGTGTGGAACACTTAGCATAGATCTGTGACGGATCAATCATAAACATGAAGCAGACGGTCTCTCATGCAAGGAGGAAAAAATACCATCAACAGTGAAAGCAAACCTTTTATTAAGTACAAGTAGATAACTATACACAACCAAATATTTTGCAATAGAGCTCAGCATAACTAGTTACAGTGGTTACAAGTCTGATGTAATGAAGAAGCATGGGTTTTGAGCAGACTATAAGTTTTATTGTGACACTATAGGCCCCAACTGTGTGAAGATCATACCTGCCCCGAAGAGTGTTCGGTCTAAACCTATGAGGACTGAGGCAAGAAGTGGAGAAAAAACAAATGAAGCTAGAGGACAGGGTATTGGAGAAACTACCATATTTGGTAATGCACTTCCTGAAACTCTAAACAGGCAAAGCTAGCTTCCAGTATTTGATATATTGTATCTTAATGACCCTTTCCATTTGAGTTTATTCAGATCTATGTTAATTTATATATGCACCTTAATTATTGAATAGCCATATAGAGATATCCATACAGATATTTATTTTTAGTTCCTGTAGCCTCCCAGAATTCTCAAGGTTCATATTAACTGCTCACTGAGAACTTATTCAGATGAGTTTAAATGGAACCAATACTAGGTGTTAAACAATATTTGCATAGGAGATTTCTAACCTGCACCATGATAATAAAGGCACCAAGAATGTAGCACTACAGCATACTATATTCTACTATCTTTGGACATATTTAACTCATTCAGTAAAGGTCTGTAAGTTTAAAGAATGGAGAGGCTCTGTCATGATTCTGGCTTGCAAAGCACACAACAGAAAACAATTGTGTGCATGGTCTGTGTAAGGGGCACTCAAGGCAGCAAAAGCACAATTTACACACCTTTTTAAGATAAAGTAACTGTACAAATAATTCAAGTTTGTATCACAGAGTGAGGGCCTAATCTTGAGAGGTACTGAGGACCTGCAGCTCCCACTGAAACCACTCTCTGATTGGACCCTGTCTAACCATAGGAAATAATCTTTACAACTGCTTAGGAACCTTTTGTGTTTTAAAAGTCTAAATATTTACCATGTTTCTGAATGTTTAAACCCAATGCAGGGACTTACGTTGGGAAAATGTTAAGGGCCTAATACTGTTCCCACTTCTTTCCGTGGGTATCTTGCCCATACTCTCCAATGGGTGTAAAATGAGACTCCAGGCCCCTTAAAGTATGGATGGATTCTGCACGGTGTAGATCACCCTCGCCTGTCCTTGAAGCCACAGGAGTTGATGGCTCGGCCCCCTTGAACTGCACACTAATTCAGATGACACTACACAGAGTGAAAAAAACGCTGGAAATGTAAGCTATACATTATTGCGTTCACTATAGGCCCATCTCCATTAAGGTTACTTTTGTTCAAAAGCTGAAATTGAGAAATAGCGCCATCTGCAGGAATTTTTCTTAAAACATGTTTTCCCTTTGTAACAAAGGCTGTCTTCACTACTATTGTTTGTCCGGGGTTTTTCCCCTCTGCCCTACTGAGTCAAAATAAATAGACTGCTGCACCCTTGTAAACCCTTTTTTAAAATCACTTTAATGCAACTTGGATTTATTTTACATTTGTTTTAAATTATAAAATAACGTTCCTGACTAATCTATACTGGGGCCCACAAATTTGTGTTTGCCAGCTAGATAAACCGCTGTTCCCTAATTTGGTTTTGACAAAGCCTCTGCCCGGTTAAAAAGTTCGGATTCCTTGTTGTGGCACAGAATCTGGTAGCACATAAATACTCCCCTTGTTGATGAAGGGGGTTGCCTTCGATACGTGTAATACCGGGGGGGGGGGAGGGGGTGTTATGTTTTGCATGAAACTGCAGGATTAAAAGAATCTAAGCAAATGCGGTGTGTTATTGAACCACCCTTTAGGAGAAGGATGTAAAATGATCTTTAAGGCGTAAGAGCACCTTACATTCAGATCGAAGTTCCATATCTATCCGCCTTGACAAAGAACTGATTTCAAACACAAAACCTTTTATCTGCCGAGAAACAGGCTCCGAGCTCTGTTTCCACTGGAGCTCTGCCCAGGTAAATGTGCCCAGGTTTTGGGGATTCGGGTTAGAAAGGGGGCTAAGGGAGAGAAAGAACCATGGTTTTGCTGGTTTTGCATTGACTTCAAGGCTCTGCGTGCTTCTCTAAGCCACCTCTGTGAGAGAGAGCTCAGCGTGTGCCACTGGTCCCCTTCCCTCTCCCGTCACTCAGCTGTGACTCTTACTCTAGCAGCAGCCTGAAATAATTATGGTCCTGATGGATCCTTGCCTTCCGGCTTCGTTCCCAATAGTTAGTTGAATTATTTGAGTCGATCTTAAAGCTGAAGCAAAAAACCTTGCAGGCAGTTTGCATGTACGTACAAAACCCTGTAAGGGAGAGGCGTGAGGTATAATCGTCGCCTGCCCTTCAAAGCGCTAATTCACAGAAAGCACCGGAAGCGAACTCTCTTTGCATTACAGGATTGCTGTCCGAGGTGCTGAAACCAGAGCTGGTGTTTTGACAGCTAAATGAGCGTGAATGCAATTTCCTTACTATATAGCCTATGCAGGAATGTTCTGCTGTCTACTGGGTTGCCATTTTTCTCGCATTACCTTTTCGGCTGGAAACATGGTGCCTGATAAACGTGGACTAAAAATGCAAAGTTTGGTCCGTTTGCCTTGCAATTCTAAACAGCACTTTTCAGAACCCAGCCTGACAGACGTTCGTGCTATTTAATGATTTATTGTTTCAGATGCTGAAACAACTCTATCTTCAGCTTGCCACTGAAAGCACTTTGGGTTCTAGTAGTTTGACTTCTTCCCACTAACGAGTTTGCGTTTTTCTTGAGAGTAGATGTATAGATATTCTATTTTACTCGAAGACACAGCTTGAAAAGTTTCACGATCTAGAAGAGCAAATGCACCCATTTCTATATTTTGTATTAATTTCCTATAAGCAAATATATTTATTTACAATTATATGGTCAATTAACTATAATTACATTATTCTGTCTCATTCTCTGTAATGAGAAAACGTTCTGTCTCATTAGTTGAAACATCATTTGAATAGTTTTCCCGAGAATAGCTGGAGCTATTAGATCATTTCAAAGATGTTTTTTGGTTCCGAATATTTCAGTTGTGTGTTCATTTCCTTGGCAGCGCGTCTTCACGGCAGAACGATCCTTCTGGGCATTTAGTGTTGTCATTCGGTAGTTTTCCTCTCCAAATCGGAGATTTTAAGGTGTTTTTTTCCATTCTTCCAACCACCAAGTCCTTCAGAAAGGACACGTCTTTGAACCTTTTACGCTGCTAACATTTCTGACTGACGAACGCTCATTTGACCTCCATAAGACGTTTCCTTTTCAGTCATTGCACATTCCTGCAAATCATGTATCTGTCTTCTTTAGAGTCATTCGTATCTATTCATATGTCTAGTTACTTCAACAATTTGTAACCTAACGCTACAATCGTCATTGGAAATTGCTAGCAAAACATCTCCTTTAAAATATAATGCTTTTCTGAGTTTTAGAGGCTAAAACAAAAGGCTGTCTGAATGTATCTTATTTTTAGCAAATGGATGTCGGTGGTAAGTTCTGGATCTAATGAAAACATTTAAACTAAGTAATAAAAAAACAGGTGTTCCTTGTAGCCATGGTAAAGACCAAAAGATTCGTCCGTCTGGATCTTTGACGCCCTCTGGTGGAGACTCACAAAAATAATTACTCCGAGCTTGGGGGGTTCGTAAAGAGAAAAAAATGAATGGGGTATAAAATTCTGATCATAATAAAGAGAGCGCCACTTAACAAAGACACTGCCTGAAATTATTCCTGAGATAGCATGTGTTATATGGTAGTACAGTGTGATATGAGTTAGAACAAAAGAGACTAAAAGGAAGCTAAAGTTGAGATCAAATAGCTTTCTTTTAAAGAGATGATTTTTTAAAAAATCGGCTGTTAGTTGGCAGTCACGACTGCTTCGTGTTTATATCATGAACGTTTTTGGTGTGTTTGAAATAATCCTCTCCGGCTCGGAAAGAACTCAATCGGTATTTTTAAAAGATGTACATCCCCGAGCGGAAGTGTCTTTCCTGCTAGCCCCCCTGCCCCTCTCTGAAAACGGAGCGTGCTGAGTACGTACTGTATTACTCATAGGTTCAGCCTTTCTGGGTGCATCTTCGTGATCTGGATTCACACGCGAGCTATAAAGCCCCGAGGCGACCAAAACACCTGCAAATAAGTCACGTTAGCCTGGGAAGGCAACACTTGGCCGCGTGATTTCCAACCCAGCAAACTGACTTGGTCGACCCCCCCGCCTGCTTGCCTGCTTGCCTTCCATATTGGAGAAGAGGAGGTGGTGGCAGCGGTGTGACTCATGCCTGCGTCGGAGCAGACCAACCGGCGATTCAGGCTTTAAAAAAGCAAATCCAAGTACTTGTGGCAAAAGGTCATCTCGAATTAAATTCCGAGGCGCGATTGGTATTCCGACGTCGTTTCTCGCGGAGTTTATAAGCGGCGACTCCCTCCCAAGGTTAGAATTCCCCTGGCTTTTTGGACACTTGGAGTAAGTGTGGGTTTGCTCGCTCTCCTCCGCGGTAAGTCTCCTTTAAACTGTCCTCACTAGATTATATTATTCACGCCTTCAGGAGGCTCTTTTGGAATGGGGCGCTTTTCACAGAACCATTTTTGTGTGGCTGCCCTGCCCAGGAAGAAATAATGGGTATTTTGAGACAGCCGGTGCGGTAGACTGTTGGGCTAACCTGTTACTTCACTTCCAGGCATTGTCCAAGTGAGTCCCTCTGCTTTAGGATTTCTATTTATAGCTTGGTTGGTTGTGGGATTTTTTTTTTTAATAATGTACCCGTTTACCATTGAAATCACTGGCCCGTTGTATTTAAACGCTGGTTTTAATCCGCGCACTGAAAATGAATAACGAGTATTATTGGCTTGGGGGGAGAGGGGGGCTTCTTAATTTACTGGACCATGATTATCTTTCTTGAATTTTCTGGATAAAAGAAATCAGACCTAGCCATGGGTGGGAACCATCAGATAAGCGAGCTATTGATCCTGAGGTTCTCGATCAGCGAACCAAAACTGGTTATTGGAATGCAATGTCCGCCTGTACAGAACTTAACAGCTGGCTGGGAACAAGGGTTAGTCCATAAAAGGTGGATCTTACTATGATCACCTTATTCAGCTACCTACCCCTGTATAGCATATATAAAATTAAGCCAAAGCTTAAATGTGAATGTCATGGTTCAGTCGTGCGTACGTTTGAACGTGCATCTATGCACACACATGAATACGTGCATATAACACACATACCCGTACAAAGGCAAAAAATGTGCCTTTGTTACCGGAGGCAGATCTGAAGATGTATATATCAATCCTTCCTGAATATTTTTGTATTTAGTCTGATGAATATTTCAGGGATTAGATGATAAAACACAGAATCGCAGCAAGAATTCTGTGGAGATTGTAGGTCATTTTGACTGGTAATTTAAAAGCCTGTTTTATAAGTTGGTTTCAATTTGACATGAGCCATAATTGCCCTCTTCAGTGGCCATTGATATAATTGCGATAGACTTCATGGTCTGCTAAATCCATCATTCCGCACAGGATATAGCGCTTCAACATCCAGCAAAGAAACGATTTAGCTCTTCAGCCTATCGAAGCAATTTCTAATTGCCATGTTTCCATGTTAGCTGTCTTAAAACTAAATAAGTGTCCGCGGCGCGCCCTCCCTGATCTTTCCTTTTCATCGCTTTGTTTGTGAATATTTTTGCCTGGCTAAGAAACGTCGTGATAAGGAGTCTTCTACTCGAGACGCAACCCTTTGTGCAGGCTTTCCCAGACACTGTCACTTCGCGAGGAGTTTAATTGCTTATTATTGGCTGCAGAATCCCACCCTGACTAGTTAATCTAAACAGGACTCGCGTTTCATCCTTCCAGGAGACCAGATCTCTAAAGCCGCCTTTTCTTTCCTTCCAGTAAATTCTTTACTGTCCATCCACCAGAGAAATATTGGAGGAAAACACGGGACCAAAGGACTTTGACTTTCTGAAGTGATGGCATCCTCTGCTCCATCCTCCTCCAACGCCAATCAGGACTCCAACCCCACTAATTTACGACCCACAAGTAGGTTTTAGTCTTTCTCCTCGTTTTAAACCTTTTGAATGCTTTATCATTTTAGCATGGCACTTCCGTGAGACCAAATTCGCCACAAAACGACAAAGCTGAAAATCCTTGTTCCATGCCTTTAAACTAGGTGTGGAAAATGCATTATAGAAATATTCCATCTTTCTGATGTTTTAAAATCAGAGGCTGGTCCTTAGATTTTTCACTAATTTTCTAAGGATGCCGAAAAGCCTCAGCTTCAGTAGTGTTTGGTTTTACAGGTACATTTTGGGAGATTTAGAAAATAAACTAACTCCCCAAATGGCTAGAAAATCTAGATTTTTTTTAAGAGGTGGAGGGGACTGAATTGGTTAGAGGGTGAAACTAGCCCCCGATGTGTGAAGTGTGTTCCAGACTTGCATTTTATATTGCTAATGCTATAGCTTCCTTTTTGCTTACATTGAAGCCTATAATCAACTGAAATTTGGATGCTAATTGTAGCTTTTCAGAGCTCTGTATCCCTAATTGCTCCGAATTTGCCTTGAGTTATTGAGGTGTGAGTGGGAAGCAGATCTGGTGCAGGTGGATGGAGAATCGTTTTATAGCTTTGCCTAGACAATTCAGACAATCAACTACCGAAAGAAAGGGGGGGGGGGAGCTCGCTGACATAATCACCGGAGACAAAGAGGGGGAAATAGTAGGGAAAAAGCTTGGCAGGCACAGTAACGCGGGGAATAGCTTTTACCCTGAAAGGGCTGCCTGGGCTATGAGGCATGAACATCAGAGTCATTACTGTGATTATTCTGCAACTGGAAAGAATGGGCGGGGGACACACAAAATGCAAAAACCCGCTGAAAAACAGTTCGTTTGTGTGAGGCTTGAGTTTGAGGGGCGGGTTGTCTTTTGCTGAGATGTCAGGACTAAAAGCGGATTCATCAGAAATTTAGTTTAATGAAGAAATAACCTATTAATGCCAGCAACACAAAATCCCATTTTCTCTCTGTATCTACGTTGGATTAGCAAACAATTGTTAGGGGACAATCTGATAGGGTTTGAACTTAAAAAAAATCACCCAGGGGGGCACTTAACGAAATTCTCCATCTAACCAAATCCATAAGCTAGAAATAGCCCAGGAGTGCAGAGCTCCCTCATCCACTTGAGCTATTCCTCTCCCCACTGCTGTTTTCTCAGCCGCCTGGGCACTGATTGGGGAGGGCTGCCATGTTCCCGGGGTAGGTGCTTTTCTGCCCCTGGCTCCCTTTGGCCATGATTTTGCTGTCAAGCTCCATCTTATTCTAGCCCTTAGTTGCCTTCGGCTGCTTGAAGTGTCAGAGGGTTTTTTTCCAGGCTGTCACTCTCTCCTCTCCTGCCCTCCTGGGTCCGCCTCTGACCCCTCCAGCCCCCGCACCTCTTCCCTCCTGGCCAAGCCAGTCTCCACCCCTTCAACTGAGCTCACCTCGCCCGCCACCTCCGGCCTTGCGATCCTAAGCCTGGCTTTGGTCCTGCCCAGTCTGTTCCCCGCCCCTGCCTCTGCCCAGCCCCTCCTTTCCCGCTTGCTCCTGCCCTGCAGCCCCGGCTAGTCTCTGCCTCTCTCCCCGTACTCCCCAAGCCCCCTTCCGAGGCTCCCTTTCCTGGTGTGAGCTCCCCTCCCCTGTCTATTCTCTAGCCAGCCCCGGGCCTCGCTCCTCCCCTCCAGCCGGTAGCGCCCTGCCGCCCCCTACCGGCAGGAAGCCGCGGGGCGCAGCGGCGGCGGGAGACCAGGGGCTGCAAAGCCGGTCCCGCCTGTGCCGGGCGCTGAGAGGCAGCTGGCGGAGCTGGGGCGGGCTCACGCTCGGCACCTCTCTCCAGGGCGCCGGGCTGGGTGGGGGTCAGCTCGCCGAGCCCACGGAAGGGCGCCGGGCAGAGCTGGCTGGTGAGGGGGTGGCCCTGCCTGCCCCAGGCCCAGCCAGCCGCCCCCGGGAGCGGGCCAGCTCCGCTGCTCAGACCGCGGGGCCAGCACCCTTCCCGCCCTGCGGGCTCGGCGCGCTCCGTGCCCGCTGACAGCGCTTCGGGGCGGCTCCTGTGGCCTTTGCAAACGCCCGCCTGTGGGAGACCGGCAGGCGGGACCCGCCCCTCTAGCTCAAGCCCCCGCAGGGCTCCCGTGACTCAGGGGTGACCTCGGTCTTCGTTCGTTAGCGGCCCCGGGCCCTACCTCCGGGGCTGGCCTGGCTCCATCACCAGAGGCCCGGCGGCTTGCGAGTGGCGAGACACAGCGGGTCCAATCCCCCGGGGCTCTCCCGGCTTCGCGGCGAGTAGCGAGGGATGCAAGGGGTCCAGGGGCCCAGCTCCTTGTCCGGCCCCACGGCCTTCCTGGGGCGCGTGCGCCAGGGCAGGTGGCGAGGTGGGGTCCGTCACTACACAGGACTCGCCCTGACTGCGGGGCACGTGTTATACCTCGACTGCTTATTCCGGTTACTGACAGGCGCCAGGTGACCCGGAGACCAGCGATCACAGCCCATCGGGCCCATTGCTGCCCACGCCCTGCCACGGGTTAGCCACCCCAGCCGAAGCTCTGCGAGAGGAGGCTTTGTTAGGGAAAAGACTGGGCCCGTTCTTTCTCGCCTCCGTTAATCTCTACCCCCCTCTCTCACTCGTTGCCTGGTGTTGTTTTGTCTCCATACCCCTCCCGGCGTTGTTTTCGGAGGGGCTAGCTTGCCTGGTCTCTTCACCCCAAGCCCCCTGCCTCACGTTAGCTGAGGTGACCCAGGATCATGCCCTGCGAGGAAACAGATCAAGGCAACCGGAAAGGAACTGCTTATGGTACCGTGGAAATATACCAGCTATACCATGCGTTGTAGCTGCCTGGCACTGTAGGGGGACAGTAACCTCCTGGTAGCTGAATGGCGGGCATTCAACCCACACACACGCTGACAAACGCCAGGCAAAGAGAAATGTGATTATGTCAACGATTGCTTCTTCTGTCCTCCCTCTCCGCCCACACCCACACGCCCATCCCCAGTTCAGCGGTGAACCCTGCTGGCAGTGCGCTGTCTGAAACCACAGCCCGGGGGCGGGGTTGAATGAAGGGACGGCTGGAAAGTGGGGAGCAGAAGCGGGGAAAAGACGTGAGACGCACTAATGTGCTTCCCACTGTCAGTCCGGTGGAAGCTTATTCATGCAAGTCCGATCATGTAGTCAAATACTATTTTTCACCCAATTAATTCCTGAACTCTTCCAGGACCCCATTTCATGCCAGTTTATTTTAAGCTGCCATTTTGTTGGAGGCATGCCAATAAATTATTAGATGTTCAGGTCTCAGATGCCTTTTCTTGATGGGCTGATGTGACGTCTCGATGGTACCGCTGATTTGAAGACAGTCATCTCTGCCCCGAGTGACTCCAGACGCCAGTCCAACACAGACCAGGCGCTTGGAGCCCTTTTAAAATGGTGATCTCTGAAATTCTCTGTACACCTCATAGGGCAGTGAGGATGGGGGTGCAAAGGCAGGAGATAGGCAAGAGGGGGAGAGGAGGAGTGTATATTGTATTGATTTGCGGGTATTTTATTACAATATAACAGCAGATGCCCCCCAAATGGAAGTGGCTGGATCTCAGACCCTAGTGCCTGGTTTCCCTATTATGTGAATCTGTCTTTTGTTTTAGCTTACGACAACTGGTGTGATGTGGCTCATGGATGTACCAGAAAAATTGGTCTCAAAATATGCGGTAAGTACAAAGACGCTGTCCATAGTTCGCAATGTGCATTTGTGACCCTTCTTCTGTCTTTGACCCCATCCATGCCTGGGAGTTTCTTGTTGTCAAAGAGAACGCTCTCTCCTGGTCTGAAGCAAGGCTGAGAAAGGGAAGCTTTAGTAAGCCATCTTCTTTGTATTAAGGTAATTCAGCAAAGGGAACAAAATGAGAAGAGATGTGCCTCCTCCCACTGAGAGCCTGAACGATGCAGCCCCAAGCAATCCCCCAAACTCATTTAGCAATCCGATTTGCTTTTAGTAATTCGTGGGAGGCTGCGTGAGCGCCGCTCTTTGCGGACTCTTTCGCCCTCTGCTGTCAGAAGTGAGCAAGGGCAGTGCAGGGCTTGGAGGCGCAGCACCGCCCTAACTTGGTCTCTAGAGACACAATGAAATCCCGGGTTATTTTACACGACCCCCTTGTGCTCGAACCTGCTCCAGTTGAAGTCAGTCGGAGCGCTCCCATCGACGTCCCCGGGAGCAGGTCAGTGGCTCAGAGCGCCGCTTCACGCAGCTTTTCATCCCTTTTCTGAGCCATATTTAAAAGCATTTTTTTCAGCACCGAGGTTGGGAAAAAGTGGCCGAGTCTGTGTGGGGCTGTGGCGGGGAAGATGTATGGGGCGTGGTGGTTACCGTTCCAGCACTATTTGATCTGCTAAAAACGAAGCGTTGTCTCTATGCTGCTTCTTTATGAGAAGAGCCGTGAGGAGCATGGTAGCTCACCGTGGTCTCCTGTCTGATGACACAGCTCCACTGAGCTGGGGAGAGGGCTAAGGGGAGACGAAAGGGGCAGGGCCTGGCGCAGAACTTGTGGAAGCTTAATGAGACAGGGAGCGGCCAGAAGGGCGGCTGTGAGAAACGAGCAGGGTTTTTGCCACATCTCACTGTCTGAAAATGTTCAACCTTATCAGGCCAGAAAATACGGATCTCCGGGGGGAAGGGGGAGAGATTAACGAGAGCCTTATTAAACGGCAATTCGTCAGAGCGCTGTGTTTGGGAGATAGTGCTGGCAGCCAGTCAGCGTGCAGGCACATGAAATGAAGGAAAGGAAACAAATATACAATCAGATTGCAACGTTACAGCACGAGATTCATTTACAGATAACAAGCTGTCTTCGCCTCTCCAGATTTCTTCATAGCGCCTTCCCTTTTGAAGACAAATACTCTGATCTTTATTATCTGATGCCAAACGATCATTCCTTTTACGCAGCATTTCCCCCGTTATGAATAGGAATTATTTTCTCCCCGTTCTCAATTACCTTTTAGTAAGAGGGCCATTTTAGTGTGTGTGAAATGGGCGGTGAGAGCGTTTTTATCAATGCAAAGAACTATTTAAACTCCTTTTTCCCTAATCAAAGCTCATTCGCTAGATGCTTTGTTACATGGAAGTTTGGATTCAGGAAAATGTAGGATGCAATTTTTTTAGCCCTAGGTCTATTAAGAAGTTGCATTGGAACCCAATGGTGCTATTAACGGGTAGCCGTTTAGTTCTATAAATAGCCCCTGATCTGGGTTTAATGGACCGTTCCCCTACGGGTCCCTTCAGTGTCTGGAGCTATGGGCTTTTTCATCATCGTTTTAATTTAGCACGGCAAGCAGAACTGATAAAGTAACGCACCGCTGGGTTTGTTCTGTGTTGCTAGACTACCAGGGTTATGAAGGGACATCGCAGCACCACACAATGTAGGTGTTAAATAAAATAAACTGAAAATGAACAGTCTTACCGTGTTGGATCTGAAGAAGGAAAGGGACTGTTGGGGGGAATTCAAACAAATAACCATCTGGTTTCCAAGCAAGCAAACAAGGATTAAAAGGACACTGTATTACATGAAGGCTTACTTTTAATTTTCAGTACTATTTATTTTATTACTCTTTTCTGCTTTATGCTAAAATAATACACTGGATAATAATGATAATACAGGGTAATTCTTGTAATACAGTGATTTGTTTAACTCAGCACACGTATAAGTACACACACACACAATTAATCACCCAACTCTATAGCTCAAGCACAGTAATAAAAAGTTACCCTTGGAAACTAAATAGCGTAAAATCTTAATGCTGCCAAGTACCATTTTTTAATTACAGCTATTTAGAAATATGACATTTGAATATTTACAGTTGATTCCTCTTAATTCTACACAATATTGTTTCAGAGCCTAAATATTATGGAATTACAGTTTTACAGTAAACTGGACACCAGTCGCTTCTGTCTGTCAGGCAGAACTGCTTTTTCTTGAAAATCATTAATTTTGAACGCAAACTTTAAATAAGATTCAAAACAGGGTTCAAAGCAAAAGCAAACACCTGAGCAATGTATCGGTCTTTAACAATGTTTTTGTATATCGTGTATTTAATTTTTTACCAACTACTTGTCCAAGATTTATAAGGAATATCTTCCCTTAAATATGTCAGTTTGCCCTCTTATCTAATTAAAAGCCACAGTCTGAAGGGAAAAGCCACTTGCATCTGAAGAAGTGAGGTTCTTACCCACGAAAGCTTATGCTCCCAGTACTTCTGTTAGTCTCAAAGGTGCCACAGGACCCTCTGTTGCTTTTTACAGATTCAGACTAACACGGCTACCCCTCTGATACGAGTCTGAAGGGAAAAATACCTTATTATAAGCAAATGTATTTTAAATGGTTTCATTAATTTTAATTGATAGCAAAGTTCGCTGGCAGTGCTCAGATGTTCACTATGGGTATAGTCCATTTATAATCTTTCATTATGACCCACAAAAATAAGTGTCTTCCCCAGACTGCTGTCATTGCTGAACGGACCCCATTCTACAAACACTTGATTTTACTCCCATTGAAATCAATGGAACTACTCTACTGAATAAAACTGTTCAGATGCGTCTGCGTAGTGCGATCGGGACCAGTCTGCTTTCACTGCTGATGATAATGCTCTACAAAATAGCAAGCAACACGGTACGGTGGAAATTGCGAAGGCGCCTAAGTGAGTTAGACGCATAAGTCTTACTGAAAGTCAGTGAGATTTTGCTCATGACTCATCTAGGCGCTTTTGGAATTAACACCCCTGGGAGATATTGGTTTATGATGCATCTAATACAAATGATTTATGTGTGTATGGAGGGACTATGGTGTTGTGGTTAAAGCAGTGGACTGGGAATTGGGAAATCTGGATTATATCCCTCATTCTGAAGTCTATTTGATCTGCGATGTAAGTTGTGTAAAAGACGGTTTTACGCACACTATCCATTCCCCCTTTACTATTGTTTCCTATCCATTTTATTTGTTATTAAGCCTGAGATTCAGGACTCTAGTTCTGTCCCTTCTGGTACATTCCTGAGAAAAGTAGCGTTTACAAATTCTGTCCATGCAAAACAATGAAAATAACTTGCAGTTTAATTTCTGAGTGTAGCGGTTGCTAATAAGGGCTTTCGTCTTCTCAGCTAAACGACAAATAGCATGGACAGTAATTTAGTCTCCGCTGCTTCCACTGTCTCTCCAGCATAATTCTTAATTTAAATTCATACGTGGGATACAGATATTTTAACGTTTTGATCTATTCATGTATTTACCCTCAGGCATAGAAACAGCCTTCAAGTAAAGCCCTAGCATGGCTACTCTTTTCTGCATTCCGATGAACTAGTTAGGCGTTTATAAATCACCAGTTCCTAGAAGATGCCCAGGAAAAAAAAACAAGTAGACGGGAAAAGAAATTGTTGTGCTGTTGTCGGCCAATCAGAAAGCAGTAGACCATTCTATTGGTGCGGCTTTTAACCACTTTGGTTCCCCTTATGTTATAAATTCACAACGTTCCATTAAAATAACAATGTGGTCGAGGAGAGCTCCACGAAGTAAATATGTATACCTGCAGGCAAATAAACGTAAAGCATCAACAGCCCCTATATTCAGTCCTGTGGTATCTATGCCCTCAAACCAGCCTTTTCCCTTGTAGGTTCTCAATAAGGCCAGGTGGTCATATCCCATGTGAGTCTATAAATAGGTAGTAATGCTCCAACTCATAGTCCTGAGCCTGAGTCACGCAAAATACCCATTGATTTCTCTGGAAGCTTTGGATGAGCAAAAAATACAAGACGAGCCCCCCACATTGGCTACAAAGTTGTTATGTAAACCCACCTCGGAGCATGAGTCTCACATCTGGGGGTACAACCGTGTTCTCAGTGACTTGTAACGTTAACCAGCGCTGCGAGATTTTCTGCTAAATGGGAATCAAGACTGATAAAAGCCCTTGCATTATGATTGTGCGCGAAAGTGAAGCTGTCACTTACTATTAATAGTTCAATTGCTTTGTTCCGGATTAATCTCCTTTGCCTTTATTCACTTTAGATTAATTAGATAACAACATAGACCGAGGTGTTGGGGAACTCTCTTAAATATGTCAAAGGAAATATTGTTGTCTTTTCATTTGGACAAGAACTCTGGTTCCGTCTTCTCGCTAAGGTGATACCACCACCGAGATCAATCTGAGCACTGAAACACTGCGACCACCGAGAGGCGACCAAGCAGTTGCCAGCTATACCAATCCCTTTAGCAACTAGACAACTTCTCCAACCATCTTAAATACAATCTTCTGCCTTCCGGGAGGTAGTTGCCATCTTGTCTGTAATTCAAGATCTGCCCCTCAGTTTAGTATTGGAAATATTTTAAATATATGTTTATTTTCACGCGATAATATTAACGCCATAGAGGGTATGCAACAGTGAGAAATCGCTGTATTTTTTTTCAGAGCAGTTGTCCTTTTTACAGAACTTCTTGCACTGAATATTTCAACGAAATGTCTTGTCGTTTATATGGAAAATAATATGCTCCCTGAGACAGAGCATACGCCCGGTATAACACATGCCTACTTTGTTATGCTACAACCTGTTTCTCTTTATTAGAGGATCATTTACTCATAAGGTTACAGCAGTTAGGTGGGTTGTGTTTTTTTTTTTTTTGTTTGTTTGTTGGTAAGAAATAATTTATTTTTAATACCTGAACAGCTCCTCTTACTATGCACTAGATCTGAGACACCATCATTTAACTTTTCTGAAGTTTCCGGATTGGAGGTTCATGCTCTTAAATGCATCGGGTGGGGGTGGGAGGATGAGAAATGCCAGATAGAGCAGGTAGAGGTGATCATCAAATGGTAGTCCAAAGTACAATGACTATCTGGGGCCAGCCTTGTAAACCATGGGATAGTAACCCTCAATTATGGGAGTAATCCTGTTGATTTAATTTGGCTGTTCAGGTTACTCGTGCAGTGAGGGTTTGCTGTAGTGCATCCACATTTTTGTGTTGGTGTTATGTGACAAATTCCTTCTCTATCTTTGAAACTGAAATGCAGAACTTCCAAGACCATCAATTTTCAGCTAGTGGCTCAGTTTAACTGTTCCACAAGTATTACTCTGTAGCCAATTAGTTCATTGTATCATCCAGTTATTGTGTTATTAGTGTTATGGTAAACTCTGACTCATATGCTATTCCATATACATCACAAAGCAGCAGAGGTGATTTTTCACTCTGTTGAGATTGAAACTGTAGCAACAGGAGCTAAATCCATTGTGGTTTAATACAGAATACTTAAATTCAATTTAAATAAAAAAGGCTACCACTCCCTCTTCTTTGTATTTTGCGCTCCAAGTATACTGAGCCAATCTGGAAAAGGAACCCCAGAGCCTGCGGATTTACTGCGCAATAAATTATAGCAGAATCCCACCCCTATATTCAAGATGTATCTGCAATTTTCAGTTTGCAAAAGTCTAAATCATGAAGGATATTTCAATTGTCAGCCCCCCGTAGCGTTTACCTATGAGAGATTAAACCTCTAGTTGGTAAACTGGTGGCTGCGAGCCCAGAGAGGTAGAAGGGGCTAGAAGGCTAGCCAAGGGAAATGGACAGAACGGAACAAGGAAAACAGTTACAGTGTTGGCTTTTCCTACACGCCGTCTTTCTCCTTAACTCGTAACACAAAGTGTGGTTGGTTTTGATGGATTCAAATTTGATGGTAAAGTTTTTTTTTTCAAGTGTCAAGGCTCGAGAGGGTGGTGGGTCAGTGGGAACCTTTGGATGACAGATCATTGCAGTTCTAGTTAAATGTTTACTTTATCAGTATCCCTGTCATAATGTCGAATTACCACAGAATGTGCCATTCTCAAACTAAACTATGGCACCGTTTGACGTTAAGTGGCTACAGAGGCTGAAGAGTGGATCATGTCTAAAGACGTTTCTATAAGGTCTCTAATAAAAATAACGTTGCCGGATGGGAAATAGAAATCCATTTACATGGTTAACACAAAGAGACAGGTTACTTTGTTTAGCTAGTGCGGATTGAATGGGAAATATAATTATTGTTTTAATTTCTACTTTATGCACGGAGAATATTGTTGTTTTCTATTAGGATATTGTATGGAGCCCATCGCTGTAGTACTTGAACGCCTGGAAATATTCTCATAATGATTATTTATATATAATCTTGTGTGTTACAACTGTATCTCCGATAATAGCAGATTTTCTGAAGCCAGAAGGAAATGATTAAAAACACAGAAATATTTTTTACCTGAAAATCAGCATCTCCTCTCTTTTTACTGATATTAATTTATCGTCACTACTAGGGAGAGGAAGCTCGCTGAGGTTAGTGCCTCTATCTTTAGAACTGGACAGTCTCCTAGGTTAGCCAGTTACTAACATACTTCCTTTGCGTGATGGCAACACGAGGAGGAAAACTGAAAGTTTCCCTGATTTTAATCACACATCACTGCCCTTTTCTGTCTGCTAGGCCCATAAACTTCGCCTGCAGGCTGCAATGGCATTGACTCATCCTGAACGCTCTTCCAGTGCCTGATTACTGAAGTGGAATCTGTCTGATCGACTTAATAAGAATTTACCACTGCACTAAATGACGAGAATTTGTTTTTTGCATGGCTGGGTTTCTGTAGTTGATGTCATTTGGAGCTCACCCTCCTCGAGGCAAATAATCCCCATAAATACTCTTACTCCTGACCTCATTAAGTAGATACGGAGCAAACCCTACTTTGAACTGTTGTCTAGTGAGCTGCTTTAAGCGTTTATAAACATGCTGGGAAGTGAGAATACTCTGACCTGTGGATCTTGTAATAATAATGTAGGGTTCTTGCAAAGGAACAACAGCCTGGAAGATAAGAGCCGGATTGTGAGCTCTCTCAAAGAAAGGCAATCTTCCAAGAACCTGCTGGCTTGTGAGAACAGCGAGAGGGAAGCCAGGTTCAGGCGGGCCGAGACAGACTTCTCCAATTTATTTGCTAGAGGTAAGTGCTCCTTACAACTATTGTCTGCTTAATCTCAGCAGTGTTTTTCTGGTCTGTCTTTCTGGCATTGCATCTAGCTGCAGATTTTGCTTTTTAATAACTTTTTTTTCTGAGAATTTTGCTGTCAGAGTAACACCCCGTAGATGTTGTAGATAACATGTATAATATCAATATATACGTACCTATATGTATTTAAAATACTTTGGGCCAGATCCTCACTCGCGTAAATCGGATCAGCTCCAGAGACTTCAGTGGAGTTACGCCAATTGTACCATCTAAGCATTTGCCCCACAAAAAGAATCAGTTAGACGCATTTTTTCATTGTAAATTGGCCATTAAAAACGTTAAATTCTTTCCAGTACAACGTATGCTTGACGGGTGTGTTTGTGTCAGTCTGCTGTGATTACGTTTTGATGCATAAACTGGTATCTTCTGACAATCTGCTGGAGGCGAGAGAGGATAGGCAGAGTGTTGGTCTTATATTTTATTGCTCCATTATCCCATGAATACTTACAGTAAATCTATTTTTAATTTGGGAAGAGCGCTCATTACCAATGTGTGTTTAAAAGCTAGTTAAAACAGCATAGCTATCTGATTAGGAAGCATCGCAGTTAATATACTCCTAATGGGGTGAGGTGGGGGAGAACCAGAAGCACCTTCCGCCACAGGTTTCATTTGCCAGACAGAGCGAGTAAACTGAGACAATGTTGTGCAGGGAGCAGCGTCTAACTCTCGGGCTGGTGGCTAAGCATGTTTCCCCCTCGGAACACGATAGATTAGCTTGTAGGGTGTCATGATTTCAGTGACATGCGCTTTTTAGCATCTAGCAGGAAGCTGCTATTGAGTGCCCTCGCCGCCCGATGATGAATGGGAATGAAGTTGACAGAGCCCTGGCAGGGGATACCAGACACTGTCACGCAATTCCTGTGCTGGCGGCCGCGGTGCGGCGGAGCGGAAGCCGGGGCATTCCGCTGCCTCCGGGCGGTCGTGTTGCAGGACCCTGGAAATGACGCTCCGCAGGGAGCGGGTCCATATTCTGCCTCCCGATTGCTAGGCAGGCGCTGAGTTCTTGTGTCCCGCCCGCCGCAGATTTGCTGCCTGCCAAGAATGGCGAGGAGCAGACCATGCAGTTCCTGCTGGAGGTGGTTGACATTCTCCTGAACTACGTGAAGAAGACGTTCGACAGGTCCACCAAAGTCCTGGACTTCCATCACCCGCACCAGCTGCTGGAAGGGATGGAGGGCTTCAACCTGGAGCTCTCGGACAACCCCGAGTCCCTGGAGCAGATCCTGGTGGACTGCAGGGACACGCTGAAGTACGGAGTCAGGACAGGTACCGTCTCACAGACCTGCTCTCCATAGTGGGGGGAAGGGAAAAACGCGGTAAGGGGCCGGTTTCTGCGGGCTTGGCTCAGGCCTAGGGGGCCTGTTGACTCTTATGTTGCTCCCTGTGTGGGTCATCAGAGCAGGATTGGGCCCAACGTATTAACGATACACTCCCCCGGCCTCTACCTCGCCGGAAGGGGCTCAACTTTGTAAAGCTTCATTCCAGCCCCTCTCTCTCGCTGAAAGCGACTTTGTCACCAGTGCCTGGCGCGGCTGCTCCATCCCTCACTCAAATGGGTATCATTTCCCGGGGTTGTTTGTGGAGCCCAGACACAAGTTTTTAAGACGTAATCTCTTTCACTTGATGAAATGCAAGCCGCCTGCATCTCCGGGGAGCGATGTCATTAGGCAAATGAGGGTATAAATGAGACTGAATTCGCAGTTTTTCTTCTTTATGTTCACCAGACGTTTAATGAAATCCTAGGAATCGTTAATAATCAGATTTAAACTCACTACACAGGGAGTCTCTCACTTCCAGGTCATTTTGAATCCCATACCAATAAATACTTTTATCACAACTTCCCTTCTTATTCAGTGAGCTGTAGCCACAAACCCAAAATAAAGCCACTGATCGTCCGCTTGTTGTTTCGCCTGAAATGTTTTACTTTTAAGTCTGTATGGTAGGAATCTAAATTGCCAATAACTCGGCATATGGCAGTTACCCGAATAGCAGTTCAGGACCTGGAGCAATAACAGGGCAGAGCCCCTCTGCCCCATCCTCCCACCCCTACCCCTACCCCTTGCCGCTAATTCTGCTCACTCCGTGAGACCGATGGGAAAGGCTACAACTTCTGTCATAACTATTCATGATCATCGCTCCATATGGTTTTACAATAGAAGCTCCTTGGGGAGGGAGGAGTCAGAAGGGTTTCAAATCTTCTTTCTGAAATTCTGATGAGCTATTAAGAGCAATGCTTTCTAAACTACGAGCATTGCTTGCGGAACGGTTCAGCCATGGGACTGAGGGGGGTTGTCCATCATATCTTCCTTCCTAATACAAAACCGATAGATTTGAACTAAGCAACAAAAACTACGAAAATAACGTTTTGATCTCGTCGGCCCAACTTGCACTGTTTGAATTCTTCAAGAGTAGCAAGTACTGTGTTTTTGTCTTGTGCCTGTTTTTACAAGTGATAGCGTATTTCAGATTCCCAAGTCTGCCTTTTTAACCCGTGGCCAGCATGTTCTTTCAACAAAAGCAACAGTTACTGCAGTTTAATTTAATTTCCTAATTCCATGCCTGGTTGTCTCTGTTCTCTATTGTCCTGTTAGTGGGGTTATGTTGTTATGCTGTTTAGCTAGCACTTTTCTCCTGACTCTTCCTACTTGTTACCTGGGATTTTATTGGTGCTATATGCTGGCAGCTATTTCTTATTAATGTTATTAAATGGCACCTGAGACGCAGATATGGTCAAATAGACTGTATTCATAGTAGCAGCAGGTTAAGGATTTTAATAACAGAAACTTAAGGCTTTGTGACGGATCCAGCAGCAGCCATTAAAGGCAATGGAAAGACTCCAATTAACTTCACTGGAGCTTGGATCGGGCACGGAGTTGTAAAGTCTTTCTTCAGGCAAAACTCCAGTTGAAGTCCATGGGATTTAGTCTGTTGTTTAAAAAAGTAATCCATCACAAGGGGGAAAAGAAAAGATACGCTCTGAAAACATCAGCAGAAGATACCCCGCTGCTTTATTAAAATAGTTTCTCAAACTGTGTCAAGACAGCAAGAGAAGAATAATTCTTTTGTAAAATAAAAAGCGAATCCATTTTAATATAACTGCTATTTAACCTCTACCCAACCACTATTCAGCACGGCAGTAACTGGAAACAAATATTTACGTTCATTTGGCATACGGTTTTCTGGAGAGTGTGAAACTTCTCTGCAAAAACTGTGAGGGTTAATGTTGTTAGAAAAGATGTGGCTTGTTAATATACAACTGTAAAATCCTGGTGGGCATATAATGTAGACATTATGTGCACCGGAATGAAAGGAGTAGCTAACCCCATGCATGAGGGGTTTGCAGGAAAAGTGTAGAATACATGAGCAATTAATTTTGTATAACTAAAATAATTAATTAGGCTATAATAATTAATGGATGTTGAGCAAGTTGCATACTGCTTAGGAATGTTATTACTTAGTGGACAGTCCTCTCTCCCCCGATCCCCACAAATCTTACATTATTTAGAGCAGAGTTCTGGAGCCTTTTTTACTTTATTCTATTAATTATTTTACAGCACCTCACGGATCAATTGCTCATAGGTTATCCTATTTGCAAGAAAGGGATATTAGCAATGTTCTAGAGAAAATTTACATATCTATATTAAGGATCCCGTAAAAGGAAGGATAGCCTAGGATATTAGCCTAGGATTGGGGGGAGCAGCATTCAATTCCCCGGTCCACCACAAACTTCTTGTGTGATTTTAGGCAAATCATTTTGTCTTTCTGTGTGTCAGTTCCCCATCTGTAAAATGGAGATGGTGTGAAAATCAGTACATAAAGATTATAGAGCCTGATCCTGGCAGTTCTGCCAGTTGATTTCAGTGGTAGAAGGATTTGGCCATTTATTACAACTGCAATGATTCTAAAGTTCTTATTTGCCTTTTCTTATTAATGGTGTTTGTTGTATGTATTTGTTTATGCATGCATGCATTATTGAGGTGGGGCAATGAAAGTCGATAGTCAGTTTATAGTCCGTGTCAGCTTCAGGTTTTCTAGAACGTTGGGGATACAAACACTACAGACTCAGAGGAATATTTATTTGTTTTAAAAATTGTTTCCACCGGAATGTTTAAAAATCCTATAGCAATACTTCTATCGCTCAACTTTTTGTAAAAAACTGGGTTTTTGTAAGGGGAGGGGAGGTTGTTTAGTTTGGATTTTGTTTGTTTTCAAGCTAAATGTTGGGCCAAATTCGAGGTTCCCGTGTCCCTTTTTGATGTCCAACATTGAACCTTACCATAGTTCCCCGATGAATTGATAAATATATGGGAGAGCTTTACATTATACATTATATGTTCCAGGTACTCCTCGGGAGCTCAGGATTTCTGATCGGGAGAGATTACCACCTGTTAGTGTTAGGGGTGTGAACAGGCTTGGTCTAATATTTGGACTCACTCTGTCTTTGCAAAGAGAGGTCAGCTAAAATACAGCGGTCTGCCTGATTCTGAAGTAATTCGAAGTTAGAGCAATACCCTCGTTTTAGTTTAGCTGAATGTTCTCTTTCAAAACTTTTCAGGGGCCCCGCCCCGATCCTGTCCCATTGAAGTCTGTGGGAATCATGCCATTCCGTGCAAGCAGGATCAGGCCCAGCGAAACTTTCCTTTATTGCAGAGGCTCATGCAAGAGAAGGAAGAGCAGAGTTCTTGGCTGTTCAGCTCCGCCTGCCTACTGTTCGCGGCCCTAACCATTGCTTATCTAAAGAGACCCAGGAGTACACTCTGCATAGCTTTTCTCTATTTAAATGCAAATATGACCCAAATCTGCTGGCCACTGGTGCTGAAATATGTTATCCCCCTGCACTTCACCACCACCCCAATTATAGAAGTTCTAGGAGCATCTAACAGAATAAACCACAGATTCAACCTTTTCACTTTGTGAAAAGGTATTACTTGGTGCCACACATTTTGTCTTATAAAGCCAGGCTTTGGGTGACTCTGATATAAAAATAAACCGCCAAAGATAACAATGAAAGGCATGTGACATGCTATATTGTTTTCAATCATCTTCCCAGGTCATCCTCGTTTTTTCAACCAGCTTTCCACTGGACTGGATATTATTGGCTTGGCTGGTGAATGGCTGACATCAACTGCAAATACTAACATGTAAGCAGTCTCCTATTTTTTCTTTCTTTTTTTGTGATTAATGATTATACAGGTTGCCAGGATTGATTTCTGCAACTCATTTATAATAAAGATGTCCCATGTAATGTATTACACATCCTATGCATTCTTATGTTATATAACACAGCAATAAACTAGTGGAAACAAGTATAGCTTTCAACAGATTTTAAGAGGAAATCTTGCATTACTATCACACACAAACTCAAATATCCCAGAATAAAGTGTAAGTAAACTATAGACATTCTGATAATACAACACCAAATGATGGAACCTCTTTTGGGAGAAATTTTTGTTTATCTATCCCAGTGTGTTACAATCAGAACTCTTATAATTTAAATGATCTTTCTTTCTTTCTTTCTTTCTTTCTTTCTGCCTGAGCTAATTTGGGTCCATTCTTGTTAAGATATGGCTTTCCAATTAATAATTTTGCAATTATCCTAATGCAAACACTAGAGCATAAACTCTTTATGGACCTGATTCTGCTCCTGCTCCCATTGACCTCAGAGAGAGCAGGATTGGGCCCTTAGCTTCCTCTTTATTCAGCTGTCATCACATAAGTGGCTTTTAAGAGGCTTCAGAAAAGCTGTCAAAAGGATTAAAAACCATAACATTCAAAATTAACTTGATAATATAAAGGAATTATCCTGACTGAGATTAGTTAAAATACAGAGTATGGCAGGATCAGACAGATAACCTTTTGGACCTAGATTGTATTTAATAATTTCCCCTCCATTATTCATTACATTGAAATGAAATGAAAGTGAAAATTAAGTTCAAGGTGTGTTGCTGTATTTCTACAACAAATAGTGTCATTCAGAGAGGGGAAAAAAGCCTTTGGGCAGTTTTAAATTATGTATTGATTTGTGTATGCTCCAAAAAGTGTGACATGCTTGGAGTCAAAATACTTATCAGATAACACATACCACTTTCCATTTCAGGACTTTAATGGATGTGTGTATGTATTGTGTTATGGCTGTGTTCATTTCACCTAAACTGCCACTAGCATGGAAATGTAGCTTTGTTGTTGCTAATGTGTAGGGCGCAATGAAATTTACCTGCAAATTGAAAAATGAAGATTATTTTCATTTCCTTCATCCATTGATAATGGTTCACTGGGTATAGCTGATTACTAGCTGCTGTATGTAGTTTGCCAGATGTGCCCATCCAGTGACTCCAGAAACAAAGAAACCACATAAGAGACTCAATTCAAAAACACCTAGTTCTTTTTAATAATACTGCTCCCAGTTAATTTCGTATTTTCAAAAAATTGTATTAGTGAGTCAAATGAGAAAAATAATTGAAAAAAACCCATTATACACTCAATTTGTAATGTGACTGTTGAATGATTTGTTTAGTATGACACACACCATTTTAAAATTAAAAATGTGATTAATTTTCTAAAAAAAATTTGCTTAAATTCCACTACTGTATAGGGAGAAAGCATACTCTATTTTTAAAGTTATCAGGTAAATTAAGCAGATGACACTTATTGTGAGCCAAATTCTTTCTTGACTATCATCTCATGTAATCTCAGTGAAGTCAGTTAGGTTGCACAAGCTATAAGTCAATGCAGAGTTTTACCTTATGACAGCATGCTGTGTGGCTGTATATATTAAAAATAATTATTAAGAACATTTCATTCACTTATCTAATTTCAAAAAGGTGATTATTATGAAGGATTTTTTTTCTTGGATTGCCTTAGAAAATTGTCCTGTTAAAATAGCTTAACTCAGTAAAGTTCTTTACCCTTTCTGGACCATTTGCACTTTAAACAGAGAAACATATTAAATACATATAGAAAATGATTTTCTGTAAGCATGAAAATTGCACAGCTTCCCCTTTTTGTGTTGGATTTACCAAACACAAATCACATAGACTGTTCCCTTACTTCAGCTGTGCAATGGAAAAATGCAATATATTTCAAGAATTTAAGACCAATATGAAATAGCTTAATAGAACACAGTAATTACAGAGACTGTTAAAGACGTGTTTATACAATATTATATGATTCAAACAGATCAATAGAGAAAGTTACTTAAAATTATCATATAGTTTCTATCCATTCTAGAGAATAGATTCTCTGGTTAGTGCAGCTTTCCAGCACTGAAGAAGAGTTAATGAATGACCTTTATGTAGAAATTGTTCTAACCTAGTTCTGCAAGAGAAGCATGTAATGTGGTACGTAACATTGGATTCTTGTGACAAAATTATCTTCCTATTGCCATTTTTCTTTTCCACCTCTAAACACCTCTAAATACTTTTGATTAATTGCACAGAATATTTTTTCCCCATATGTGCTTTGTGTGATCAGAATTTCATCTTACCATCTTTATATTTTGTTGGTGTTATTATGAATCTGATCAGCCATGTTAATCATAGTAGAGTCTCCATGTAGATATACAAATTGAGTACCAGAGTAGTATCAGTAATTGAAATTACGACTCATAAGACATTTAGGGTGGAATTTTCAGAAGTGATCAGTGTTGATCTAACTCTGCTCCCATGTAGTCAGCGATAAACCTTCCATTGGCTTCAGTGGGAGCAGAATTAAGCTAGTGCTGGGTACTTTAAGAAAAACCACCCTTCCATGTTTTCAATCACTGTCAATGATATCTGTAAAGACTATATTTGTATGAGAGTTCCAAGGGTCATATCCACATGAAGGTCATTTCATAACAAGAGTTGTTTTTCCATGGCGGCACACATTTTTTACTTTTAGGCTGAGATTGTCAAAGACACTTAAGGGTAAAAATAAATGGGAATAGACTAGAGCATCCAAATCCCAAAAGTGATTTTGAAAATCTTAGCCTTAGTCTTTGGGTATTGGACTTATGATTTTTTATCATCCACAATCTTCCATCATTTCTTTGTGAATCTTTGCAGGCTCATGCAATAGTTTCCCTAGCAATTGCATTAATTCATTTTGACTTATTTAAAATTTTCTCTGTGAATACTCTTACTATGACACACACAAAAACCCCTTGTTAATAGCTATGTACTCTCTGTACAGGCAATTTATTCTTTCAGGAGGTATTTGGAGTTCCATTTGAAAGTATTCGGAGCCAAATCCAAAGGCTATTTAAATCAATGGAAAAAAATCCCTTTGACTTCAGTTGGCTTTGGGTTAGGCCCTCAATGACCTATACACTAGAAGATTCACATGGGCTTTGGTTGGAGTTTTTCCAAATAAGGACTGGAAGACTGGACCCTAGATTTGCAATGTATAAAAACAATGTTAGAACTTTGCTCCTGGATATACTGCAGATGGAGCTTAATTTATAAACTCTGTATTTCTGTCATTGCTGGCAAAATAAATGTACTGTTTTGACTCTTCAAAACTGAAAATAACTAGGAATAGACAAAAATACAAAGCCTATCTCATCTTAAATGGACACCCTAACAATGTCATCTTGGTACTAGGACAGAAGAGGGATATCATTAAGGACTTTGGCTGGGTTTTGAAAGGCAACTAAGGAATTTAGATGCCCAGATCCCATGAAATTCAGGTGTCTAACTCCCTTGGGCCCCTTTGAAAATCCACCCCTTACATTTAGTTACTTTCTGCCCCATTCTAAATTCTTTTTTTTTTTTTCAGTGTTCAAAATAAATGTAGTCTCACATAACTTGCTTACACTGATAGTAATTTGACAATAAACCTTCCTTGGTCACCTAGCAGAGTAGCATAGCCTATCAATCTAATTCAAATTTTTGTCCATGACATGTATGGCATACTAGACTATGCAATGATTCTGGTCTGCGTTAGGTGGATATAATAGTTGACTGCTCTCTTGTTGTTTGTAATTGGTAATTAGAAAATCATCATTTATAATTACTCTTGACAGATATTGATTGCATGGCATTGTAGAAATAAATTGTCCTTGGGGATTATTAGCAGAATATGTCCACATAAATAATTGTATTTAGATTTTTGAGTCCTAGTTCAATATTTCTAATTATCTTTGTGGTAAGCTGTCTAATGCTTACTGTTTTCATAACTCTACAATTCTGACAATATGCTATTCTACAAGTGTGAAACTGGCACTCTGTGAACCAAATATTTTACAATCTAATTTTGCATAGTACTGACTGTCAATATTGTTGTAATTACTGTAAATTGTATAACCACAGAATGTTCTGATCAATGGTTAGCAGAAACAATAGAAAACATACATGAGGCCTAATACTGCAGTTCTGACTTGCAAAATATTCCCACTGGCCTTGCAGGAAGTTTTGCTTGAGTAAGAGCTGCAGTATCAGGTCCCGAATTCACAGGCAATTTGGTTATGAATCTTAATCATTTTCACAAAGGATCAAAGATTCAGCATTTATGTGCATTTTGGAATGTGAACTATGTATCAGGGTTTTTTTTATCCACTCAGGTTTACATATGAGATTGCACCTGTTTTTGTCCTCATGGAGCAAATAACGCTTCGAAAGATGAGAGAGATTATTGGATGGTCAAATAAAGATGGTGATGGAATATTCTCACCTGGTAGGTTTTAGTCTCACTTTTGACAAGTTGAGATAAATATCGCCTGTAGCTGAACGCATACATTCATGTAAGTACTGTAATAGAAAATGCAGTGTCTGAGTTTTAAAACTAATAATGGTCCACCTAAAGCATGTTTCTTTCAAACTTCCCATAAAGGGTTAAAAACATTCATATGCAGTTTTCATCTTTTAGTATAGTTATGAATATAACTATTCAGAAACTTTGCCAAAATTTTCAAACTTTAGTCCTAAAGTTAGGTACCAAAATCCATATTAGGTGCCTAATTTCCAGAGGCGTTGAGCAACTACATATCCTTGGCTGACAGCCCACACCTCTAAAAATCCTGACACATATTTAGGTGCAGATCTGGGCTGGAGGTCGTGGACGAGGAGTATGCTGTCTTTGCCACATCATCCTCCCTTTTCTCATAATTCATAGATGCAGCTCTATGGGTGATCAATAAGGATTTGGATTCTAGGTGAGGGACTGGAGGATGGCCACTTTCTATGGCATCATCTCCCCGGAAACCTGCAGAGAATCTGAGAGTATGATTATGCTGGCCCCGTCCAAAGTACCTCTCTTATCACTCCACTCCATGCTCTGAACCCACTCCATGAATGGAGCATAGGGACAATGGTCAGTGGCAGAGGGGGCTGGGAAGCAGTGCAAAGGTGCATGGCCTCTTTGCTGATGGCCCTCGTTTCTAGCAGGATTCCTGAGATGTGTGGGTTTTGGGGGATTAATCCCCTTCTTGTTTCAGAAGATGGAGGACAAATCCCAAGCACAAAACCCATGAATGCAAACTCATATGCAGTTCCTTGTCCCCTATGCAGGAAAAAGACACAAATCAGTCTGGCCGAATGCACTGGTTAATGGTAATGTTTAAGGAAAGCTGTTTTAGAGTCTATTATAGGTCTTCAGTGTCATGGAATTAGGTATGAAGTTGCTATTCTTGTTAAGTGAGGTTGTGGGCCTCATTCCCAAGTGCAGCATATTGAACACTGACCATCTAATGAATGTGTTACAGAAATATTAACAATCAGAAGGGGAGATAAATAAGAAATTCTGACTTCCAATATGGATTTTTAAAAGGTCCGTCTTTTAGACCTTCCTGACAGATAACCATGCATCTCAGTAATTTGTTCTTTCATACTTCACTGAAGTTTTCACTACATTGCACAAATGATATTGATATGCCTTTGTTCTATAAAAGGTCAGATTGCTTTTCTCATTTTCAATGTTTTATTATGTGCTCTTTTATAGGAGGGGCTATATCCAATATGTACAGCGTAATGGCTGCTCGCTACAAGTATTTCCCTGAAGTCAAAACTAAAGGCATGGCTGCAGTTCCTAAACTGGTTCTCTTCACTTCGGAACATGTGAGTTCAACACACTGCTAATTGTTGTTGTTAATATATTGCCAAATGTTTTAAAGACATTCAGATAAGTGACTATTCCACCATTAAGGCTGTGTATGTTTTTCCTGCAGAGTCACTACTCAATAAAGAAAGCTGGGGCTGCACTTGGGTTTGGAACAGAAAATGTGATTTTGATAAAATGCAATGAAAGGTAGGATGAATGTTAAGTTCTTGATATATTAAATGTGTTCATCTGTTAAATTTGTTTTATTGTGCTTAAGGACTGGTTCAGTACAGTGTGTCAAGCTGCTAATGATCTGTTGAAAAGATCCCATTAAATTATTTCTGCTGTAGCTGATACTCTTTTGTGCGCAATCTTTTAATTTTCTTTGTCTTTTTGTTTCTGCAATAATTACAGAGGGAAAATAATACCAGCTGATTTGGAAGCCAAAATTCTGGAAGCTAAGCAAAAGGTACGCATTTTAAAGCTTAGTAGTTTAATGTTTAGATTAAGAATTTATTACTTTTTCCCTTTGAGGATGAGGAATAACATTCAATCAGAAGATTTATTCTAGACGCTATCAGAGACCTATTTTATTCTACAATGATAATTTTGGTTGTATAGCTCTATATTTCTACACTGTTCAAGAAATAATCTACAGATCTTGGTTTTCATTTACTGTTTAATTCATGTAGTTATTTCAAACTCTTGATATACATATATATCTTTCTGAAGAAGGGCTAAATAGTTAGGATTTTTCCTTTTTAGTTTTCTGTTTTAGAAAAATTGAAAAAGATTAGTATTAATATGGAAAATTATATCAAAATGGTACAACCTTTTGGGGGCTAATCCTATTAACTTTTCAGAATTCCTATTGACTTCAAGGGTGGGTTTGTAGGATTGTCCCTTTAAACGTTAATTTTAATTTTCCATGTGAGGAATCCTATATTTAAAAATAAAAATCAATAAAATAACAAATTAATGTTTTGTAAAGCAGTGAAGAGGAATCTTCAAAAGTTGGTGTTCAAGAGTACCTATTCTAACTAAGCTGTAGCTTGCATATTAAATAAATATATTTTTGTAGCTATGCTATCCCAGTAACAAGTAGATAGGTATATTTTAAATTGTATTTAATGAAGTTCAAAGTCATCTCCGTTTGATACGACTTGCAGTTGCACTTTTAAAATTCTTCTGTATACAAGAAAGATCAAAGGAACAACTGTCAACTTAAAATCACACTTCTGTCTGAAGTTTTTTAATATTGTTACAAGAGTCTCCTAACTGTACCATAACTGAAAGAGATCAGAGACCAAATTTTTCTTTGTTTTTTTACTTTGTGCATTTGACAGCACTTTGTATAATCAGTTTCCCCATTTCCCATGACGCCAATCAGGGAATCAGTTTTCATTGTTGTTTGTGGGGGCTTTCATGCAGCAACAATGGAGACAAAAACATTTTTAAAAAAATGGAAAAATTGAGTGGTTAAACCACAAACGTTGACACGGGGACACAGAGGCAGGTGAAGCATCTGAAATCACTTTTAAGTCTGATTTTTGAGATGGATCAGATTTCACACTGAATCAGCATTATTTATATTGCAGGGACATGTTCCACTTTATGTAAATGCAACCGCAGGCACAACAGTGTACGGGGCCTTTGATCCAATAGAGGAGATTGCAGACATTTGTGAAAAATATAACCTCTGGCTCCATGTAGATGTAAGTAACTGAACAATCTGCTCAAACTAATCCTAGTGACAGAGGATTCTAGTCTGCAAATGTTTCATGTTGAATTTAAATCTTTACTATTGAGCAGTGCTCATCTTTCCTGTGATTTTGATTTTAAGAGCATTGAAAATAGATATAGAGCCCCATCCTAAGAATCCTCCACATATTTAACTTCCATTAGAAGTTCAGTGGTCAGAGGGTTTAAAGGGCTGGGTGCGTGGTAAACTAAAATATAGACTTTTCAAAAATACTGACTCTTTACCTGTTCTTCCAACACTTTCAGGCTGCTTGGGGAGGTGGACTTCTAATGTCCAGGAAGCATCGTCATAAGCTGAATGGAATAGAAAGGTACTGCACACGGCTTATTGGTGTTGCTATTTATTTATAGAGTTGTACATGGTCTTTCACAAATGTATGAAAGGACAAAGTCCCTGCCTCAAGGAGCTTACACTGTAAATTAAACAGAAACAACACAAACAATAAAAGGTTGAACAGGGGGTTGAAAACTGCACTGGAGAGGAGGTCAGTGATGGAAGGCAAAGTGAAAGGTAAGTTTGAAGGAGGACAGGGAGATTGTTTAGCAAATAGGAGGAGGGGAGACAGTTCCAAGAGTAAAGTGTAACTTCAAAGGAGGCACAATGGGAAAACTAAAGAGAGAGGACAGGCTGACCTGTAGAAAGTGAGATTTAAGATGGGCTGGGCCTTGAGAATAAGGATTAAAAGACTAAACTTGGTGTGGGGGGAAAAAGAGGAATCCTGGGAAGGGATTTGAGAGAGAGAGAGTGAGAGTGTGTGTATGTATGTGTGTGTGTGTGTGAGTGAGGGGAAGGTTTATGGGAATCCTCACCTGGAAGCTCTTTGCAATCACTTCCAGTAATTATTGAGCCTTTATTCTAGCTACAGATTAATTTTCTATAAATGAGAGCCAATGATCTCAACATCAGCTAGAACAGGGGTCACATCTGGGTATGGAAATTGTATGGGGACCCATGAATGCTCATGAAATTGGAGTTTGGGTGCAGGAGGGGGTAAGGGTCCTGGCTGGGGGTGCGGGCTCTGGGGTGGGGCCAGAAATGAGGAGCTCAGGGTTTGGGAGGGGTTCCTGGCTGGGGCAAGGAGTTGGAGTTCGGGGGGGAGGGGTCCTGCTGGAGATGCGGGCTCTGGGGTGGGGCTGGGGATGAGGGATTTGGGGTGTAGGAGGGTGTCCAGGCCGGGACCGAGGGGTTCGGAGGGAAGGAGGGGGTTCTGGGCTGGGGCATGGAGTGGGAGTGTGGGGGGTGAGGGCTCCAATTGGGGGTTCAGGCTCTGGGGTGGGGCTGGGGATGAGAGGTTTGGGGTGCAGGAGGATGCACCAGACTGGGACTAAGGGGTTCGGAGGGCAGAAGGGGGATCAGGGCTGGGTCAGAGGGTTGGGGCATGGGGGGGTCAGGGGTGCAGGCTCTGGGTGGCACTTACCTCAAGCAGCTCCTGGAAGCAGCGGCATGTCCCCCCTCCAGCTCTTACGCGGAGACACAACCAGGCGGCTCTGTGCACTGCCCCGTCCGCAGGTGCCGTCCCTGCAGCTCCCATTGGCTACAGTTCCTAGCCAATGGGAGGTGTGGGGGCGGCGCTTGGGGAGGGGGCAGCATGTGGAGCCCCCTGGCTGCTCCTAAACATAGGAGCCAGAGGGGGGACACGCGGAGTGGCCCCTGACCCCACTCCTGGCAGGAGCGTGGCAGTGGGACAAGCCCTAGACCCTGCTCCCCAGTGGGAGCTCGAGGGCCAGATTAAATCAGCTGAAGGGCCGGATGTGGCCCGTGGGTCGTAGTTTGCCCACCCCTGAACTAGAGGGACACATGGTGGGGTCACAATGGCAGCAGCTTTTGGGGACAGATCTTCCCTCTCCATGGCTGAAAAGGGCAATGACAGCAGAGCTGGTACCATTCCATTATGCAGGGGTAGAAGGATTTGTAGAGCTCACATAGGGGTCTTCCTGCAGCACAGCATCACAGAGTCACTGCACTTCAATGTGCAGGGGACTTGGGAGGTGTGACTAGTGGTTCCATAAATACACTGGTCCAAATGCTATTCACTCTTTACAGCAGGACACAAGTGCCGTGAGGGCTACTGAAAGCCTAAGGCTACTGTAGTGTCCAGAGAATGGTCTGTGGGAAATATACCTTGCCTCCATGGGCCTTTATGACATTCCCTATTACACAGCCCCATTCATCTGGATGTTCACTGAGGCAAGGATCTGACCTTTACTGAATAACCTTGATTCAAATCAACCAAATTTAAAACAGGCAGGAAGTTCTTGCTGAACTTGACCCAGACTCATGTGCCGGTAACCTGCATCATCAGGGCACTGTCTTGGTCCACAGACTGTGTCATAAGACAGACCCCCTCTGTATTTCCAAGCTTATCCATACCTCAACTATGGTCCAGTCTAGTATGATAAGCAGACTTTTCCACAGGTATGGCTCTCATCCAATGACGGCAAGGCCTTAACCTATGTGAGGGTCTGTCTCTTGACTCACCTGGCCCCAGTGGATACTGCTCTATCAGCAAGAACTGCCCATATGCATGTAAATCAGAAAAGTGCTGCATACCCAGACACCATACAAGGTGCACCATTAATATGTGCAAGATATCTGAATCCCCAAGGAAAGCAAAAAGGCATTTGAGGTAAAATCTACCCCTGGCTAGCCAAATTAGCATGGAAAAGCCTAGCACAAAATTCCTTCCATACCCTAGAGGTAGTCATTTCTAATTCCCAGGGTACAAAGGTAGATTTAATGTAGCACGATAAAAGGAAACAATGAAACATAAGCACTTGTAAAAGCCAAAATTTCCCACCAGTGGGAAATTTAGCATATATAGCAAACAACCAGCAAAAATAGGATAAAGAATGAGGTGGTGGGTGGGGAAATAATGTGGACCATCCTGGTGCAGAGATCAAGAAAGCAGTATGAAGCACTTGGCAGGGAAACCACAAAGAAACTGAGCCACACAAACCCAGGTCTAACCACTGGCCAATCGAGTTGGCCAGCCACTCTTATTATGGCAGTAGGTCCACTGAGGAGCTATAGTGCCAAATTCTGCCCTTACACCCTATTCAACCCATTGGTGAATCAGGACAGAATCTGGCACACTGATGCTGACTTGAGGGCAGCTGGGGCTAATCATTAAATCCCAACTCTAAGCAGTGACTGAAAACAGCAGGTCCCAGTGGGTGCTGTGATTTTTCTCACCACAATAAACCACATTGATCTGCAGTCACTGGTAGAAGACACATGCTGCATAACTGATTGCAGCAGGCCCCAGCTGGGAGCTGTTAGCACTCTAGCCAGACTTGGTATACCCAAAAATACATACATGCTCTGAATGGCCTTCTGCCATGGAGACAGGGCCTGAATGAGCTATCCTGGTATGCCCTTTTATTGTACAAGGCAGTGAATGGTGCCCTTATGTTAAAACCCTCCTAATATCCCCCTTTTTTATTTTTTAATATGTCCTGAGAAAACTACTTAAAATTCTCTCATGCTTTTGAAACATAAAGATCAGATTCTGTAACACAGATGGTAAATTGAGACCATATCTCACCAGTTGAAAATATAACAAATAAATTCTACTTCCTAAATGTTTCTTCTAATATGTCATTGAGCTTTTTTGAAAAAAATCACATCCCATACAAAGTCTGGTTTCTATGCCAAGAGGTCAGATTGTGCTCTATGCATGCAGGGCCTGTATCGGACTGCATTACACAAAGAGGAGTTCCTGGAGGGACTACGAGTTCCCAGAGGTGCAGGGTGACCACACATGCTGCACTATTCCTTTGGTGGTTGTGCTCCATTCTCCATCCCTGAGATAGCTCTGCTAGCAGAGGCACACCAGCTCCATTTGTGGCCACTAGGGTGGACCAGTCACTGTGCTCCCCAGAATGCAGGGACTATGATTATTTCTGGCCCTTGAGAGGGGGATGCAAGGAAAGAGAACGACTCTTTGAATTGTCCTTCCCCACCCTGTGTGCACCCAGGCAAATACCATGAAAAATCTCACCCATACTATATACTTTCTCTCTTTAAAGAATCTAAATACATAGTTACACAAGGGGATATTCAGTAGTTAATAAGATGGAATGGAGAGGGCAGTAGCAGCAAAATGTTGGAACATTTCTTCTAGCAACGCCCTGAAACTATCTAGGATAGTGTGTTTAAAACACAGGACATCTCACCTGCTTGGCAAGTAAATTAACTGATCTTGCACATTCATTGACTCTTCAGCCTAAAAAGTTTATACATTATATGTTTGGCGTGCACTGTAGGGATTTTTATAGCCTCTTAACAACCTGTATGTTTGACAAATTAACAAGAAAAAGATCCCTTAGAGCTTCAGCTGGAAAAGTGGGTATGAATTAGCAGCTTCTTTTCTTTTCTTTTCTTTTCCTACTGGAGAACTATAACAGCACCAGCCATTTAGCAAAGAACTACAGATACCTGGAGTGTGAGAATGTCTCCATAATTCCCTGCCCACCTGCAGATACTTTGAACTAATCGAAGCTGTCATGCTGTTTTTGTTATTCCTGTTAGTGCTGGCTCCAGAAGGTGATTCTTCTGGGAATAAAGTTATAATATCAAGTAATCAGCATAGTTTGACACTAATTAGTTGACATTAATTACAATACCAAGTAATCACTATTGTCTGACACAGTAATATCAATCCTGGAAGAACTGCTTTCCTAGGCAGCACATCTGGGAAAAGTGACATCAAAGACAGATACCCTCCATAGTTAGATCAATTAGGCAAAACACCTAACCTGTTTTTGACAATTCTCTTGTCATTACACTGGCTTTACAGTGGTGTAAGTTTATCTTTGTTTTCCATATCTACTCTGAGGGCATCATTCTTTTGCAGAGCCAATTCGGTCACATGGAATCCACACAAGATGATGGGAGTTTTGTTACAATGTTCGGCCATTCTGATTCGGGAAAAGGTCTGTTTTATATTGTTTGATAGTCTTGCAATAGAACAATTAGTGAAATGAGCCCTGATTTTTTAGGACATGCTGCAAGGCCTGTTTCTTTGTAGGCTTCTTTCTGAAGGGAAAAGTTGGATAGATTTATGTTTGTTTTATTTGGAGGAGGAGGTAAGTACTTTTTCCTTTTTCAGCTTTTGGTTAACATTATAAACACCATGGGGCAAGATCCTCAGATTGCTTCAATGATGTCAGGGGAGTCATGCTGATGTATACCAGCTGAGGATCTGGCCTTGTGTTTTTATAAAACATTGTACATGCACCCTCTGACTTGATAATTGGACAAATGTTAAGCTTTAAAAATAAACAGCAAACATTTTGCATTGCACAAGTGGCTTAAGAGTTTAAAATCTTGTTGGAAAGCAGCCACATTACTTTTTGTTCTACTCCAGAAGCAATTTTAGGACTTTGTCATCAATTGGAGCAGGATTAGGATCCAAATACTTCTCTTTCAATATGTGAATATTATCATCTATGAGCAGGACATTTTAATCTTTCTAATTTCCATTAACTTGTCTAACTACCAGTCTTGGAAATGGGTACTCAGAGAGGCAGTGTGGTCTAGTCTCTAGTGCAATGTTTCTCAACGACCGGTCCGTAGACTGGTGCTGGTCCCTGAGAGCTCACTGACACAGTTTAGGAAGGCAGCAAGGTGGTCCCTGGCATCAAAAAGGTTAAGAAACACTGGTCGACTGGATATATCACAAGAGTGGGACTTGGAAGGCCTCAGTTCTAGTCATGCCATGATCTACTGAGTGACCTTGGACAAATCACATCATTTCTCGGTGCTTTCCTTCCCCAACATAAAATTGCTTTCCTTTATAAAGTGATTTGAGATCTAAAGATGAAAGTATAGTCTACGTTCTTAATATTATAATTCAGAACATGAGAACTTTGGTTTCTCTTTATATTACTGTGTAGAGGGGTCGGCAACCTTTCAGAAGCAATGTGCCGAGTCTCATTTATTCACTCTGATTTAAGGTTTCGTGTGCCAGTAATACATTTTAACATTTTTAGAAGGTCTCTTTCTATAAGTCTATAATATATAACTAAACTATTGTTGTATGTAAAGTAAATAGGTTTTTAAAATGTTTAAGAAGCTTCATTTAAAATTAAATTAAAATGCAGAGCCCCCCGGACCGCTGGCCAGGACCTGGGCAGTGTGAGTGCCACTGAAAATCAGCTTGTGTGCTGCCTTCGGCACTCATGCCATAGGTTGCCTACCCCAGTATAGATCATATGCAGTCAAGGAAAAATAGTATTACTAATTGAGCTCGTGAAGAAGTAGAACAGTTCTTTTTCTTTTTATTGTTAAAGCATACTAGATGTGTCTAGTATGGGCCCAGTTATGCTCATACTTATTACTGATGTTTAGTAGTACCAGAGTTGGGCCCTAAATGTAGTTGAAGCCTTCCTCCACACTTTAAGTTAATTTATGCACCAGAATGAGCTTACGCAGTCTCACAATTCAATATAAACATATAGCAACAAAGAAAATAACAATGAAAAATTAACTCTTAAAAGTCTTATTTTCTAAGAAAGAGCAGTCTCAAATTCTAGAATCCAGGAGTATAAGGCAGGAAACATTTGTTTGGAATACTAAGAATTCAAATACATTTAGGCTGGCATTTTCAGTAATATTATTTTTAAGTATTGTTAAAACTTATTTTTATCTCAGTGTGATATGCATGTAATGTCTCAGTGTGATATGCATGCAGCTTCACCACTTGTATAATCAGGAACGCAGACATCTAATTGACCAACTTGAGAGCACAAAATTATGTCTACAGCTTGTGCCCTCAAAAGCAGGTCAGTATCTGAAAATGTGGTCCCTAAAAGCATAATTTTTCTACAACATATGTTTGTTTATATATATTCAATGGATATATTTATATTTACATATGTGTTATATATATTTGCTTTTTCATAATAGGGTATACTTCAAGGTTGCAATCAGATGTGTGCAGGATATCTGTTCCAGCAAGATAAACAATATGATATATCCTATGACACTGGAGATAAAGCAATACAATGTGGTCGTCATGTGGACATTTTCAAATTCTGGTTGATGTGGAAAGCTAAGGTAAACAATAAATGCCCAATTAAAATGACTCAGAAATATATTTAATTTGTGTGTATGTAAGAGAGAAAATACCTACATTGTTTCTTTAAAAGAGTTGTTTGGACTTTATGGAAAACTTAGAAAACAAAGTTTGGTTCTATGAAGAGTTTTGCCTGACAAAGGACAGCAGGATTGGTTCCCAAGACTCTGAGACAGCAAACACTTAGGCTCATGCTTAACATTAATCACATTGAAGTCAATGCGGCTTCTCATGTGACTAATGTGGAGCACGTGCATAAGTATTTGTGGGATCGAGGCCCAGATTTGCAGGTAAACACATTTTCTTCCTGTTAATAGGTCTTTCTTGCCAGGGCCGGCTCTAGCTTTTTTGCTGCCCCAAGCAGCAAAAAAAGCGCCGCCCCCCCGAACCCACGCGCCGAGCGCTGCCGGAACCCCCGCGCCGCCCCCCGCCGAGCACCGGAGCCCACCCCCCCTTGCGCCGAGCCCCGCGCCGCCGGAGCCCGCCCTCTGCCGAGCGCCGCCGGAACCCCCCTCCAGCGCCGCGCCCGCGCCGCCCCCCCGCCAAGCGCCGGAGCCCGCCCCCCCCCGTGCCGAGCGCCGCCGGAACCCCCCCCCGAGCGCCGAGCCCCGCGCTGCCCCTCCCCGCCGAGCGCCGCTGGAGCCCCGCCCCAGAGCCGCGCCACCGGAGCACCCCCCGCCCGCGGAATGCCTCGCCGCGCTGCGCTCCCCCCGCTGCCCCTTACCAGGTGCCGCCCCAAGCATGTGCTTGGATGCCTGGTGCCTGGAGCCGGCCCTGTTTCTTGCTCTCTATTTCTCTACATGAAATTGTAATACTCTGTGGCCATTCTGCAGTGCTCAGTCAGGCAAAATTACCTAAATGCGTGATTCAGTTGATAAGGTGGCCACAATCTAATCCTTTATAAAATCATAATTATTCCTGTGGCACACACTAAAATTATATAAAGAGGATTTTGACTTCAGAGGAGGATTAAGCAGCACATAACCTCTGATGAATAAAAGCTCCTGTTTACTACAAATTTCTTTAATATTAAGAGTGAGGGAAGCAAATAACAAGTATGCTTCTCTATTTCTGTTTTTTAAACAAAATATTTTTTCAAAGTTTTCTCTGAGTTATCAGAGAGTCTTTAAAAATACTGCAGCAAAGGAAATACAACTGAATAAAATATTAACATTCAGATTTGCAAAAGCATGAAGAATTATTGGAACATCCTAAATTATCTTTTCTTGTGTTCATTTTACCAATTACTGTGGTATCCAACACAAATTTGGTGGCAGTTCTGAGTACACTGAATACCAGTTCTTTCTCCAAATCAAATCTTTTTGGGGCTGCAGCTCCAGGACATAAATCCACCAATGATTAATTAAAATTGAACTGTGACCCATAACTTGAAAATATTATATGTATAATACTAATCACCATTGACTGACTACAGAACCCTGTCAACCCTGAGTTCCCCATAGATCAGTTGGCCTTCTAAAAATCAGTCTAGCATGTGTTTTCAGTGCCTTTGGCTTTCTTCGACAAAATCAGCCGTCATTCGGTCCACACTGTGGCCCTCTCTTGGCAGACCAACCTCACTACAAACATTCTCTTTTGTGGTTGAGAGCCTGGGCAGCGGGTATCATAGGCCAGGGGAGACTGTGCGTCCCCAAACAGCCTGGCATGGCTCCATCCAGGCTCCTTCCCCAGACCCCTTCCTGCAGTTCCCGTCGCTCTTCCGTGGCCCAGGCTGGCTGGGGCTGGGATGGGCCGGCCTGCCGCTAGGACTCGGGACAGCTGGCACTGGGGCCAGGGCTGCGCTGCCCACCTGGCACTCGGACTGCACCTCCTGGCTGCCCGGCATTCCGGGGGAAACGGAGGGGGAAACTTTTTTAACTAATAAAACATTTTCTTTTTAAAATAGGGTACAGTAGGATTTGAAAATCAGATCAACAAATGTCTGGAATTGTCAGAGTACCTCTATACTAAAATTAAAAACAGGGAAGAATATGAGATGGTTTTTGATGGAGAGGTAAGTCATTACATAGACCAAAAATATTTTTCATGTAACCTGACATCTGGGAACCAAGTTTGTATACATTTCTTGGAGCAATCTTGAAATTTCTTCAGGTTTCTCAAGAACTCATGTTATGTATGAAAAAGAACAACATGGCAACTGACATCTGGGCAGACTTTTGGCTAGACACATACTGAACTTCTATATGGATTTCAATTATGAACACAGGGATTCCTCCCCTCTCTTTTCTTTTCTTTTTTTTTCTTTTCTTTTCTTTTCTTTTCTCCTTAAAGGACTGTATTGGGCCACAAGCTGAACACTTCAGATGGTATTTATCAACAAAGAGCCAGATTCCCATAAGAATGTAGTGCAGAGGAACTGGTTTGGCTTCTCAGATTAGGGTATGAAGATGGCCTTAATAAAGCCTATTCATGCTGACATTCCAGAGGTTGTCACTCCTAGTTCTCTGAAAGCTGCTACCTCCTCGGCTGCTGGTGCCTCTGCATAAAGTCTCGGTTGATACACGCTTTGTCTCTTCACTTACTAAGAGGAGGAAAATTAGTTACCAAAAGACAGACCTATCTGTGTAGGATGTCACTGAATACTACTGGGGGCTGTCTGGCACTGGAATCTTGGAAGGGACATCCTCTTAAGATTGCATAAGTGTTGAACAATGTTTGTACTTCATCAGCACGCTAGAATATTGTAAAAGGGACAATACATAGTGAATCCAAGATGGCAGCTGCAAGTAGACTGAAGTAGCAATATTATACAGAATTGATTGTTTCTTAATATATAGAACTAACAGCCTTAATAAAATATATGGACTCCACTTCTGTAATAAAATATTCAATAACAATTTATTGTCCTTTAGGAGATTGGTGTGGGTGATCCATATATTCCTATTATGTTTATTCACTTATGTGTTTGTTTTTTCTTTTTTCAGCCTGAACACACAAATGTATGTTTCTGGTACATTCCTCAGAGTCTCAGGGGCATACCAGACTCTGAGGAGAGAAGAGAAAAGCTACATAGGGTATGCAGCTCACATTAAATGTATAATATATTGATTCATTTCTAAGCCAGAGGGTTCCATTTATCTAAAATAACATATCTCTGCATGTGCTGATTGATGAGTCTGATTCTGAGTCAGGTTTCCAAAATAGAGTTGATGGAGATTTGGGATTTCCATTTAGCAAAGGAATGGGGAATTCTGTAAAATCGTTGTTCTGGAAATGTCAACACATGGTATTTCCAAAAATAATTGTTTCCTGCAGGACCCTGGCAGCTGCTCACTGAGATTGTCATGATTCTTGACAATGATTCTTATAATTTTCACAGCTGCTTTTCAGTGATGGGTGGAAGTGACAAGAATAATGTCCCTTTCAGTCCACATCTGTAAGATTTTCAAGGGTCTGTGTCTTTGGGCATCCACATCATGCAGACTGTCTAGGACCAGGAAGCCCAGGGCTTCAAGACTCCTAGGCCAGCTAGCTCCCTGGGCTGCCCAATTCCTGCAGCCTGGGGAGTCAACAGCTCAGAGAGCCATCGGGCCCAGGAGCCTGGAATCTCTGGGATCCAGGAGCAGTCTCCATGGTGGGACTCCTCTGAGCTGTGAACCATGGAAGCCTGTGCTCCTCAGCAGCACACCAGCTGAGCTGGCAGGAACCCAGGCAGGTGGTTAGTCAGTTTGTTGAACCCCATACATTGCTATGAAACACTTTGGGTACAACAAATCAGCATTTTCTAAACCTATTCCACTGGAAAATTGCAGACCAGCTCTACCCCAGAGTTCCATGTTATGACTGGCCTCTGGACCTTGACACTTCCTCTCCTGTTCTTATTGGGGCTGAAGTTATATTTCTCCTTTGAAATCAGACATGGAACATATCCAGTTCTTCTAAAGTACATTGTTTTGTGGCAGCATTTTGGATAGTTAGGATTGGGGTGAGGTTAAGAATACAAGAGACAAAAAGAGATTACAGTTGTCAAGATGAGATAATCAGGCCCTGACCAAGAGTTTTGTGTGGTGGGAATAGAAAGGAGAGGGCAGATTGGTGATATTGTAGAGGAAGAACCAGCAGGATTTTGTGGCAGCATCATTGTGGGGAAAGGACAGGAAGGAATTAAAATTACTTGTGTGAATCTATGGGACAAGATGTCTAATGGAATTGCCAACGGTGATAGAAAAGAGAGGGAGAGGGAAAAGTCTGGGAAGAAAGATGAAGTGTTTGATTTGACCATGTTAAGAGTGAGCTGATGATGGGACATTGTGAGACATCAAGGAAAAAGTATCATATGGCACCCAGAGATAGACACTGAATGGCAGGGGCTAGGTCAGGGGTGAAGTAGTTCTGGGAACCGTCATTTTACCTTGCCTGTGTACTCTACCGAGTCTTCTCAGATAGACTCTCGATTTCACAAGACTAAATTGTGTCACCCTTAGTCACATAGAGTGCTACTCAAGATGAGTAAGGGTGGCAGAATCTGACTCATAATTAGGTAAGGAAAGGCAAGGTGCTCTGCTCTTTATTGACAGATACTATGCAACTGTTAAGACTTTGATGGAATTTTTTATTTGAAAGTGAAAATAAAGAAGATAATTGTAATAACTTCATGGTGCTATAAAACCAATCCAAATGTTTTCATGATTTAAAAAAAAAAATACCAGTAGAAAGTTTTCTTTATACAATAGGGCTGGTTGAAAATTTTCCATCAAAATTTTTGACAGAAAGTCTTTCTGAGTAAACAAAAATTTTAATGGAAAGTGTTTCCTTTCCTTGTTTTTTATACAAAATCTAAATTTTCCACTGAAAATTCCTACAAAGACAAAAAAAGTTATGTTTGTTAAAATTTTCCAATGAATTCTTTTCCTGACCTGTTTTAACAGTTAACGATGCACTTTCAGTGTTTGTCATCCAAATACTGAAACATTAAGAAGTTGAAAATGAGACTATAAACCAGAGTGAAATTGGCTTTGTTACTTTTCATTGTCCAAACTATAAGAATTCCAATAATTAATCAGAAGAATAAATAGTGACATGTAAATTTAGATTTGTAAATTCTTCCAGTACTCTAAGATGTTATTAGTAGCTTAATAAGGAATACTGTTTGCTTAAGCTATGGTTTTTAAGATGACATCGTTGTTAATCATAACAACTTAGATTATTAAGTATGGAAGAATTTAAACATCTAATTTACATATCACTATTATATATATATATGTGTAATCAAGCATTTTTTTTCTACAGTATTATGTAAACATCTATCACTGGTGTAATTGCTCTCTTTTCTAAATTAAGAAATGTGGTGAATAGTAAGAAAGGAAAAGGGTTCTAAATTTCTTTCCTGTTTTGTTTTAATTATAAAGGTGGCACCGAAAATCAAAGCTCTGATGATGGAGTCAGGTACCACAATGGTTGGATATCAGCCACAGGCAGATAAAGTCAACTTCTTCCGAATGGTTGTCTCAAACCCGGCGGCAACTAAGTCTGACATTGACTTCCTCATTGAAGAAATAGAAAGATTGGGGCAGGATCTGTAATACTCTTGGCAAACTATTTATTCCTCTAGTCCACTGTTTTCCAGCTATTTTTTACCCAGTTCTGCAGAACACCCTTTAAGGAAATTCCCTTTCTAAATGTTCCGCTCTCCTAAGACATGCAAAAATCTGTAGGTTACTGCAGAGGTGCTGGAACAATTTGTATACTGGGGGTGCTGAGAGCCATTGAACCAAACTGTAAACCCAGTATATGATGGAAACCACTTCAAGCCAGGGGGTGCAGTAGCCCACACACACCCCAGTACCCCTAGTTCCAGCACCTATGGGTTACTGAAACATATATGTATTGGTAGGTCATTTTACTGAAAGAAAATATATTATCTTGACGTGTACTATTGATCCTTATTTTAGTCTGTTTATTATAGTCAGCAGGAAACTAATAAGTATTAAATTAGGAATTAAGAACTCTGCCCAATATGTATGTACAGTATATATATATAATATATATATATATATGGTAATGAATTTAGAACTAGGCCACAGCATGTTTTCCACTTTAAGAGAACTAACTTTTCTTTCAACAGTTAATGATGTGGACAATGTGCAGCAGATCAGTCTAACAGATGCAAATAGCTGTAAAGAAACATTTTTTAAAATGTAGCTTCTTAGGAGCTAAGGAAAATGTTTAACAGTATTAAACCTTATTGTTGGTGCTTCTCTCACATATAAAAACAATGGATCCTAAAAGCACCCCCCAGTAAGATAGTTGTATCTCCCTTTTAGTGTCCTATCAGGGGATAATAGTAGCAGAGTCATTGTAACAGGTATATTATTGCTGTATTTTTAGAGATTAATTTGTGTAGATTGTGTATATTATTGTTAAATGACTTTGTGAAAAGGAATTAAATGTAATAGTTTTACAGCAAGATAACTGTTCAATTCTAGGTATATGAAATATTTGCTTATTTATATGCAGAGATTTACCATGCTAAAGAGTTGTCTTGTATTTTCTTCCATTTGTAATGTATCCTATTTATATATTATTGAAGTTCTAAATGATGTTTATGGTATTTTAGTGCATTTGTGAGCCAAAGAGACGATAAAAATATTAGTTGACACTTTCATTTATATCATAGTGCCCTTAAAATAACAACTTACAGTTAATTTTACTGATCATTAGGAATTCTAACATTGTATATAGACTCTAGTATAATTAAATCCCTTTACTTTAATAGACTCTTCACCTTTATTAATTGTAATGTCTGCCTGTACGTCCAGTGTTCTGAATGCTTTTCTAGTGAATATTGGATAATAACCAAGGCCCCTGTACTTCTGTTGTAGTTCAGGACCAATCTCTCTGACTAGGTTAGCTAAATTCTGGGGCAAGATTCCTGAAGAAAATCTGTACCAAATCTGTGAGATTGTTAACCAGGTTTATTAATGTTTTGTAGAAGGGGAATTCACTATGTATTTTGGAGTTTACAGACGAAAAGAAAAACTCACCACAGAATGTTTAAATTCAGCTGGCTTGTCACCATAGTTTTAACTGATCAGACATTTCAAAATATAGACACAAGAGTCATCTGCAGCCCATTCAGTTTTTAATAACTAGGTAACCAGTTCTACAAAGTACATGATTTTGTACTGGCAGACCAGCAAAGTAGTGGAATCAAATAAAGGCTCAATAGTCCTCTGTCTACAGAATGACTATTGTCCTGATAACTGAAATCTGCTGATTCAAAATCTTTTCAAAATATGCTGCTATGGCTATTGTACAGGAAAGTCTGTAATAAGCTACTTTTCTTTCAGCTCTGAAATAAAATTTAATTACATTAGAAATATTCTATTAAAGGATTGTAAAGAGACACATTTTGATTTAAAACTACAGCAAGACTCTGTCCAAAAAGATCCTCACACTTTGTGTTGCTTTTTCATTTATTTAAAGGGGGTTAGACACTCACCACCTCGCCACCCCACTTTATGCCATGTGAACAGGCTGCAGAAGCATGAAGGGGCCCTAAAAGCATTGGCTGTAGCCAGAAGAGGATTCCCTTAGTACAGGCAATGCAGAAGACATATGTAAGGTTGGCTTAGTCGGCACACTGGAGGCAGGGCTGGAGAAGGGAGGAGTGTGTCGGGCAGGGCCACATCACAGCACTAAGCAAATTCCAGACATCACTGCAGCTCATTGGACAATCCAGGGAGTCAGCCATAACTTACACATTCCCCCTAGGTCTTTCCAGCCCCTGGAGCAGCCCAGGATTGGGAAGGCACAAAGGTGACCATGGTCCCCTTGGGATGCAAATTCTATGCTGTGCCTCACCTGTGGTCTTTAGAGTAAATACCAGTTGGATATTCAAAACACCATGTCTAACCTGTCTCATATAGCCAGAAAAGCCTGGGGCATTTTGACATTCTGTGAATGGAAAAATTGAGAAACCCATTTCAAGAGTCTAACATTGGTGGGCCCAATCTAACTTCCAGGTCCAGAGTTCTAATTCTGATGTATAAGCACTCCATGCTTATTTTTGTCACCAGGACTCTTCCAAAATTTAAGGAGATGAGTTTTGGGTGGCTAGCCATTCCCAAGCACTGTTTTCTCTTTCTTTTCCTAGAGACCCAGTATACCTCTCTCCTCCCTTACACTCTGTAGAAGCTTCTTCTTGAACTCCATTTTGTTATGACCTTATTGCTCATTGGAGTCAAGTTCAGGGCTTGTTTTACTTTTGTGGCTCTCTTTTTGCCTCCTAACTATAACATACAGAAGATGATACATATTATCCACCGCAAAATCTTACGACTATGAAGCCACCCAGTAATCCCACTAGCACAGTTGTCCTTCTAGTAGTCCCATCTCCTTAGGGCAATGTTTTTACTTCACGCAGCTGGTGCAGATAGTTGCAGTGGGCCATGCTTCTACAGTCTTGAATTTTGATCTTCCAGAATAAATATTCCTGACATCTTCCCTTCTTTGATGCTAGCACCTTTGGTATAAAAGTCAATGATATAAGGTCTGAATCCTGCTACCATGGATATTGTCAGCAACAGTGTTGGTTCTGGCTTCAATCTTTTAAAATCAAATGCCATTCTCTCTAGATGCAGGCCATTTCTCATTAAAGGTTAGAGTTCTCCTACTCACAAGACTGTTCTCAGGTGTTCAGAAACAAATTCTTCTCTTAGAAAGGAAAAGGCTGGATTCATTTTTGAAGCATAAGCTTATGGATGAGATTTTTCCCCTCTGAATAGTTCACTTTATTCAAAGACCTGCTACAGAAGAATACAGCATCTCTCTACTCTTCACAGTGTATGAAAAACATTATGGCCTATGATAGTCATTGCCAAGACATCTGACCAGCCTTGAAAGGGGAGTCTACTTCTTCCACACACAGCAGCAGCAGCCTCTTGTGGTTTCTTTGACCAATTTTTAGCTTAGAGTTTATGACCCCCTTCATTCCCTCACTCAGGGAATCTCAGTGACAGTACCACTGGAGAGGTAAGATGCAGTCTTCATACTTTATGCTCTAACTTTAAAATCTTAACTTTCTGGCCCTAGTGTCCAGATTATCACCACCTTATAACAATAATATTTGAAGAACTCTATACACTTTAGAAACATATGTGGAAGCTAAGTAATAGGATCCCCATTTTGCAGACTGGAAAAGGACAAAGATCATGCAGCAAGTCCTGAATGGTACTGGCTGGGAACAGAATCTCGTTCTCCTGAGTAGTGTGCAAACTGTAATTTGATTACTACAAATTGCTTCTCTTCCATTTGGCACAGTTTCTTCTTTTGCCGGATCAGAACTACCAGACTGCTCTAGCTACTGCCCATGATAGTATGCATCTAGAAGTGACATTTAATAATGTAGATCCTGCTGCCTATCACAGAGTCATGAAGTTTATCTTTGAGGTGGTTCTCACAACCATGAGAATTAAATTTATCTTCATACCTGATGTATGGGATTTTTTCTTTCTGGTACCACTGTATATTAGTTTTGTGGCAAATGATGCTCACAACCAGTTTCTGGTGTCTCCTTGTGATTGATGTCAGCCATTAGGATATTTAGCAGTAATGACTGCCCATCGCCACCAGCACAGGGTCCTGGTTTACCTCAACTCAGATAGCTGATTTAACAGAGCCTTATTTAGGGGATGGCCATGGTCATCAATGAGACAAATTCTCTCTATTTCCGTTTCAGTAGTCAATCTTCATCTGAGTAATATTCTATGGCTTCTCAAACAAAGACCTCTCTGGAACTCTCCTGTTCTTAAATCCACACAGCAATGTGGGGGAAGACCAGAAAGTGTGAAGCCATGGATGAGGTGACTCATTCTAAGAAATACAATTATAGATGAGTAACTCAATTTTCCTGATGTAACGAGTTGGTAATTTACTCTGAGGTTGTGATTTCTTCTTTAAAATCTTACTGACAAGCACTGTACTATTAAGGTGGGTGAATTCAAAGTACCTTGACAAATGCCAAATAGAGGGAAGATGCCAAACTGGAAATTGTTGCTTCGGTGTTTACTAGCTGATGTATTAGATTTGGGAAAGGATAACCAAAGCAGCTGTTGATTTTAAGTAGGAAAATTCCCAGTTTCAGTTGTTAGAACTGTTTTTGGAGAACACAGCAAGATTCTACCATTCATGGCAGACACACAGAACCAAGGTTCTCAAGAATAGCCCAGAATTTTAAAATCATCATTTATTCAGGGCACAACATGTTTTTTGAATGGTGACGAATAAAAAGAGATTTTTTAAACAGAATCTCTGTGTTTTGTGGCTAAAAGAACTGTGAAATTATAAAAATGATATGCAATGCAATTTAAATTTTTCAATAAAAATGTATCTTAAAATTGTTTCATTTGTCTCATATTATTTGTGAGTTCTCTGCTTTTCCTCAAGAACATGAGACCTACATCTCACAGCAAATCTTAAACACTAAAAACAGTGAGCCAAATCTTAAGGACACAACACAGCTTTTAATCCTGAATTCAGTGGGAGCTTGCATGCATACAAGCTGCATAAGAACTTCAGTATTCAGATATGAACAGAGTAATGAAGTTTTACTACTTCGCAGTGATTGTGGATCATCTGGTGAAAAGCATAAAGCAGAAACATCTCTTCACCTGGTACTGCTGAAAGCCCAGTTCAGCTTATTCACATAAAAGTATGTGAGTTTAGTGTGACTAAAATACGGGTTCTCAAACTTCATTGCACTGAGACCCCCTTCTGACAACAAAAATTACTATGTGACCGGGGGCAGGGGAGGGGGGCAAAGCCGAACCCTGCAGCCCCAGGCTAAAGCACTCAGGCTTTGGCTTCAGCCCTGTGTCCCAACGAGTCTAATGCTGGTCCTGGTGACCCCATTAAAATGGGTCCTGACCCACTTTGGGGTCCAAACCCATAGTTTGAGAACCGCTGGACTAAGAAGAGGTGGACCAAGCTCTTCTGGAAGACAGAGAGCCAAATATTTGCATTTCACTGCTATTTAATATGTGGATGTATTTATAAAACTAATATCCTTGTAGCAGAGATCATCATGAGCCCAATCATAGGCCCCAATCCTGCAAAGACTTGTACACGTGCTTAACTTTTCACACTTAGTAGTTCCATTGACTTCAGTGGGACTATTCACACTGTGTAAAGTTAAGCACGTATGTAAGTCTTTGCAGGATCAGGGATCATATACTGCAAGGGGAATTTTGTATGTACAAGAAATATAGGATCAGGTTTTGCAAGTGTGGTCAGAGGTGTTATGTGTATTAACTTGCATCCTGATCTTGCAACTACCTGATCCTGCAAAGCACAGGTGCCAGACTGCACCCACACACAATCAAATGCAAGCTCAAGGGCTACCTGCTCATTATGGGTTCAGACCTACAAGGCGCAGAATGCCCTAGACCTGTTGCAGAAAAGCATTTAAGTGCTTGTTTAACTTTAAACACATGAGTTTTCTTTTGGAAGTCAATGCAACTACGAACAAACGTAGCATTATATATGTTCTTAAGTATTGTGTTGGGTCAGGGCTAGAATGCTCAACATCTTGAATGACTGAGCATTATAATACACAATCAGTTATAGTAAAATGATTCATTTAAACATATGTAAATTAGGTTTAAATTTTTATGTTGTGAATGACCTGAACAAACTTTAAAAGAAATCATTTTGTAAAGGTATACATACAAGACCCAGTCCTGTGGCCACTGAAGTCAATGGGGGGTTTTCTATTTATTTCAATGGAAGCAGAATCCAGTCCCTGATAAGTGAAATACAATGGGAGTTTTGCTAACATAACAACTATAGAATGGGATTCTACATCAGAGCTGGGGAAAAAATTGTGACATCTCTATACTATTTGTAAAAATAGGCACTGACATGTATCAAGGTCATACACATTCAGAATATTATAGCTAATATTGTATAAATGTTAATATCAGCCACAACTTGCATTTCAATGAGTATGTAATAGTTGAGCAAAATACTAATTATATTTTACTATCATTTATGTGTTAAACATTGATGTAAAATACCTATCATGTAAAAATAAGACACAGGGTTTGCAAGAATGCCATAATTTACTGCAGTAGAAGATAATTTAAAATTGGACTTGAATTATGCATCATAAATACAGAAGCCAAGACTTTTCCTGTATAAGAAATATATGAACGTGTGGCAATTTGTCATAAAATTTCTTAAATTCTATCTTACATGTATAAGTTGAAGAAGATGGTTCAAAAGATTAGTGTGCTTTTGGTTAATGTATTATGTTCTATGGCACACTACAGTTCCATTATAGGAGTCTAATTAGTTTTAACACTTTCCTCATGTGTGTCACTGAAAAATAAAGGTGATTTGAATTAGTACTCAAAATAACAAAAACATTTTCTTCTTGCTTGATGCAGAAAAATGCTGAAAAAATATTGCCTTATGTATTATTTATAGCATGATATTAAAATTTGTGTCAATTTATTTCAATAGCATGCGCACAAATGTGGATTTGTATAAACTTTGAGGTTGCTTGTATTTATATGCTAAAGGATTTTAGGACCTGTTCTAGTTCTGATTTATAAGATTACATAAAGCAGACAGACTGAGGCAGTCAATTTATACTACAAATAAGTTTTCTAAAGGTTTTCTAAAGGTTAATATCTAAGTGTAATATATAAAAGTAATATAAAGCACTGACATAAAATAATTATTGTATTATGTTGGAGAATATTTTCTTCCTCCAAGAATGTTTAGGAATGATCAGCTAATGCAGAGACCTGGTTGACTGACTAATAAAATGTTAGCCCCAAATTCAGACTGTTTGGGAGTGGGTGCATCTTCACTGAGGTCAAGGGAATTTCACCTTTTGTCCCTTAGTGTTTTATAATTTTCAGTTACAACCTCTACACTAGGGATGAAGTTATTTGAAAGAAGAAGAACTTGCAATGGGAAATAGTAACTCACTGAAGAACAAAGCGAGCAAGTAAAGCTGCGGAAGTTAAAATGAGAAGATGCAGCATCAACAGGAAACAAAGAAGGTTAAAAGGAGAACTGCACAAGGTGAAGTGATTTGGGTTTCATCGGAGCGTGATTGGGGATCAGTATTCTGGAGAAAGCAAGAATTTCAATTACAGTTGGGAAAAAAGAGGAGGGGGGAATAGGTTTTGCAATGGACTCAGTAAAGAAAGAAAAATCTTCTTGTGCTCTGTTCCTTTAGAAAAGTCTCCTGAAGAAAAGGGTGAAGGTTCTCAGTACAGATAGACATAAAAAAGGTACAGAAACATGTTACACACCAATATTTAAAATGTTTTAATTTGTACTAGTTAATCTATTCTGTTGTCCAAGTGGAATTCTTACAGAGTGACCATATGTGTGCATATAATATAACATATAATTGTATGATCAGGCTGGCTATGACTTCCTCCAGGACATGTATGGTAAGAAAGTACAATTTAAAAAAATTCTAAAAGTCAGGACACAATATAAAAGAAGCATTCCATCAAGAATGAAAGCAATAATGTTCTCTTATCTATGAATATATATGTGATGGAATCTCCAGCACCTGAAATCTTTAAATCAAGATTTAACACCTTTCTAAAAGATGTGTTCTAGTTAATCCCGAAATTGAGAGTCTGATGCAGGAATTCTTAGATTAAATTCTTCATCCTGCGTTGTGCAGGAAGTCAGATTAGATCATCAGAATGGTCTCCCCCCCCCCCCCCCGGGTTTAGTATCTGTTAATCTGGGGGTTTAGACATTTTATAAGGCCTATAATTGCCTCTGAGCCAAATTCCCAAAGTGCTTTAGGAGTCGGCTAAGAAGAGGGAAAATAGCTTGCTAAGAATTGCCAGAAAATATCTGACAACCTCTACAATAATTGTTTAGAAAGGAATATTATTTTTAGCAATGTACTAAGAACAAGTAACAGATACTTCAATTAGCAGGACCTAAAATTAAACTATGGATGTGCAGTGTAATTTTAGAAATGTGAGGTACATCTTCTAGTCCAAGGAATATTAATAAACACCTGAGAACTACTGATGTGCCCCACTATTAGTTCTTTTCAGAATGTAGATCTGGTACATACTGCTTGCACAGTACCATTTTTGGCCCTACACTGTGGAAAGTGTTTAGAAGAGCGAGAACAGCAGAAAAAAGGTGTTGTTTCTTGTTAGTTACTTGGCATTTGAACTGTAGAACTTGATACACAAAAACACTTCAGATGCTAGAGAAGAAGAAGAAGCTGCTGAGAATTTTATTGAGCTGAAGATGTTAGCTTATGGCTTTTGAATGTTGTGGCTACTTCAAGTCTCAAAACCTGGGTTTGGAAGTTTGTGGCTTTCTGCAAGTCATAGATTCCTTCTCCTGAGACAGATTAATGGAGAATTGTGGAGTAAGAGTAGCAGCTGGGTGGGCTCAGAGATTATGGATCTTTATTTTTGACATGTCAGAAGAACTGGGCCTGGTGAGTGTTACTATTGGGATTTCACAGGTGTGAGTGTGACTGAGGAATTTTTTCTTTTTTTTTTTTTTGGACAAAACTAATTGGCTCTTAGTTATTGCTAGATTTTGCTTTGCAAAAATAACTAATTTTAAATATTCATTAATTTTTCATGGTTATACCTTGTTTGCATAATCTCTGGATGTTTTTAGACCATTGTCTCCTGGTTTCAAGGTTGTTGGGTTTTTTTTTTTTTTTTTTGGTATGTATATTGAATGTACTAACAACAAGTACAGAGTACTGCAAATTAACTAACAAAAATTAACAAATTTTGTTAATTTACTGGTATGTAAAGGTCTGCAGTTAATTAGGTCAGTTTAAACTTATTAATATCAGTTTCATTTTTCCTATTATACTGTTTGCACTTTATTGAATTGGGTTTCAGGGTTAGTTTACAACTTGGAACTATTTTGCATTATTATGAGTCTTCAATTATTTCATATATTTTTCCACATGGAAGAGCACCGGTGCTATTAAACACACTCAGGTTGGAAGGTTGACTTCTAGGAGTCTCCATTCTGTTTTATTATTCTAGTGAATTGTAGTATTTCTATAAGAGTGCATTTGAGCCTCAGTAATCTAGCTAGTGGTTTTGTTATCAGTAGTGTGTTAGACAATGACACTGTGCTTTATATATGCCTGTCTTCCAAAGAAAGCCATGCTTTGTTTTTGCAAGATGTGATCAGAGATCAAAATATGCTTTTCAATTTTATATTTGTGCAACATGGCCCCACCACAGTGAGAATTTTCATTGGCTTCAGACAGCTCCCTCAGATTTCTCTTGTGAGCACAAGCCATGTTCTGATTGCAGCTCTGGAATAAAAACTGCTGTAGTATCACACACCCTGATTAAAACCAAAACCCTCCACAAAATTCTCCTCCTTTGAATACATCACCCACACTGTAAAAAGAACCAGTAGTCCAGTAACTGCAACAAGTTGCCTTCCCCAAAAGTCTTATCTCATGGAGGGGTGAGGGTGTTGGAAATTCTGTGAGCATAGTGTCAATAATTATGTTGTTGAATGACTCAAGTACTCATATTTATTGTCTATAGGCTGCTATAATTTTAGAATTTTTGAAGCTCTGAAAGTGCTACAGGAATGGTATGTACAGCCGCTGGGGGCTCTGGAGAATCTTCAGTTTACTCTGCACCTCAGTTCAGGAGCGGCTTTTGGCTGTCTGGAAGGTTTATAGAAGACTGGCAAGGGGACTGGAAGGGGATACACCTCTACCCCGATATAACACGAATTCGGATATAACGCGGTAAATCAGTGTTCCACGGGGTTTGGGGGAGGGGGGGCTGCGCACTCCGGTGGATCAAAGCAAGTGCGATATAACGCGGTTTCATCTATAAAGCAGTAAGATTTTTTGGCTCCAGGGGACAGCGTTATATCGGGGTAGAGATGTAGTTGGAATCATCATGGGCCCCAAAGGAGTATTATTGAATCCCCAGGCAACTAAAGAAGACTCTGGTTAACAGAATAAACTTTTTTTGCCCAAAAAATACATTAAATCTAACAAACGAAACCCCTCAAAACATGTCCTCAATTTGGTTTTATGAGATGAGCTTCTAATTTGTCTGTAATCCACCCAATCATGTTGCTCTCTTTACAAACATAGTTAATAAATAAATGAAGGGTACCGTTATTGTGTTACCCTTCATTTACAGTATCCCAAAGCATTGTCAGAATGAATAATGATCCGTCTGTCTGTCCCACAGTACGGGTACCTCTGTCCTGTACTGGATGGAAAATCAGACCAATCAAGAGAGAGTGGTGCATGTGTTTGTGAGGTAGGGAATGTACAAAAAGGGATCACAATAATGTGAAATTGTGAATCAGACCCTCTCATCCCACATACAAGTAGAAGGGAAAGAGATGGTACAATTCCAAGTAACATTCACACAGTGCCCATTCCAGAGACACGTCAAAACTAAATTACCAAGAGGAGGAAAAAGAAACAAAGAGCACCCCTAAGAATGAATAATTTATAAGATAGCAAGCAATCAAGAGAAGCCCAATTATTTAATCACATAATCTAGAATTATTTAATGATTTATCCACTGTATATAGCTTGCAGTGGAATGTCCTCACCATCCCACTTTACCAAGTGATAATTTATATGTATATATTCAAAGTGTGAATTTATTTGAATATTTACTTTCCCTTAACTGTTAATTTCCATATTTTTAAATGCTTAGGGTTTTTCTAGCTGTATTTTTTAGAATACATGCATCTCTAATAGAACCCTCAGCTTAGTTCATTAATTTTTTGTCTGTTAATGTATTTCACTAAACAATGACTTAGGTCGATATTATAAGTATTTACAAAACTTTGAAAAGTGATGATACCATGAAGAGAATTGTTTAGGGTGTTCTGGAGGGGAAGAGTTAATTTAAAATAATGAGATAAAATGGGCAAAGGAAAACTTAGATCAGGAACAATTCATAATGGTATGGCGGGGTCTATAACAGTTCCTGAGTTAAATGACGAAAGTCTCATCACTTGACTCATTTGAAACTGGAAAGGGTAAAGCAATGGAGAATGTAAGGTAATAGTCCTGCAATGACCTCTGTGGGAAAATAATGTGCCCTATCAGATAGATATAAAATATATAAGTCCCATCTGGTAGTTTAATCATTTGTATGTATCTCACTTGTATCTACTGCAGATACAGTGCTTAGTGTCTTGTGAGACTGGGTTATTTGATGTGTGACACATATTGACTGAAGTTGTGTTATTCCTGGTTTTATGCTCTATCTTCATATCCTTGTTGCTATCCTATACAGTTTGTAATACATTTTCTTTAAAGTGGGATTTAAGACCAAATGGCCCTGGTTTGGGTTTTTCAAATGAAATCTGAAAAACGAGGTCTGTCAAAACCAAACAAATCTTGGTTTTACAGTTCTGTTTGAAACAGAGACAAAAACCCACACCCAAACCACTTATGTGACCCCCGCTGATTTGTGTGTGTCTGTGTTTGCATTCTGACTCCCTGTCTGTATTTACATGCTTTCACATTGCAGACTGAATTTTTCATGCTAAGTTTCTGCCTGAAGGTAATTTTTGAGGAAAATCTGAGCAAAAGCAACAGAGTCATTTTTGAATAGGAGAGTGAGGAAAAGAATTCCCCATTATTTAAAAAAAATAATAAACAGCCAAAATTACTTGTTAATAGAAAGCTTGAAATTTGGCATGGAAATAGCCCTTGCGGCAGAGAAGTGCCTTTGATCTTTTTGATATAGCCAAGTTGTGAACCTTTGAAAATTGCATGCAGCACATGATCAGTAGATTTTTTTGGGGTGTTTTCCTGCCACATTTGTAGAGTGCACAGATAGAGATGGCCAATTTTGTGGCAAATGCATGCAAGGCTAATTCAGCTATGTATTGAAAACTGTATTAAAGGACCTCAGGGGTTGAGTCAAGCGCTGTAGAACCACTACATACCTTCTAAGGTGTTCAGGGACTCACAATGAACATCTTACTCAACATCTCAGTGTGGTACAAAGTAAACTCACTGCTCCAACCCACTGCATCATGGCCTTTAGACTCAGAGAACCTTTGCAGGCCCTTGCTTGCAATTTTCTTCTTCTCCCTTCCACTTTGGAGCTACTTTCTGGTAGTTTGCTGGATCAGGGCATAAGCCTGTAAGGCCCCAACCGGTTCTAAAGAACCCCCTTGTTTCTCTCTTAGAATCTAGCTTACTAAGGCCAGGTATACACTACAGATTTATGCTGGCATAGCTATGTTGGTCAGGGGTGTGAAGAGGTATGATCCTTGACTGACATAACTGTGATGACAAAGGCACCTAGTGTAGATGCAGTTATACCAGCAAAATGGGGCTTCTACTGGTGTAGCTGTGTCTGTGCTAGGAGCACTTTACCAGTACAGTACACCACTATTCCTACACTGCTAAAGTGCTCCTAGTGCACACAGAGCCTAAATAGTTTTGTGGCTACTGCCAGTGCCAATGACTAAACTGCAGATCACCCATTCAGTCTTCTGGCCTCAGTAACATTCTCTGCACTGGCGTTTGACCTTTTCTCTGCTTTCTGCGAAAGCTCTTTCTCTTCATGCTGACCACACTAACAAGGTTCCCAACTGATTCCCTGCTTGTCTCTGCCATTTCGCAATTGCTATTCCTATAGCAACTTTGTCACATTTTCCCTAGCAGTTCCCAGTATACACTTGTTATACCTGCTCTGGAGCCCAGTCCCACATCCTGCTTTTTGACGGGACCCACCACAAAGAAGGTTATAAGTTTGACATAAGAAGTGAATGGGTCTGAGGCCATGATAAGCAAAGGACACTCAGAAAAAGAGGTCAGTTCTGTTATATCAATCACCCGAGATTCCCGACTAAGATATTACAGACATGGGCACCTTAGCAACACCTATCAGTAAAACAGACATAATGTTTTGTACATAAATTCTTTGTCTATTGCAGTCAGTCTCTTCTAAAGCAAAAGGAAAGGACTGTGAGTCCATTTGGGAAAAAGTTTTATCCTTAAGCCAGTGGTCTGATGCTTGAGTTAAATTATTATTATGACATATTTATTATACATTTCAAATGTTGTATCTAGGCGTTTTCCACAGCAGCTCAAGATACAACATTGTTGTCCTTCTGAAAGGGATACCTCATCTCCCTCTGCTAAAGCCACTGACTGCTAGTGATCAGATCAAATGGCTGGTTTCTAGGCCAGCATCGGGACAATGACTGATGACATGAGTAACTGGGAAGTGCCACTGTCAATAAGGTGAGTCTTGCACATTCTTATGCCAAAGTTAGGATTTGTTCTGGAAAGAATTCCACCAGAGACATTAGAAGAGAACATTTAGTAACCCAGTATCAGCCACAATGGAAAATGTTATTGTTCTGTTTCATTTGGTCCTAGCTGCAGTCATTTAAAATGGCAAGCTAGTCTGGATCATCCTTTGGCATAACACATGAGTGACAGCAATGTCTCTCTGCTGTTGCTCTCAGTACACTACAGCATTTAAATGAGTAGGAACAAGAAAGGGAGCCATATTCACCTGTCAAACTTTGCAGTTGAAATTGGATATAAAATTAAATAAATCCACATATGGAATGGTGCATCTTTTCCTAAGCTATACAACTACTGCAGTTTAATTGCTGCTGATTTTGGGGAGCAGTGGAAGTAAATGGTGCAATTTTTTCCTTCTAAAGTGCAAGTAATTCCGCTGCAAGGCATTTTTTTAGTTTATACACTGCAGCAAGTCTTTTAGCGTCCCCACAAACACACATACAAGCACAATGCTATGCAAGGGTACTCTGTGGTCCCCGTTGAATAAGGGGTTAACCTCAACAAAGCTCTCTATCCCTTCTAAACAGGTGTGCATGGGAAGACCAGCTTCTTTTAAGACAGAGGAAAATGTCTTTGGGAAGACAGGGCTTTACATCCAACCTCCTAGGATTGGTTGATCTCCAAGCACAAGGGAGTTTTCTCTTTCCTTTTCTGTTTACATTAATAGCTTTTGTTTTCTTCCTATAAAAAGGATCCTTTGAGGAAAGACCTTGCTGACTGCAGCTGAATCTATTTCTGTGGAGTCATTTCACCAGCTTGGACTCTCATTAGGGTGTTTTGTTTTGTTTTTTGCCGCTGCCCTGCCACTATTCCCAATTAGCACATTACACTTGTGCGGCCATGACCACGTTGCTATTTTTAGCACTCTAGCTTGGGCAGAGCTAGTGTATGGCTGTCTGAGCTGGGAATCACACCTCACAACTGCTGTTTAGACATAGCCTTGGTTACCACCTTTAAATTTCATTCCTTAGTAAACATATGAGCTTAGAATTAGTAAGGTGTATTTCAGAAGTTCCCAACAGAAGCAGTGCCCTGTTTCAAATGTGCAGTGCCCTGTGACAAATATCAGCAAAATGCTAAAAAATCCACAGCAAGGAGGTGTAGTAAAATCAGGAAGATAAAAGAGCCCTTCTCCTGGAGGTCTGAAGGGAAAGAAGTTATCAGCTACCAGGGCAGAAGCAAATGAATCATTAAAGGCATCTCAGGGCCAAAATAAAAAAAAGAGAGAGAATGAGACAGAGAGTTGAGGAACCTTTTTTTTTTCCTGAGGAGGGAGAAAAAATAGCTCAAGAAATATACAATAGAGTAAGCAGAATCTGTGTCCTGGATAAAAATAATTATCAAAATATAACAGAGACTAAACAAATCCATTTTTAAGAACATAAGAGCTGCCATACTGGGTCAGACCATGATCCATCTTGCCCCGTATCTTGTCTCTAACAGTGGTCCATTCCAGAGCTTCAGGGAGAACATACAGAACAGGGCAATTATGGAGTGATCCACCTGTCTTCCATTCCTGGCTTCTGGTAGTCAGAGGTTTAGGGTTGCCCCAAGCATGGGGTTGCGTCCCTGACCATCTAGACTAACAGATTAACTTATCCAGTTTTTTTCTGAAACCAATTATATTTTTGGCCATCACAGCATCTCATGAGAATGAGCTCCATGGGTTAGTTGTGGGGTGTGTGAAAAAGTATTTCCTCTTATTTGTATTAAACCTGCTGCCTATTAATGTCATTGCATGACCCCGTGTTTTTTTTTTAATTGTGTGAAAGGGTAAAACATACTTCTCTATTCACTTTTTCCACACCCATTCATGCCTCTATTATATTCCCCCCTTGGAAGTCTCCTTTCCAAGCTAAACAGCCCTAATTGTTTTAGTCTCTCCTTGTATGGAAGCCTTTCCATACCCAGATCATCTTTGTTGCCCTTCTGTGAACCTTTTCCAGTTCGACTATGTCCTTTTTGAGATGGGGTGACCAGAACTGGACACAGTATTTCAGGAGTGGGCACACCATGGAGTTATATAGTGGAGATATATATATCTTTCTCTTATTTTCTATCTCCTTCCTAATAATTCCTAACATAGTGTGAGCCTTTTTGTCTGCTGCTAAAGAAAGATTACTTTGAGCTACAAATGTATCATTCTGAGTCTGAGTGAGAACTTTTAATGGTGTTTAGTATGAAGCTGCCCAGAAGATGGAGGAATGTGCCTTTGTATGACTAATGAAGGAGAAAGGAAGGAATGTCAAACTGTAACTGTGTGAGTGGGGAAGGACAGTGTTATGGTTAAGGCACTGGACTGGGATTCAACCACTTTGGTTTCAGTTCATGGCTCTGTGTGACCTTGAGCACTTGCTTTCTGTGCCTCAATTCCCCATTTGCAAAATGGGAATAATAATACTTCCTTCCTCCTATCTTTTGTCTACACTTAGTGTGGAAGTTCCTCATGGGAAAGCTTGATTGTCTCCTTTCTGGTTTTGCAGCACCTTGGCTAGGGCCTCTAGGTTCTAGAAATCATAAATAATAATAAAATATAAATCTGCATTACAGCTCATAAATAATAATGAAATTATTGTGGCTTTTCTTGCACCTGTCTGTAGGGAGAGGCCTTCTGTCTCTCTCATATTCCCCCTGCCAGGCAAGAGAAGGTTCAACATGGTCCAGTAATACCATAAATAATATACTCTGCATTTGTATAGGGCTCAGTGTGGGCAGTGCCAGTAGGGAGTGACTATTTAAAATTTAGGGGACTGAAGTGAATCATGAAATTTCTAGAGGAGACAAATCTGCCTTAGTTAAGCGTTGTTTCATATGCAGTTCCTTGTTCTGAAGGCCTCTAAGGCTGCTCTTGGGCCTTGGAGAACATTGTGTATTGGTCAAGTATACACAATTAGGTACAAGTTATGACACCATTACAGAAACATTCTTTCTTATAGATACATTAGGGATGATGTTGCCCTCCCTGCCATCTAGCCAAGTGTAATGTCTTTTGTGAATTTGTAGTACATTTTCTGTATCTCTGTAACATATATGTGGAGGGTCAGGGGGTTGGCAGCCATGAAAAGTAAAGACTTCTATACACAAGTTAGATGTAGTAACCCTAGGCACTTGCAAGGTAAGCAGAGGTCAGCTAAGAAAGTCAGGTTTAGATTTTTGCTAAACCTAGGCAGTTCAGATTTCAGAGTGAAGGACTAAAAGATTTCAGTGTTGGCCCATCTCTAAATTCAAGCTTCCTCACCCATGACCTCAAGCCTAGGCAGACTGCCCTTAGGAATGTGATGTAAATCAGTCTCCATACCAGCTTAGTTCTAGAATTTTCTGGAGCAGAAACTCCAATTGGGTAGCAACACTGCTTAATTTGTGCCAGCGCTGAGCCCCGGCACCTCTAGGCTCGGCAGGTCATAGCCCCGTCACCTCTGGGCTTGTTGCATCAGTTATGAATGTAAAAAAATTGCTTGAGCCTAGTTGCTTCAGCCCCGGCAGAAATTGCTTCAGCCCCAGCACCTCTTTCATTACAAATTAAGCACTGAGTAGCAAATTCCTGATCCAAGTTTGTAGCTCAAGTCTCTCTCTATAACAAGGTGAAGCCAAACTTTAGTAAAGGTTGGATGTGGATCCAGCTTTCAAACTCCTAGATTGGGAGAGTTCAGCTCCAGGCATTTGTTTGAGAGCCATCTCTGGATAAAATACTTTGAAATGACATGTAAAGAAGTGGTTCAAAATTATTTCATTCAACAGCTATTATACATCCTCTTTTTTGAACATCTTTAGCCCTTAACACTCTAAGGGCCAGCTGCCACCTGCAGCAGACTAGTAGTTGGGTCTATTAAACCTATTAAGTACTTGCTTTCTAATTCCTAAATGGGATGGATAGACCCCCTAGATTATAGAATTGCTTGTATAATTAAGATTCTCAGTGTTTGTATTATTAACCCTGTTTTCAGCCTCCAGCTTATTTAAATAAAAGAGCCATTCAACCATTATTTTTCACTCACAAAGAAGCAAATCCATTGTCTATGATTTCTGGTGCAGTATGTAACTGGCTAGCTAAAAACAAAGCAAACCTCAGTTAAAATCATTCTGACATTTGTTATTAATTCTCGGTTCTCTATTAACCATTTACCTAGGCATCTTTTATGCCAAGTGCATGAACATAGTGATTATTCTCTTTTATTCTTGCTGCTTTTAGTCATCCATTCAATAACCTGTTTTTCACTGGTATTCTGGCCAGGAATCAGGGGCTGATGACTGGAGACAATGGGACAAGGCCTGGGTAAGGACTGCAGGATCAGAGCCATATCTTGTAGGGGTAAAAATCAAGGACAGTCTCACCTGTAAACTCTCTTCTTCTGGCTCATTCAGGTTCACATTCCAAATGTGTCCACTCATTTTGGGGACCTTGGTTTTTGGATGTCCAACTGGAGACACCTAGGGCCTGATTTTCAAAAGTGCTGACTGTGACAGATATTGCAGCAACAGGCAGGATCTTTGAAGACCATATTGTATTTTATGGCTGAAGCATGAAAACCTCAAAAAGCCATTATATTGCGATGTGCCAGATAGTGTGAGCTGTAGAATATTAATGGCCTTTTGTATCAATACAGGTGATGTATATGTATGTGTTCCTCATCCACTGGGGGGTGGAGGGGAAGGAGGAGGAACGTTTCCTGTGGAATCTGGAAGCACTAGGGGGTGATTAATGCAAAATCCCAAGGCTCACTATATAAATTCCTAGCCTTTGAAGCTTGATCTCTTGGGCAACAGAGGGAGGCACTGGTTTTACCTATTTTCAAGAGGCTGGGGGACAAAGCAAGATTTTGCTATAAAAGGCTGAATTTAAACAGACTCTGGCTCTTCCTTTTGATTCAGTGAACGGACAGGAGCTTTGGGCCTGGGAGAGGCAACCCTGGAGGGAAAGGTTGGAAAGGACATTGCTATCAGACTGCCCTGGGTGATTTCTTGTACAGTCAGTAAGCATGTGGGAACTTTTATTGTTTTTATATGTTTTCTCTTTGCTGCTTTTTCCCTAAGACTAAGTGTACTTTGCTTTGGAAGTGCTGTGTGGTAACTTGCAACACCTGGCAATGCCCTGTTCAGAGCCCTTGGAGAGAAAGCACAGCCCAAGTGCTGGCCTTTAGGCAGACTGGCTTGCTGGGGATATCAGTGTAAGGCAGGAAGCTGTGCAGCCTTAAAAACCCTGATCAGAAGGGAATGGGACCCGGGTCCCTGCCCAGAGACAGGTGATGGCTGGAGGCCTGAGACCTAACTGGTCGCTCTTGGAGTGGATCATGGATGGGAAATACAGGCACAGCTATGCTGGCATTGTGATACAAAGCATCCACAACTCCAACAGAAGTCAATGGGATCTAGTCGGTGCTCAGCCTGACCCAAACTCAACCACTTCTGCTAGTCTAGACAAGGCCCAAACGTCTATCAAAATTCTACTTAACTTCTAATGGTAATATCACAAGCCAATGGGGGCATAATTTGGCCTACTTGCTAGTTTCTGAAATAATGTCCCTGGTTCTGAGCTGGGCTGTGGATGGCTCAGGGAGGAGGGCTGTGTGCTACCTTTGCAACCTTCTTCACCCCAAAGAGATTGACTAACTAGTGACTGCTCTAGTCCTCAGCGTAAATTAGAGCAGGCAGAGGACTGCTCGAGCTTACATTTGGCTGCAATGGCCCTCAAGAAGCTGTTTCTGCTTTTGATAATAGCTAGAGTACAACAGCACTCCGACTATTCCTCTGGCATGTTGCCTGTCCCCGAGGTTGGGGTGAGAACCATTCAGCCAGCTCTAGGCACCTCATATATTCCCCTTATGTACCAGTAGGGGATATGACCCAGGACACAGGTCTGCCAGTTTTGTGGCCACTTCCTGCTAGTGAAGGTGTAAGGGGGCTGCAGCAGAGCCCAGAATGAGGGCCAGTGTTACCAAGTTAGAATTTTCTTTTAGTTGTAAAATGATGAATTAATTGGTCCTAATACTTTCCCTGCAAGATATGAATAAGTCCCACTCACGTCCCACTGGACCCGTTTCCCTTTTCATGTCCACATGTCTAAACGGGAGTAACTCTATTAGAGTCAGTGGAGTTACACTGGTGTAAAACTGATGAGAGATCAGAATCTTCAGTGGGAGCTACTCACGCCCTGCCCCACATCCAGCCAAAGGGGGGAATTGGGCTTGTAGAGTTCTGAGTGAGGAAAAGATACTTACAGGCAAAGCTGGTTGGCTAGTTCTAGCCTCTCCCTCCCTTTACAGCTGTTCAGACACTAATGACCATTTAAAGAAATGCTTTATTCCTCAATTTAATTAACTTTTAGAGCATCAGACCATAGTACTTTATCACAGCCTGCCTAATTTCTGGGGGCCATTTGGTGTGAGAGTCACTAATGCTCGAGTCTGTTCAGAATGATTCACTGTTACCTCTTACTATATTTCACACGTGAGCTGAGAACCAGAAAAACCAAACCTTTTAACATCCCCAGTCAAGGTCAGGTTCCAAGGCTAACACTGTTTTGCATCTTGCATCCATGCCAGCAGTCCCTGTTTTATCAGACTATCTATCCTTATGCCACATCCAACTAAAGGCTACCTAGGCTAATATTGCATTGAAATGGCAAGTGTGTGTCTACTACTGCAGATTGCTGAACAGGTTTAGAGCTGTTCCACTGTGTGTCATCAGACCTATACTGGTGACAGCTAATAGTGCTACTTGTTTAGCTCCAGTGGTAGTGGTCTGTGTCCTGGGGCAGCAGGAACTAGGTTCTATTCCCTCCACTGGTGTGAAGTTCCAAGTGGCTTAGTGACATCTAGACAGCTCCCCAGTAGCCATAATTTGTAACACTGGTGTTGAGTGGAATTTAAACTCCTGAGGACCCCACAAAATTGAAGATCTACTTTTCTAAGTGGTGTGTGTGTGTGTGTGTGTGTGTGTGTGTGTGTGTGTGTGTGTGTGAATAACATGCAAACTGGCTGCACAGAAGGGAATCTGGCCCTGCATTTTACAGTGGGTAACTAGGACACAGACTGAATACATGAGGGCACGCATTGATCAAGTGGAAAAGATAGGATTAGAAGTTAGACCCAAGGAGCTCCTGACTCCCGGTCTTGTGTTCAATCCACTAGATCACACTGTCTCGCTGTTGCTGTGCCTTCTATCTGGAACTATCTCCCCTTAACTCTCTGTCCCCAGGGACATTTTCTCTGAGATTTATCTGTCTATCTACCTGAGACATTTGTGCCCTTTACATTCCTGTTATTTACTTCAGTGCAGTAATTACTTTGTAAAGTATATTTTCTTACTGTTTACTGAAGACAGTACAATGAAAAGGAACTTCACGCTCCTCCAAATTCTTCCTTAAGGTCCATCTTTCACCACTCAGATAATTCCCATTGGCATTCCCATGATAAAGCTATAAAACAAAACAAAAAATTAATCCAGAAAGTTACCTGCCTGTAGCAGTCCTCAGATGTCAGCACCTAACTGCGCTGGATAAATAAAAAGAAATCTGGGTGAAATTCTATGGCTGGTGGTCAAACTAATTTATCGTATAATGGTCCCTTCTATCCCAGGAGCTTTCACCTCCCATGATATAGCACCTACTGTCCCCCGCTCTTCCTAGCCATGCCCATGACTTGACGTTTTTACCCACTGAGTTGTAAATTCTTTGGAGCCTTTTCTTATTTCTGTGGGGCAGATCCTCAGCTACCCCAGTGCTGCAACTGCACAGCTGAGGCGAGTGGTGCAAAGATTTGCACACCGGTTGCAGCTCCCCAATCCAGAGGCTGATTCCATCCCCAGCTTAACTTCAAGAGGACTCAAGGCTGTTTTAAGTTTCAAGTGGCTGCAATTGCCCTCAAGGTGCTGTTCTAGCAGCAGAGGACTACCACAGTGTAATGTCCCCTGTCCCACTCTATTTATAGATACCTAATATTCTCCAGAAAAGTTTTGGGTCTGGCATAATTGTCTGTGTTTGACTTTCGTTAATAAATCATCATTTTCTGGCTGCCTTAGCTTCTAAATGCTTTAGGTCTCCTGGGTCATTTTGTACACTATATTTCAGTAGCTCCTCACTGTCAGTTACACATGATTTGTTTTCTGCTTCCATCTTTATTCCTGTTTGCACAGCACTGAGCATTCACAAGGTATTAAGAAGGGATTCAGGTCTGCGTTTCTCCAGCAGCTATATTTATTGCTCCTCTGAGAGGCTTACCCCCACCATTAAAATGTTTGCAGCACACTCTTTTTAACAGTCAGACAGGGACATTTCAAAATATTTGTGGGTGGATTTTCGTAAAGATGAACTTTGGCGGTCAGTTTTCAAGAAGGCCACTCTAACATCCATCTTGTTTAGACGCTCATACATAATAGCTAAACTAATAACTCATAATTTGCAAATATGTATGGGTTCTATGTCATTATTTTATTAACATATTATAAGGGCCTTCATTTATTTATGAAATTAATTACTCTTATTAGATGATGATATGGTGTTACTTCAATAGATGCACTTGCCATTTCCCACCTAATTATAACAATTAAGTTTCCATGGTTCTACCACAAAGCACAGATCATTAACTTTAATTACTTTGAAATGCAGTTGCTCAGGTACATACAGAGATGAACAGGTAGGGCCATATTCGTTAGTTAATTTCTGCAAATACAGTCTGTTGTCTTTAGGTATTAACTGATGATTGTCCTCCATATTTCTCACTTTATATTTGTGGATTTTTCCATTCAAAAGGGCTATTTTTAATGTTTCTCTTTCATTATACACAAAACTGGCTTTTTACCTCTACAGCATCGGATCAAGTTAAAAAATATTCCCAGATAAATGAAGCAGGTGTCTTTGTTCAGTACATAATGGCCAGTAATGGGCATTTTAAAAACCCCTTGGATAATCATTACTAACTGGAAAGATCCCAAATGGACTTAACATGCAGATTAGATTTTCATTAGTAGTAACAATGGTGTGGTAAAGTTAATTTTTTGTAGAGGAAGTGTCTCAGAGATGTAATGCACTTAGAAATATTAACTGTTAATCACTTTGGAGACACAGACTATCACAGTATTGCCTTATTAGCCCACTGAATGATTATGAATGAATGATGAAGGAGGACAAATTATAGCTGCCCATTAGAAGGTGGTCTGGATGCGGGGGTGGGGGAGGAGAGGTAGTTGTGACTTTGCCAACCAACAGGAATATATTAATTTGGAATTGTCGTAAAAAACAAAGCAGTAGCAGTGGGTAGTTTGCTCATGACCAGCTCAGAATCTGTTTCCACAGATGGAGACGGAAGTGTGTGAAAATCACCAATATGCACCTTGGGAATTTTCATGCATGTTTTCACTAAAATTGTAGCAAGGGCAAAAGGTAGTTCTTTTTTGCCAGCTGGGAATGTCCAATATAGGTGATATACAGAGGACGCCAGGGAAGTTAGATATGTCTCTGCTAGCCCAGCTTTAATTTTACAAAGAGCAGCCTTTTTACAACACTTTTCAGTGTAATGTAGAGCTTATGTTATAGGAAGCGCTGATGAAGGGTAACTTTGTAAGTGATGAGACATGCAGCAGTCCTAGGTGAGGATGTAATGTATCTTCAATGAAGTACATTAGCAATTATTATGTCTGACCGACCATAAATGCTGGGTGGGAAATACCTACTATTAATGAAGTATTTCTCAGCACCATAGCCATTTATCTGTTTGTAATCTCTGGGGGAAACAGAATTGCCACTGAAATTTACTGTGTGGTCTACAACCACTCTAGAATTTATGGTACCTTGGCTGGGGAGAGAAGCTTTCTATTGCAATGCAGTTTAGGTTTTTTATTAGCAGCAGCAACATAATTCCAGGCTCCTCAACTCCAAAGTAAATCATGAAACTGAATCTCCCCTAGAGATGTCTTCACCCAAAGAAGGTTCCCACTATGAGCTTTTCTTCATCAAGCTATTTTTGCTGCCCAGGTTACAACTGCCAACCATACATTTTTGAAAGGCCAAAGGCCAAATGCAGAGGTGTGGCTAAGAAAGATTAAATTTAGTATTAGTAAGTTTAGATGGGGTCTAAGACCTGATCCTTCAAACACTTATACACGAGTAACTTTATACATGGGGGCAGTCCCATCAAGTTCAAAGAGACTATTCATATATGTAAAGTTATATGCATTTTTGTAGGAATGGGGCCTAACTGTAACTCAGGTGCTGAGAACCAGTGGAAACTAGTGTAGCAAGAAAAGCAACGACTACAAAGGTATAAAAAGGAGTAAGTGAAAGTAGCTCCCACATAACTTTAACATACACCTTCCAACACTTTACTCCCTCACCTTGCTATGTAAGGTACACCAATCTGGATCCATCACCAATGTGTATGAGAGGCTGGGCGACTGAGTGGAAGGAGTCTGACAAATTAGCGTATACATCAACTCTCTTAATATGGCCCCAAGTTTCCGACCCTCTGTCTTACACTGAGTCAGGCTAGAAACCAAACAGTATTTTAAAAACTTGGCAAGACATCAACAGCATGTATGGCATTCTTCTAATGGACTTGGATAACTGGAAACTACCTTTCGCTTTTGTTCTGCAAGAGCATACCTTATGGCTTCCAGGCCACCAAGACACCTTACCTTTGTCTAAGGCTTTGGCTACACTGGGATTTCAGCCAATGGTGTAGCTGCAATGGTGAGGCAGCATGTAAGAAAATGAGTGAGCACAAGTTTTAAACAATTTTAAAAATCAAAAGAAAGATCAAGATCTCCGAATGAGCTGAGTAAGAGGCAATCAGCTTTCGAATGGGCTGGATCCAGGATTCCGAGGCTAGAGAACTAAGTAAAAACAATTGCATTATTTGCGTGCCTGTGAGTGAGCTTGAGACGAGCGGGTGTGGATGGGCAAAAATGAGTCACTGATGATTCAGTTTTAGAACACAGCAGCAGTACTAGTCTAGCCAGAGCCAGGGAGCAACAGGCAGACACAAGTGAAGGGTGGCAGGAAAGTTACCAATAAGAAGCACTGGGAAGAAAGAGAGTATCACATTCTGGGTGCAAATACAGACCAGTGAGGGGCTGTGTCATCACCTGCCCAGTACCCTTGGGTGCCTCAAAATGCTTTGTTCTTGTAGCTCCCAACCAGGGTCGCTCACAAGCAGCCTACCAGAATGCAGGTCACACCCTGAGTCTGTGTGTGCTAGACAGCCCTTGTTCATCAGCTCTGACCCCAGCAGCCTGTCTGCAGCCCCGCAGCCCCATTCTGGCTCCCACCAGCCTTGGTTACCATTTGCAGGGTAACCTCAATGCACACCCAGTTCTGAATTTTCCCCCAAACTGTGTATTCTTCAATGTCCAGCACTCTCCTGGACAGTTCAGAGAAATAATAGGGTCAGTTTGTTCCTTTAAAGACACATAAACACACCTCAGCTTATTGACTTAACTGGAGGTAAATAAACCCTTCAATTTAAACACAGAGCTGGTTTATGGTAAAAATGAAATAAATTGATTCATAAAATATATAGAGGATTGAGTTCAAGTAGAAGCAATGAAATAGAAAGAGTTACAAGTAAAACAAAACAAAATACACATCTATAAGTCTAAAACTTAATCTATTAAGATACAGGCTTTGTTCAAGGTGGTTTCTCTAACCAGTCATTCTTCTTCTCTGCCATGGCTGACTTTCCTTCAGTCAGGACCATCCACAAAAGTACAAGGTGCTGGCTTCTCTTGCCTTCTTAGGTGAAAGATATTTGCCTAAGGAGGTTTCTCACCTATATTTAATTCCAGAGACTTCAATCCCTCATTGGTTGAAGGAACCATCTTTCTCAGCTTGCAAGAGCTCTGACCTCTTGCATCCATCTAGTGATGGATGCCAAAGATGGCTTCTGTCTTTGCTTATATCTTCCAAAGTTCAATTACTTTGTTTCAAGAAGCAGGATGACCTCATGCTATTCTTCCCTTCCTGGGGCTTCCTGTCCCCCTGTGTGATTTCTTTGAAATGGGGCTTCCATTGTTTCTGATTCCACCATGCTTAATTTGCATAGAAGACAGGTAGAGATCTGTGACATTCCCGCCTGTCTGGTCAGACTGTACGGCCTAATATCAATAAGTTTCCATAAGTCCTTATATAAGAACCTAAGAACATAAGAACGGCCATACTGGGTCAGACCAAAGGTCCATCCAGCCTAGTATCCTGTCTACTGACAGTGGCCAATGCCAGGTGCCCCAGAGGGAGTGAACCTAACAGGTGATCTCTCTCCTGCCATCCATCTCCACCCTCTGACAAACAGAGGCTAGGGACACCATTCCTTACCCATCCTGGCTAATAGCCATTAATGGACTTAATCTCCATGAATTCTAGTTCTCTTTTAAACCCTGTTATAGTCCTAGCCTTCACAACCTCCGCAGGCAAGGAGTTCCACAGGTTGACTGTGCGCTGTGTGAAGAACTTCCTTTTATTTGTTTTAAACCTGCTGCCCATTAATTTCATTTTGTGGCCCCTAATTCTTATATTATGGGAACAAGTAAATAACTTTTCCTTATTCACTTTCTCCACACCACTCATGATTTTACATACCTCTATTATATCCCCCCTTAGTCTCCTCTTTTCCAAGATGAAAAGCGCTAGCCTCGTTAATCTCTCCTCATAGGGGACCCGTTCCTAACACCTAATCATTTTAGTTGCTTTTTTCTGAACTTTTTCTAATGCCAGTATATCTTTTTTGAGATGAGGAGACCACATCTGTACGCAGTATTCAAGATGTGGGCGTACCATGGATTTATATAAGAGCAATAAGGTATTCTCTGTCTTATTCTCTATCCCATTTTTAATGATTCCTAACATCCTGTTTGCTTTTTTGACTGCTGCCGCACACTGCGTGGATGTCTTTAGAGAACTATCCACGATGACTCCAAGATCTCTTTCCTGATTAGTTGTAGCTAAATTAGCCCCCATCATATTGTATGTATAGTTGGGTTTTTTTTTCCAATGTGCATTATTTTACATTTATCCACATTAAATTTCATTTATAGAATCAATGTATACATTTCACAATGATGGTAACTATCAGTGTGCCATTAGCTTTCAGAAAAGACTTCACTCTATAAACTTTTATAATACAGTAATATTTTATACAATCACTTGAGGCTTATCACTTGAGGCTCAGTCGGCCCTCCCTCCCTGGCCCCTATCTTTATAGACCAGTAAATCTTTTTAATGTATTCTTCTGAAAAATAAAACTTAGACCAAGCTTCTCACTTTCTGGGTGTAGAGGCCATGCTGTCTTCTCCCCACTTGTCAGTGTGAGATTTGCCTTTACCTCTTGTTAGCTTGATGGATCTGTTTGCATACATAAATTGAGGTAAACACAGATTTCTTTGTTTAGGATAGACTTATGTAACAATTTCCCCTGACCTACCTGGTTTACACACACTTTAGTCCTAAATCCAGCATAGATCCATCTCTTAATACCCTCACGTACATCACATACGACTATTAATGAACAGTGAATAATTAGTTTTCAAATGATACCTCACAAGACATATTTTGTACAAAGATTATTACAATAGTGCATAGGGTGTAAATACAGGGTGCTTAGTGTCACAGAAAGCATCAAAGCCAGGGCCATTGATTTGAACAGGGTGTAGGGCGCTACCATAAAATGTATAGTACTAGCTGCAGTAGGCAGGGCCAATGCAGTGAAGGAGCAGGCACAAGAAGAAGGACTATCGAACCAAGAAGGCAAAAGACATCAGCTAGTACCTGCTAAGCATGAGACCGCAGGCATCCAGCAATCACTTAGTGACCACAGAGTCAACACAGCAGAGACCTGGCATCAGAGAGCCAATCAACCAGGAGGACAACAGCTATCGGGCACCTGCTTTGTGACAGGAGGAAACCAACAAGCAAGACACAGGACTGATGGCATCCAACTAGCAACATAAGGAAAGATGGCACATACTTAAGAAACTAGGAAAGACAGATGGAACTACCTCATTCTTTATTTTGTCACCAACAGTGGCTTACATGGGAAATTTATGTTAAAGAAAGATGAATCCTCACCTCCCCCCACAAATTATGCACTTGGATAATTGTGCAATATTGCTGTATTTAGTGACAAGTGCCTTTTATAAATGGAAAAATAGTTAAATATAGGAGTGAAGCGCATTGCCCAAGTTCTGGCTGAGACCTTTGAAGAGATCACTGGGGCCGATTACCGTGATGTGAGAGAGCACATCAACGCCCTATTCTGCATCTCAGTATGCATGCAGCCCTAACCCTCTTCACCCCAAGAGCCCGCACCGAATAACTTCCTTCCCAAAATAAAAGCCGCTTACCGGGAACATCCTCTGGTGTTTGTCCTTCCCCAAGCACCAGCCGCCTTGACTGGCTACCTTCCTCCTGGCTTGAGAACAGCTCCTGGCTGCATGCATCTAGGCATGCGGGGTGTCTTCCTCCTCCTCAGCACCCTTGCTCCCGCTTTCCTCCTCCTCCTCCTCCTCCTGCCTTGTTGGGCTGGGCTCTGAAGTGTCCATGGTGGTACTCAGAGTGGAGGTGGGGTCGCCCCCAAGTATCGTGTCCAACTCTTTGTAGAAACGGCAGGTCGCGGGGGCAGCACAGGAGCGGCCCTTTGCCTCGCGGGCTTTGTGGTAGGCATTCCGCAGCTCCTTCACTTTAACCCTATAAACCCAGTTTCAGAGCAAAAATTGGATGGTTTACTCCCATGCACTTTGTTGCAACTACTGGTTGATTGTTACAGAGTTCCTTCACATGAGTTATAGATTTAATTGATTTGGATCTGCAAATTTCTTCCTCTGTAAACTTCTGTATGTCTGGATGAACCTTCTGAGCTTGCCCCAAGCGCAAAAATCCTACTTTGAACCTGGCTAACTTCAGCAGGATATTGTTAACAGCAGTCATGGCCCCTTTCCTTCATGTCTCTTGATATCTGCCCAAAGGTATCGTAATTCCTATGGCTGGAGCACAGCTGGGACTGGACAGCTTCCTCCCCCCAAACACTGATGAGGTCCAGCACCTCGCCATTGCTCCATACTGGCGATCGGCTGGTGTATGGAGGCGTGGTCACCTGGCCTGGAAAGATTCGCTGAGAGCACTCCACGCCTGGCTGACCAAACAGGAAGAGGATTTTCAAAATTCTCAGAGAATTTAAAGGGTGGGTCTGACAGTTGGTCATCTGAGAGCAGGGCAGTAGAGTTCAACTGATGACCAGGCTGGCTAGAACAGGCATTGTGCGACACTTGTGGAGGCCCATCAGAACGCATTAACAGACCAGAGCGTCCACACTGGCGCCGTGGCACTCCAGTGGGGGCGCATCAAACATTATTCCACTTGCCGAGGTGGGATTACCAGGAGTGCTCTAGCCGCAGTGTCAGAGTGCTCTATGTGCCTTGCCAGTGTGGACGTGTCGTGAATTAGAGCGCACTGGGCTGCTTTAATGCGCTCTAACTCCCAAGTGTAGCCATGCCCATAGGGAGGAAAAATATCAAATGCACAAATACAAAATGGGGAATAACTCTCTAGGTAGTAATGCTATAGAAAAGGATCTTGGAGATGATAGTGGATCACAAATTGAATATAAGCCAACAATGTGTTGCAGTTGCAAAAAAAGGCTAATATTCTGAATCTAGGATGTATTAATAGGAGTGTGGTGTAGGAAATAATTGTTCTGCTCTACTCAGCACTGGGGAGGCCTCAGCTAGAGTATGCTTTCCAGTTTTGAGTGCCACACTTTAAGAATGATGTGGACAAATTTGAGAGACTCCAGAGAAGAGCAACTGAAATGATACAGGGTTGAGAAAACCTGACCTAAGAGGAAAGGTTAAAAAAGGGTTCAGTCTTGAGAAAAGACGACTGAGGAGGGACCTGATAACAGTCTTCAAATACATTTAAGTGATATTATAAAGACAATAGTGATCAATTGTTCTGCATGTCCACTGAATACAGGACAAGAAGTAATAGGCTTAATCTCCAGCAAGGCAGGTACAGAGTAGATATTAGGAAAAAACTTTCTAATTTATAAGGATAGTTTAAGAACTGAAATAGGTTACCAAGGGATGTTGAGGCAGCCCCATCACTGGAGATTTTTAAGAACAGGTTGGACAAATGCCTATCAGGGATGGTTTTAGTATACTTGGTCCTGCCTCAATCCAGGGGGATGGACTGGGTGACCTCTTGAGGTCCCTCCGAGCCCTACATTTCTATGATTCTATAAGGGAACAATTTATCCCTAACCAATTTCATATTCATGTGCATCTATAGGCCGTACCATCTGAGTTCTACTGTAACTTAATATGTATTAAGTAAATTTCAGACCATGGAAATTTATGATGATGGGTTGACTACATTTTACTTTTATTCTAAATGTCCAAACTTTGATTTTTCACTGCAGTTTTGCTAATTAGAATGAACTCCTGACCCCACTGAAGTCAATGGTAAAACTCCCATTTGTTTCAACTAGGCTAATATTTTATCAACATTTATTGCAGATGTAATTGTTACCTGAAAATGCAGATACCACTAATTTGGGGGATTTTCAGATATTTGGGAGCTCAATCCTTTTCCAATCCTGGTTTGCCAACTCACTACTCCATTTATTTAGATTACTCCTCAAAACTCTTTTTCACAATACAAGCAAGATATGAGCCAGCATTTTAAAAAAACACTTTTAATTTAAACATCAAGATGAGCACATGTACTTTGTCCTTCCCCATCTCCTCCCTATTAGATAGATGTTAGACTAGATTGGTCATATCACAGATAAAATTAGATTGCTAAATGTTCTGGGCAAGGCCCACACCTTCTCTTTTTTCCTGTAATGGCCCTAGCACAATTATGGGTGCTGAAGAAATATTTATGTCTACAACATGGCTTTTGCTACTGGTGCCACGGTACCACTCCACTTTGCCAAGTATCAGGGGGTAGCCGTGTTAGTCTGTATCTACAAAAACAACAAGGAGTCTGGTGGCACCTTAAAGACTAACAGATTTATTTGGGCATAAGCTTTCGTGAGTAAAAACCTCACTTCTTCGGATGCATAGAGTGAAAGTGCATTTTGCATTTCACAAAGACTCAAAATTCCTGGAACAATAATTCCATTGTCAAAGCCGATGAGGATGAGAACTAGACAGAGCTGCGGCCAGCAAGAGGTCCTTGGAGACTTCGGTGCAGAATGCCGGGGTGGAAGCTGGACTGGAGCGTCTAGGCTAGCACTGGAGAGGGACAGCGCAGGGAGGGCCCGGCATGAGAGCTAGAGATGAAAGGGAGAAAGGAGCTGGGGCGGGAGCTGGAGAGGTAGGTGCGGCCAAGCAGAGCTGGGAGAGCCCAACCGTGTGTGTTGTGCAGACAGAGCCAGAGCGAGGGCGGTCGGGAGAGGGGTTGGGATGGGTCACTGGGGGGGCTGCAAGCGAGCAGAGGCGAACCCTATGCAGCTGGGCCAGGAGGAGAGGAGAGGGACGGGGCGGGAAGGCGAGCGCGGCGGCCGGGGAAGGTCATGCCGTAGCTCGACGTCACTTTTCTCTCTGCAGCGAGGGGGGCGGTCCCGGGCCGGGGGAGGGGGCGGGCGGGGGGATGCGGCGGCCTGAGGAGCCCGGCAAAGCGGGCTGGGGGCTGCAGGCAGGCGCCCAAATTCCGTTTCCGCCCCTCCCGGCGGTGGCCGGTGAGAGAAGCGGGGACCACCCACTGCCACGCCAGAGCTGATGCTGCGAGCGTGGGGGGTGCGGGCGGAGACACTCCACCCCGGGGCGGGGCTAGGGGAGGCCGATGTTCAGCCCTGGCAGCCCCTTCCTTCCGGCCGCGCTAGCGGGCGCGCTGCTCCGTGACAGGAATGTCCTGCGACAGCCACCGTAGGTGGGAAGAGGGTGGTGACGTTCCGGCTGTCCAGCAAACCACCGCGCAGCTCGTGCCAGCTCCGGGCGCTGGTGCCCGCCAGGCCCAGCAGGTGGCGCTGTCCCGGGAGCCGATGGCTGGTGCCTGTGACTCCCAGCATCCCCCGCGCCTCGCCTCCCCGACAGGGGCGGGGCTGAGGGTGAGAGTGCCACGTCCCTAGTGCGGCGCTTTGTGAGGAGCAGCGCCGCCTCCTCCGCCGGCCGGAGCCATGGGCGCCTCGCAGAGCGTGGACATCCCCGGCGGAGGCACCGAGGGCTACCACGTCCTGCGGGTACGCGCCGGGCCGGGGGCAGCCCGCGGGGCCGGGCCCGCCTCCCCAAGGGGCCTAACTGCAGCCGCGCCGCTCGGGCCGGCTGGCTCCGGGCAGGGGTTCGCGCGGGCGGGCGTCTGTCACGTGTGGGCCTGGCTTCGCTGGCCCCTTGGGCGGGAGGAGGTGGCCGGAGCTGCAGGGGGAGGGCGGCCCCCCCGTGCCCCGTTCTCTCGGGCGGCCCCGGCGCTGGGCCTGGCTCTGTGAGTTGCTGCCTCGCGTCTCCCCCGCCCGCCTCCGGCCCCAGGTGTGTGGAGCCGCCGGGACTGGCCAGCTCGCCAGGGGCGGGCAGAGAGGAAGTTGTTGCGGGGTCACTACAGGAGCGACCTGCTTCCCAGACCTTCATGGGGGTCTCCTGGTATCCGAGCCGCACGTTGCAGATGGGTTTAAAACACTGCCTATGACTGCGACACGATTTCGCAAAAACTGGGTTGTGTTTGTTTAAAAGTGGCGATAACTCTGCCCCCCAGCTTAGGGTTTGTTATGGCTTGTCCATGTCCAGCTTCAGCAATATTAAGTGTATCTACCTTTTCTGATATCACAAATGTTCAAAAAGCCATCTGCTGTGACAGGCAGTACCCAGTTTTTCATTCTTTGAGAACTCAGTGTCCTTTCTATTACTGCAAAATAAATGGAAGAATAAAACTGTAGTTATACAAGTAAACGATGTAACTTCATAAATTCTGGTGTCTTGATACTGTATCTAGGATACATCTGTAGAAAGGGAGGGATAGCTCAGTGGTTTGAGCATTGACCTGCTAAACCCAGGGTTGTGAGTTCAACCCTTGAGGGGGCCACTTAGGGATCTGGGGCAAAATCAGTACTTGCTCCTGCTAGTGAAGGCAGGGGGCTGGACTCGATGACCTTTCAGGGTTCCTTCCAGGTCTAGGAGATAGGTATATTTCCATATATTATTATTATTTATTGGCAGGACAACTAACCACTTACCCCTTGCTTCTCCTTCATTGTGTAAGCAACGTATGGTGTTATGCTCCCTTTGGGGTTGTGTTAAGGGGCATAGACCATGCCTACAAAAGGAAAAAAGATGTTTTTACTGTGTTAAAACCTTAAACTCTCGTTCTAATATGTTAGCTGGTCGCAGGGAACCCTAGGCTTCCCCAGGCTTTAATTCAACTAGTTAAACTGTACTTTAGAACATACTAATTTGTCTTGACTAGAGTTTTAGAAGGTGTTTATTAGATCAAGATTGCTAACATCTTGCCTCTTAAGACCTATTTGCATTTTTCACTATTGATAATGTTAGAAGCCTTAGTGTGGATGTGCTACTGGCATTTTTAATGCTGTCACAAAGCCCTATTCAGGCCAGGTCTAATGAACACAATGTTTAAAAACACCAGCAGGTTGGTGTCCAAGAGCTCTCAATGTTGTAAACACCAGTGGAGCTGAAGCAGAATGAGCAATGGCGGAAAACTTTTTTTAAAAGGCCCTGTTTTCATAAGGGAAGAAAACTGTCTATTTTAAACACTCACCCCCAGAACATTGTATCATTTTTCATCAAGTTCCATATTTTAGTTATCACATTTTAGTCAATGGAGACATATTCTGATATTTATACAGCTTGGAATCTTGGTATATTACTAATTGTTGTTCCCTTAATTCTAGCCTTTTTATAATGTTCTTTTCTTCACAATTTAAGGCTATTCCTTTCTTTAGGCGAGAATAGTCTTTATTTTCTCTGTAAAGTAATACGTAAACTAAACAGAGACGACACGAGAGCATACTATAGTTTGGACAACACATAGTAATTAGAGGCGCCAAATTTACATAGCATAAATAAGGGAAAGGGGGAAGGCAAAGACACACGATCCACTATGTATATCTTCAAGGTATCACCGTAAATTGAGGACAGGAATTATTCTCAGAAGATAGAAGGACAAGGAGGGAAAGTTTATAACATAATGCACAACTGCCTGGTCCAAAACATGCCAAATATTAAAACAGAATGTTTCCACTTGGCTGTTCCCTTTTAGGCTAGCTTGCTCCAGTGAGGTTCGTTAGTTGCTGTGACATCAACAATATATTGCATGCTGAATTGTCAAGTAGAGAAGTGCAAATTAGTCACCACAAGGGCTGGATATGCTGACCACAGGAGGGTGGGGGGGTTGAATGTGCTTATTTCTTCTCATAGCCCAGTTGGCATGGGGACAGATGTTCAGTACTTACCCTTAAAGTTGATGTTTTTATTATGTCTATTTGTAGGCACTTATAAGGATGGTAGTGTTAAAAAGCTTAAGGAGGATGGGTGGACTTACTCTGACTTCACTTGTCCTTTCCTGCCATGGTATTGTGCTTGTCTTAATGTTCAAATAATTACGCACAATTCTAAAGATTAATGCATAGAGTTTCTGATAAAGGGGCAAATTTGTGACTTTCTTCCATAATTCTGATCACTGTGTTTTGATTAGCTGTTGTGGTTTAGATTATGCTTGTATGGGTTTATCAGATACTTACTTGGAAATTGACTATGATTTTTAAAATTTAATTGATTTGTTAGTAATATGATTTCTGTAGGCTCTGGCAGATTAAGGAAAGTGCAGAGAGGAAAATGGTGAGAAAGCAGTACAGGAATTACTTTGTTATACAATCTGTATCTTCCAGGCAGGGAGGGAAACTCTGGATAACTACAGCTACAGTTGTAGTTTCTTAGTATCCCTTCATATTTCTCTCCTCTTTTTTCCCCCAAAACCTTTGTTGTTTATATTCATCAGTGTGGTCAAATACAATCTTCCACTGAACCATTGACACTGTAGAGGGTGTACCAGAAACATGGGGTAGTTCTGAAGATGGCTTTTGAACCATGTACCTGGTACATTGCGCAGAACCTGTATCTGTTTGCTGGATGAGTTGTGCTATGAACATTGATACAATAAGTAGCTACTATGCACAGGGTGTGAGAATTTTATCAGGCAAATGCTAGCTAGTGATAGATAAGAAAGTAAACTCAAACTTGGCTTTTCACTACTAGGATTTTTGGGTAAGCTTACTTTAGAACCTTACCATGGGCAGTAGCAACAGGGGCATCACTTTTGTACACATGGTATGCTTGCTTTTGGTACCATGTCTTATTAGAATTCCACTCTCTCCATAGAGGGGAGAAATTCAGAGATGCTGAAGGTTACCGGTAATTACTATATGAGAGACTCATAGAATTCCTGACTGATATAAAGGGGACGCCCTTGTATTCATTGTACTTGTGGAGTATACCCTTAAAAAAATCAGAAGGGATTGGAGTATCATCCATTGATATCTTTCACTATATATATGGCCTGCAGCCATACCACATTTAGATATGATCTCATGTAACTTTCCCATATTGCTAACTGACTAGGTCTAACCATACTTAGCTTAGAAGCATCCAAGATAAACTCATCCTACAGGCTGGTGATTTTGTACTGAGCCAGTGCCCCAGTACAAAGGAAGTGTTTCTAGAAGTATATATTGAATACTGTGCTGAGCCAGGGTCATCTTGCAGAAGAACTGTGAATCTTCTTTTTCTCATGAAAATCCCCTGGAAAACCCTGGAGCACTGGCCAGATCTCAATATGGGTAATTGTGTTCTGTGTACCTAAAATTTTCTATGCAGGATTCAAGTGGGTGTATGCTTCATTTCTCCTACTGAAATAATTTAGTATTTCAGTACAGAAAGGCTGCTGTTTCATGCCAGAGGTGGTTGGAATTTGAGAGGAGGAAAAGTGGTATGTTCAATATGGAATCATTTTTTTTTTTAAAGAAAGGCCAGCCTAAGTGAAGGGCACAGTATAACTATCAGGCACAATTTAGTACTATGCATCTCTAAAACTGCAAGATGAGTATTAGTTCATAGGTTAATTTACCCTCTGCTTAAAGAACACGAACAAATTGTTGACTGTTTGTCATCCATGTGGTATAATCCACTTTGTTATTGGAGTGGCACTCTTGTTTAAGTGTGACATGTTATGTTTTGTTTCTAATCAGGTAGACACCTCTTCATTTTAATTCAATTTTGGTATAGTATCTTCAAACAGCAAAATGTAATGTATGTAATGTTATCTGTAGAGGCATGTCAGAAATTCAGGATAATGAGGTTTGGCATAAATATGGATGTCTCATCACTGTAAATTCAGTTTATAGGCTCAGGCAGACATGATTTTTGTATTTCTCACATTTTTAGTCTCGGTTGGTAGCTTCTTCTGAAGACACCATAATATACTTTCTTTGCTACTGTGGTCAAACTTGTATTAAAAAAAAAATCTCTTTAAATAGCACGTGACCTCAGGATTGAATGAAACCTCTCTCCATGTTTCTGTGTAGTTGGGAGTTTAGGTTAAAGCCGTGTAGGAAAAATAAAATGGAAGCTTTTCACAACAGTAATGGAATGATTTAGTTACAGATATGTAATATACAGTGACAAGAAATATTGAAGAGCTTTTTCTGTTTGAAATATTTTTTCTAAAATGAATATTTTAAGGCCCATATCCTGCAATGAGCTTTGTGCAGGCATAACCCTATTGACTTCATTGGGTCTGCCTGCACGGACCAGCTTGCAGAGACCTAAAATGTTAAGTGTTTCTTGTTAACTTATCTTCCCTGAGCTCAAAATTTTTTTTTTTTTAATAAAAGAGGGCAAAGTATGAAAAGCTGAACTGTAGGTGCCTTCTGTTATGGATTCAGTTCAGATAGGGCAGGAATACTGCCTCGTGAAACTATATCTGTTTGGCTACTGGACTGTAGACGGCTTTGTCTCAATTAGATGTTGACAAATTGGAGCAAATTCAGAAGAGAGAAACAAAAAATGATTGATAGTGTTGGTGAGAATGATGGAATGAATTTATGAGGGAGGTTCAAAAGAAAGTAAATGTAGTTTGGGTGAATAACTAAAGAGGAAGAAAAGTTAGAAGGATGTTTAAAAAAAAAAAAAAAAAAAAACCAATGGATTGTTTAGAATGGCCTTAAGGGTTGACTGGAAGTCGTGGGAGGAAATTAAGCAAAGATAATATTAAGATTAGTATCCGGGAAAACTGCCTTATGGTGAGACCTATAGACTATGAAGAAATCTCCCAAGAAAACTGATAGAAGCACCATTATTCAGGCCATTTCAAACTAGACTGGAAAAGTATTCGGAGTATGCATCCTTAGAAGAGGAATGGCTGGATGATCTAAAATGCCTTGTGTATTTCATTATGGTGGTGCCTGCCAATTTAGCTATAATTAATGTTTGTATTTTCTTTATTATTATTATTATTTTGACATTTTTTAATTAATGGAGATATCCCATCTCCTAGAACTGGAAGGGACCTTGAAAGGTCATCGAGTCCAGCCCTCTGCCTTCACTAGCAGGACCAAGTACTGATTTTGCCCCAGATCCCCAAGTGGCCCCCTCAAGGATTGAACTCACAACCCTGGGTTTAGCAGGCCAATGCTCAAACCACTGAGCTATCCCTGGAAAAACCTGGAAAAAGAAATATAGACATTTGAATATATTGAATACTCAAGCACAAGAGGGGGGAAATGATCTGTTCATATGCATGCTAAGTGGGAAACATTGCCGGGGGTTGTCTTTCTAGGGCTGTCCAGGAATATAAATTTAAAACTAAAAATTATATTGTAACTTTTTCTTTTTGTGGTGAGGAGGAGAGAATCCTCAAATGTGATAAATTTGTTATAATTTAAAGTACCATATAGACTCGTTCATTAGCCCATTCGTTTATAAGCCAACCCCGCAAAATGGATAGGTAAAAATAGCAAAAACTGTATAACCCTTTCATAAGCCGACCCTTTATTTCAGGGGTTGGAAAACTTTGACTCCCGTCTCGTCAGGGTAAGCCGCTGATGGGTCAGGACGTTTTGTTTACTTGGAGCGTCTGCAGGCATGGAGCCCCTTAGCTCCCTGTGGCCGCGGAGATGCTCCAGGTAAACAAAACTACAACGTATTAGATCAGGGATTGGCAACCTTTGGCATGCAGCCTGCCAGGGTAAGCACCGTGGCGGGCCGGGCCAGTTTTTACCTGCCACGTCCACAGGTTTGGCCGATCGCGGCTCCCACTGGCTGTGGTTCGCCGCTCCAGGCCAATGGGGGCGGCGGGAAGCCGTTGGTCTGGAGTAGCGAACCGCGGCCAGTGGGAGCCGCAATTGGCCGAACTTGTGGATGCGGCAGGTAAACAAACTAGCCCGGCCTGCCAGGTTGCTTATCCTGGCGGGCCACATGCCAAAGGTTGCTGATCCCTGTATTAGATATTCAATTCAATGATTCCATAGAGTTTAAAATCATCAAATTTTGATGTAGAATGTTTACAAGCTGACCCCCGCTCTTTGGCGTGTCACATTTTTACCAAAAATATTCAGCTTATGAACGAGTATATACGGTAGTTAACTTTGGGATAAATTTCCTTGTGTTACCTTTAAACTCAGTAATATTTTCCCAAGTATGCTTTATGAACCAACCTTTTGTTGGAAAATTTCTCTTCTCTGGTATGCCTCTAGGAATGGAAACTTCCTCACATTTGCCTTAGCTTTGTATTTGCTGATTGTATAACATGCTCTTAGATTTATTAATTTATTAACCCCATTCATGTTGACAATATTCAACCTTATTTACCTCTATAACCTCTCCCCAGTAATGTTTGTCTTGTTATTGGAATGCCTACTGTGTCTTTTCCCTGAAAACAGTGTCAGGCTTCTAATTTCTTTTGTGCACTTAGCTAATTAAGGCAACAGTCTTTTCTGTTTTGATTATGTATTCATTTCTGCACTTTCAAGATGAAATGGAGAGTAAATGTCTGAAAATAATATATTCTCTCCATTTTATTACAGTTGCTCGGTATCCTTGCACGAGTAATCAGTTTGGATATGTGGTTGTATTGATTCAACCAATTTCTTTGTAGCAAATAAAGATATTTAAGTTGGCCTCAAGTGATTTACAGGTTACTATATTAGAGTACTTTTTTCCCTGCCTTGGTGCAAACGGAATCTGAGAATAAATACTCCCATGGGTTAGAAAGAGCTTTCTATTTTTTTTTATTTCAACGCTTCTTTGCTTTCTTATAGCAAGGCAGCAAATAGATGGTTATAGAAAGTCACTTTTTAAAAGGCCAGTCTATATGAACTGTACTTCGAATGAAATTCAGTGCTCAGTATGGGGATTTATTTTCTTAAAACCTCTAGATCAATTCACTTATGAAGCTTTTTCTCTTGAAAATTAGGTGTTTCATAAAGGAATTCAATAAAAACGTGTACCATGTAAGTAAAAAATGTGTACTATGCAGTAAAAAAGCTGGCAGAGATAAAATTGACTCTATCAGCTCTTGAAAAATTGCTTTTAATACAAGCAATGCATAATAGTTTTATTACAGCCTACATAGCTACAAAAATTTTTGCTTTACTTTGTGTCTTGCAGGTGATAAACTGGATACTACTTTAGCAGGGTTCCCTATAAAAGTCAATTCAAACTTTCTGCTACTGAATGTGACTTACAGTCCATGGATTTGAACTAAAATGTTCAAACTTGGGTACACGAAGTTAAGCTCCCAATCCAAAGTTAGAAACCTATATAAATTGCTGAGTGCCTACAGCTCCCATTGATGTCAGTGACAGCTGTAAGGACTTCACACCTTTGAAAATCAGACTGTTTTAGGTGTAGCTATATGGATTTAGAAGCCTAACATTAAAAATCCAGAACTGAAAATCTTGACCATTCTGTCATACAATACCCTTATAATAAAAAGTTCATCACCATCACAGAGAGGCTTCTGCATAGTGTGGAGAAATGAGCTCAGCAACTTGAGTAAACTTCTCTAAGGCCTTATCCTCGCTGCTGAAAATAGGTGTGCTTTTTATGTTGGGGTAGCTAACACGTATGAGCTATCTCAAGGTAAGAACAAAATGAAAACAAAGCACTTTAGTTTTACTATGAGGTCAACTTGGTGAATTTAACCCCTGATGTGGGTATAATTCTGACTCCACCTAGTTTAATGTGTGGAAAAACTGAAGTTCCTTGGCTTCGCTATGGCTTTTACCTTGGGATAGCTCATGCATATTGGTTACCCCAAGGTAAAGAACAGGCATTTTCTAGCTAATGAAGACAAGGCCTAAGCCTGCAATGAAATGAATAATGATGATTGTCTGGAGCAGGGGTCTCAAACTCAGTTTACCTTAGGGCCAGTGCCAGTCCTCAAATCCTCCCATCGGGCCAATGTCACTCATGCCCCCCAAAAAACTCCACCCCCCCCCACCTGCCTAAGGCTCTGGGATGGAGTTTGGGTGGGGGAGGAGGTCTGGGGTAGCGGATTGGGGTGCAGGCTCTGGGAGGGAGTTTGGGTGCAGAAGGGGTGAGAAGTTGGACTCTGGGAGGGCGTTTGGGTGGGGGAGGGTGTCTGGGGTGCAGACTCTGGGAGAGAGTTTGGAGGCTTGGGGTGGGGGATGCAGGCTGTGGAAGAGGGTCGGGATGCAGCGTTTACCTGGGACTCCAAGGCAGGGCAGGCTGGTGGCCTCCATGCGCTTCTGCCCCCAGGCACCGCCCCCACAGTGTCCCATTGGCCGCAGAGGCACTCGGGGCAGGGCGCGGAGGCACAGCCCCAACCTGCCTCTGGGATGCAGGGAGGGGCCGGCAGCCACTGGAGCGAGCAGGCAGACACTGCTCAGCTCCGCTGCACTGCCAGGGCCCCTGAGGGGGTGAGCCCGGGGGCGGCAGGTGGGGCCAAGGGAGAGACCCAGCCCCGAAACTGCTGGAGCTCCACAGGCCACATTGGGGAGGTTCGTGGGCTGGGAGTTTGAGACCCCTGGTCTGGAGTGTAGAAGTGAGCATATTGGCAGTCTGAGGTGGGCCCCGAGTACAATACATTTAAGTGCAGTTCTGTACAGGAGAGGTGGGGAAAGCAGAGGCAATCTGAGACCAGCAATAGAAACAGAAATGCTTCCAGTGGTTCCCATGTACATATCTCTCACAGCCAGTTGTTCAGTGCTTCCTGACATGTTGGCTGTGGGGTTTTTTTTGCCAACCTGTTGGCTTGCTTATTTCACTATTGAATCATGACTGACATAGCTCCATGCTCAGCACCCTACTGGTTCGTTGAGTGCTTCCATCTCAACAACAAACCACATTTCTGTGGGCCTGAGGCGGCTGTTACTAAAGGAATAGTCTGCCAATTTCCTGTAGTGTGACAATGTTCTTAATGCACTTAGGGGTGGGAAAAAAAAGTTTCTGATTCCTTTATTTAATAACCTGTTTTCCAGATAAGTATTTCTATTCATAATCTTTATAATAAACAAAATTCTCTCACTACACACATACTTCAATAGGTCTACATAGCGTACATTATACAGGCATACTGTAAGTTCATAAGTTAAAATGTGTGCTTTAGACAAGCCACTAGCTACTAAGTTGCTATATTGTGCAATTCAAATAATAAATGGTGAAACCTGATTGCAATTGAAAACAAATTATTAGTTTTTGATTAAGCTTGTTGAGATGCTGGTTTGATGCTCAGTGATTTTTCTAGTCAAGGTTGTGTGAAGAATAACCACTTTTTGGCAGAGCATTGTGAGGTCTAACACTCTACCCAATGGCAATTTGGTTTGTACATAAGAACTTTTGATGGCCACATTTGATCAATTCAAAAATTTAAGGGAGTGTTCTAGGGTTCAGTGGCTAGAACCTTATTGATTTTGGTGGAAATCAGGAAAACTGAAAGGGGATGGTGAGGATACAGCCTCTGGCATCTGGTTATTAATGGCAGCCATTTCAAATACCTCTGTAATTGTCTGTAGATCAAAGAACTGGCTGCTGACAGCCATTACCACGTTCCTGCATAATTACCCCCACCACAATCACCCCCAGTATCATCTCTGCTGATCCTCCCAATAGTTTTTAAAAAGTTGACATCCTGAAAGAGAGGACAAAATATGAGACTAGAGGAAGTGGAGAATGGGAGTGCACCCAAAGCCCCTGGCATGGGGGGAAGAAGAACTGGGAGGTACTCAGAATCCCTGGTTGTAGGGAGAATGGGAGACGACCCTGGTATGGAGGAGGAGGGAATGGTAGCCATGGGGGAATGAGGGGCTACACAGCTCCTGGCAGGGGGAGATTGGGGTCCTCTGGTATGGAGTGCAGTGAAGGGTATGCAGAGCTATTGGCATGGGAGACCCAGAACTACTGGGGGGGAGGGGGAAGAGTATGGGAGACCCATCACCCTGGTATGAGGGAAACATGGAACCCCTAACAAGGTAGGAGAATGGGAACCCTGGTATGTTGGGGGAATAGAAGGTCATTCAGTGTCCCTGGTATACTATGGGGGGTGCATGAGGGAGGCAGTGGAATGTTGCAGGGAGTCCCTGAATTAGTATTTTTACTTCCCTAAAGCGAGACCCATAGGTTATATTATAAACTATTAAAACTAGGGCTGTCAAGCAATTAAAAACATTAATTGTGATTAATCGCACGATTAATCAATAATAGAAATACCATTTACTTAAATATTTTTGTATGTTTTCTACATATTCAAATATATTGATTTCAATTAGAACACAGAATACAAAGTGTACAGTGCTCACTTTATTTATTTTTATTACAAATATTTGCACTAAAAAAGAAAAAAATAGTATTTTTCAATTAATCTAATACAAGTACTGCAGTGCAATCTCTTTATCATGAACATTGAATTTACAAATGTAGCATTATATAGAAAAAATGCACTCAAATAAAACAATGTAAAACTTTAGAGCCTATAAGTTCACTCAGTCCTACTTCTTGTTCAGCCAATCACTCAGACAAACAAGTTTGTTTACATTTGCAGGAGATAATGCTGCCCGCTTCTTGTTTACAATGTCACCCTGAAAGGGAGAACAGGCATTTGCATGGCATTTTTGTAGCCAGCGTTGCAAGATATTTAATTTTAATACCCATAGAATTGTAATTTTTCCACTAAATCCCCTTCTATTATAACTTTTTTGATAGGTACAAGAAAATTCACCAGGACATAGGGCTGGACTGGAGCCTTTCTTTGATTTTATTGTTTCTATTAACGGTTCGAGATTGGTAAGTTCATTGCATATTGTAGCAGTCTAGTTGCATGTAAACAATAAGTTTTTGTTGTGAGAATCTGTTTTTGCTAATCTTTGAGTTCATATTTTACTTGAATTGTTTTATCTAAATTGGCAAATCTAAATATTTAAAAAGTTAGTCTTGAGTCACTTACCCAGGAGCTTGACTTTCAGCAAAACTTAAACTGGAGAACAGCATTTGTCTTGATCAAAACCAGGGTGGATCGATTTAAATCGCTAAGTAGAAAGCCTCCATCTAAATTATCCATTTAATCATCTATTTGTACTTCAGTTATTTTCTAACAAAAGGTGCATTCTTGTTGATTGACATAACCTTTGAAACATTGTTCATTTACAGCTAAATAGAGCCTTTACACTAGATTTGGTACATCTTTGTGATACCGGGGAGGGTGTATAATAACAATATACATTTATTTAAACAACTATATAGCTTATTATTTTCACATTCCTATTAATTGTACATTTTAGTATGTTAGATTTTTCCAATCACCATTTTATGATTTATATATTTTTTTAACTATTTTTTGGAAAACACTGATTTTTATCCACTCTGATCAAAGCTGCTGAACTTTGGTATCTTGACATGCAAATATTATCGAACAGGAATGAAGGAGAATTCAGTGATCCAAGCTCTCTCTCTCTCTCTCTCTCTCTCTCCCCTCCCCCCCCCCCCCCCCCCCGAGGGCAGGGTCCCTTCCCATTTTAACAGATCCTGAATCTTCTGTAGAGAGGAGAATAGGTGAAACATACATTAGAGTCTGTCTGGCACTGGATTTTGGCAGGGTGGAAGAGGAAGGCCTGGCTACATCTCACCAAGACTCCTCAAACTCTGCCAGAGCTAGAGTTTAACTAGGGGGGAAATAAGAATACTTGGTGTACCTGAACTCACTTTTTCAGATCTGTAATTTGATCCTGGCACCTCCCATGTGGTACAGGCCACTTGCCAGAGAGGGTAACAGGTCCTGTGGGACACGCTGGGTAAATGGAACTTTCCACATGAAAGATCGCATGCATTCTGCAATCGCTGAAGTGAATCTTGTGCACTGTTTTGATGCTGCTGCCATAACTAAAGAAAAACTGCACAGGTGCTTCTCTCTGACTTTGAAATAGCAGGTGATTGAAGATCAGAACTTCTAAAAGGAGAGAGAGGGCAGCCTTAGTAGAGCCACATCTTCCAAGGTTTGTAATGCAGGATAGTGTAACTGCATCTACACAGGTTTTTCAGCGCAGAAGACTTCTAAGCCTATGGGGGAAATAACAAGGAGCTTCTTTGATCAAAGTGCAGTTCTGGTTGCATTCTATGTAGGTCCAATGCAAGCAAAGAAAATAGGCACTTGAAGTCAAAGTAAACTGGAAATATAATTCAGAAAGTTTTCTGAACCATAAGGCTTGTTTTTGCAAAGGAACACCATATGCTAACATTGTATTGTAAATGTAAACATTTTACAGCCTTGAACTAAATGTCTGGAATAGTTACTTTGCATATTTGGATTATTGCTTACATCTGGAAGGGGTAGCTTTTGGCTATTGAATTGCTATTTGCAATACCCTGTTGTTAGTTATGGAACAACTCTTTTCCCCAAACCTTTAAAAACATTTGTTTTAAGCCAAGTCATTTTGGATTCCAGTGCTTTTATTTTGCAACTAAATAAGAGCTAAAATTTGGAACTAGATTTGGGCTCAGTAGTGTGTTCTGTATGGTTTTTGAATAAACAAATTAATGTAAGATTACTTGGACTGTTTCAGATCCTATAGCAGCAATACTCAGACCTAAGTGGTTTAGGAGCCAAATTAGCAATCCACATTACCCAAAAGAGTCACAGTAATGTGAATTTGTTTAATTTATTATGCTATATATATTCATATTTAAACAGTATGATGGGGAAATAGTTTTTATTTATATATAAATACTTATGCTGTGAGAACATATATATTATAAATGCAATTATATATAATTATTCTCACAGCAAAATGACTGACCAAGTATTATTTTATTAACTACATTTGTTAATAACAGTAAAACATTCTGATTGGTTAATAATTAAATCAGTGTTTTAATATCATGTGCTGCAAAAAGCCACAGGAGACACCATTAAAAAGCCACTTGTGGCTTGAAAGCCTCACTCTGAATATCACTATCCTATAGGAACATTAGTCTATCTAGAAAATGTCTATTGTGAAAGCTTGCTTACTTTCACAAGTCCAGAAGAAACTCTCTCTGCACTTCTGGAGCAAACAAAAAGTAACCCTACAGTTAAAGACTTTTGTATACAAAGTGATTGGAGGCTTAATAATTACTTACCATGTTATGTTTATGTACTGCATAAGACAAAGCATTGCTTACCAATGCTAGATTCCTACCACATTAAAGCACAAAGAATTAATTTCCTTAATGTTGAATTGCTTATGTTTGGGTGATTTGTGTGTGTAAAAATCAAGACAAAACTTTAGGTATATTTCTTACTGTGAATATAGAAGCTAAGGAAATTACTTGATAGGAAACTCTGAGGAATTGAAAAAATTTAATATGAAAGCCACTGTAGAGAAATCCAATAAATTCTTCCTAATCCTAGTGTTCTCTGTATGACCTTTGAAATGCAAACTTGGTGCTATAAAATTGAACACTTCTTTTGTTAAACACTATAAACCAAAGTAATTTGTATGTGTACTTTCAGAATAAAGACAATGACACACTCAAGGATCTGTTGAAAGCAAATGTTGAAAAGCCTGTAAAAATGCAAGTGTACAGTAGCAAAACGCTGGAACTGAGAGAAACATCAGTAACTCCCAGTAATATGTGGGGTGGACAGGGCCTGCTGGGAGTGAGTATTCGTTTCTGCAGTTTCGATGGAGCCAACGAAAATGTCTGGCATGTATTGGTATGTACAATCTTTTAAAGGCTTCTCTACTGTAAAAAGTCATGGCCTACAACTTATCATATTGCATTTATTGTTAATTTTTAGCTGAAAATAAATAACAAACATGCACCTGTGGAGTGGGAAGGCTAGCTATTCAGTGCCAAGTAATTTATCTCCAAGATTACTAAAAAAGGTTGTCTAGAGAAACAAGAAATGGTAGGCCAACTTAGGGATGTGGCTCCCACTCTTTTAGTCACAGGGGTTCTTCTGCATACCTTAGTAGTCACCGCAATTACAAGTAAGCAAAGTCACAGAATCAGAAATGTAGGACCGGAAGGGACTTCCAGATGTCATCTCATCAATCCCCCTGGACTTAGGCAGGACCAAATATACCTAGACCATCCCTGATAGGCGTTTGTCTAACCTGCTTTTAAAAACCTCCAATGACAGGGATTCCACAACCTCCCATTGCTGACTTATTCCAGTACTTAACTATCCTTACAATTAGGGTATGTCTACACTACCCATGTTACAGCATGGCTGTGGCAGCGCTGTGACATGGGCAGTGTAGACACGCTTTATCGCTGGGGGAGAGCTCTCTGGCAATTAAAAAACAAAACAAAACCCACCCTGAACGAGCGGTGGTACCTTTATCGCTCCCGGTGATAAAGTGCTGTCTATACTGGTGTTTTTCAGCACTAAAACTTTTGTTGCTCAGGGTATGTTTTTTCACACCCCTGAATGACAAAAATTTTAGCACTGAAAGTGGCAGTGTAGACACAGCCTTAGATTTTCCTAATATCTTACCTACATCTCCCTTACTGCAGGTTGATCCAATTACTACTTTTTTGTCTGTCCTTAAGTGATTCTGGAAAACAGTTGATCAACATCTTCTTTATAATAGCCCTTAACATATTTGAAGACAGTTATCAGGTCCCCCCTCAGTCTCCTTTTCTCAAGACTAAACATGCCCAGCATTTTTAACCTTTCTTCATAGCTCAGGTTTCCTAATCTTTATTTTATAATTTTATACCTCTCCTCCAGTTCGTTCATATCCTTAGAGTGGTGCCCAAACTGAACACAGTACTCCATTTGAGTCCTCACGAGTGCTTTGTAGATCAGGACAGTTATTTCCTGTATCTTAAATGTGACATTCCTATTAATGCATCTTAGGGTATTAGCTTTCTTCACAACTGTATCACATTGTTGACTGATATAAAAGTTGTGATCTACTATACCATTATTTTATTAAAGAAAGGAAAAGAAACATGAATGTGAAACAGTCATTTCTGTTATCTCTTCATGGAAAGCTTTAAACTAAGACTGTCTATACTGCCACTTTCAGCACTAAAAGACCACCATATTATGTCCCAAAATTATTGGGAGTCCAGTCTTGGTATATTTTTACATTACTAAAACATTTTATAAATGGCAAAATAATGTTCTTAAGGGCAATTGCTTCCTGTCTGGTTATTGATTGCCAATTTATAAATCATTTTAGGTTAAGTAAGCAATTTTAACCAAACTCTAGGAAGTCAAAGTTTTTAAATCTCTTGCTTCGAAGAAGCTATTTTAAGGAGCTGCCTTAATACAGGACAACTAACGAATATTAATCTTAAATCAAAATTTAAAACTCTGTATCTCTATTTACCAACATTTAGCTCCTGTCCTGAAATACATGGTCTAAACTATGGGGCTTGCAGGAGAAATTGTTAATGTCTTAAGTGACAATAGCATTTCAATATCTCAATCAAATCCTTACAGGAGTTTTAAATCTAACTATTTGGGCAGTGCTTTAACTTCCTTGTTGAAGTCTTGGGGATGTTGTCATTGACTTCCTTTTCTTGAGGCTTCTCTTTTGTTCTTGTTAGGTTTGTGGCAGTTTGCTTGTAGAGACAAGGTGTTTGAATGTGTGCGTTTTAGATGAGAGCAGAGAAGAGTTTTATACCCTTCTCCTGTCATAGCTTTACTGGAGGCCAAGGTGCATCTTTTTAGAACTGGGTTGGACTCAATGGCTTCATGAGTTGGTTTTGTTGACACCCTCAGCTCCTGAACATTCAGTCCCTTTAATGAATGTGTAGCACACTTCTAAGTGCTTGTGGTTTTTTTGTGGCAGGAATCTCTTAGATAACCTTTCATGTTAGAGGTTTTATTTATTTTTTTAATTCTATTTCTGAGATTTCATTAGGGTTCAACAGGAATTTAAATTCTGTTTTTAAAAAGTTCAATGCGCCTGGTCTTAAAAAGCTTTTAAAATGGTCTTAACATTTCGAGATTACACAGAGCTCTTCTTCGGGTCTGGTTCTGTGTAAGCTCAAAAGCTTATCTCTTCCACCAGCGGCAGTCGGTCTAATAAAAGATATCACCTCTTCCACCTTGTCCTCAAACTAGAAGAGTTACTAAGTTACTGTCCTTTTTTCACAATCTTTGAAGAGGTGATTCTTGTTTGGTGAGGAGTTGCTGAAATACTGCATCAATATAAATTTCTATTTTAAAATAGTTTCTTAGATAGGTAATTAAGCATTAATTGACCTTGCTGTGTTGGTGTGTAACCATTTCCTATTCACATAACAATTGCATTAGGAAGTTATGACATTAGATGCTTACTTTAGAGAAAATATTTGTGAATATACATCTGAAAGAGGCTCGTGCACTCTAATCATCTAAAGAATTACAAGATTTTTTTATTTTTGAGTGGAAATGTGTTATAAGTAACATTTTCTGTAAAATATTTCCCAACCATAAATGTTCTTTTACATTTGAAAAATGAAGATGTTAGTGTGTTTATGAAAGAAACCCACTTTACTCCTAGTTTATGACTGGGATAACACATCCCTATTCACGACCTTTTTGTTTTTTGCTCTTAACACCATTTTGAAGTCAGGACCAACTATTTGCAAGAAATGTCGTTAGGGATAAAACTTTCTTTGCCCATTGATGATTTATACGAAAGAAGTATCCTGCTCTATGGTAAGGTTTGCCTATTCAAGTAAATGGTGTTTTTCCTAGTTGCAACAATTACTACTTGAATTCAAAGTTGCCTGTGGAAAATTCCATACAACACACAACTACTATTTGACACCTATACACATCCTTCAATTCATAAAACAAAGGCAAATAGACCAGACTGTCAGGCTGCAGTCCAAGGGTCATAAACAAGTTCTCTCATTTGGCTTGTATCCAGTAACGTTTTCTCAAGTATCATAAACAGTGGAGCAAGGAGGGGGTGGTGCAATTGGTGTTTCAGGCCCTCAAAAGGGGGCCCATACCATCAGCTACAAATACCTGTCCCAAGTATCATAGTATAACATAAAAACAATGAGGGGGGCCAATTCAATCAGGGTGGATGTAGTCCATTCCCAATAATTGATGAGGAAGTGTCAATGCTAGGAGACAAGTATCAGGGGGTAGGCGAGTTAGTCTGTATCCATAAAACAATGAGGAGTCCGGTGGCACCTTAAAGACTAACAGGCTTATTTGGGCATAAGCTTTCGTGGGTAAAAAAATCCACTTCTTCAGATGTATGGAGTGAAAATACCAGGAGAGGGAAAGTTGCTTTTGTAGTGAGCCAGCCACTTCCAGACCCTATTCAAGCCCATATTAATGGTGTTAAATTAACAAATGAATTTTAGTTCTGCCGTTTCTCTTTGAAGTCTGTTTTTTACTTCAAATTTAACACCGTTAATTTGGGCTTGAATAAGGACGGGGAGTAGCTTACTCACTACAAAAGCAACTTTCCCTCTCCTGGCATTGACACCTCATCAATTATTGGGTGTGGACTACATCTATCCTGATTGAATTGGCCCTGTCAACACTGGTAAGGTAACTCCCTTCTCTTCATGTGTCAGTATAATAATACCTGCATCTGTAATTTTCACTCCATGCATCTGAAGAAGTGGGTTTTTTACCCACGAAAGCTTATGCCCAAATAAATCTGTTAGCCTTTAAGGTGCCACCGGACTTCTCGTTGTTTTTGTGGATACAAACCAACACTGCTACCCCCGATAGTATAACATAGTTGTAGCTACATCCTAAAATTCAATAAAGGTGCAATCTAGTTTGTGATGACCTAACATTGTAAGACTACATTATAATTAATACTAATTTTTGCATAAATATTGAGGTCTCTCCACCACATCCTCCAGCTTGAAGACTGGAGTCAAAGCATGTGTGTGGCAGGGGAAAATAGTGACAAAACAGAGATCCACATTTCTGTGGGATATCTTATCAAATCTTATATTTGTATATGTACTGTTGTAGTAGGAATTTTGAATATCTTACAGTATCTTTTAAAATGGGACTAAGTGTAGAATAAGTATTTGGAACATTTTACATTTTGTGTGTGTTAATTCCTTTAAACTCAAAGTTTGGGAAGGGGCTTATTACTGTGTTTGCTAATACTTTGAGGATATTTAACTTCTGTAATTTTATATCTTGAAACTAGGAAGTCGAATCAAATTCTCCGGCTGCACTAGCAGGTCTTAGACCACATAGTGACTATGTCATTGGAGCAGATACTGTCATGAATGAGGTAATATAACTTCGAATTTCATTTATAAGAAGCAGAGTACCAGAGCAATATTAATATTAACCCCAACTTTCTCAGTGTCCTCTGCTAATTGAAGTTCTTTGCCACTTAGTTGAAGGAGCTCTGGCACAGCAAGTCTACATTTCTGAGTACACAAATATAACTTTAGAGTTAAAAAATGCTGTTTAAAATGCCTTCATATAATAAGATGGGATTAGTTTTAACTTTTTAAAAACAATTTGAAATATTTATTAGGAATTTAAACTAGTAAAATATGATTTAAATTTTCATTTTTTAATTTTGATTTGAAATCTAAGTTATCATCCCAAATGTAGTAGTTTGTCTACTCAGTTTTTCAGTCTGAAAATATAGATAAACTATTTTATCTGTGGAGTATATTAAAATTTTATTTTCACACACACACACACACACACACACACACACACACACACACACACACACACACACACACACACACACACACACACACACACACACACACACACACACACACACACACACACACACACACACACACACACACACACACACACACACACACACAGTCCTGCAATAAATACCTCAGAGGTGCCAGGCTCTGCTAGTTCTGCATTGGAGCCTGAGAGATACTAATTTCCATGGTTTTTTAGATTCTACAATTAAAATCCTCTTTAAAAAAATTAACCAATTTGCAATGTTCCTATTTTTTTCAGTCTGAAGATCTGTTCTCTCTTATTGAGACACACGAAGGAAAACCATTAAAACTTTATGTGTACAACACAGACACGGATAATTGTCGAGAGGTGATTATTACCCCCAATTCTGCATGGGGTGGAGAAGGCAGGTAAGCTAATTCAACATACCAAATAGTAGTTTTGCAGCAGCACCTAGCCCATTCAGGATTAGGTCCCCGCTATGCTTGATGCTGTAGAAACAGAGGAAAAGGTAATTCCTGCCGCAAAGAGTATTACCGTTAATAAGAAACTGTGCAGTGGTGATTTACCTACAAATTAGTTTGTAAGAGGGTCCATGTTTTTTGTAGTTACTCACATTAGCTCGTTTAAAAGTTTATAAAACTTTATGAATGCTTAGTGCATTAGACTTGAAATCTTGATACTGTATAGTATGCTAAAGCATATAGTGTCTAGAACAGAAGACTGCAGCTGATGTACCTGGGTTGTATTTTCAGCTGTATCTCTGACTTACTCTGATTTTGGGCAGGTAACTAAGTTCTGTACCTTATTTCCCCATCTGTAAATCTATTTTACAAGGGTGTGGTTCAGGCTTAGCTATGTTTCTAATAGTTTTTAAATCTTTTGAACACCTGTGGTGTTGTGTAGTGATATTAGTGGTTGAAAGAAGCTATAGAGGTTCAAAGTAATAAGTATAATCTACTAGTGAGAGTGTTTCTCTCCTCAGAAAAATGACTGTGTGCACTCTAGTACTTTTCCCTATAACAGTGGGCACATAGTGATTTACAAGGTTTTATTCTATCTTGAGATTTATTATGACATCTTGAGCCATTTGCAGGTAATTGGCTATGTTTTCTAATAGCTGTTTGCTTATGGTATGTTGTAAACCAATCCCCCAAAGGAAGTTATAGAAGCCTCATTAGTTTTCACTTAAAACTGGGTTACACAAAGGAAGCCCTTGGAAAAAAAATACTGTAGGGGGAACTGTCCTGTGGTTGCTGAGTGCCTGCAGCTCTATTGGTGGACACACTTCTGTGTCTCGCTGTAGTTCAAGACACAGTTCTTGTGTTTTTGGGGAATCCAAGAACTGAGTCCTTTTCATGTTAGGCAAGGTTGTTCTGTGCTGTTTGTTTAGTGTAGGGTGCATGGTGATGGTGACTTATGCATGTACCAAGGTCAAACTGGTCTGTCTCTGTCTAACCTTTAAATGTTCATATTTTAAAAGCCTAGGATGTGGTATTGGCTATGGGTATTTACATCGGATACCTACACGTCCATTTGAAGAGGGAAAGAAAATTTCTCTCCCTGGGCAATTGCATAGTGCACCCATCAGTCCACTCAAAGATGGATTTACAGAGGTAAGTTGTAATCTCTTTTGTGCTTGATAAAATCATAACTGTGAAAGTACAATTAACATTTTTCATTTTTGTGGATTCCAGTGAAACAAAAAACTGTTAACACTAACTTCTCATTTTTGTAAGGTTCAACTGTCTTCAGTTAATCCCCCATCCACATTACCGCCTGGAACAACAGGAATTGAACAGGGTCTGTCAGGACTGTCCATTAGTTCAACCCCTACGACAGTCAGTAGTGTTCTCAGTACAGGTATGTATTAAAAAACCTCACTTGTGAAATGCATTCATAATTTATTGACTTCTGTAATTCAGAAAAATGGATTTGTCAGTTAACTTCACAAAGAGAAAACATGTTTGTATACCATACTATGCATATGATTTCCAGAGTAAACTTCTTCCCTTTGCGTCTCCCAAAACCATTTCCCAAAAAATAGGGCTTAGTATATTTCACATCATAGCCCAATGGTAAAATGTACTTTCACTGTAAATAAATAAATAAATAACATGGAGATGTCCTATCTCCTAGAACTGGAAGGGACCTTGAAAGGTCATCGAGTCCAGCCCCCTGCCTTCACTAGCAGGACCAAGTACTGATTTTGCCCCAGATCCCTAAGTGGCCCCCTCAAGGATTGAACTCACAACCCTGGGTTTAACAGGGCAATGCTCAAACCACTGAACTATCCCTCCCACACTGTAAGGTGAGTGTCTCCAAACCTGCTAACACCAGGGTTCAAAATTACTCATAGTAAAACCTTATAAACATGGTATAAAATGCTAATGCAGAAACACTGAATCCCTCTAATTCATGGCTATGAAAAAAAAAACATCACGGACCATGAAATCTGGTCTTGTGCGCTTTTACCTTATACTATACAGATTTCACAGGGGAGACCAACGTTTCTCAAATTGAGGGTCCTAACTTAAAAGTGAGTTTCATGGGGGTCATGGTATTGCCACCCTTACTTCTGTGTTGCCTTCAGAGCTGGATGGCCAGAGTGGCGGCTGTTGGCCGGGTACCCAGCTCTGAAGGCATCGCCCTGCCAGCAGCAGTGCAGAAGTAAGTGTGGCAATACTGTACCATGCCATCCTTACTTCTGCACTGCTGCTGGTGGCAGCTCTGCCTTCAGAGCTGGGATCCCAGCCAGCAGCCACTACTCTTCAGCTGCCCAGCTCTGAAGACAGTGCAGCGCAGAAGTAAGGGTAGCAGTACCACAGGTCCGTCCCCCCCCCCCCCCCAATACTGTGAAATTTAAGATTTAAATAGCTGAAATCATGAAATTTTATGATTTTTTAAATCCTATGACCATGAATTTGGTAGGGCCCTACCTATAAGCTCTTCTTAGAGATACTGTGTGAGGAAGCGGGTTGGAATGTTGCATACTTGGACATATTTGAAATGATGGTATATACTTTCATGTATCTTTCATTAGGTGTCCCAACAGTACCATTATTGCCACAACAAATAAATCAGTCCCTCAGTTCAGTGCCACCAGTTAACCCAGCAACTACATTACCAGGTGAGTAGTGAAAATTTGAGCAAGCTCAAACGTTTTAGAAACAAAATAATTCAAGATAGTATAGAATGATGGGGAGAAAGAGGTGGTTTGTATTTTTTGGCCCCATTCTTAAGAAAATTGTTTATCCATTTTATGTCAGTTTCTGTCATTTTGTCTAACTGGAATATAGGAGTAATTTGTCCCTTTCATTGTCATAATGTGTTCTAACAGCATTAAGGTGTAATGCTGTTCTAAGGATAGTTAAGTACTGGAATAGGGTACCCAGGGAGGTTGTGGAATTTCTGTCATTGGAGGTTTTAAGGACAAGTTAGACAAACACCTGTCAGGGATGATCTAGGTTTACTTGGTCGTCCCTCAGCATGAGTGGATGGATGAAATGATGTCTTGATGTCCCTTCCAGCCCTACATTTCTATATCTAGATAAACCATACTTGCTGTTCACTTAGATTTTTACTTCTGCGCTTATAATTGTGCTAGACCCATAATGGAGGGAGGGGGGGGATTGTATGGCCTTTGCCTTGAACATCATACAATCAAATTTTAGACATGATGTGACCAATGAGGCTGACATCCAGTAGGGAAGAGAGGGGATGAGGGAGGACAAGGTACATGTGCTCAATTTGATGTTTCAATTAAGTTTTTTAAATGTTGACTCTCTAGAACTGTGTGTAAAAGGGCTGCCTTGGTCCTGCCTTTGTCTCAGTCCACAAATTATGCAGAGACCTTTTTGCTGGTTCAATACCCTGTGCAGTTTATAGACAGTTGCATCCCACCACCCTCACAGCATACATAAGACCTTTCCCAACCAGAGAAGCGCAATCTCTCTCTCCCTCTTACTGCCTGCTTCCCCCCTGTGCTCTTCCTTCCTGTGCCTAGTTGTGGGCTCTTGCCTAATAGCTTAATTGGCCTTTCTGCCCTGCCAGGCCCACAAATTAGGCTTTGCCTAATTGGGGCTGCTGTGAAGAGTGCTGACTCAGGCCTTTGTACCTAGCACTCTGTGTCACTGTGGAACAGTGTTTTGAGGCGTAATCTAAATAAAGAGGGAGTAGTGGGTTGGCAAACTGGGACTGGACTCTCAAATACCTGAAAATCCCCCAATTTGGTAGTATCTGCATTTTCAGAGAACAATTGTATTTACAATAAATGTTGATGAAATCCTAGCCTTGTTGAAACAAATGAGTTTTGCCATTGAGTTCAGTGGGGTCAGGAGTTCATCCTATTTTTTTTTTTTTTAACTGCAGTTTGACATTAGGAGTAAAAGTAAAATGTAACCAACCCATCACTAAATTTCTGTGGTCTGAAATGTACTTAATGCATATTAAGTTACAGTGGAACTGAGATCTTAAGGCCTATACAAGCACATGAATATGAAATTGGTTAGGGATGAAACATACAGAATCACAGAAATGTAGGACTGGAAGGGACCTCGAGAGGTCGCCTAGTCCATCCCTCTGCACTAGGGTGACCAGATCACCAAAGACAAATATCGGGACGCGGGGGGGGGGGGGGGGGGGGTGACGTGAGGGGGGGGGCGGGGCCAAAAAAAAAAAACTTCCTCCGCAAGTGCTGGAGGGAGGCCCGGGAGACTCATGGGAAGCGCGGGGCCGGGGTGAGTAAGAGTCCGGCCTGGTCCCGAGCAGGCAGGACTCAGTCGGGTGGTAAGGAGAGGAGGGGGGCGGCCCGCGGGGCCAGGCGGCGGCTGTTGTTGTCCCCCCGGGCAGCGGGACTCGGGAGCAGCCGCTGCTGCAGCTCCCACTGCCGCGGGGGAGGAAGCCGCCATGGCGCTCCGCGGCTGCGGCTCTGGCGCCCCCGAACCCCCCGAGCCGGGGCCTGCTGCGGGGACCCAGCAGCGCGCACGCTGCGCCCAGCCCCTGGCCAGGCGCGTCTGGGCTGCTGCCCAGCTAGTGCTATCCCGCGGCGGCCCCGGAGTGGGGGCAGCAGGCCCCAGCCCCCCCGTCCCGCAGGGGAACGAACGGGGCTGGGCTGCCGATGCCTCCGCCCCGGGGCCACCGCGCGATAGCACTAGCTGGGCAGCCCAGACGTGCCTAGCCAGGGGCTGGGCCCAGCGTACGCGCTGCTGCAGGCCCCGGCTCGGGGGGTTCGGGGGCGCCAGAGCCGCCGAGCGCCATGGCCGCTTCCTCCCCCGTCGCCTGGCCCCGCGGGCCGCCCCCCTCCTCTCCCAACCACCCGAGTCCTGCCTGCACTGGGCCAGGCCGGACTGTTACTCACCCCGGCCCCGCGCTGCCTCTGAGTCTCCCGGGCCTCCCTCCAGCACTTGCGGAGGGAGGGGGAATGGTGAGCCCGGGGAAGAGGCGGGGATTCGGGGAGGGAGCCAATCGGGGGAGGAGGGGGCGGAGTCGGGGCGGGGGGGGGGGGGGGGGCGCGAGCACTTCCGGGCTCGAGGCTCGGGGCATTTCCTTGTTTGTCCGGTTGTCCCGACCGCACGTCGGTCGGGACGCGGGACAAACAAGGAAATATCGGGACGGTCCCGATAAAATCGGGACGGTCCCGATAAAATCGGGACGTCTGGTCACCCTACTCTGCACTGACGCAGGACCAAGTATACTAAAACCATCCCTGATAGTGTTTTGTCTAACCTGTTCTTAAAAATCTCCAGTGATGGGGATTCCACAACCTTCCTTAGTAACCTGTTCCAGTGTTTAAACCTTAAACTATCCTTACAGTTAGAAAAAACTTTCTAACATCTACCGTAAACCTACCTGTGGCAGATTAAGCCCTTTCTACTCGTACTGTTTTCAGTGGACATACAGAACAATTGATCATTATCTTTATAGCATCCCTTAAACATATTGGAAGACTTATCAGGCCTCCACTTCTTTTCTCAAGACTTAACAAGCCCAGTATTTTGTTTTTTAAACCCTTTCCTCTTCCGTCAGGTTTTCTTAACCTTGTATCATTTTTGTTGCTGTCCTCTGGACTCTCAAATTTGTCTACATCTTTTTTAGTGTGGCCTCCAAAACTGGATTCAGTACTCCAGCTGAGGCCTCCCCAGTACTGAGCAGTGCGGGACAATTACCTCCTATACTCCACCTCTGTTAATACACCCTAGAATATTAGCCGTTTTTTGCAACTGCAACATGGTGTTGGCTCATTCAATTTGCAATCCACTATAATCCCCCAGATCCTTTTTCTGCAATATTACTGCCTCGACAGTTATTCCCAATTTTGTATTTGTACATTTGATTTTTTTTAAGTGTACCACTTTATTGAATTTCATCTTGATGATTTCAGACCAGTTCTCCAGTTTATCAAGGTTATTTTGAATTATTATACTGTCAGCCACAAATTTTTATAAGCATATCACCCACCCATTATCCAATTGATGAAAATATTAAATAGTACTGAACCTAGGATAGGGCTCTGCAGGAATCCACTAGATATATCCTCCCAATTTGATAATAAACCATTGACAAATACTTTTTAATATTTTTTTCCAAACAATTGTGCACCTGCCTTATAGCAATTTAATCTAAGTCACTTTTCTTTAGTTTGCTTTAGTATCTTGTGGAACTGGGTCAGAACCCTTACTAAAAATCAAGATATCCCATTCACTGCTTCCTCCCACCCACTAGGCCAACAACCCTGTCAAAGAAGGAAATCAGATTGGTTTAGCATGATTTGTTGACAAATCCATGTAGGCTATTACTTATCACTCTATTATCCTCTAGGTTCTCATAAATTGATTAACAATTGGTTCTATTATCTTTCCAAATATCGAAGCTAAGTGGATTAGTCTAATTCTCCAGGCCCTCTTTGTTCCCCCTTTTTAAAGATAGGTACTATTTGCCCTTCTCCAGCCCTCTGGGACTTCACCTGTCTTCCAGGAGTTCTCAAAGATAATTGCTACGGACTCCATGATGGCGTCAACTAGTTCCTTAGGTACACTAGGGTGAATTTCATCAAGCCCAGGCAACTTGAATACATCTAAATATTGTATAACTTGTTTTTTCCCTATTCTGATTTGTTCTCCTTCCTTCTTGTTGTTAATATTACATAATTGTAACCAGAAGCTTAAACTTCTTTTGTGAAGACTGAAGCAAAATAGATATTTAATACCTCAGCCTTATTGATGTCATTGGACCTACACTTTCCTTTGTCCTTCTTACTCCTAATGCATTTGTAGAACATCTTATTGCCTTATTGTTCTTTGCTAGATACAACTCATTTTGGGCCTTGGCCTTTCTGATTTTGTCCCCATAAGCGCGCGCGCGCGCACACACACACACACACAAGGCATAGATCTGGAGGCCATCTTGATGTAAAAATAGCTATGCCTATTTGAATGTGTATGCAATACAAGAAAGAACATGGAAATAAATAGAGGTTCATTGCTAAGTCATTTAGTCCATCCCCTGCTAATGAAGGATTAATTCCTAATGTATATCTGGTAGTGTATTGTCCAGTCTAGTCTCAAGCAATGGGATTTTCACAGCCTAATAGAGCTCACTGCCAGGAAAAAAATTTAGGAGATATCAGGAAAGGATACCTATCTTAATTTCTTCTCCTTAATTTATACCTCATGTCCCAACTAAATGATTCTTTCTTTCTCTCTCTCTCTCTCTCTCCTTGATATTTATATCCTTCAAATATTTTTAGACTAAAATCACACTATACTTCAGCTATCACTTAATTAACCTATATACATTTAATTCTTAATATTTGAATCAATCTTTCAGCCCCTAATCTTTTTGGTCAACTCTCAGTACATCTTGTAGGTCTGCAGGACTAGTTCCTGCAAGACCCAAAAACTGAGGGTTCTACTTCCCTTGTGTATTTAGATGGCCACTGAATAGCTAGTGGAGCTGGAAACTGTTCTCAGCAGACTTCATTTCTCCCCACAACAAACAGTGCTGCATGACTGTCTTAGCTACATTTCAGGGAAAAGGGGAAGAGCAGAGGCCCTTGCCCAGGAAGGAGACAGCTACCCTATAGCCCAGCGGGGTTCTCCTTTTTGGAGAGAAGCAAATATATGGGGTGGGTTTAAGAGCTCTCCTGTGCCTATGTTCCACTGGTTTAGGTGTCAGATATGTTTGACACATTAACTGCACTATTTTGCAACACAGTATGTATGGTTAGACTAAAGTTACATATATATATATATTTAAACTGGATTAATTTAATATTCATATTAATACTCTGCATATTGATAATCTATGATAAGCTATCTAGAACAATGGGTGATAGCCAACTATTTTTGCATTTAGATCAGTTTAAAGTTACGAACAGCAGTTTAGATAATAGCCTATTAAATTTTGCTAAAAGATGGCATTGTCAATCTGCCATAAAATGTTTAGTGATGATTCCATTATCTCTAAAGTATTGAGAGTTCCTATATTGCACAGGCTTACTAGCTCAGGTTCCATAATGTATTATTTTAGACTGATGTGGAAACTGTTGCTACGTACCCTGTGAATAAAGTAATGTTTTATTCACTGAGATTAATGGAACACTGACTCCTCAGGTGCCAAAATCATTCTATTGTAGGTTTGACAGACAATGCAAGTCTTATGTAGAATTTCTCAATATATTCCCTATTAAATGGTACAGGATACATAGGATTACTTAACGTACTTTGCATGCTAATACAACTGAAATATTGGAAATGTAGTAAAGTTTTTAAAAAATTAACCCAAAACTCTTGGAGGCAGATTTGCCAGTGTGGGAAGAAAATACAGTAAAGCTAAGTATGTGTGTGCAGTGGTAATGTCAGGAAATTCTAAATTCCTATACCACAACGTTAAAATGTCAAACCACTAAAAGTTCACTTTTCATTAAAGTGTGAACATTTCCCTGCCAACTCTGGGCAATATGAATGTGGTTTTGAAATCCCCAGGAAAACGGTTCACTACTTCTATACCTGTAGTAGTGAAACTGTAAATCAAAGATGTTTAAAGCCTTTATAGTAGCTAAAGGTGGGCTTCTGTGTACAGTTGAGTTTCCCAGATAAATATTTACATTAGTCTTAGCTTTCAGTCTAAAGACAAGCTTTCTTTGTGAATCAGTCTGCTATTATTTTACTGCTGACCTACTTATTAATTATAACTACTTATTGGGCTGGTTCTGTTTTTGAATCTGTGTTTTGTTTTTAAATAAATAACTTTTTTGTTGGATCTTATCTTACAGTATTCTATTAATGTTGACACAAAAGGGTTATTTCAGGATTAGTCCTCATTAACCTAAACCCTGTGTACACACTTAAGAAGAAAGAGGTAGTCCTTGCACCATAGAGGATCCATTTTAAAAAAAAAAGGAAAGTGGAGGACAAAACAGGATATACCTGTTGGCAGGCAGAATGATGGCAAGCACATGCCATCTTAATTCCACACGTGTATTGCATTTTATAGCCCTTGCCTAACTTTGAAAATTACTTTAAAACTTGCCCTTATTTCTGTATATTTTTTGTCCTTAACCATAGCCTTTTCTATTTGTGTTTATAGATTCATAGATTCTAGGACTGGAAGGGACCTCGAGAGGTCATCGAGTCCAGTCCCCTGCCCTCATGGCAGGACCAAATACTGTCTAGACCATCCCTGATAGACATTTATCCAACCTACTCTTAAATATCTCCAGAGATGGAGATTCCACAACCTCCCTAGGCAATTTATTCCAGTGTTTAACCACCCTGACAGTTAGGAACTTTTTCCTAATGTCCAACCTAAACCTCCCTTGCTGCAGTTTAAGCCCATTGCTTCTTGTTCTATCCTTAGAGGCTAAGGTGAACAAGTTTTCTCCCTCCTCCTTATGACACCCTTTTAAATACCTGAAAACTGCTATCATGTCCCCTCTCAGTCTTCTCTTTTCCAAACTAAACAAACCCAGTTCTTTCAGCCTTCCTCCATAGGTCATGTTCTCAAGACCTTTAATCATTCTTGTTGCTCTTCTCTGGACCCTCTCCAATTTCTCCACATCTTTCTTGAAATGCGGTGCCCAGAACTGGACACAATACTCCAGTTGAGGCCTTACCAGCGCAGAGTAGAGCGGAAGAATGACTTGTCTTGCTCACAACACACCTGTTAATACATCCCAGAATCATGTTTGCTTTTTTTGCAACAGCATCACACTGTTGACTCATATTTAGCTTGTGGTCCACTATAACCCTTGGATCCCTTTCTGCCATACTCCTTCCTAGACAGTCTTTTCCCATCCTGTATGTGTGAAACTGATTTTTCCTTCCTAAGTGGAGCACTTTGCATTTGTCTTTGTTAAACTTCATCCTGTTTACCTCAGACCATTTCTCCTATTTGTCCAGATCATTTTGAATATGACCCTGTCCTCCAAAGCAGTTGCAATCCCTCCCAGTTTGGTATCATCTGCAAACTTAATAAGCGTACTTTCTATGCCAATATCTAAGTTGTTAATGAAGATATTGAACAGAGCCGGTCCCAAAACAGACCCCTGCGGAACCCCACTTGTTATGCCTTTCCAGGAGGATTGGGAACCATTAATAACAATTCTCGGAATACGGTTATCCAGCCAGTTATGCACCCACCTTATAGTAGCCCCATCTAAATTGTATTTGCCTAGTTTATCGATAAGAATATCATGCGAGACCGTATCAAATGCCTTACTAAAGTCTAGGTATACCACATCCACAGCTTCTCCCTTATTCACAAGGCTCGTTATCCTATCAAAGAAAGCTCTCAGATTGGTTTGACATGATTTGTTCTTTACAAATCCATGCTGGCTATTCCCTATCACCTTACCACTTTCCAAGTGTTTGCAGATGATTTCCTTAATTACTTGCTCAGTTATCTTCCCTGGCACAGAAGTTAAACTAACTGGTCTGTAGTTTCCTGGGTTGTTTTTATTTCCCTTTTTATAGATGAGCAGTATATTTGCCCTTTTCCAGTCTTCTGGAATCTCTCCCGTCTCCCATGATTTTCCAAAGATAATAGCTAGAGGCTCAGATACCTCCTCTATTAGCTCCCTGAGTATTCTAGGAAGCATTTTGTCAGGCATCTAACTTTGCTAAGTGATTTTTAACTTGTTCTTTTCTTATTTTATCTGCTAAACCTACCCCCTTCCCATTAGCATTCACTATGTTAGGCATTCCTTCAGACTTCTCGGTGAAGACCGAAACAAAGAAGTCATTAAGCATCTCTGCCATTTCCAAGTTTCCTGTTACTGTTTCTCCCTCTTCACTGAGCAGTGGGCCTACCCTGTCTTTGGTCTTCCTCTTGCTTCTAATGTATTGATAAAAAATCTTCGTTTCCCTTTATTCCTGTAACTAGTTTGAGCTCATTTTGTGCCTTTGCCTTTCTAATCTTGCCCCTGCATTCCTGTGTTGTTTGCCTATATTCATCCTTTGTAATCTGTCCTAGTTTCCATTTTTTATATGACTCCTTTTTATTTTTTAGATCATGCAAGATCTCGTGGTTAAGCCAAGGTGCTCTTTTGCCACATTTTCTATCTTTCCTAACCAGCGGTATAGCTTGCTTTTGGGCCCTTAATAGTGTCCCTTTGAAAAACTGCCAACTCTCCTCAGTTGTTTTTCCCCTCAGTCTTGAGTTCCATGGGAACCTATCAGATCTCTGAGCTTACCAAAATCCGCCTTCCTGAAATCCATTGTCTTTATTTTGCTGTACTCCCTTCTACCCTTCCTTAGAATTGCAAACTCTGATTTCATGATCACTTTCACCGAAGCTGCCTTCTACTTTCAAATTCTCAATGAGTTCCTCCCTATTTGTTAAAATCAAGTCTAGAACAGCTTCCCCCTAGTAGCTTTTTCAACCTTCTGAAATAAAAAGTTGTCTGCAATTCAGTCCAAGAATTTGTTGTATAGTCTGTGCCCCGCTGTGTTATTTTCCCAACATATATTTGGATAGTTGAAGTCCCCCATCACCACCAAATCTTGGGCTTTGGATGATTTTGTTAGTTGTTTAAAAAAAGCCTCATCCACCTCTTCCACCTGGTTAGGTGACCTGTAGTAGACTCCTAGCATGACATCACCCTTGTTTTTTACCCCCTTTAGCCTAACCCAGAGACTCTCAACACTTCCGTCTCCACCTCAATCCAAGTGTGTACATTTTTAATATATAAGGCAACACCTCCTCCCTTTTTCCCCTGTCTACCCTTCCTGAGCAAGCTGTACCCATCCACACCAACATTCCAATCATGTGTATTATCCCACCAAGTTTCAGTGATGCCAACAATGTCATAGTTGTATTTATTTATTAGCACTTCCAGTTCTTCCTGCTTATTACCCATACTTCTCGCATTTGTATATAGGCATCTAAGATACTGGTTTGATCTTGCCTCCCAGTTTTGCCCTGACCCTCCTTTCTCTCTGCCATTATGGCCCATGCTTTCTCTTGTTTCCGACCCATCTCCCAGGTCTCCATATTCCCCACTTACCTGTGGGCTTTGCTCACCTGTCCCCGTCGAACCTAGTTTAAAGCCCTCCTCTAACACTTCCGCCTGTTTTTGTTTTAGCCTTGATTTTCCTTTTTTTATTTGTCACTTAAAAAAAAACTTTCCCTTTCTTTTCCATTATCCTATGGAAGATGCTTTATTACTACGATAGTAAAAATAGAATTAGCTGGGAAGTGGGATTTTTCTAGCCCTAAATCTTGCTACTACAGCATCTAGGTGAATCCCTTTCATCACAGGATTTTGAGAGGCTTATTCACTTTCCCATTTGTAAAAAGAACCACCAACTGGAAGTACAGTGTGAGCCAGTGATATGCAAGTTCTGTCTGGAACAGTTTTTCAATTGGCTACGTGTAGCTCTTGAAATTGAGGTTTGTATCTTTCGTATTTGTTTTTTAGGTCTGATGTCATTACCAACTGGACTTCCTAACCTGACCAGTCTATCCAGTCTGAATTTACCTGCACCACCCATCATTCCTGGTGCTGGATTATCAGATATCATACATCCTGGTATGTTTACAAATGTAAATATTACAGTAACTGGTTTCTGAAGACCTTAGACCACACTATTTCCATTCATTACTAATTCCAAGTTGTGCTCTATGGGTCAGTAATGCAGAGGATGGTTGAGTCTGTTGCCAGAGCTGGAGTGAAATGGTGCTCTCATTGGTGACCTCTTCTGGTCAGTCAAGGAATGTGTCTCAAAATAATCCTATCTAGTCCTCTATGCCTTAGGTTTATGTTGTTTCCTTATTACCCCCATCAGATTTAGGGCTTCATAAAGATTTTCAAAAGATGTTCCTTTGTGTTAAAAATTAGAGGAAGTATATAGCTTTTGGGGCAGGTTTAGTGAAATGCACAGTTGATATTTTCTGTGTGCCAGCCAAGAAGATTGAGAAGTTAGAATAAGTGTCAAATACTAAATTTATGGTACTAAATACAACTACTGAAAAATACACGTTGAGCAAGCAAAAAGTGGAACAAGGCTTCCATGGGCATTGGCAGTTTCAGGATGTGCCGGAAAAATCCAGGCAGTAGTACAAATAAGTACATTAAAAGCATTGTCTCGAGGCTGGTAGTTGCCTCTTGTACATGTCAACAGGCCAACGCAAGTTCCATTATTGTTAACCTTTAAGGAATGCTTGATGATATAGTTGAGGAGGATTGTTTGGCTTTAAAAATAGCTATTTGAGTTATTGCCGCTCAAAAGTCCTGATCATATCCCTATTGAACTCAATAGGAGCAGAAGAAATCCCATAGTGGCTAGGGGAACAAACAGATACCAAGAGACTTGGCAGACTCATAGTTCTAGTGTAGATCAAACTGATCACATGGCATCCTGGGGAAAACTTCAAAAAGTAGAAGTAGAGTGGTGTGTGATTTGCTGCCTTTTTTTTTTTTTAATTTCTAGGTTTGCCACCGCTTCCTTCCTTGCCACCTCTAAATCTATCTGGAATAACACCTCTCTCAATGCCACCTGAGTTTCTTGCACAATTTCCTTTGGTCACAGAGGTATCTGCTCCACCTGCAGATCTGCTTCCCCATAGCACTACTGTAAGTGTAGAACAAACCTCTGCACTCACCTTGGATACTGCTATCCCTACTTCTAAGGCAACTCCTGTTGATGACAGATCAAATGAATCTACTACAGTAAATGAAAAAACATCCGCAGTCACAGCTGTACATACTTCAGAATCATCATAACTTCAAATCATTCTGTTGGAGTGTCTTGGTAAATTTAGCCACGGGATGCATATTTGAAGATGCAAACTACCATTAATTTCATATTAGTTTGTACTTTATCCGTAGGAGTCCTGTAAATAATACTGAGGATAAATAAATATAAGGAAATGGGATTTATACTGTGTGTTGAATGGGAGGGGAAGAAAAAGGCTTGGTATTTAAAACAACCAAAAAAAGCATCATGGTAGTAAAATAGACTTCCACTGCCCAACTTGCAGGTTTAACAGGCTGACAGCCTCCACAACTTTTGCTTCTGTTAGAAATGAAGCAGGTTTGTGAGACAATTACATACCATATTTCTTGTTCTTTTCAAGTATAGAAACCTTGTGGCTACAGTGGGGGGAGGGGGGATAGGGAGGAGTGTTTACTTTTGTTTTAGTTGTAAATTTTAGCATTACAAAACTTCCAACTAAAAATGTTTTATTAAAGTTACTGAATGATCTATCAATTGAGCATCTTTTCATTTAGCTTGTATGCAGATCTTTATCTTAAACTTTTAAGAAAAAATAGTCGGGCAACATTTTGTAACTGCTGCTGGATTGCTTTACGCCCCCACTGTATAATGGTCTTTGGAAGAAAATGAATGTTAAATGTTGCACAGTTTTAAAACCAGAAGGTGGCACTTTGACTATTGTAAGATAAGTTACACAGAGGAAAACATACATACAGCAATAAAGTCCTGGAATTTTATTCTGAGACCAAAATAGCACAATATTTTTGTTCAGTGTGTAAGACGTGACAACTTTCTGTTCACTTTTCAGTGTCTTGTTTTTTCTCTACCCTAGAGAAAGTAGGGTTTCTTTGTCACACAAAAGGATGGGAGGCATGACCTAGTACTAGTGATGCATTTAGCACGGGTAAGTCTCATCTCAGAATGATCTTTGTGGCACAGACTTGCATTTCAGTTGCTTCTCAGGATGAAGGGGCTTGTTTTGACTCTGTTACATCAATAAAGTGCTTTACAAAACGTAGCAGGGTTGCTTCATCTACTGTTGAAGTGCAAATCTCTCCTTGTCATTGTGCAAGAGCTGCATCTTCACATACATGAAGTGTATCAGTTTCATTTTTCTACAAGTATTATATTCGTATTGCTCAAAGGTGGTTCTCAATCTTAGTGCCTCGGGGGGAATATTTTTGCCTGATTTGCACTTGAGCAGGATGCATTGAAACTCTGTCTGATCTAATCAGGCAGCCCAGGACTGAAAATCACCTTATCACACCCTTCCCAACCACCAGCAAGAGAAGACTTGCTGATGCTTAACTGGGTGCCAGCTCCCTGCCATAACCACCTCAACAATCTTCTCAGACCTATGCCAACTCGCTTAGCAGTGCAGGTTAAAAAATACATGCACCCTGAGCCCTGCTGAAGGATCATTATGACAACCTTTTATTAGAGACTTTTGTAGTATTTATTCATAAACAATATCACGTAAGCAGTGTGCTAAGTGTAGTGAGTTTGTCTGGCCTGCTAAGAGTTGCTGTTACAACAGAGTAAACCCTTTGCCAGTTTGCATTGAAGGGGTTTTAGTGGTTGCAAGCCAGGTGGATTTTTGTGTTTTCACTAAGAGCTGTGTTAAAGTGCACCCAAACACACTTTTGCAGCAGGAACTGGGATCTCAGCTCTTGTGCTTATAGTTCCCTGTGTGATGAGCTAATCACTGTATCTGCTCACAAAATTTTTTTAAAATATCAAGGAAAAATTCTTTCAAACGGAAGCCACCTTTGTCAAGCTGATGCAAGTAAAGCCTTAAACTGACATACCTTGCCCTGTCTCCTCCACTTTGGTAGTGAAGATTACTGCACACTTGCAGTACTGCCCATTCCATCTCCTTGCACTGAAGTTGAGGCTCCTCCCACACTGTCTGAAATGCTGTAGTTAACATTTTTCCTTATCCCCACTCATATGTACAAAGGGTGAAACTGGGGGGAGATCAGAAAACTTGAACATCCCTGCAGTTCTTCCCTTCTGTGCCTTTACAGTAGGACACAGCACCATTCATGACTTAAAAAAAACTAAGCAAACTAGTCTATAGGAGCTGGATCCACAAAAGGACTGTATCTGAGTAGTTACTCCATGTGTAATTGGAGCTAATACATTTATTTTTTTTGTAATTTGTAATGCACATTGAGCTCTACAGCTGAAGCACTAGATAAATGCAATATACTAGTCCCATTTTGCATATAGAAGAAATGGAGACCAGTTGGGTGGTTTGTCTGGGAGGCACTTTGTATTAGAAGATTAGCTAAAAGCCATATGATCATGCAATTAAAGTTTATCAGAAGTCACATACATAGAGCTAAGATTAATATTTAATGTGGAATTGGTAGCGTTTCTCCTAATGTAGCTTTGAAAAGCTAATTGCTCAACATGCCCAGGGATGTCCAACACGCTACATCTGGTCACTTTTTCTGTAAGCACAGGGCAAGAGCTATGGTGCTCAGTAGCTGGGAATTGGGGTTATTTTTAATTGCTGGTGAGATCAAGAAACTTATTACCTACTAAAAGATGATACACATACAAGATGAGTACCAAGTCTCCATTTCCACTCCAGCACCAGCTGCTTACATTGCAAAGGAGCTGTAGAAATTTGGATGCTCACTCTGAAGGCTGAAAATCTCACTGAGGTATTTCCTGGCCTGATACGTAAAGCTACTCCCAATCCTATCATATGCAAACTTTTTAATAGATGGAGTAAAATATTCCTGTACGGTGAGTCAATTAAAATAACTGGAGTCCTTTTTAGTTACACCTGTAGAATCTCTTGCTGTTGCCTTCCCGGGGTCAGGGAGAGAAAGCTATGTTGTTCCACTAGATGGTGCTGTATAATTTCTCTTTTGCCTTAACTGGCAAGGAAGTGCCCAATAAAGGCACTGGTCTGTGTTCTTTCTCAGAAACTAACCACATTTGAATCTGTGCCAACTGGCCACTAGCACAACATTTTAAGGAATTATGAATAACCTCTGACCAGCTATAATTTAGAGGCAGAGCAGACCAGTAGGGGAACTGTCCTGGCTCACTGTTGCTAGACTCCAATAACCCACTAGCACTTTTTTGAAATAAAAATAGGCAAGGTAAGTTTTTTGACCTGGTCTTTGAGAAGTGCTGTATTTTAGCAAGGTTTTGGTTTATTGCTCTTTGTCCTCCCTTCTCCTCCTTTGGGTTCTTAGCTAGTGAAAGCTTTAATAAGCTGCTTGTTACACTTTAGGTTTCCCTCTCTTCTCCCTTCCCCCCCCCCCCCCCCAACTTATTTGGTGCCCTCCCGTATTTTTAAATTATCTGTTGCTTGAACTGACCAACACCTCGTGCACTGCTCTGAACATGTTTTAAACACCGCTATACCCAGTATATATTCCCACTAGCACATTCGGGAGCATTCAAGTTAGATAGAAATCCCCATTTACATTTTTGACTAAATTATGCACAGTCCAATAATTTAAATCACATTATCACTGTGCCTGCAGCAGCCAGCGCAATGGTGGTTGTAGACATTTTAATTGGGAAGGGCTCATTCCCTTCAGAAAAGCTGTACAGCTTCTTGGGGGGGAAAGCATCTAGGGGTGGTAGTTACCACCACCTGACCTCCCCTGTGTACAATTTGTTTTTTTTACTAAGGGTTTTACCAGGTGTCACTGAACTAAATTATACTGCCATCATTGGGTTATAAACAAAGCACTCTAAAGAGAAGAGGGGGGGGGAAAAACACACTTCTAGCATTCTCTTTAGCACTTACACTTTTTAGTATTTTTACAACCCCCAACGATTTAATTCCCTTCAAACTCTTCAGTGTTTATTTGTACAAAACTCCTTTTAACTTCTCATTCTCTTTCCTTAAATTACTCACTAATTCTCCTCAAGAAGCAGGATGCTTCAGGGACCTGACGATTGGCTGCCTTCTGCTCTCTTCCCATATGCATCTCACCTTCACAAAAGATCGAATTTTGCTCTAAGAGAGCGGCATCTGGTTGAGAATGTTATTCACTGCGCCATGGGAAAGGGCGGGGGGAAATCAGAACACAGCACTGGTACAGCACAGCATAGCACAGCACACACTAAGGGTGGTAAGTTAGCCTTGTTCAGAGGCCCGGCTGCTTTCTGGCAAACAAGTTGGTTAGAAAAAAAAATTTCTGAAGTTCATAATACAATTTTTTTTTTACTCATTAGCACAGAACAATTATCATTTCTGTCCATTAGTTGTATGGAGAGTTTGCCTCAAATGGACCATCTGACATTGCCACAGCTCTCCAGAAGAAAGAGACCAGACCCAGAAGAAAGGGACTCCCCTGTGCTGCTCTCACCTCAGGAACTTTGGATGCTACTTTTGCCAGCACAGCAACCCTTACTAACAACAGTCCCCTAGTTTGAGAGCCGTGCCACTAACAGCGAGCACAAAAGTTGAAGACAGATCTGCTTTGTTCATTGAGGAAGGAACTCCCAGCTAAGTTTCTTTGTATCATTTAGATTTTGTTACAGTGGTAACAAAACCTGAACAGCAGGCAGGTGTATTCAGACTGCAAAGACTCCAGTTTACACAGGATCTCTAGATCTACAGGCAAATCCTATAATTAAACACATTTCCTGATGTATGTCATTAAAGGGGCCCCTGCTAGGATGTGTGTATAAACATTCGAAGTAATCAAAACAGGAGTATGAGCTTGGATCTCCTACCCCCAGCTGTGTATTCTAACTGCCATGCTATAGACTAGTGGCCCCCAACGTGGTGCCTGCAAGTGCCATGGCGCCCACCAGAGCATCTATGTACGCCCGTGTACTGGCCGGCGGAGAAGCATCCGCCGAAATGCCGCTGATCTTCGGCAGCATTTCAGCGGCAATGCCTCTTAATGACGCTGCTTCTCGGCAGCAACACCTCTTGACTTTGCCACTTCTCAGCGGCATTTCGGCGGATGCCTTCTCTGCTGGCCACAGTCCTCGGTGGCTCGTCATCCAGCACCCGCCACACTGAAAAGGTTGGCGACCACTGCTATAGACTTATTCTCAATCTCTGGCCCAATCCATATTTATCTATCAGAAGTGGAACAGGAAAGTTCATAGATTCGAAGGCCAGAAGGGACCATTGTGACATCTAGTCTGACCTGTATAGCCCAGGCCGCAGAACTTCCCAAAATAAGTCCTAGAGCAGATCTTTTAGAATAACATCCAATATTGATTTTAAAATTGCCAGCGATGGCGAGAATCCACCATGACCCTTGATAAATTGTTCCAATGGTTAATTACTCACCATTAAGAATGTACACCTTGTTTCCAGTCTGAATGGGTCTTGCTTCAACTTCCAGCTGTTAGATCATGTTACACCCTTGGCTGCTAGATTGAAAAAGCCATTATTGAATATTTGTTCCCCAGGTAGGTTGAGAGCGTCCCACCCTAGAATATCCCATTGCCTGCATCTCCTACATCCTGGGTAAGTGCCTATCACTGGGCTAAAAATATAAAGGTGGGGAAGTAACACCACATCCCCCTCTGGCTGTGTTTGTGCAGGACCTGATCTGTTAGGCAGCATCTGAAATGGATTACCAGATGGTGCCCCACAAGCAAGACAAACTTGTGGCCTAGACTGAGGATCCCACCAGGGCTTAGGCATGAGATGGGCACAGGATTTAGGAAGCTGTGCACATGCTCACTGGCAGATTTTTGAAGGGCCATGGGACTTTATGGGTGGCATCTAGGGAATTTAGGCACCTACAGGGTTAGGCAGGATCTGAGCAGGTATTTGGGGGATCTGAAGTGCCTAAAGTGGCACCCTTTGTGGCTCTAGCCCAGGGGTCGGCAACCTTTCAGAAGTGGTGTGCCGAATCTTCATTTATTCACTCTAATTTAAGGTTTCGCGTGCCAGTAATACAGTTTAATGTTTTTAGAAGGTCTCTTTCTATAAGTCTATAATATACAACTAAACTATTGTTGTATGTAAAGTAAATAAGGTTTTTAAAATGTTTAAGAAGCTTCATTTAAAATTAAATTAAAATGCCGAGCCCCCCAGACTGGAGGCCAGGACCTGGGCAGTGTGAGTGCCGCTGAAAATTAGCTCCCGTGTCGCCTTCGGCACGAGTGCCATAGGTTGCCTACCCCTGCTCTAGCCCTTAGTTTCCAGCACAGAGCCTATGCTAATAGCAAGTCTCTTCCTTGCCCTTGTTTTAAGTGTGTGTTAACTTTCATGAAACAGATGGTCCATTTCAGATTTCTTGCTCTTGTATAAATGAACATTAGCCAGAAATGGCTGATTGTCTCAGCACTGAATCTGAACTGCTACATATTTGCCCTGAGACACAAGGTAGCATCTTTTATTGGACCGACTTCAGATAAAACAATCTCATTCACCTTGTTTCTCCAATATCCTACAGTTATGCCACCACTACATGCATATGTGCACATACAGTCTCAACAAAGAGGATTCAAAGATGCAAAGATATTCCACTTCTTCCACACCCTGCAGTATGTGTGGATAGGACAGGTTTGTTGATTCCTTACTACCAGCGTTACCATATTTCTGAGACTGATCCTGTAAGCATCGGCCTAAAACATACAGGAACGAGGAGGTAAATTATAATAAATTTAATTCCCATTTATGTCAATAGGAGCAAAGTTATGCCACTGGTGAGTGCTTCTGAAAATCCCACCCTATGTAGAAAAAATTTCCCAACAGACCAATTCTTAAATCTTGAAAACATTCTTAAGATACTGAGTCTTTAGTTTGATTTTATTAAGTACAGAACTTGACATCCATACACACAAACACACACACACACACAAACACACACATGTATTAATATTTATTATTACGCAAAGTCTAAAGAGCTTGGAGAAGGGATGTAGGAAACCACATGAACAGTAATGGTTGAGACAAACAATAAGAACGTTAAAGTAAATCCGCTCAGAAGCTAGGGTGGAAACTTGTACAGCTGCAGATCATTTTTAGTACTTACTGGGCACAAGTCAAATTGAAGAAAGCTTGAATAAATAGAATGTTAAGTGCTAGAATAGCAGGGAAGGAAATGGGATTGATTTCACAGCTTTGTTTATGTCCTAACATGTATTCGTGTTCAGAAGACATTGAAAACAGAATGAAAATGATCCCAGATAGTGACAGTTCCAGCAAGCCCAGAAATCTAACATTAGGGGATTTGAGCGATTTTGTAAATTTGAACAGTGCTCAGATAAAATCATTTTGGAGAGCAACTGCAATTGCTAAGAAAACAGAAACCAACTGGAAGCCAAGCATTGCCAAATGGCATGCTGGGTAGTGTGAATAACTGAAATTGGAAAAAAATGACCTTTTGCTTAGAGGTTAAATGGTTATAAAACAGATTCTTTTACCAGTCTTATCAGTAACACTTCGAGAGAGAAAACTTCCAAAATTATATTTTCCTTCTTTATGCGGATTTCTATTTTTCTTGGCGCAGATGATGAAAAGAGACTAGTCAGTTTCATTATTGTTTCTAATCCGTTTCTGGCCCTTTTCCCTTTCACAGTGGGCTGAAACCTGAACAAACACTAATGTGGTGTTGAGAATAGCTGTATGACAGCTCACAGTAACAGAATCCAATAATTAATCTGGGGAGGGTATAAGGGGCAAAAAAAATAATAATAGAAAATTAGATTTAAGAAGGCAGAGTAATCACCTGATTTTAACTTTGAAAGATCTCATGGCTCTTCATAGCTTTGGTCATCACCCTAAGTCGTCAGAGCCTCCATTCAACCTCTGATTCCAAAGTTAGCTCCAGCAGCACAGTACTCGCCCAACCCCTGCTGTGACATTGGTTCAGTACTGAATCACTAAGGAAGTGCCAACTTTTGAATCCATAACACCCTTTCCTGCAAGGCCAAGGTGTTGCCAGGATTGATCTGGCCCATCTTTTTGTAGCAAATGAGACTTCAAGGGATCACATAACAAAACGGTGCATGCAGGGATATTATAAAAAGAAGCACCCAGTGTAATTTAGATTGGAGAAGTAAGAAGAGTCACAAGAATGTTTTCCATTTCTTAGCTGGCCTGCCATGGTGGAGCAGGAGAAATTGGTTTAGGAAGACGGACTATGTGTCACTATGGAGATGGACCTAATCCACTGCCTATCCCCTCACTCTGCAGAGGGCAGCAACAACCTCTGATTCCAAGCCCCGAGCTCAAGAGACGGCTCAGTTTATACATTCACATATTTTTAAGGCCAGAAGGGACAATTATGATCATCTAGTCTGACTTCTTGCTTAACACAGGCTATACAATTCACTCATAATTCCTGTACCAAACCCATAATTTATGATTGAGCTGGAGCATATCTTTTAGAAAGACATCAAATCTTAATAGACTTAAGTCAGAGAATATTGATTATATCCCTAGGTAAATTGTTCCAATTATTAGTTACCATCGCTTAAAAAGTTGCCCCTTAGTTCTAGTCTGAATGTATCTAGCTTGAGTTTCCACCATTGGATTTTGTTTTGTTCTGGAGTCTGCTAGATTAAAGAACCCTGTGTGGTCAGAAATCTTCTCACAGTGTAGGTACTTATAGACCAAGTCACCTCTTTGCCCTCTTTTTGTTACACTAAATAGACTGAGCTGCTCTAATTTCTCACTGTAAGAGAAATCCAGACACTGAATTGTTCTTGTGGCTCAGCAAGGCGCTCTTTCCAATTTTTCAACACCCTTTTTGAAGTGTGGGCACAAGAACAGTATTCCACTAATGGTCTCACTAATACTTTATACAGCAGAATCTTCCCAAGTCTTCACTAAATGGGCAGGGAGAGGTGCCTTGTTGGGCCCTGGTGAGATGTACAACACGTTTGCTTACAGGAGTTTATCAGCAGTTATTGCCGGGAGGAGAGTTACACTCTTAAAAACGTTTCCAACCTACCTATGAATCTCAACTCTGAGCCAAATATACTTCAGGGAAAATGTAACTTTTGCCAATCACCTCACTGGAATGAGTGGGCTTTAAAACCACAAATGAAGAAATCAGTAATACCAATTATTTTCCAAATGAAAATAAGTGCCTCTGTCTCATTAGCACAGTGTAATGATGCTTAGACTAAGCTAACAAAGATCGTTCATAAGAATTCAACAAGGGCAAGTGTTTGCTTCCACAATTTTAATCCTCTCCATACCCCATTCCTACCCTTGATATTTCTCGCTTCTAGAAAGTTATCTGCTTCAGGGGCCGTGTCTGCTTACTTGAGGTATGAGCAAACAAGGTGCTGACACTACCAGCTTTCCTTAGAGCAGGGGTGTCAAACTCAATTGCACAGGGGGCCAAAACTCAAAACTCGCGGGCCGAACAGTATAACCATTTATTTAACAGACTAAATATTTATGTTTTTTAACCATTAATATGAACCAAAATACAGGATATCATTCCAAAATAAATACATTTCAACTTAAAATATTTTGCTCTTCATAAAAAAATATCCTGTCAATACAATACATTCAAAATCTGTACATGCTGGAATATTAAAAAATCTGAAAATATAAATAAAAAATTGAATTTAAAGCAAAAGTATAATCATAACAAATCATAACATTCCATTTTCTTGTCCTATTTAGTCAGAGCCTGATACTTGGAGTCTTTTCTTTGCAACAAGTTCGTTTATGTTTGGGGTTAGGTTCTGTGTTGTGAAGATTCTCAGGATCGATTGCAGGTGTTCATCAGTGAGGCGACTCCTGTGTGACGTTTTGTTAATTTTCATCACAGAGAACAGCTGCTCGCACAGATATGTGCTGCCAAACATGGACAGGATTCGAGCCGCATGTTGGCGGAGCTGCGGCATCGCTTCAGGAATGAAGCGAGTGAACTGTGCTGGCCCCGCAGTGTCGTACTTTGCCTTCAGTGTCCCGTTACATTGCAGTTCTATCAGCTCCATCTGCATTTCTACAGGTGCGGTTTCCACATCGACTGCAAATGGGTTGCGAAGCAGCTCGAAGTTACTTTTCTGTGCCTCAAAGTCACTGAAGCGCCGTGCGAACTCAGTGCGCAGCGCGCTGAGTTTTTCAGCAAAGGTAGCATTTGGGAAAACTGTGGCACTTTCTTGGTTCCGTATTACTTGGCAACAGGGAAAGTGAGACAAGTTGCATTGGTGCATTTGTGTCTCCCATAAGCGCAGCTTCACTTGAAATGCCTTCACTGCATCATGCATATCGGTTATTATGTGCTCCCGTCCCTGGAGTTGAAGGTTTAAAGCGCTAAGATGCGACGTTATGTCAGCCAGGAACGCCAACTCACATTTCCACTTTTCATCCCGCAGAACTGTGCAGTCTTTCCCCTTACTGTCCATGAACTGGCAGATTTCCTCTCGCAGCTCAAAGTGTCTTTTGAGAACTTTTCCCCGACTTAGCCACCAGACCTCCGTATGATATGGCATATCGCCAAACTCGCTATCTATTTCCCGCAGAAAAGACTGGAATTGGCGGTGATTTAAACCGTGGGCTCTGATAAAGTTGACGGTTTGTGTTACAGTGTTCATCACATGATCCATTTTTAGGACTTTAGCACTCAGCGATTCCTGGTGTATGATGCAGTGATACACTGTCAACTCACCGGCACAGTTCTCCTCCCGCATCTTTGAGCGCATCCTTCCCACCAGTCCATTTTTTTCACCACACATAGCAGGTGCGCCATCTGTTGTAAGTCCAACGAGTTTTTCCCACGGCAGTTTCATGTCGGTTACACTTTGAAATACATTTCCAAAGATGTCTTCTCCTTTCGTTGTCCCGTGCATCGATTTAATGTCCAGTATTTCCTCTGTTATGCACAAATTGGAATCCACACCACGGATAAATATCGCCAGCTGTGCAGTGTCAGTCGCGTCAGTAGTTTCATCCACGGCAAGGGAGTATGCAACAAAATGTTTTGCTCTTTCAATCAACTGTGTTTTCAAATCAGTCGCCATCTCACAAACCCGATTAGCAACAGTGTTTCTGCTGAGGCTTACATTTGCAAACGCTCGCGTTTTATCTGGACAAAGGACGTCGCACACTTTCATCATACAATTCTTTACGAATTCCCCCTCGGTAAACGGCCGTCCTGATTTGGCGATCTCTTCGGCCACAATGAAACTTTCTTTCACAGCAGCTTCACTTTGTGATTTTGCTTTGGTGAAAAACGTCTGCTGGGATGTCAAATTCTTCTTCAACTCCTCTACCTTTTGTAGCTTCTGTCCTGCGCTCAGGTTTTTGAATTTGTTCTCATGTTTCGTCTCGTAGTGCCGTCTTAGGTTATACTCCTTCATTACAGCGACATTACTCCCGCAAAGGAGACACACTGGTTTACCTGCAATTTCAGTAAACATATACTCATTCTCCCACCGGCTTTGAAAGCCTCGGTTTTCAGAATCAATTTTTCTCTTGGCCATTGTTGGGGTCTAGCTTTGATTTGATATTAGCGTTGTATACATCAACAGACCGCGAACTTGAACCGCGGCTTGCCGTTGGCGGCAATTGCACTGCATCATGGGATTTGTAGTGTGTGTTATTGGGGCGTCATATCACAGGGCCATTAAAAACAGATATATAAAACGATTTCGCGGGCCGGATATAATTGTATGGCGGGCCGGATGTGGCCCGCGGGCCTTGAGTTTGACACATGTGCCTTAGAGCATTGGAAATCGACACATAGGCTTAGTAATGGCTTATTGTTATTTGCATTACAATAGTGTGCCCAGAAGTCCCCAAGGATATTGCAGTTTCATTGAGCTAGGCACTGAAACATAAACAGAATAAGAAACTGCGTCTGCCCCAAGGTCTTACAATCTATACCAACAAGCCAGGCAAATGGTGGCATAACATTCCTGCCTCCCATATTTTGCAGGACATCCCGCACCTGGCCCCCATTTTTAAACCTAGTCCCGCATTGCCCATCAATTGTTGGGCTGATCAGCAGCAGAGGGAGGCGGCACCTGCCATTGCAGTCTCAGGCTGCATTACCACCGGTTTGGCAGGTGGGTTTGCAGGAGGCAGAGTCCTTGCCTGCCCATCCATAGGCTCTGAGGGCAGAGCAGAGGGTGAGCCTGCTGCAGAGGAGAGCACGAGTCCCCAGCTCCAGCTCCTCCATCAAAAAACTAAAGGCTAAAATCGGGAAAGAACAAGTTACAAATTATTTAGACAAGTTGGATGTCTTCAAGTCACCATGGCCTGATGAAATGCATCCTAGCATACCCAAGGAGCTGACTGAGGAGATAGCTGAGCCATTAGAAACTATCTTTGAAAAGTCATGGAAGACAGGATTGATTCCAGAGGACTGGAAAAGGGTAATGTAGTGCCCATCTATAAAAAGGGAAATAAGGACAACCCAGGGAATTACAGACCAGTCAGCTTAACTTCACCTTATTATCTTTCTTGGTACTGATAAGTAACAGTCAGCATGGATTTGTCAAGAACAAATGATGTCAAACCAACCTGATAGCTTTCTTTGACAGGGTAACAAGCCTTGTGGTTGGTGGGAAGTGGTAAACGTGGTATATCTTGACTTTAGTAAAGCTTTTGATACTGTCTCACATGACCATCTTATAAACAAACTAGGGAAATACAACCTAGATGGAGCTACTATAAGGTGAGTGCATAACTGGTTGGAAAACCATTCCCAGAGAGTAGTTATCAGTGTTTTGCAGTTAAGTTGGAAGGACACATTGAGTGGGGTCCCGCAGGGATCAGTTCTTGGTCTGGTTCTGTTCAGTATCTTCATCACTGATTTAGATAATGGGATAGAGAGTACACTTATAACATTTGCGGACAATACCAAGTTGGGAGGCGTTGCAAGTGCTTTGGACAATAGGATTAAAATTCAAAATGGTCTGAAGTAACTAGGATGAAATTCAATAAGGACAAATGCAAAGTACTCCACTTAGGAAGGAACAATCAGTTGCACACAGGGGCGGCTCCAGGCACCAGCGCACCAAGCGCATGCCTAGGGCGGCAAGCCGCGGGGGGCGGCCTGCCAGTCGCCGTGAGGACAGCAGTCAGGCTGCCTTCGGTGGCATACCTGCAGGAGGTCCACCAGTCCCGCGGTTTCAGCGGCAATTCGGTGGCGGGTACGCCGAAGGCGCGGGACCGGCGGACCTCCTGCAGGCATACTGCTGAATCCGCATTACCAGCGGACCTTCCACAGGCATGCCACCGAAGGCTGCCTGACTGCCGTGCTTGGGGCAGCAAAATACATAGAGCTGCCCCTGGTTGCACACATACAAAATGGGAAATGACCGCCTAGAAAGGAGTACTGCAGAAAGTGATCTGGGGGTCATAGTGGCCCACAAGCTCAATATGAATCAACAGTGTAACATTGTTGCAAAAACACCACAATCATCATTCTAGCATGTATTCGCAAAAGTGTTGTAAAGCAAGACCAAAAAATAATTCTTCCACTCTACTCTGATTAGGCCTCAACTGGAGCATTCTGTCCAGTTCTGGGCTCCACTTTTCAGGAAAGATGTGGACAAAATGGAGAAAGTCCAGAGAAGAGCAACAAAAATGATTAAAGGGCTAGAAAACGTGACCTCTGAGGAAAGATTGAAAAAACTGGGTTTGTTTAGCCTGGAGAAGAGAAGACTGAGAGGGGACACTATAACAGCTTTCAAGTACGGTAGAACCTCAGAGTTATGAACACCTCAGGAATGGACGCTGTTCGTAACTCAAATGTTTGTAACTCTGAACAAAACATTATGGTTGTTCTTTCAAAAGTTTACAACTGAACATTGACTTAATACAGCTTTGAAACTTCATTACGTAGAAGAAAAATGCTGCTTTTAACAGTCTTAATTACCTTGTCAATTTTGTTAGCACTCCCCCCCCTTTTCTTTTTAAAGTAGTTTACGTTTAACATTGTACTGTACTCTATTTTCATTGGGGGGGGGGGGAGGGTGTCTCTGTTGCTGCCTGATTGTGTACTTCTGATTCCAAATGATGTGTGTGGTGGACCAGTCATTCTAAGGTTCGTAATTCTGAGGTTGTACTGTACATAAAAGGTTGTTACAAGGAGAAGGGAGAAAAAATGTTCTTCTTAACCTCTGAGAATAACAAGCAGCAATGGGCTTAAATAGCAGAAAGGGCAGTTAAGGTTGGACTTTAGGAAAAACTTCCTGTCAGGGTGGTTAAGCATTGGAATAAATTGCCTAGGGAGGTTGTGGAATCTCCATCACTGGAGATTTTAAAGAGCAGGTTAAACAAACACCTGTCAGGGATGGTCTAGAGAATATTTAGTCCAGCCCCCTGCATTCCTGGCAGGACCAGATGACCTCTTAAGGTTCCTTCCACTCAGGGGCACTGGAACAGTTTGTATCAGGGAGGAGCTGAGAGCCACTGAACCAAACTGGAAACCATGTATATAATGGAAACCATTTCAAGCCACAGGGTGCAGCAGCACCCCCGGGTTCCCCTACTTCCAGCACCTCTGCTTCCAGCTCTACAATTCTATGATCATCCAAGTGAAGGAGGTTGAGCTGTGGGGGAAGACAGGTTCAGGAGGATCCAGGTGTGGAGAGGAGCTGTGGGGTGGGGGAGACACACTGACTCAGAGCAGTCTTTGTGGGGCGGGAGGGAAACAGGTTTGGAGGGAGCCTGGGAAGGGAAGGAGGTGGTCTGTTATGGGAGACTGGGCCAGTGTGTTCGGTGGGGCAAGGGAACTGGCAATTAGGAAGGAGCCAGGGCGGGGGGGAGGAGAGAATGTTTGGGGTAGGGGCATTTAGAGGCTCAGTGGTAAGGGGGCTGTAGGGAAGGAGCAGGAAGCGTATGCCCCTAGGGATGGGCAGTAACAAATTTGAAGTCCTTCATTTCAAAGCATGTTGTCCCCCATTTTGAGGGTCACTGTCCCTCCTTTGAGAGGTGGGAGGGAGGGAGCATTGTTGTTATCCCATTTTTAAAAAAAAACAACGAAGTGAGAGACAGATGAAGTGAGGCACCCAAGCTTACACAGGAAGTCTGTGGCAGAACTGGGGACTGAACGCACATCTCCTGTGTTCCCAATCTACTTGATCACAAGCTCATCCTTCCTCAGACTTCTCTTTCACCTCGATTACTAGTTCACAGCTGGCAATTATTCCTAGCCATTGGCCTTGATTAAATTGACTGTTTGTGACAGTCTAATTTCCAGTGAACATATGCAAAATTTTAAAAAGCCACCATAACAACCAGCACTCCACCTGACAGCCCCAACAAAGAGGTCCATGACTGAATGGCGGCTGGCCTACTCTCTTACGCCCTAGAGGAGACTCCCTCCAGGTCAAAGTGACAACACGGTGTGAGGAAGCTTGCCTCTGAGGTTGCAAGTGCTGTGCCTATTATGTGGGTAACTAGGGGACCTCTGTCTCCAGGATTGTCAAGCTGACATTTTTCATGTGTGTTAAAATTAATTGGCTTTAAGAAGCCCCATCTACAAAGAAAAATGAATGATTTCTAAAGTAACTTCAGTGTCTTTGAAAGCATATTGATGGCAGATATGCTGGACTTTGCTTAGCATCAATCTTTGCTAATCTTTTAGCAAATTTAATTTGAGTCAGAAGTGCTATTAATCAGTTTAACAGCATACAGACTATTGATTCAGTCAGAGTGAATCTCTCTGGCCAAAAAAATAGTGCAAGTTTATTGCATGGATGAAAATACTTTATATTTGTAGCATGGCTTGGTGCACATCTGCCAAGAGCAATTTCAACAACATCCTAAGAGTGGGCACCCAAAGAGGTTCAAAGCCTTGCATAGGCTCAGCTTCGTGTTCATGAATGAGAATGAGCAACAGATGAAATGCTAGACGTATGCTTAGCACACAGTTAATGCAAAAATTAAAGGTATAATTGAATTAAAGTATATTACACAGGGGTTAGTTAGAACACCAGGTTCTTGCTTCCATCGTATTGGCTAGAAGAGCCAGGGAACATTTAAAAAACTATAGACATTCTTGTAATAATGCTCTCTAAAGACAGAACTGTGCAGAAATGGCTCTGAGCAGACAAGTGCAGGTAGATTCTGGAAGATGGTTGAGACAGTTGTGTCGATCTTCATTGCCCTTTGGAAAGTTCAGTTCTTTGTGATTCACCAGGTCAGACATACCAGCTTGAGCTGTGCTCTAGTCTTCTCCCATACACTAAGCAGGATCACGCTTGGTCAGTACTTGCATGAAAAACAAAGGAAACAAAACAAGCCAGCCAAACCAACCAACTCAGGGTGCTGCAGGAAATGGTGTTGGCTCAGCTGGGGATACTCTTCCTGCTGAGGTAGCACTTCCCCAGTTGCTCAGCATACTGGTCACTGCTTGGTATCTATCAGGTGAGAGAAAGTCCCCACACCATGACCATCTGTGGTCATTAAAAGAAGCCAATGCACTTCTCACCAGAGTAGGAGTTAATTCTTGTATGGAGGGACTGCAAAGCTGCAGTTGCAGATGTTGCCCTCCATAATGGAATGCCGGGCTCTGTGACTTGTCAACAGAACAGAGAATGGCAGGCTACCACTAAGCACCGACTGGGTTTTGTCAGGTTAGATGCATGTAAAGTACAAATGAAAAAAAATAGCTATTGAATATGAGTTCACCTTCCTTTAGTGAGAAGAACAGCATATCCTTGGTGTTGGGCAAATAAGATTCCAGATGCATTATTGTAGTGTGTATGAAATTTCCTGTAGTTTCAGCTGGATAAGGCATACTTTGCTAGATCATAATTGAAGAGGGAAGTTATCTGTGCAGATAGGAGAAGGGAGGTGTCCACAAAAGAGAAGCTCTCTAGTAAGATGTGGTCCACACTATGAAAAGTCTGTAAGCCTCTAAACTGTGCAGCTGGCTATGTGTATGCAGGGTTATTTTCACCTTTTTTGAAACATCAAGTGGCTGAAACCAGCAGTTTCACGGAGGCCAGTTTGTTGGCATTTTAGCCAGTCCTTGGAGGGGCGGACACCATGCTCTAGCTCCAGCTCCAGGCTGGCATCAGGTATAATTCAGGGTAGTCACTATAGATGACCATACAATGCCACTTGGCCACACAGTGCCCTGCCACATCACCAAACCACACACTCAAACTTCTAATTAAAGAGATTAAGCTGATTGCTGAGATCTCACATCTAGTACAAGCTTTATCCCAGAGCAAATTTTTAACCCCAGTTTTAAATTGACGAACAAAGACACGTGAACATCAGGGCTGTCACATCCTTAATTATCCCTTGTGGATGGTGATACCATAGCAGCTATTAGACCAGAGCATTTTCTTCTTTGTTATGCCAGTGAATTACAACATAATATTGAATAATAAAAAAAGACAAGATTAAAGCACTATCAGAAAGCCATGTAACCAACTGATGTGAAGCACTCAGTCTGTTATCACATGGAAATATTTGCGTGGGACAAAGATCTAACAAAAGCTGTAATGGTAAAATGTATTTTAATGTAGTGTGACAGACCCAGACCAGTGGGGTACAGGAGTCTGGTAGAGGGCAAATATACTGGTCACTGGATGAGTAGTTTTCTGTTCCCTGAGTGACCAGAGCAGGGGCTGCACTAGAGTAATCAGGAACCTGCTAGAACCAGTTAAGGCAGGCAGGCTAATTAGAACACCTGGAGCCAATTAAGAAGCTGCTAGAATCAATTAAGGCAGGCTAATCAGGGCACGTGGGTTTTAAAAGGAGCTCACTTCAGTTTATGGTGGGAGTGTGAGGAGCTGGGAGCAAGAGGCACAAGGAGCTGAGAGTGAGAGGGTGTGCTGCTGGAGGACTGAGGAGCACAAGCGTTATCAGACACCAGGAGGAAGGTCCCGTGGTGAGAATAAGGAAGGTGTTTGGAGGAGGCCATGGGGGAGTAGCCCAGGGAGTTGTAGCTGTCATGCAGCTGTTACAGGAGGCACTATAGACAGCTGCAGTCCACAGGGCCCTGGGCTGGAACCTGGAGTAGAGGGCGGGCCTGGGTTCCACCCAAACCTCCCCATTGACCTGGACTGTGGGTTCTTCCAGAGGGGAAGGTCTCTGGGCTGTTCCCCAACCCACATGGTGAATCTCTGAGGCAAGAAAATCCGCCAATAAGCGCAGGACCCACCAAGATAGAGGAGGAACTTTGTCACAGTAGTTTTTAATTTCTAAAAAATGCAATTGCTTTGCTATTAAGACTGCAAACTAGTACATTATAATTTTTAAATAGAGTACAAAACTCCCTTTTATAGGCTATATTGTAATCAGATATGCTATTTCTTGCCTGAATGCCACACTAGAAATCAAACTGAAAACTATGCCCCATCATTAATTCATCTTTATCACTTCTAATGTTCCAGGAATACTATGTTGGGAATTTTAAGTAGTGACCATCACAAGTAAATGTATGACTTGAAAGTGATAAATGTGATACTTAAAAAGCTTCTGAGTTGCAATTTTGTCATTTCAGCTGTCAAGATGGCAATAAGAAGAATAAAATCCAGAGTTAAATAGAGCTGAATTACAATATTGCCAGCCAGTTTCATTGGAAAATCACCTCTGTGAATCTTGCCTTAGACTATTAGGTATATCTATCTAGGTATTTATAGGGAGCCACTGCTGTAATATCAGAGCACCTGGGAGCGCTCTAGCAGGGTAAGAATTACACAACAATGAGATGGACAGAAATTCAATTATAATAAATAACAATAAGGATAAGCTACATTTACGATCCATCTAGCATACACTGCAACTCACATGGTGTTAGCTAGAGCCCTGCTTCAGACAGATTCTTGCTAATCACTGTTCTAGAACTCATGCTCTGGATCAAATGGTCTTGCTGACCTAATAAGTCTTTTCCATTGTTAGCCTCAGACTTTTCTCCAAGTTTACATCTAAGGAGAAAAAGAAAATAAAAGGGAATATGATCATTAAGTAGTATGTGCTGAATTCAAAGCTAGCTAAGCAAAGACCAAGTCAACTGCTTTCGTCACACAGACTAGGGCGTACCTGACATCCAGTGCCAACTAGTAGAAGAATTAGAGAACTGCTGATCTCTAGATTCTTGTGAACGATGTGAGCAGTGCCAGAAAGTCCTGTGCTTAGCCATATACCAAGGACGATAAAAGTACAGATTGCTTGATGCACAAAGCCCACTTTTCTTATCACCTGCATCAGTCCCGTGAATGAAAAGTGTAACTAAGGTAAGTTGAAAGCAGGTTTTTGACAATCAGAATATTGCAACTTGCTGCACCATCTAGTGGACATTGGAAAAATCTGCACTCTCTCTTCAACTTTGGGATTTAGCAAATTGCAATTAATTTATTGCAGAACTCCACTACAGAGCCAGGGGCAGCTGAGCTGTGATTCAGATCAAACTTTCCTAAGACTAAAGGGGTGTGCAGAAATGAAGTTTGGTTTGGGCTGCTCCTTATTTAAAACACTAGTGCCTAGAGCAGTTATTCTCTAGGCCGGGGTAAGCAACCTATGGCACGCGTGCCAAAGGCAGCTCGCGAGCTGATTTTCAGTGGCACTCACACTGTCCAGGTCCTGGCCAGCAGTCCGGGGGGCTCTGCATTTTAATTTAATTTTAAATGAAGCTTCTTAAACATTTTTAAAACCTTATTTACTTTACATACAACAATAGTTTAGTTATATATTATAGACTTATAGAAAGACCTTCTAAAAACATTAAAATGTATTACTGGTACACGAAACCTTAAATTAGAGTGAATAAATGAAGACTCGGCATACCACTTCTGAAAGGTTGCCGACCCCTGCTCCAGCCTCACCACACAGGGGAAGGGCAGCATTGCTGATCTCTGGTGGCTGGCATGTCATGGCTGCATTTGGATTTCTTTACACTCAAGAGCTGGGATCAGTGTGGGAGCCCCTAAATCCAATTCTAGTGTCCTCCTTCGGGGAGCTGTGGAATTGTTGCCTCCTAAAGTGAAGGGGGACCTTGGGACCCTGGCATTTTACAGCCTTCATCCCCTCATGCCATGGATATCTGGAATTCTGACTAGTGGGGGGGCAGGGTCTGCAGAGGAAGGGGAGATCTGGACCCCCTTTAAAAGTACAAATCCATGATCATTGGAGGTGATGACCCCCTCCATGGGCTCCCAGCATCCTCTCCCCCTACTTCCTATCTCCCTACAACTCTGCTGAAATGGGCCCATTCCACTGGATTTGGATCCTACAGCTGCTTGTGAACTGAGAACTAAATTGTTCACTGCACTGATGTGTGACAGTTCACCCCATAAGGCTTTATGGGGGGGGGGGGGGTGCTTATAAATGTATGTATGACATAACTGGAATATGTTTTGTGCTGCCTGTGCCATGTAATATCTCCGTAAAGGTTATGGTCTACTATATCTATTCATCCTATTAGTACACATATATCATTTTCTACTTGAGGTTAAGAATATGGGCTGTATGCTGGCTTGGTTTCTAAGTAAGCTTTGTGAGGCATTTAGTCAGCTTCTTTAGGAAGGAATTCGCCAGGTTAAGTACCTGATCAGGAAACACTTGGGGAACAATGCATCTTGGAATGCTCCAATCCACATAAGTCTTCCTGGAGACATGCAAGATACCATGTGGACAATGGCTTCGGCCTGTAAAGGCTGAGTCATTCAGGGACATGTGACTTGCCCAGGTGACTCCAGAACTCCATCTTGGAGCTGGACTTTGCATAGGAGGGAGGAGGGGGGGGTCTCCACCCACAAGAGAGAGTCTATTTAAACCTGTGGGAGACCCCTCCATTTTGTCTTCAGATGGCTAAAGAAGGAGCCTCTCCACACACACACACACACACACACACCCCCCCCCAGGATACTTGAAGGAAACTGAAGCAAAGGACAGTAACTACAAAGGTTGAGTGATTGCTGGACCCAGGCTAAAAGGAGATCAGCCTGTAAAAAGGAGCATTCTGGAACTAGTGAGGAACTTATCTGTATCTAGTTTGATTAGACATAGATTTGTGCATTTTATTTTGTTTTGCTTGGTGACTTACTGTGTTCTGTCTGTTACTACCTGGAAGCACTTAGATCCTACTGTCTGTATTTAATAAAATCACTTTTTATTTAGTAATTTACTCAGAGTATGTATTAATACCTGGGGGAGCAAACAACTGTGCATATCTCTATCAGTGTTATAGAGGGCGAACAATTTGAGTTTGCCCTGCATAAGCTTTATGCAGGGTAAAATGGATTTATCTGGGTTTAGATCCCATTGGGAGTTGGGCATCTGAGTGCTAGAGACAAACACACTTCTGTAAGCTGTTGTTAGGTAAACTTGCCTCTTTGGGACAAGTGAGTCAGACCCTGGGTCTGTGTTGCAGCAGACTGGAGTGTCTGGCTCAACAAGACAGGGTGCTGGAGTCCTGAGCTGGCAGGGAAAACAGGAGCAGGGGTAGTCTTTGCACATCAGGTGGTAGCTCCCAAGGGGGTTTCTGTGATCCAACCCGTCACATGATGTTCGCACCTAGACACTGCGCTGAGAGGCAGGCCCATTGTTCTGAAGAGATCTAGAGAGAAATAGAATAGCTTGACCTAGATCAGCACGACGGGCTGTGGCTTAGACTGCCATGGGCCAAATACCCACATAGGAGAATCATTCCTCACTAATAGCTCCCACTACCCCAAGGAGAATCATTCAAATAAGGTTAGTGGCCAACAGGTTCTCTCTCCTCTTCAATTCATCTAATTTTAAAAGTGTAGAAATTGTGAGTCTCAGGAGATTGGTTATTTTGATTCAGTTAACTTCAAAGGGCAAACCAGGAGTTAAGACACATCTTTCAGACCGCCGAGAGAGAAGCAGGGGCCATTACAGACAGTGAGAGGCTGCCTAAAAGTGAATTAGCTTTGGCTAATCATTTCCTAAGAAATATTTCTTTTTTCCGTAACTTAAGCATATTGCTCTTAGGTGACGTAGACTTTTCAAGTCAGCCCGTGCTGCCATTAAACGATCAGCTTGCCTCTTCTAAATGCATCTCTGCTGCAAAGTTGCCTGGCAGCAAAATATTTTTATAGAACTAATAAGACACTGTGGGATTTAATAAAAAACAAACAAACAAACCCTCAGTTAATTTATAACGAGACAGTGTTGCTTCCATGGTGCCCAAGTCTTGCAGTTCTTAATGAAAGATAGAGTAATTATAGAGTCAAATATACATAATCTGAACCACTACCATATTTACAAATGCACTATATCAGGAAATCAATATTTATATGCTGTTCATATGGGGCCATCTCCACAGCCCACTGAAGTCAAAGGACAGTCTCCCATTGATGGGCTGTGGAGTGGGCCCCATTGACACATCTGAAGGTGAGAGGTAGGTACCCTAAGTCACGGATAACCTAGCCATTTAGAATGATGGGACAAGTCTGTTTATTCACAGATAGGTTTCAGGAGATGTGGAAACAATAGAGGAATCATTCTGTTGGACTGGAGCCTGGAGTTTGTTGAGTGTTGATGTTGCCACATACTTTTGGTTTTCATTATAGAGCAACCATATCTCACGGTGTATTATATCACACACCATCAGGAGAAAACATTCACTAATTTAAAGTAAAGAGTTAAACTTTTGCTTTCTAACCTGCGTTTTACATTTTTATCCATAAATTCAACAATATCTCGACAAGAAATAAATGAATACAAATTTAAAAATCAAATCAACATATTCCCATTTACAAACCTTAAAGTGGGATGAATTAAAAAAAAAGCACACAATTTTGATACAAATATCTTAATTATCCTTAATAGTTTTCTCATGATTCACACTGCAAGAGAGTAAAGGGAACTTATCAATGCTTTAATAAAGAAAGATCTAGTTTGAAGATACATAAAGAATATTTTCTGCCCTCACCTATACACTTTTGCTAAATTTGTGGAAAAAAAAAAAATCTTACAGACAGCCCCCCAACCTGAAGCAAATACTCATCAGCAACCACACAACAGAAACAATCCCTGCAACAAACCCCGTTGCCAACTCTGTTCGCATATCTAGACAAGGGATACCATCAGGGGCTCATTCACCTGCACACCTACCAATCTGATATAGGCCATCATGTGCCAGTAATGCCCCTCTGCCATTGGCCGGACAGTCTTTACACAAAAGAATAAATGGACACAAAGCAGACATCAAGAATTGTAACATTCAAAAACCAGTAGGACAGCACTTCAATCTCCTTGGACACTCAACAACAGACTTAAAAGTGGCCATTCTTCAACAAAAAAACTTCAAAAACAGACTTCAATGAGAAACTGCAGAACTGGAATTAATTTGCAAACTTGACACCATCAAATTAGGCCTGAATAAAGACTGGGAGTGGCTGAGTCACTATAAAAAGTAATATTCCCTCTGTTGATACTCACCCCTTCTTGTCAACTATTGGGAATGGGTGAATCCACCCTGATTGAATTGGCCTCGTTAGCACTGACCCTCCACTTGGTAAGGCAACTCCCATCTTTTCATGTGCTGTAATATATTACACACACACACACACACACACTTACCTACCTACCGTATTTTTCACTCCATGCATCTGATGAAGTGAGTTTTAGCTCACGAAAGCTTGTGCCCAAATACATTAGTTAGTCTATAAGGTGCCACAAGGATTCCCTGTTTGTTTGTTTTTTAAATCTAGACACTGATTCAGCAAGGTACTTAAGCAAATGCCTAATTCTAAGCACTGGTATGCTGGAAGGTATTAATAGCTGCTATCAAGCAGGTCTTTGATGACAATCACAGACCTCATTAAAGCTGATGGGTATGCTAAGCACCTTTATTTCAAGCTAAATGGAAGGAGCAATTAAAATGTAGCAACAACTGAAAACAATAGGAAGCCACTGCCCAAGGCTATGAGCTGCATGGCAAGATCCATCAGAATCCAAGCCACATGGGTTAAGTGGTTTTCCCCTGGACTAATTGCAAACACAGCGGCAACCAATCAATCAATCTCCTGTTTTCCCCTGTGCATTATGGAGCCAGAAGTCAGGAGAGAGGCCCTGAGAGGGAACAGAAGGCACAGGACTTGCTGGAGAGGCAGGCTTGGAAGCTGTGAACAAGGAAACTGCCTACTGCTTGTTTCTATTGTGTTCAGGGAAACAGGACTTTGGGAACATTCTTTGTACATAGACAGGTTTGCACCAAAATATACCTCATCTGTGTCATCAATTTCTCCTTCTAACAGAAACAACCCAGCCAGGCTTAGGCTTGTCCTACCGCTTAGGACAAGCGGCAACAGCATATTTTTAGTCCTATTGAAACAAATCAGGCTGTTCATGTACTTAAAGTGAGGCACATGCTTTTGTACTTTGCTAAATCAGGCCCATAAACTTGTTATCTGAGAAACAAATAGTTTTAATTCCTTTAAGAACCTTTTCCTCTGTGGTAGGTGAAGCTAGTCCCATTAGTGGAAACCTAGTTGGCAGACAAAGTTCTACCTTCCATAACATCCTCATTCTATGCCAGTTTTGCAAAGGGATAGCTAGGACAAGGTTGAGTCTGCCAGTAGCCTGAGCACTAACAAGTAGTTACTATTTAGTACAAGAGGCTAGTGTGCTTGATTTACCAGGAAGTTTGAGTGGTGTTGGATGGTATGCAATGCTGGGCAGGGGTGACTGGGAATCAAACTGTTATTATTCCAATGGAAGTTATGCAACATCCATCTGGGAGGAATCAAACCTTCTGTTTCCTTCGATAAGGATAGCTAAAAATATTACCTCATTTGGTCTTTAAAGATTATTTTTACGAAGCATTTGTTTAATGGCTTTGTCTTAAGAGGGGTTGGTAATGGGGCTAAAACTTTAAAAATTTGAAAAGGAGCATCTTAGGTGAATATATTTGTTTTAAAAAGACATCTAAGACTTCAGAGAAGAATATGGAGATTTTGCCATTTGGCTAAATCCACTTTTTGGGAGTGAGGTGTTAATTAAGAGTGATGCATTTTTCTTGCCAAAAAAGAGCTTTTGTCAAGGATATTTAAAGCCCATTTTATAACTAGAAAGTCACTGTACGTTTTGTTTTCTTTAATAGATTTAAGCTAATAGCCACTGATTTGTGTAAAACTGATTCTGAAGTCTGTACCTCTTGTAATCGCTTTTTAAATTATCTTTAACTCCAGACATTGATTTACTCAGGCATGACATTGACATTTGCTGGTGACTATATTTTCCTAAGTTTGCCACAGAACTTGAATAGGTTTCAGGAAGCATGGGTTCAGTTGCTAAAAAGATCACAAGATAACCTGGGGCCATCTCACACAAACAGAGCCAGAATCACTGCGCAATGGAGAAATTCATTAATAAAATTTTCCATAACACTCATTTTCCGAGTCAGAATTGGTGAGATGAATAACATAAGTGAGAACCCCAGTTTTGTGCAAGATGGAGAACATAATGCAAAGGACACAAGAAAAAATTGCGTTGAAATGGAAATAAAAATTGGAAGGCTGCAGAAGAAAACAAACCTGACACTTCACACAAATGTAGGGCTCAAAAGAATCTCAATAGGTCATCAATCCAGCCCCCTGCACTGAAGCAGGATCAAGCAAACCTAGACTATGCCTGACAGGTGTTTGTTCTTAAAAATCTCCAGTCGTGGGAATTCCACAACCTCCTTTTGGAAGCATATTCCAGAGCTTAACTACCCTGATAGTTAGAAAGTTTTTCCTAATATCTAACTTAAACCTCCTTTCCTGTAAATTAAGCTCATTACTTCTTGTCCTACCTTCAGTGGACATGGAGAACAATTGATCACAATCCTCTTTATAGCAGCCCTTAACATATTTGAAGATTTATCAGTTCCTCCCTCAGACTTCTTTTCTCAAGACTAAACATGCCCATTTTTTTAAACCTTTCCTCATAGGTAAGGTTTTTAAAAACTTTTATTATTTTGGATGGTCTCCTTTGGCTGTCTCCAATTGGTCCACATCTTTCCTAAAGTGTGGCCCCTAGAATTGGACACAGTACTCCAGCTGAGGCCTCACCAGTGCCAAGTAGAGACAATTACCTCCTGTGTCTTGCATACAACATTTCAGTTAATACACCCCAGAATTATATTCGCTTCTTTTTTTACACTATTGCATCACACTGTTGACTCATTCAATTTGTGATTCACCATAGGCCCTGATCTTTATCAGCAGTACTACCATCTAGCCAGTTATTCCCTGTTCTATAGTTGTGCATTTGATTTTTCCTTCCTAAGTGAAGTACTTAGGAAGTATCTTTATTGAAGCTCATCTTGTTGAATACAGACCAATTCTCAAAGTCATTCTGAATTCTAATCCTGGCCTCCAAAGTGCTTGCAACACCTCCCAGCTTGGTGTCTTCTGCAAATTTTATAGGCACACTCTCCACTCCATTATCCAAGTCATTATGAAGATATTGACTAGTACCAGACCCAGAAGGACCCCACTAGATACACCCGCCCAGTCTGACAGCAAACTATAGATAACTACTCTGAGTATGCCTCTCTGATGGGCTGCAACCTTGTCATAGCAGAGAGGCTTGCGTGGCTAAAGACCCTCAGAGCTACATCGTCCAGAGCTTTTATACACCTGGAAGGGTCACCTTTGGCAACCAGGGCTGAGGCAAGGCTCCTGACTAACCGTGGCCCAAACTTCACAAGATCCCAATGGTGGATTGGGCACATAAGAGGACCTTCCAGTACTCTGTGGCTGTAAAGGTGGATGAGCTGCAGCAGGAAGGAGGCCCCTGGTTGTCTTGGATGATCTTGCCACTGGGTCAGGGTTTTCCTCCTGTCTGGTCTCATGTGGTTACCAACTGTGCACCGTTTTCCCCATGTTAAAAGATTTCATGTGCAGACCTCTGCCAAAGAGCTCACACCCGTAAAACCCATCAATGAACCCCTTTGGCAGATGTCATCCTCGCATCAAGGGATAGCCAAAGAGAAGACAATGACTCGGAGTATGGTCTTTCAACCAGTTGTGCACCCACCTTACAGTAATTTCCTCTAGACTACATTTCCCTAGTATGCTTATGAGAATGTCATGTGGCACGGTGTCAAAAACCTTACTAAAAATCAAGATATATGATGTTTATTGCTTCCCCCAGCCTCTAGGCCAGTAAGCCTGTCAAAAAAAGGATATTATGGTGCCCTGTGTCCTTTGACTCCATAGAAAAGCAATGTAGGGAAAGCAGAGTGTGACAATTTACTTAAACAAGAAACAGAAAAGTTGTGCCCTAGCTCTGAAAACCAGCCAAGGGAAGCTGCAACAGTCCTATGGACTTTGAACGCAAAGAGAAACAGAGCCAGGAAGAAGCAGGACCCAGCCACTAAATGTTTCATTGAGGGAGGAGACTAGGAGAACTCCAAAACCAAAGCCTCAATTAAGTTACAATTAAGGTATCTAAATGCAGTGCAAGAGAAGATGAGTGGTACAGAGCAAGTTATTAAAAAGCCCCGGATTATTAAAAATATGGAAATCACAAGCAGAAACAAATCTGACACCAAGGTTAATATTCAATTCATACCCCTACTGTAGCTTAGGATTTCCATTTATTTTAATCTTTAAGGATTTTTCCTCACCTCTAGTGCATTCAGTAGGGACCATTTTTCTGTAATTGCACTTATAATTTTGTTACTGTTTAAGATTGCTTTGTTTCAGAATTCCACCCCTCACACCCCTCAATTATCTCTGATTTAAGGATGCGAGGTCCTGCTGATTTACATGTATAACTCTGGAAAAAGCTTGAGCATCAATTAAACTTTTCTCTACCCAGGTGTGCAAAGTCCTTTCCAGAGCAGTTACAGTCCTCTAACCAACAGCTAGTCTCCAGCACAAGTTCTTCAGCCCATCCTTGCTGCCTGACTCCAGCCTCAGTAACTGACACTATTTATTTCAGATGACCAAGGTTTCAAATGCTCTCTTCCCCTCGACTCCATTTTTGCATCATTTTTTCCTTTCTCCCAGTATGACAATAACTGCACCCAAGTGAATCTTCTCCTGGGAAAGCGTTTGTGATACTCTTCATATGAAAAGTATCAATTGAGAACTTATTCTGCTACTGGAAAGTTCATCCTTCTGGGGCATGAGGAGACGCAATTCTCCTTCCCCTCACATTACTCCTAAAGGCGTTCCCCAACTCATGTCAAACCTGTCAATGCAACAGCAATATCTGTTCCTAACTCGTGATGCTGGGAGCTCTCTTAGCCCAGCAGGAGATTTCATTTGTGTCAATAAAAATAGCAAGCCCACCTCATTTATTTTTCATTATATTTCCAGGCTGTAAGTTTGCCATGCAGTGTATATGGAAAGTAGCAATGATCACTGAAACTGTGGAACAAAGGCATTAAAGTGAAATCCATTATAAGAGAGGTGCCCGCAACCCCTCTGACAAATGGCAGCACCAATTCAACCTTTATGTTTATATATTTTATAATACTCTTCAATTGGTAATAAAAGCTAGAAAAACAACCCAGGGTGTGTTGTCCTCTTGGCAATCATGTGAAAACTCCACTAGGAGTACAGGATGCAAATTAAGTAGTGAATATGCCACTTAGCCTCTCACATTTACATCCAGCACTTCCCAGCCACACACTAGCGATGTCTATGGACCCCCGAATGGGAGTGGGGGTGGAAGGAGGGAGAAAGAGAGAAAAGAGCTGAGCCTGGGCTGGAAAAGGGGTCTGGCCTGTGAAAGAAATGCCTAAAACATTTAGGGTGAGAAATTGCTACTTGTAACCAATTTTTTTAATGTATTGATCTTAGTTTGCATGTTTGTTTTATTTGCTCAGTAATCTGCTTTGAGCCATTTGCTATCCCTTATAATCTATCCTTTGTAGTTAATAAACTTGTTTATGTTTTCTATAAACCAGTTTGTGCAATTCATAACTGGCGGGGCAAAAAGCTGTGCATATCGTCCTCCACATTGAGGGAGAGCGCGAATTTCATGAGCTTACGCTGTACAGTTTTCTGTGTAGCGCCAGACAATACAATTTTGGGTTTGCACCCCAGAAGGGGTGTGCACTTGAGTGCTGGGCAATCCCCTAGCTGATTCTTCCCATGCAGAGCTGATTTCAGTGTCTGTTCTGCAGTGGGTGTGTCCCTACCTCTGTGGGCGTGTCCCTACCTCTGTGGGCGCGCCGCTAGAGGAGGCTTGAGGGCTTTTCACAGCAGGAAAGGATGAGGGAGCGCAGGCTGGTGGAACAGGCAGACTCAGTGGGACTCCAGTACATCAGGTGGCATCCGGGGGTGGGTAACCCATCACAATATATGCTGCCTCTAACAGCACCCCCAAGGTGATGTGGTTTTGCAGACTGATAATGAGCTACTTTATCCTTTCAAAAGGATAAAGCCTGTTACCCGACTAATTTCTTGGCATAGAATTCTCATATCAAATACATACATGATGAATCCAAGAAACAAAACTCAAAGATTCATCGACTTTAAGGTCAGAAGGGACTATCATGATAATCTAGATAATCACATTGCAGGGCACAGAACCTTACCCACTCACTCCTGAAATAGACCCCCTAACCTCTGGCTGAGTTACTGAAGTCCTCAAATCATGATTGAAAAAGACTTCAGGTTACAGACAATCCACTATTTACACCAGTTTAAACCTGCAGGTCACCCATGCTGCAAAGGGAAGTGAACACCTCCCTCCCCTGAGGGTCTCTGCCAATATGACCTGGGGGGAAATTCCTTCCTGACCCCAAATATGGCAATCAGTTAGATCCCGAGCATGTGGACAACAAGACCCAGCAGCCAGACACCTAGGAAATAATTCTCTATATTAACTCAGAGTCCTCTCCATTTAGCACGCCATCAGCAGCTATTGGAGATATTTCCTGCTAGAAGTCACAGATTGCCTACAATGGCATGTAGGCAGTCTCATACCATCCCCCGCATAAACTTATCGAGCCAGTTACGTTTTTTGCCCCTACTGCTCCCCTTGGAAGGCTGTTCCAAAACTTCACTACTCTAGAAACCTTCATCTAATTTCAAGCATAAACTTATTGATGACCAGTTTATACCCATTTGTTCTTGTGCCAACATTGATGCTTACCTTAAATAACTCCTCTCCCTCCCTGGTGTTTATCCCTCTGATGTATTTATAGAGAGCAATCATATCTCCCCTCATCCTTCTTTCGGTTAGGCTAAACAAGCCAAGCTCAAGGTAGGTTTTCCATTCCTCAGATCATCCTAGTAGCCCTTCTCTGCACCTGTTCCAGTTTGAATTCAACTTTCTTAAACATGGGAGTCCAAAACTGCACACAACTGTTGAGATGAGCTCCTGTCTGCATCCTGTAAAATTTGCCCATACATTGCCCTGGCCTCTTCTTTTGTCATTCAGTGTTGCACGCATTCTAAAACAATATGCATTTCCTCACCTTTTGGGGGTGAAGCCAGACTTTGAGGCACCTGCTCCCCTACTTGGTGTAAACTTTGCTTGTGCCAATCAGAAATGAACACAAACAGGTTTTGGGCCCCGTCCCCTATGACACTTCTATGATGTCAGAGTTGGTACTTTATGGGCCTGCCTGCCATGTGCAGGCAGGGAGAGGAGAAAGAAAAACAAATCCTGTGTATCCTGTGTACACCCGTAACCGAGACTGATCACCTCGAAGCCTCCCTCTCAGCTCACGTGTTTCAAACAGAGTTTCTACGTTTGCCGGTCGTTATGCGTTGGTTTGTATTTGTAATTATCAGTTATTACTAAATGCTGCATCTTTGTTTATAAATATTGTTAGTAGATATTTTAGTCATTGTGTGTTTTAAGTTTCATTAACTCTATTAGCTAATCAAACGCTGCTCCCTTACCCCTTGTAATTATCCCCAATAAAACTTTAAATTGATTAATTTGTGTGTGTGTGCGTGCAGTTTGCATAGTGACCCATACTCTCCTTGCATCCCTTACCAATATAGTCTATTGCCACGTGCAGCCTGGTATATAACAGGCCTGCATTTTCTTTCACCCCGGCGTGCCCATGGCAATCCACAACAGTATTCCAGATGAGGTCTCACCAGAGTCTTGTATAATGGCACTAACACTTTCCTGTCTGTACTGGAAATACCTCAGCTGATGCATCCTAGAACTGCATCAGCCTTTTTCAAGGCTGCATCACATTGGTGGCTCAGTCATCCTGTGATCAAACAATACAACCCAGGTCTTTCTCCTCCTCCTGTCACTTCCAACTAATATGTCCCCAGCTTATAGCAAAAAAATCTTGTTGTTAGTTCCTAAGTGCATGACTTTGCATTTGCACTATTAAATTTCATCCCATTTCTATTACTCCAGTTTTCAAGGTTACTCAGATCATCTTGTATGATATTCCGGTCCTCCTCTGTATTGGCAATACCAGCCAATTTTGTGTCATTCACAAATCTTATTAGCACACTCCCACTTTTTGTGGGAAGATCATTAATAAAAGTATTAATGAAGATTGGTCCCAAAACCGATCTCTGAGGAACTCCTCTAGTAACCGCTCTCCAGCCTGACAGTTCACCTTTCAGTATGACCTGTTTTAGTCTCCTTTTAACCTGTTTCTTATCCACCTTTCAATTCTCATATTAATCCCCATCTTCTCCAATTTAACTAATTTCGCAAGTGGAACTGAAAGAAATACCTTACTGAAATACAGGTAGATTAGATCGACTGCATTTCCTTTGTCTTAAAAAAAAAAAAATCTGTTATTTTCTCAAAGAAGGAGATCAGATTAATCTGGCACAATCTACCTTTTGTAAAACCATGTTGTATTTTATCCCAGTTACTGTTCACCTCTATGTCCTTAACTATTTTCTCTTTCAAAATTTGTTCCAAGACCTTGCGTACAATTGAGGTCACAGTAATGGGCCTATAGTTTCCAAGATCACCTTTTCCCTTTCTTAAAAATAGGAACTATATTAGCAGACATAGGGTACAACCCCTCAGTTTACAGACTCATTAAAAATCTTTGCTATTGGACTTGCAATTTCATGTGCCAGTTCCTTTAATATTTTTGGATGGAGATTATTAGTCCTCCCCCCACCCCCAATTTAGTCCCATTAAGCTGTTTGAGTTTGACTTTCACCTCAGATATGGTAATTTCTATCTACATATCCTCATTAGCCACCCTGCCACTACCCCTAAGATCTTCATTAGTCTTATTAAAAACTGAGGCCAAGTAGTTGTTTAGGTGTTGGGCCATGCCTAGATCTTTAATCTCCACCCCATCCTCGGTGCTGAGTGGTCCCACTTCTTTCCTTTTTAATTTATATGGCTACCAAATCTTTTACTATTGTTTTTAATTTTCTTTGCAAGGTCCAGCTCTGCTTGGTTTTTAGCAGTTCTCACTTTATTCCTACACTTCCTGATCCCCAAGAGGTAGCTTTCCTTCCTAATCCATCATATCTTCCATTCCTTTCTGCTTTCTCTTAATCACCTGTTTGAGATGTTTGCTTATCCAGCTTGGTTTGCAACCTTTCCCTATGATTCTCCCCCCTTGCTTGGGATGCAGGCTTCAGATTGTTTCTGCAACTTTAACTTCAAGTAATTCTTTGGTCCACTTCCCTAACTAATTCCCTTAATTTTTTAAAGTTTGCCCTTTTGAAATCCAGGACCCTAGTTGCAAATCTATGTGTGTTTATCCTTCCATTTAGTTTAAACTGAATTAACTCATGATCACTCGAACCAAGGTTGCCCCCTACAACCAGTTCTTCTACTAGGTCCTCACTACTCACCAATACCAAACCTAAAATGGCATCACCTCTCATTGGTTTAGTGACTATTTGGTGAAGAAATCTATCAGCTATCACTTGTCCCTACAATCTATAGCTGGGAAGTTAAGTCTCCCATAATCACACAGTTCCCAGTAGTAGTAATTTCATTAAAAACATTAAAGAGGTCTCTATCCATATCCAAATTGGATCCTGGGGGTCTGTTGCTCACCCCAAGCACTATCCAGGGGAACCCCCAAAATGATTTTGGCCCAGACACTCTCTCTTACCCATTCCATCACATCTGATTTCTTTACAGTCTACTTGATCATTAATATACAATGCTACTCCACCCCCTTTAACTGGTTACTTCTTTTAATCCACACAAATTACAATAATCAGCCTAGTAAAGGGTGAAGAAAGCTCAAATTGCTGTACTGGAACTGATTAATGAGACATCTAGTCTAGATCCCCATGCTGACAGCAGCCAAGAGTGTCACAGGAAAGTGCTAAATACTCATAATTAATCAAACTGAGCAAAAACACAGCAGGGGAGATGGAGGAGGATCCTCTAGGGCCAGGTGCAATGAGGTGAGGTGGAGGGATATATGGGGCTTTGGGGCACTTGGTTACAATTCTGCCCCCAAATGGAAACCTCTGCTGGAGTTCTACCTCTCTGAGCACTGCTCAGATATCCCTGCCAGAAAGGACTCTTCTCCAGAGCTCATTATATACTTTGGAAGAGAAAAGTATCTGCATTTGAAATGGACCAGGGGTCCCCTATTTTTTTTTTTTTAAATATCCCAATGCAGATGCCTCTATGCCCTTCCTAGGTTCATATCTTCTACCATTCTCTCACACACTCCTCAGGGCTACTCTGTTGATTACTGTGCTCTGCTTTCAGCACAAGCTAGTGTTTTTCTCAGGAACAAGAACACACAATTCCCCACAAGTGCATTGGTTTGGATTTGTTTGTTTTGTTCCCTCCCTGCTTAGTTAGGAGAAACCTTAGTGCTAAAACAGGAAAACACAGATGCCCAGCCCTTCCCCCTCTCTGGTCTTCAGCAGACACCCTAGGCTGCATGCTTCAGCAACAGTTAAATTAGGGGATTTTCTATTTTTCCATGTGAGTAAAATACTGGCAGCCCCCTAAATTACACTGCTGATGTTCTCATTGAGTGAGCTGAGTCTACGCAGGAAACCTCCCTCACCCACTACCCAAATGCCTTCTGACAAAAGGAAATGAAACCTCTCTAGGAGCAGGTAACACATACACAGCCAGGCTTTGGGTGGCCAGCAAAGATTTAATACAAACATGAAAATAAACTCAAATTGAGAATAATTTGGTATGAGATGAACTGGACACATACCAAGTTCTTTATTGAGTCCTGGAGCAGTCTCTTCCACCATTTGTAGTCCTGCTGTCTGCCTACCCTAAAACAGGGCCAGCTCTTCTTATAAGCTCCTGATTGGGTGATGAGTCTCACCTGCGCCGATGAAGCCCCCCTTCACCAAGGGCCACAGCTGTGCTCTCTCAGCTCTGTAAAGCCAGGGAGGGAGGGAAAATGCTGCCTGCTTTAGTCTCTTTGCTCCAGCTAGGACCTGAGCTTTTGAAATGTAACTCTGTTTTTCAGCTCCACTTCTGCTGGTCTGAATCTGTCCTGCTGCCCCAACCCAGATTTGTAGGGTTCCCCTCTGCTGGGAACGCAGAGGTGGCAAGTGCTATGGCAGCTTTGGAGTGGCTGTACCTGGGTGGAAGGGTGGCCCAAGAGACAGCTGCTTTTAAAGAGCAGTGGCCCCTCATGCTGAGCTCAGGGTACATCCTTTCAAGTGTCCTGGCTGAAGCTACACACAAGCAGGTGGAGCCAGCAACATCACACACCACAGTTTGGGAAACACTTTGTAGACAAAGACATGTACAGCAGCAGTTTAGGTTACTCCTTCCAGCTTATGTTATTTTGGCAGACGAAGCTTAGTGTGGACAAATACAAAGTGTTTCCTGTATTAGCTAGCTTGGGAGATACACTAGCAGTTCCTGACAAACCCCCTCTAGTCTTCACCAATCTAGATAAATAGGCTGTCTGGAAACACTGCCACTTTGCCATACAACCTCTCTTTCAGATGGTGTGTTCAGTACATTTATTATGAATACATTCTCTGTTTCTTGACTCTATTTTCTGACGTCAGAAGAGGATAGTCTGACTAAAGAAGGGCTGGAGTCCTTGAGATCTCTCTCCCAATTCCCAGAGACATGCTTTCCTTCCCAGGAATGTCACACATTTTGAAGTTATTTTTAGAAGATGATGGCCTATTTGCATACAAATGCACTCTATAGATTCTAGAGCTCACCACAGCACAGCTGTTTGCTCATTGAGCATGGCATTTCCTTGGGAGCTGCCAAGTCACTTTGCTCCGACTCTGTCAGTGAACTCCATCTACACATACATTGTTTCTGTTAAAAAGACAATGGTGTTTCAGCCTCTCTTGCAGTCATTTACAAGGGGCATTCATCTGATTTTCTGAAGTTAAAGCATGGTTTTGTTTCTGATTATTTCAAGGCAATTTTAATTAAAAGTGAAGCCAGATTAATTGCAATGTGTTTGCTTTATTAGGCTAGAGCTATTGCTAACACTTTTGAACACTCGAGCCTTATAAAGGCTCACTTGCGCTGCCGGCTCTGGATAGGTCAATGTATGTTGTCACACAGCAGTTTAACAAGTGTGAACTGTGGATCACAGAGACAGATACCATGAAGGGAAAAAGAGGTAGAAAAAGACCTAGAAGCACCAAAGATTGGGGGAGGGGGGATACTTTTAAAAAAATGTAGGTCCCATAGCAATTGAAACATAAATGACAGAATTACCATAGAAATTTCATAACAATATAGCTCCCAAATAAAGTAGCACCCCCCTCCTGAGTTGGAACAAACCTTTATCCAGGCCAAACAAAAGTCTTGAAAGTCCAGGCCAGACTAACATCAGTCCCAGGATACTTAAGTCCTCCAAAGCTGGCACAGGCCTCTGCCTAAGCTATCTGAATCTATCGAGACTGGAGCAGGCTTTATAGTGCCAACACCCCTCATCCATTAGGCTACAGCCAATTAGCCCCATCCACCTGACTCAAAACTGATGCTCCCAGCTGATACCAAACACTGTGGTCTCCCTTTAGTTCCAGAAGCACTACCACCAGTATGGCTTCCCCAGTGTCAACATATTAGCTCAAAGGAACTTGGCCTGGAACTTATAGAGAATGAAGAATAATTACCCATTAGACTTGCACTCACCCAACCAACCAACCAACCCACCCCTTGGGTCTACCTGATCCCAGTGACAAACTCCTTCACTGCAAAAGTAATGGAACATAAATAAAAGCCACTTGAACAGATTACAGTGATACGTATGATGTTCAGTGGGCACAGGATGTCTGGTGTGTAGATTCAGTTTTGTAAGTATTCATGATATTTAACAGATACCGTATGATATTTTGTACTTCTTTTGCACTCAAAGCACTCTACAAATGCCCAAGAATTTAGCCTGTGCAGTAAGGAAGTATTATTTGTTCTCACCGGACAGGAGAAAACTGAAGCTTAGGGAGTGCGAAGTAACTTGCCCAAATTCACACAAAAAGTCTATGGCTGAGCTGGGAATGAAGCCCAGATTGTGAAATTTAGACTTGAGCTTCTTTTTTGTATAACAATAGTATGCAGAGGACCCTACAATGCTGCCCGGCCCGCAGCACCCAGAGCTCTGGCGGCGATTTAAAAGGGTCTGGGGCTCCGGCCACTGCTGCAGTAGCGGCTGGGAGCCCCGGGCCCTTTTAAATCTCCGGCCCCAGGACAGCTGCCTCAGTCCCGTCCCTCTCCCCTCCCCCACCCCATCAGTGGCCGGGGGTGGGGGCAAAAGGGGGCAATGACGTTAAAGCACCGCCACAGCACTTTAACGTCATCCCTTTTGCTTCCCCTCCTCCATCGGTGGCCCTGCTGGTAGGGTCCCTACCAGCAGGGCCGCCATGTGGGGGTGGGGAGAAGGGGCAGCGATGTTAAAGCAACATATAAGGGGTCAGCTTGGGAGTGCTGATTAACCCACTTCTCTCAGACACGCTTTGTTAATGTGTGTGTGTTCATCTGATTCTGCGGCTGGAAGAACCCAGCCCTGGGGAACCTAGGGCCTGCAGGATAGCTCCATTGGGAGGGAACTTGCAGAAGGGAGAAGTAGAGCTCGGTATGAGAACACAAGTGACTCAAGCAGTACATTGATAGAATTACAGAACATCTTCCCCCTCCCCCCCCCACCAGAAAAATAACCCTAATAAATGAGCATACCCCAAAGTAACGGGCAAATCTGGTAACAGCAGGATTCCTTCTTCCATGGCAATTCAATCCCTGCATATGTGGAATATACAGCACGCATGCACCAAAGTGGTGCTAATAATGACCTTTCAACACCATGCAAGTCCATTAATCAACCCACCCCCGAAAATATTCACTCTCTGAATTTAAGGTATAATTTTAAAAAAGAATTATTTCCCTGTGATTTCGCTTCTCCCAACATATCTTCCTGCAGAACTCTTACTCCTGTGACTCCAGCATAAGCCATGCAGGAAAATCCATCAGCTCCCTCCTAAGATCCATAGGCCATTAAACCATCACTTCTATTTATCTAGTAAACACACACAGCACTGGTTCCTAAAGCTGCACCAGAGGTGACATCTTGTAAGAATGGACACCATCAGAATAAGGAAAAAGATACTTGTTTATTGGTACATGCAATAAACTGATTAACCAACCTCTGGAGCTCTCTTAGTGTCCATCTTCATTGTACAAGAGAAACATCTCAATGGATTATTGTTTGACACCAGCAATGAATGTTTCTCTGGCTGATGCATTTGTATTTCCCCTGCCTTTGTTACTTAGTACAAATAAAATAAAATGAATATTTAAGAAAAAAAACTTAAATTCTGGAACAAGCTCAGCCAACATTAGTAAATAGGCCACATAAGGATCATAAATGGCAGGACTCCATGAGAACCCATATAACTCTATGCGTTGACACCATCCTGGATGGTAAACACTTACCCGTCACCTAAACACTGTGACATCTTTTTAACATCTGAAGATCATAAGAATCCTATGCTGTCTCAGACGACAGCTTGGTGTAGCTGCTGTCTTGCACACAAATGAGCCACATTCTACCCATGTAAATCTAGAGTAACTCTACTGAGGTTACATGGATTTACACTGGAAAAACTGAGGGCAGAATCTGGCTCGTATTTACTGTCACCTGGTAACAAACAGGACAGTTCAATACTGCTGAGGTGAGCTTTGTAGAGACACACCCATGTTATTTTTCTTGGCCCTCAAGTTTACCCATTCCCCTCCAACCCTCTGCCCCGTTTTTGTTTTTCTAGATTGCTAGTAAAGTCTGATCAATGCACATCATGGCTACTTAACAGCTTTATAGCATGTATCAAGGGTATTTAATTTTAAACACACCTTACCAACACCTCTTAAGTCTTTAGGGGTTGCTAATTTTTATGTTTCATTCTAACTAAAATATAGCATCCTCCAGGGAATCTTGCTGTTACATCAGTGATTCTGCACCTAGCATCATGCATGACTTGCATACCGAAAGCATTCAGAGCTTTGTAATTCTTGAAAGCTCCACTAATTATGCAGCAGTTCACTAATAGCCATAGTGTGTGCAGTCAATAGGATCTGGGCAGGAGGCCAGCAACGCAACACAATTCCTGTCTTCTTGCTGGTATTGCTGAGGTTCTTGGGGCAAACTAAAACATTAACTAGTTTTCCTGAACACTGTGTCTAACAACTGACTGTACAATAAGATGTGGTACATAATGTTCTGCACTGCGGTTTGAACAAATCTGATATTAGTATCCAAACAGACTATTCTGGCATCTCTGAGGAGCTTGAAAAGGGTGTTTTGTGAGACAAGCCAACTATTGTTAACTGTGGTTAATGTGACCTGTAACAGAACACTATAACCACAGCTAACAATGTGCAGCTTTTCTGATTGACACTCCCATTTCACTTCTAGGTGAAGGCAAAAATTCTATATCTGACTACTTTAAGATTTATTAGACTTGTTTTTCTTAGGTTCATTATGAAAGTACATTGCCTATGTTTATTTCATTTCTCTTTTTCTGCTTGTAATTCAGAGGATGATCTAAAAATTTTAGTGACAGATCAATACGAGGTAAAAATTTTAAAATGTATATCGACTAATTAGTAATATACACATGCAGAGTATCAGAGGAATGTGACATTCTCTATCACAAGTTACACTTGAAGCTCCAAGTGTCAGTACAAACAGAATTCCTCCCCAAACATACTCCACTGAACATTAGGCACTAGAGCAGGGGTTCTCAAACTGGGGGTCAGGACCCTTCAGGGGATCATGAGGTTATTACATGCGGGGTCGCGAGCTGTCAGCCTCCACCCCAAGCCCTGCTTTGCCTCCAGCATTTATAATGGTGTTAAATATATAAAAAAGTGTTTTTAATTTATAAGGGGGGGTCGCATTCAGAGGCTTGCTATGTGCAAGGGGTCACCAGTACAAAAGTTTGAGAACCACTGCACTAGAGGGTACTAAATTGAGATAAAACTGGTTTGTCTTATTGCAAATATAAAATGACTCCATGTACATAGTGAAAGAATATGTAAAAATAATATATTATGCCAGTTTAGTATTCTCCCAGATTTATACACCTTTAGTCTTGAAGAATCCCAAAGCTTTCTCCAGTCCAGGGATCATTTTTACTATTATAAACTTTTGGGGGAAGAGGTGTAAAAAGTCAAACAAATTTGCCTTCTAATGGGTTGAAAAGAAACTGAACAGGCATCGGTCATTGACAGGACACACTGACGTCTAGGCCATTAAACAACAGTACAGTAATAGGAAAGCAAGTCTTCATTCTCAACCTTCTATTAGGTACATCATCAAAGCTATATTACAGTGCTTTTCCTGATAAATATCTTTATTTTTAAAGTTTCTGCATTTTCCCCATATCAAGTAGCTTTTTCTTCCCGCATCCCCCAGCACCTTTTCTATGGTACGTGGCTAGGAAGAGCCTATGTAGAAAAGTCACCTGGATGATAAAGCTATGTGAAAAGAATAGAATATGTTACAGAGCTAGGGCTCTGATCTGTATAAATGTTTGGTATAAAAACTTCCAAAATACAGAAAAACAAACAATTATGATATGTTCCACCATATCATCTCACATTCTGAACTGACATCAGGAAAAACTCATGCTGTCCATACAGAATAAAGCTAAATTTGTAATTAACAAACAAATTCCTTCTTCCCGGGGCAGATGATGTTCCAGAGGCTCAGTATGTGTGAAAACTAATTTTTAGGTAACAACATTCATAAAATTGTAAGCTCTTTCGGGCAGGAACAGGCTGTATCTTATTCAAGGGCCTTCCAGGCACTACTATATAATAGATGTAATACATAATTAACACAATCTGAATAACAATACAATTTACTCAGTCCTGTATTTTTTTTTTTTGGTAAAGCAAAAATAGTCCTTGACTTAATTGAAGACATCAGTACAGACATGGTGCGGGAAGGTAACACAACATTTAGAGTATCTAGAATATTTCTAGCTATGACCCCTGCCCCGATTCTCACTTGAGCTCAGAGAGCAAGAGAAACAGCTATGTCTTTGCAGTGTGGATGGTACAATGGGGAGAGGACTCCTTGTACACCTGAGGAGGAAAAGCCACTATTTGGACCTAAAATGTTATGTTTTCTTCGGTGGGAAACAGAGTAGTTTGAAACCTTCACTTAAGATGACTTCTATGAGTCCCACTCACCACAGTAATGCCTCCGTAAGAAAGAACAGCAGCAATTTACTTCAATACCACTGTTGTCTGAAATATTTTGGGACCCTTCAAGTATTTAAAGATTTAAGTTCTACTGGCTTTTTTGTGAGCAAAATAATTGCTTTTAGCAGTGTCTGAGAGGTGTGGCCAAGCTGATTCCCCAGATGCAATAACTTTATACATACTTGAAATTTCAACTGTCATTGTTTATTACTGTTTTGGCTACATTCTCTACAATTTCAGCAGCATCTTAAAGAGACAGTTAATGTATCTTTATGTACAATGAAAACAAAATGGCTTGCAACATCAAAAACAAGAGCCACAGTTTAACTGTACAATATTAAATGAAAACCTGTGGTAATACAGCCTCCTTTTTCTGCAGCATGGACAAAATTACATCTAGGTATTCAGCATCATGAATGGGACAGTAAAAGGAATAATGTATGTAAGAGAGAGAGTTCTGAAAAATAAATTTCTACCATACAAGGCAGTTAGAAAATGTTTCACATTTTAAAATATCTGTACAAGCCACAAGAAACATTTCCTTGTTGATAGGAACTTCCAGAAATAGAAAATAACCATGAACAACTTCTATATCTAGTATCAATGTGCTCCACAGGTTGAGAGCACAAGAAACTGACTTAAAGAACTGTACTGTATATGTCCAACACAGATTTCTTTTACATGCCTTGATTGTTAATGAATCATCTACTTTTAATCTCTCTATAACGTACAGCTGACTTGCACTTTAAGGAGGTCATTTGATTCTTCTGCAAAAGTAAAAGCAACATAATTTAGCAGCAATTAAAAGCGCCTTCAAGGAGACTTAAAAAAAAATACAATATCCAATTAGAAAAAGCCATACTTTAAACATTTGTACAGGAATAAGTGGCTGAAATTTAATAACTAAAAATATGACCTCTGTACAACAATTTACAATAGCATTAGAAGGGAATTCATCATTATCCTGCATAGAACATCATACATAACCTGTCTGCGCTTGGATATATGCTATCATTTACTTTTCTCAAAGGCCTGGAAAGTGGCAGCATTGTCAAAACTTGTGACAAGTATAATAAATTTAAAGAATGTAGATGGGTTCAAAATTAGCTATTTGAGGGATAATGTACCAGAAACTATGCATCACCCTTCAAATCTCAGTGAAACGAGGACACATGGGTTTTGAGGTACAGCCTTTAATAAGACCAAATAGCCAAACAAAAGATTATAACTTTTTCAGAAAAGCTTTATACAGAATACAACTGTGACACTCACTTCTTACTTTGGTTTCAACCACTTGGGAAGTAGGTTTTTTGTTTTTTTGTTTTTTTTGTCCAGACACTGAACCTTTCCTGTGTGTTCAAATTTGTCCATTACTTTTCTTATTTAAATAATGAAAAACTACCCTTCATGTTAGCACTCTCCAGTATCAACCAAATGTACTTTATAAGTATTAAAAAGATTATTTACAGTGTTCCCCAAAAAACCCCAAAACCTTTTCTTTACTCTTAAACACAGCACATCGATTTGTGTGCAACAAGCAGTATCATTCTTCAATGTTTAAAGGTTACAGTCAGAAGGGTATATTTATTCACAGTCCATGATCCATTCCCATCAAACAAATGGACACTAAGCAGGAGGACTTCAGTCTGAAAACACAGTAATCAAAGTTGTCCTGTGTAAAAACACTCAAATGCTCACAAACTAGTCTGCATCTGGAAACTATAAATATATCATGCCAGTCTTCACTTGGAGAAATTTCAGTACGAAATAATGCTTGAAGTAGGTGGCGTAGGGGATGCTGCCAGCCCAGTCATATGTAAGTTTCCTGAAGAATTTGATCTTCTCATGTGAGGGAGAAGATAAGGATCATTAGCCAGCTGGTGGACATCAAATCGATCTTCTTTGCGGTATGCTAAACAGCGTCTGATAAAGGCCTAGAAAAGCAGGGGGGAAAAAATTACTACTCTTCCAAATAAAATGAATGCTGCTTATGAGCCAATTCTTCCTCCAGTTGATTTAACAAGTTCTAAACAGTTTGAAGTTCTAGAAGAGTTGTTGTTTTCAAGCAGCTCAATTCAGCAGAACAATGTAATTTGTAACGAACTAGTAGGTCCCTAGAATTCTGCAACACTTATGTCAAAATGGTAGGAAGGGTACAGCAAATGCAGAGCAGACAGAATTCTATGGCAACTTTCAGTGAGGCCTCTGGCATTTCTATGACAATATTAGCTTGTAACAGCAATGTTGAAGATAATCTTCCTTCTTTTGCCTACAAGGTTTTTTCATTTTAAGGATTGCAAAACTGAAAAACCTCTTCACTACCCTTTCCACCACCTATATTGATTTAAAGTTCGGCTTCTGTGCTCTGCTCTTCCCTTACTCTTCTTGACTTTAAGCCAACCATTCCTCAATGGCACTTGTTAACATACTTGTTAATCTGCCAGCATGTAACAACAAAACTAGTGTCACTTAAAAAAAAAAAAATCAATCTTATCTGAAAAACTTCATGAACAGACAAAAACTATGGAATCCACATTTTACATGAAAACAAACATCCTTTAACACATTACTGTTTTGAAATAATATTTGCAATCAATAAATTGAAGCAAGTGCAGGAGAAATCTGAGAATGTAGAGAGAGCATGCATGTTAAGTGTGTAGCCAGTGGGTTTCTATGGTCCTTCCAGATACATGCTTATTTTTCCATTCAGTGATGCTAGAAGGGTTGTTCTCTCTAGCAGATTTAGTGATGTTCTCTGTAATAATGAGGATAGCTATGGAAATGTTCCAGAAATAGGATATTGGCACCAGGGGTGGGGGGGAAGAAATCATCTTGGTCCATTTTAGAAAGATTGAATTTGGGAGGCTCTGTGGTAGTGAAATTAAGTAGCTGTCAAACTGTGCTAGATTACTGAATGTGTAATCAAATATATTTTCACAAGATCATATGGCATGAAAGAAATTAGCATCTTCAGAATGTAGAAGATTTCTGTAACTTTCCTTTGTGGAAACTGTAGGAAATTCTACTGTGAATCAGATGGAGAGTAGATGAGAAGCTGATTAAACTACTCCATTCTAGTTGTCCTCTGTAAGTTAAGAAGGTTTTATCACACTGGGTTGCCTAGATGTGAGGGAATCTAGCACAAAGCTACTCTTGATGGTGCTGGATGCCAGGCTGGAAAAGCACAGTACCTCTAAGCATCCTGTATTTAAAAAAAGTTGTCTGGAAAATCCCCTCACAGCTAATTCCCAGCCCCCAACCTACTTACCCCACCTTATATAACCAGGCTTGACAAAATGTGATTTAAAAAAAAAATCCGTGGATAATATTTATTTTTAAACATTTTTTTCCCCAATTTTTAATTAATTTAAAGTTTCACAGTTGGGGGAAAATCATGGGGGAGGATCAGAAAATAATTTAATAACAGTGGACATTGAAATTCAAAAAGTTAAAGCTTAAAAACATTAACACAAATGATCCTCTAAGTCCCAAAATAAAGTCTATCACCACAACACAAAAGCTCATACTCAGCTCTGGTGTCTTCATCCAATCCTGGAGCTGTTCTTTTATCTAAATCTGCTCTGCACCAAGCAGCCACTACCTGCCCTTCCTAACTAGAGCTCAGCCTTCTTCAGCTCTCTCTCTCCGGCTCAGAGAGAGGGTCAGCAGCCAACCCTCCACTGCTGCTGTCCTGATTTTCCCCTAGTTACTCTCTCCTTCAGGAGTCTCGTTCTCTCTGCAGCCTCTCCTGCAGCTTCCTCTACCAGCACCCTTACCTCCCTTGATTGAGAGAGGTCCTGGGTAGCCATCCTTCCCCTGTTGCTAGCTCCCATTTTATAAGGCCCCAGGGCCTTCCCTTAAACCCAACTGGACAGCATGCGTACTGGACCCTGCTTCCTCTTAGACAGGCCATTAATCCTGTTACACAATGCTATGGATTTAATTAACATACCATGAAAAAAATAATTAGTATTTAGTTAAGTAATTAGATTGTGGGAAGATTAGGGAAAAATCCTCCTTTCCCTGATAAAGCAATTCAGTTTTTTACCCTTTGTCCTAAAATAAAGACTGAAGATCAAAGAAAAACATGCATTTGTTAGTGATACGAATTTCATAGAAACCGGACGTAGCAGTTTCACCATAATTTACTGTAACTACTGCATATCCAGTAAGTGCAGGTCTTTATATAAAAGTATATGTTACTTTCCTACTGGAAAATAAAGGAAAAAATCATGCAAATGTATGTGTTTATATATTAATATTCAGCAGTTCTTAGGCATTTTTGGATTTTAGCATTTTAACATTTTATTTAAAAAAATAAATGAATTACTGAAAGTAGTTTACAAGGTCCTTAGGGCAGGGTTTTGTTTTTAAATCTTTGTGTACCTATAGCACTGTAGGAACAATAACATAATGCAAAAGACAGCTAAACACAAATCGGAAGAAAATGACATGTGGATCTTAAAGTGCAGTCACACACTGAAAACTGACTGTAAAAATATCATCAAGAATATCCATGTTTATTTAATCTCAATAATTTTTAGATCAAATTTTCAGTTTACAATGTGTTTTTTCCAACTGCCAGGTCTGTCAATCTGACTTCTTTCTTGCTTCCACATTGTCATCAATAGAAAGTCTGCAAATGCATGTTAGTTTACACTTGGTGTACATATCAGAAAAGAATGCATCGCTCTTATATAGGTATTGTGATTAACTGATGCTAATAACAGTAAAAGATAAGTAACAATTAATTGTTGTCATTAATGGCAGCAAATACTATTCAGAATACAAAGAGGGTAATAAATTGCCAGTTTTAAATAGCCATTTTCTGACTATAACCACATTTAAATAGCTGTTGCCTCATGTTTTCCTTCAATAAATTCAATCACAAAAAAAACATTAGGGTCAAACTAAAAGGTATGGGGCATAAACTATTAAAAAATGTAAGCTTATCAGTCACATGCTGTTCTCCTATTGTATGTGCCTGTGTCCATTAACTGAATACAAGAGACCCAATTTTTCCAAACCAAGAACAAAAATTACAGGACAAACAATTCTTCTTGAAATGTCTACATAAACTTTATGTGACCCCCTAACTGTAACTTGCTCAATATGAAATTCCTTTTAAGAATATCACCAACAGAAATGTATGCAGGCAAACCATAACAAAAAGGTTCATTCCAAAAAGATTTTCACATCTTCTTGAAAAGTAGTCTCTACAGTTATTAAATTATGTCTACTTTGCCCTCTTAACCTCCAGAGGCAGAATCTTACTTATTTGAACAAGATTCCACATTGCTCCTACTTCTACACCATTTGGATCCCAAAAGATGTATTCCTTACATTGTTACATTAATTGTTTTGGAACACTGGAAGTAGTGCCCAATTGTTTTCCTATAGCATTATTTTGAACCAACATCAAGTCTTTTGCTTGAGTCAGGGTCACTAATATCCAGAGTATGCATAAGAACAATTTTAAATCAAGTACCTCCGATTTATTTTCTCCCCCAATTTCTAGAACCTAGTTTATGGTACAGATGTCCACAGCTATAATCACCAAAGTCATTGGAATCTCCTTTTATCCTCACTTCTCTGTAGAATCTTGAATGTCCAGGGAGAAGGGGTTAGACCAGTGGTTCTCAAACTTTTGTACTGGTGATCCCTTTCACATAGCAAGCCTCTGAGTGCGACTCCCCTTATAAATTAAAAACACTTTTTTATATATTTAACACCATTATAAATGCTGGAGGCAAAGCGGGGTTTAGGGTGGAGGCTGACAGCTCGCGACCCTCCCTCCCCCGTAATAACCCTGTGACCCCGAGGGATCCCGACCCCCAGTTTGAGAACCCCTGGGTTAAACATTTCTTCCAGTCCCAAAATAATGTGTTTTTTTAAATGTACAGATCTCTGCCCTGCATGCTCTATGGCAGCCCAACTATTTTGATATTCTTGTCCCTCATGAAGTTGATCTGATCTTGAGAACATGTACTACTTAACCAGCCTAGAATTCATGTGACTGGTACATTATGAATTTCAAAGGGAGCAATGGTAGAAGGCATTTTCCCAGTGCATTCCAGCAGTGAAGCTGGTTCTTCAGATTGAGTAAACTAGGTAACAAACATTCACTATTTTCAGAAGCAGCCTGTTACAAAACAAAATTTTAATGAAATGACTTAATTAGCTAATACAGTGAGGCAGCCAGAGTCTTCTAGGGAATAAACACCAAAACCAGACAGCATCAGTGATGAGAGTTTTTGGGAAGGCCTGGTTTGAAGCACCTTGGAGTTCTTCTGGAACAAAGGCACTATGTAAATGTAAAATGATGAAGTAAATCTTTCCCAGATTATTTTTGGGCATCTGATCTTGGATAAGTTCCAAAAGAGATATATTGTACAAAAAACTGAAATAATTTCAAAGTGTAAAGAGAGGCTGTAACCAGGAATACCTGTCCATTGTGTCTTTCCCACTTACATGATATTCTTAAATTAGTGGTAATTTTATATCTTGCTTCTATAGTAAATACTCTAAAACCAATCAATAAATTTAGTATTTGCTTCATGCTACTCAATTAGGTTCTAAGAAAATTTACCTTGGCTTCATTGCTTACAACAGGTTTAACTGGGAACTGGACTTCTGTGGCTTTTAATATTGTGTTTTCTTGTAGGATATCTTGTTGTGATTGATTATGACCAAATGGCTGAAAAATAAATTCAGATAAATTTCCTCATGAAGCATCCAGGTATCAATTTCAGTGACAACATATCTTCATTCTAATTTATGTTATTTTAAACTGTCTGTGTGCTCACAAAAATATCTAGTAACACTTTTAAGTAAAATGACATTTTTATGTCAGGTTAGACTATTTGTTCCTCTACCTCTTGTTTGAAAGAGGTATCAACGAACATAATATCAATGTTCAGAAACGGAAGTAACAAAGTCTTTATGACCACAATTTCAGTGCGTAGTGGAGACATACGTAGAGAAGCTTGTCTTAAAGCTGTACAAGGTTTTTAAACACATTTTGTCTCACCTTTCTTCCATAAAGACACTGGAAAAAGATTACTCCAACTGACCATACATCAACCTTGTTTGAAATCTTTGGTGGCTCTTTGCCAACTACAAAACACTCTGGAGGCAAGTACCTGTAAAACCAAAACCTTCTGTCACTGCAAGTAAACCCACAATCTTTATATCATGTTCAAACACAAAGTTATACATCTGACTGCACCTGATTTCTTAACACTGGTACAGTTATTTCAAGTCTGTGTTTGTTTTTTTTTAAATCAAGAGTGACATTGTAATTTTCCATATTTTATAGTGTCAGACACAGATAATAGAGCTAATCAACCATATAGTGAGATTTCAATTTTTAGAAAGCGAAGTTAATGTTAAAGAATAGGGTCTATTTTATTTATCTCATATTCCTAGGAGTGGGAAAAATAACTACTGCCTGAGATTTAGAGATTGGGGCCCTAGACTGGATATATACTCCTCTCTTTTAGTTGCCTATTCTCACAGGAGGTAAATAAATTAAATATGTATTTATTGAAACGTCTGTGTAAATCACAAGATTGTTTTCTACTTATTATAGAAGCAAAAACGTTAAAAACGACTTTACAGTACTTCACATCTATCAACATTAAAGCTTATGTAACCCTTTCATTACTGTCCCTTCTTCACACTTGATGACCTGCTGCAATGTACTGTATATCAATGAAATGAAAATACACCATATAGTAGGTCAGGGCCGGCTCTAGGTTTTTTGCCGCCCCAAGCAAAAAAAAATTTGGCTGCCCCCCACTCCAGTGCCCTCCCCCACCCACACCCCCTGCTGCCCCAGCCCTGGGCTCCCCACCCCTACAAACGTGATCTCCTCATTCACCACAGCAATCCCCGTTTACACTTGCAGTGGGGATCAAAGCGTTTCTCCTATTTTTATTTCACTTTAGTATAAATCTCGGCACCCCCCATCCCCCGCAACTCCATCTTTAGTGCTCCAAATGCACATGGAAGGCACAGGGACTAACCCTCAAACCCTGTACCTGGAAAGGATGGGGATCTAGTAAAGAGGGTTCAGGCAGAGGAGCGGATGTGGGGGTGCTTGGGGGCTCTACACTGGCAGAGAAGTATGTGATGTACTCGCAGAGGAGGGTGGAGGAGTAGAGAGGGTATCAGGAGGGTTGTGGGAGAAGAGGTGCAGGGGAAGGGGGAGGTGCAGGAGGAGAGGGCTGGGGGAGGGTACAAGGGGAAAGGTGCAGGTGAAGGGAGAGTACAAGGGGAGGGGGTGCAGCGAAGGAGCGATGGGGGGGAGGTACAAGTGAAGAGGCTGCGAGCGGGATGGGGGGTGCAAGGGCTGAGAGGGGCAGGCGCTGACAGCTGCTTCCCCAGCCCCGTGCAGGCAGAGCCGAGAGGATGGACACTGACCCCCAGGTGCCCGAGCCGCGGGGGTCCCCCGGCGGGGCAGTATCTCCTGCTGCCCCGCTCGGAGCCGGGCTCTGCCTTTCCCCACCCCCGGTGCTGTGAGGGCCCAGGGCAAGCAGCGTGGGGCTGAGGCGGGGGGGGGGGGTGTACAGTGGGCTGGGTCCAGGGGCAGGAGGGGGCAGCTCCCTAGTAGCTGGGGCTGCTCAGCCACTCGCCCCATCAGCGAGCGAGCCGGGATCCGCGCCCCCTGCCCAGCTCGGCGGCGCCCTGCACAGCCTACTCGGGCGGGGAAACGCCGCACTGCCCTGGGGAGACAGCGGTGGTGGCAGCAGGACCCCTCCTCCCTCCCTGCATTCCGGGCCCCGCTTCCCTCCCTCCCCGGCTCCTCACACACTCCGGGAGCCCCTCTCGCCGCCGCAGCCCGGGCTTGGCTCCAGGGGACAATGCTCTGGCTCTCCAGTGGCAGGGCTATGACCAGGGCCGGCTCCTGGCTTTTTGCTGCCCCAAGCAAAAAAAAAGAAAAAAAAAAAAAAAAGAAGGGGGAGGGGCCGGAGTGCTGCCCCTTGGGAAGTGCCGCCCCAAGCACATGCTTGGAGCACTGGTGCCTAGAGCCAGCCCTGCAGTAGGTAGTGAATAGTTTACAAGAGATACAATGAACATAGACATTCAGCTTCTGTACATGACAATTTATATAAATTCCTTATAAAATAACTCCCACTTCAAATTATCTTACAGCATTTCCTTCTATGAATCAACCGTTTCGAGATATACTCGGAGACAGAAAACAGCTAGTTTCTAAAGAAAATCCCATTATTTTAGCAATGTGATATGTTGAAACTTAGTAGTGGTATGAAGGTCATGGACCCTACTATTTTTAGCATTTGTATTAATTTATAATGTAATTATTGCACATGGCATTTTAGACTAGTTAGAGGCCAAGGACCAAAATTTTATAACATAGACCCCCTAAAGTTACGCTCCTAAATAAATATTGAGAGTCTTAAGTAGATACAACATCAGAAACAGTTCAAGGTGTCTAATATCTCTAAAAATAAAGCCACTTATTTAAGCTCCTAAATATGGAATTAAGCACCCAACTTTAGGCTCCCAAGATTGAAAATTTTGTCAGCTGATTTTGTGTGTATTTATAGTATAAATGACTACAGGCATTATTATGCTAGTAACAGAACATTAATATATCAATAATTTTAAAAGATGAATCACAGCATATGATAAATTATACCAAAACATAGGGCCAAGCCGAAACATTAATGAAACAAAATAATGTATACATAGAAATATTTACACAAGATATATAGCGTTGTGAACTAGAGAACACTTTTAGCCTGACACGGTGACTAGAAAGTGAAAAAGTCAAAAGCAAGTTGTAGAGAGATATCACAATTAGTGAAAATAATTCTATCACATCCATATTATTTAACATTTTCATTTGGCATAAATATTTCCAAATATTAATGTGTGCGTCTCTCTCTCTCACCTTCCTCCCCCTGCCAAATAGGTATAGTGTTTCCTAACTACTGAGTGCTTGACTTTGCAACCTAAATTATGTTTTTTTAATGTGGGGGGGTTTGTGTATAATTTCCTAGGGGTGGGTTCTGTGTTTTGTTAGCTAAAGAAAAAGGTAAAAACAAATTCTATTATGTAAAACTTAGTAAACAGAAAAAGCTACAGAACTGTTAGGTACAGTGTTGACGTTTCTGTTTAAAATTAAGTTTGAGCCCCTGACTTCTTTCCTTACTGCAGGTAAACTAATGAAAAGAGGCTAAGTGCTCAGAAGAGTTGGCAGATAATGAGCTGGCCAACACTACCCTCCTACTTACTCTTCAAACTCACTAGCAGGATTGACGGGCTGCTGTGGCAAAAAGCAGAAAAGCCAAAAGCCCCATCAGAACAGGGAGGGACTGGGGAGAACAAATCCCAGCCAGGAAGTTTCTATAGACAATGACAATGCTCACTGCTTTTCCTGTTCTGCAGGCAGTTCTATCATTACAGCTTTTTGTAAAAGAGCCCGAGTGCATGAGAGAGAAGAGATGGTTTATACCCCGCCTTCATTTCCACCCAACAGATACACTGGTGGGATGTCTCTGGGTCTCCTACCTACCTATTGAAGTTAGGATGCAGGAGGGAGGGAGAGAGTATAATTTCCCTGTTTGGGGTATCTCAGGCTGGCTGTTCCCTGCCCTACAGCTGCTAAAATCCTCAGTCTTCAAGAGCGAGGGTGTTTCCTACTACAGAGATCTCCAATATTATTAGAGACAAATACTTTTAGGAATGGTAAAGTTGGAGAATAAATGCTACAAAAACTGGTAAGACCCATGTAATCCTGGATGTGATAGATGACAGTTTTCTTCCTCAAATCATCACTGAACCAACAAGAGTTGATGCAATTTTAGACTTGCTTTTGGTAAGTAGTGAGGACATCAAGGAAGAGCTAGTCATAAGAAATAACCTTGGATCGAGTGATCATGGGCTGATTCAATTTAAATTAAATGAAAAGATAATCAAAACCAGGTTGTCAACTATGATTTTTTATTGTAAAAGGGCAGACTTTGGTCAATTAAAAGAATTAGTTAAAGACATCAACTGTACTGAAGAGCAGAAAAAACAAATATGGAGGTGGGTGGGAATTTCTTCAAATCAACTATACAAAACTATCTGAAATTTGCATCATAAGAAAAGGGAAAAGAACTTGTAGGGAAAGGCTACAGACCCAGCTGGATGAATAACCACCTAAAAAGTTTATTAGGTGTAATAAAGTAAGCAGAGAACCTATAGGGAATAAGAAAAGGGGTTGATCAGCAAAAAAATCTATATTGTGGAGGTTAGAAAAAGTAGGAGTAAAGCAAGAATTACCAAAAGTCAAGCTGAATTAGCTCTTGCTGTGGACATTTAAAATAGAACGGTTACTTACCTTCTGTAACTGTTGTTCTTCGAGATGTGTTGTTCACGTCCATTACACATTAGGTGTACGCGCGCCGCGTGCACGGACGTCGGAAACTTTTTCCCTTAGCGGCTCCCGTCGGGCCGGCAGGGCCCCCTCCCTCCCGCCAGAGCAGCGCCCCGCTCTAGGGTATATATATCCCTGCTGACCCGACCCCTCCGGTTCCTTCTTGCCGGAGACTCCGACAGAGGGGAAGGAGGGTGGGAAGTGTAATGGACGTGAACAACACATCTCGAAGAACAACAGTTACAGAAGGTAAGTAACCGTTCTTTCTTCTTCGAGTGATTGTTCACGTCCATTACACATTAGGTGATTCCCAAGCTTACCATTGGAGGTGGGTAGGAGTCAAGGTACAACTGACCGTAGCACAGCCCGTCCGACCACCGCGTCCTCTCTGGTCTGATGGTGGATCGCGTAGTGGGCTGTGAACGTATGTACGGACGACCAGGTGGCCGCTTTACAGATTTCCTGGATAGGGACCTGCGCCAAGAAGGCCGTCGAGGACGCTTGGGCCCTAGTCGAGTGGGCCCGGATCTCTGGGGCCGGAACATTGGCGAGCTCATAACATGTGCGTATACAATGCACAATCCACGCCGATAAGCGCTGTGTCGAGATAGGCAGGCCTCTCATACGTTCCGCAATGGCAATAAACAGCTGAGGTGTTCTGCGGAACGACCTGGTCCGCTCCAGGTAAAACGCCAATGCCCTTCGAACATCGAGGGTATGTAGGCTGCGGTGATGAGGGTCCGTATGGGGTTTAGGGAAGAACACCGGTAGACAAATGTCCTGTCCCATGTGAAACTGCGAGACCACTTTCGGGAGGAATTTGGGGTGCGGCCTCAGTTGCACCTTATCCTTATGAAAAACTGTATAAGGGGGTTCTGAAGTGAGGGCCCTCAATTCCGATACCCTCCTGGCCGATGTGATGGCCACGAGAAACGCCACCTTCCACGAGAGGTGCATGAGGGAGCAAGTGGCTAGGGGTTCAAAGGGGGGCCCCATGAGCTTAGTTAGGACTAGGTTCAGACTCCACGCAGGGACCGGTGGGCGCGAGTAGGGAAACACCCTCTCCAGCCCCTTGAGGAATCGGGCTACTGTGGGGTTGGAGAACACTGACACTCCCAACTCTCCCGGATGGAATGCCAAAATGGCAGCTAAATGCACTTTAATCGAGGCGGGCGCAAGCCCCTGATGCTTGAGGTGTAGTAAGTAGTCCAGGATCGACGGAACTGAGGCCTGTAGAGGCTGTATGTGCTGAGGCTCGCACCAGTGGGAGAACCTTTTCCATTTGGCCAGGTAGGTCGCTCTTGTGGAGGGCTTCCTACTACTAAGGAGAATTTGTTGAACCTGGTGAGAGCACCTGTGTTCCGCATCGTTCAGCCAGAGAGATACCACGCCGTGAGATGTAGCGATGACAGGTTCGGGTGGAGCAGGCGACCCCTGTCTTGTGTGACTAGGTCGCGATGGAGGGGGAGGGTGATCGGGTCGGCTATGGACAATTCCAGCAGGGTCGTGAACCAATGCTGGCGTGGCCAGGCCGGGGCGATGAGTATAATTGTCGCCCTGTCCCTGCGGGTCTTGAGGAGGACCTTGTGGATGAGCGGGAATGGAGGGAAGGCATACCTCAGGCTCCCTCCCCACGGAATCGTGAAGGCATCTGCCAATGATCCCGGGCTGAGGTTCTGAAACGAGCAAAACTGAGGGCATTGACTGTTGTCCTTGGTGGCGAAAAGATCCACCCGGGGAAAGCCCCACCTCCGGAAGATTGAATGCAGGACGTCCCGCCTCAACGCCCATTCGTGCATTTGGTAGGATCGGCTGAGGCAGTCCGCTAACCCGTTTTGGATCCCCGGGAGATACGTTGCAATAAGATGGATCGCATGGGCTATACAGAAGTCTCATAATTGGAGTGCCTCGCGACAGAGGGGAGAGGACCGGGACCCGCCCTGCTTGTTTATATAGAACATGGCGGTAGTGTTGTCCGTCAGGACTGCCACGCTGTGACCTTCTATGGTGGTGTGGAAGGTCTGACAGGCGAGGCGAACCGCTCTCAGCTCCTTTAGATTGATGTGAAGCAACCTGTCTTCCCTGGACCACAAGCCTTGGGTCCGCAGTTCCCCCAGGTGTGCCCCCCAACCCAGGCCCGATGCATCCGTTACTAACGTCAGAGTGGGCTGTGGGGCAGCGAAGGGGATCCCTTCGCAGACCTGCTGTTGATCGAGCCACCAGCGGAGCGAGCCCAATACCCGATCCGGGATCGTCACCACCAGATCCAAGGGGTCTCTGTTGGGGTGGTACGTTTGGGTAAACCACAACTGCAAGGGCCGGAGCCTTAGGCGGGCATGTCTGACTACATGTGTGCAGGCTGCCATGTGTCCCAGGAGCTGCATGCAACACCTTGCCGTTGTCGTGGGGAACTTCTGGACTGAGCTTACGGCCCTCTGAATTGTCAGGAACCGCGACTCTGGGAGGCTTGCCCGCGCGGTCACCGAGTCCAGGACTGCACCTATGAAGTCCAGTCTCTGTGTGGGAGCTAACGTGGACTTGGGTACGTTGACCAGGAGGCCAAGCCTGCCGAACATCTGTAGAGCCAGCGTCACGTGAGAGCGGACCTCGGCCTCCGACCTGCCCGCGAGGAGCCAGTCGTCCAAGTACGGGAACACGCGCATCCTTCTTTTCCGAAGGAAGGCTGCTACCACGGACATGCATTTCGTGAATACTCGTGGTGCTGATGCCAGGCCAAAAGGCAGGACTGTAAATTGGAAATGGCGCTGGTTGACGGTGAAGCGCAGGAACCGCCTGTGGGCCGGATTGATGGCGATGTGAAAATAGGCATCTTTCATATCGAGGGCAGCGTACCAATCCCCCGGATCCAGGGATGGGATAATAGTTCCAAGGGAGACCATACGGAAGCGCGTTCTGACCAGAAACTTGTTTAGGTCGCGCAGGTCCAAGATAGGACGGAGGCCCCCTTTTGCCTTGGGAATCAGGAAGTACCTGGAGTAGAATCCTTTTCCCCTTAGGTCTGGTGGGACCTCTTCCACTGCTCCTACTGTGAGAAGGGTCTGTACCTCCTGCATGAGAAGTGGCTCGTGAGAGGGGTCCCTGAAGAGGGACGGGGAAGGGGGATGGCGGGGGGGGAGGGGCGAGGAAAACTGGAGGGTATAGCCCGCCTTCACTGTGCGCAGGACCCAGCGGTCCGATGTTATGCGCGACCATGCCCGGTAGAAATGGGACAGGCGGTCCTTGAAACTCAGAGGAGGATCCGGTATGGAATGTGGTACGCTGTCCTCGAGCGTAACTTCAAAAGCCTGGTTTGTTCCCTGGCTGCGGCTTGCCCTGGCCGTGACCTTGGCTCTGGTTAGGCGTATTGTTACGTCTCCGCCTGTTATCCCTGCCACGACGGCGGTACTGTTCGTGCCGAGGGCGAGGGTGGTACTGCCTCTGTGGTGGTTGAGGCTTAAAGGGCTTGCGCTGCGTCACCGGGGTATGCATTCCTAATGACTTTAGGGTTGCTCGCGAGTCCTTAAGGCTATGTAGCCTGGCGTCCGTTTGGTCGGAGAACAAGCCCGAACCTTCAAACGGGAGGTCCTGCAGGGTGGTCTGCACCTCTGGCGGAAGGCCTGAAGCCTGTAACCATGCCGAACGCCTCATCACTACCCCTGACGCGATTGTTCTAGCCGCTGCGTCGGCTGAATCGAGGGAGGCCTGCAATGAGGTCTTGGCCACCGCCATTCATAGAATCATAGAATCATAGAATATCAGAGTTGGAAGGGACCTCAAGAGGTCATCTAGTCCAACCCCCTGCTCAAAGCAGGACCAATTCCCAGCTAAATCATCCCAGCCAGGGCTTTGTCAAGCCGGGCCTTAAAAACCTCCAAGGAAGGAGACTCCACCACCTCCCTAGGTAACGCATTCCAGTGTTTCACCACCCTCCTAGTGAAATAGTTTTTCCTGATATCCAACCTGGACCTCCCCCACTGCAACTTGAACACCAGGGCCGTGAACTCAGGATGTGCGTCCTGAGGTAGGGAGTCTTTGAACTTGGAGACTGATGCCCAAGAATTAAAATTGTGCCTATTTAGAATCGCCTGCTGATTAGCGATCCTCAGCTGGAGGCCCCCAGACGAATAGACTTTCCTTCCGAATAAGTCCAATTGTTTTGCCTCCTTGCCCCTGGGCGCAGGGGCTTGCTGGCCATGACGCTCTCGCTCGTTGACCGCCGAGACCACCAGCGAACAAGGAGACGGGTGTAAAAAGAGGAAGTCAAACCCTCTTGACGGGGCGAAGTATTTTCTCTCCACGCCGTTTGCAGTTGGTGCACTGGAGGCCGGCGTTTGCCACACCGTCTTATAGTTGGACTGGACTGTCCGTATAATCGGGAGAGCGACTCTGGAGGGCCCCTCCGGGCTCAGGATGTCGACCATGGGGTCCTCCTGTTCTACAGTCTCCTCCGCTTGCAAGCCCAGATTGAGGGCTACCCGGCGAAGCAGGTCTTGGTGCGCCCGATGATCAATCGGGGGAGGGCCGGACACTGTCGTGCCTGCTACTGCCTCGTCCGGCGAGGAGGAAGAGGTCGGGGCCTTTTGTCCATCCTCACCTTCCTGCAACCCTTCATCGCCTGGTTGTTCCTCTGGGGCCTGTCCCACGGTGTGGGACTGGGACGGTACTGAGCTCGGTGCCGAGTCCACTCCCTCCCGCTCCTGCGGTCTAGAGACCGTTGCCTCCTCGTGAGAGGGCAGGCGGTACCGCGGAGAGCGGGATCGGTACCCCGATGGCCCGGATCTCGAGGTCCTGGATGGGGGCCCTTGCTGGTGGTAGGCCCAGGGTGTCCAGAACGGCCATTGGCTTGGTTGGCCCCATTGGGGATGGCCAGAGGCTTCGTAGTCCCTACTAGCCTGTGCCCTATGGGCATACCCGCCGTACCGGCCCAAGTCAGTCTCCGACACCACGGACGGTGATCTGGAAGGCCACGGCGGAGCCGTAGAACGGTGCCGGTCCGGGTATGGGGAGTAGCGCCTCCGCGACCAGGACCTGGAGCAGCGTCTCGCCGACCTGGACCTGGATCGGTACTGGTGACCACGGGACTGGGAACGACTACGGGTGGTCGGTCTCGGGGAACGTACCGTTGACGCATCCCGGTGCCGACTCGAGTATGGCTTCTGAGTCGGTGCCGACCGCTTACTGAGGCCCGACTGCTGCGGCGCTTTCTGCGCGGAGGGCAACCGGGAGTCCACCGAGGCGGAGCTCGACCGGGACCGGTGCCTTGAACGGTGCCGAGATGGCTACCGTGATGGGCGCACCATCGCCGGCTTGCCTCTGTGTGGCAGTCTCGGTGGAGCGTCCTCAGTTTGTGGAGGGCCCTCAACGGACAATGCAATGAGGTCCTTTGCTGCCTCAAATGTGTCCGGAGTGGAGGGCTGTTCCAAGAGCTCCTCCAGCCCTTCTTCCTCACTCGACGCGCCTATCCCGGGGCTCGACGGGCCTTTCGGCGCCGGAGCCACTACCGGGGCCTGTGCCGGGGCCGTGCCAGCCTTGGGCGCACTCGAGGTCTTCGCCGGCGCTACCCTCTTATGCGGGGAGCGTCCTCGGGCCTTGGGTTGGCCCTTCGATTTTGTCGGCGAAGACGACCGGTGCCGTACATGCCCCCGTTGGGTCGGTGCCGTGGGCTTCGAGTGACCCGCCGGCGCCGGTTCCCGCACCGATGCCGGGGCGCTCCGCACTGAGGCAGACGGTGCCGCCGAAATGGAGGGCTGTAACGCCGTCTCCATGAGCAGCTGCTTGAGGCGAAAGTCTCTTTCTTTCTTAGTTCTGGGCTTAAAGGCCTTCCAGATCTTGCAGCGCTCTTTCTGGTGAGCTTCCCCCAGGCAGCGGAGACACGAGTCATGGGGGTCTCTCAATGGCATAGGCTTAAGGCACGTGGCACAAGCCTTGAAGCCTTGGGCGTGCGGCATGCCCCGCCGCCCAGGGCCGGTGCCGGGGTTGACCAAGCAACCACGGCAGGAACTTTAAGTACCTAATGAGCTGTTAACTACTAAGCTCAACACTAACTACTAAATAACTGATAACTATTGTAGATAACACTAATGACTATGCTAAGGGACACTCTCAGACGAGAGACAGAGTTGTTCCAACGCCGCCACGGACGGTAAGAAGGAACTGGAGGGGTCGGGTCGGCAGGGATATATATACCCTAGAGCGGGGCGCCGCTCTGGCGGGAGGGAGGGGGCCCTGCCGGCCCGACGGGAGCCGCTAAGGGGAAAAGTTTCCGACGTCCGTGCACGCGGCGCGCGTACACCTAATGTGTAATGGACGTGAACAATCACTCGAAGAAGAAAAATAAGTTTTTTAGTTATATAAATAAAGAGAGACTATGGAAGGACGAGGTTGGGCCATTATGCAGTGTGGATGGGAAGAAGATTAAAGATAATCTAGATACAGCTCAAAAACAAAACAAATAATTTGCTTCAGTTTTCAGTAAGGATGACAATACAGAATATGTACATGTGATGGAAATGAGTGTCAAGAAATGGAAATTACTACATCTCAGGTGGAAGAAAACTTAAAGATCTTATTATGCTCGAATCAGGGGGACCAGATAACTTCCATCCCAGAACACTGAAACAACTGACACATGACATTGCTAGCCCGGTAGCAAGGATATTTAATAAATCTATCTATTTAGGGGTAATACTATATGACTGGAAAATAGCTAACATCATATCTATATTTAAGAAAGGGAAAACAAGTGATCTGGCATTTACAGACCTGTTAGTCTGACTTAAGTAATATGCAAGGTTTTAGATCAAGTTGTGAAGGAAAGAGTAATTACATTCATAGAGGTAAATGGTAAAGGGGATGTAATGTAATAAGGGTTAACATGATAGACTGACCTGATTTCCTTCTTTGAGAAAATAACTGATTTTTTAGATAAGGGAAGTGCAGTAAACCTAATACACTTGGACTTCAGTAAAGCATGTGACAACAGTATCACATGGGAAATTATTTCTTAAATTAGGAAAGACAGAGATCAGTACAAGTGTTGTAAGGTGGATAAGAAATTGGCTGAAGGGGAAAATGCAGTGGGTTATGCTAAAAGGTGAATTACTGGACTAGAGGGAGATTACTAGTGGAGTTCCTCAAAGTTAGTCTTGGGGCCAATCAACATTTTTATTAATGACTTGGCACAAAAAGTATAAGTGTGCTGATAACATTTGCTGATGATACAAAGCTGGGAGGCATTGTCAATACAGAGGAAGACTGGAATGTTATACAGGAATATCTGGATGATCTTGAAGACTGGAGTGACAGAAATGGGATGAAATTCAATGGTACAAAATGCAAAGTCATTCACTCAGGGTCCAATAATAAGAATTTCTGCTTCAGTTGGGGGCTCATCAGTTGGAAGTAACAGAGGAGGAGAAAGCCCTGGATGTGTGGGTCTATCACAGGATGATTATGAGCCACCACTGTGATGTACGGTGAAAAAGGCAAATGTGATCCTAGGAAGTATCAGGTGAAGCATTTTCAGTAGAGATAAAGTAGTATTAATCCATTGTGTAATGCACTGGTAAAACTTAATTTGGAATACTGGTACGATTCTGGTCACTCATGTTCAAGAAAGATTAATTTAAACTAAAGCAGGTGCAGAGAAGAGCTAGTAGGAAGATAAGGGGAATGGAGCACCCATCTTATGAGAGGAGACTGGGAAAACACGGCTTGTTTAGTCTAGCAAAATGAAGGCTGAGGGGAGATATAATTGCTCTCTATAAATACATTAGGGGATATGATTGCTCTCAGGGAGGTAAAGAGCTATTTAAACTGAAGGACAATGCTGGCACAAGAACAAGCATATATAAACTGCCCATGAACAAATTCAGGCTGGAAATCAGAAGAAGATTTCTAACTGTCAGAGGGATGAGGTTCTGTAACAGCCTCCCAAAAGGAGTTGTGGGGCAAGCAACTTCATTTTTAAGAGAAAGCAGAACAAATTTATGAGAGCTACTGTATGATGAGGCGCTCGTGATGTTAGGGGAAGGGCTCAATTACTCTGGGGTTCACTTTTGGTTTATGCCTGATGCATCTGAAGCTCATGCTTCAGGGTTTCACCTGGCAACCAGCAGAAGTCAGGAAGGGATTATTTCTCCCCCCCCCCAGTATGTTCTGGGTGGGTGTTTTTATCTCCTTTCTTTAAAGCATCAAGGAGGACCCACAGCTGGAAATGAGATATTGGGCAGGGCTCTAAGGAAGCACCAAGCATTCTCTGTCTCTCCCAGGTGCTTGGATGATTGGTTCTTGCTTACATGCTCATGGTCTAACTGATCGTCATATGGGGTCAAGAAGGAATTTTCCTTTAGGTCAGACTGGTGGTGACCTTGGGGTTTCTTTTGGGGTTGTCGATTAATCGTAGTTAACTCATGCGATTAACTCAAAAAAATTCATCGCTATTAATTGCAGTTTTAATTTCACTGTTAAACAATAGAATACCAATTGACATTTATTAAATATTTTGGATTATTTTCTACATTTTAAAATATATTGATTTCAATTACAACACAGAATACAAAGTGTATAGTACTCACTTTATATTATTTTTATTACAAATATTTGCACTGTAAAAATGATAAACAAAAGTAATAGTATTTTTCAATTCACCTCATACGAGTACCATAGTGCAATCTCTTTCACGTGAAAGCACAACTTACAAATGTAGATTTTTGTTACACAACTTCACTCAAAACCAAAACAATGTACAACTTTAGAGCCTACAAGTCTGCTCAGTCCTACTTTTTGTTCACACAATCGCTAAGACAAACAAGTTTGTTTACATTTACGGGAGATAATGCTGCCCACTTATTATCTACATCACCTGAAAGTGAGAACAGATGTATGCATGGCACTTCTGTAGTCAGCATTGCAAGATATTTATGTGCCAGGTATGCTAAACATTCGTATGCACCATCATACTTTGGCCAACAGTCCAGAGAACATGTTTCCATGCTGATGACGCTGGTTAAAAAAATAATGCATTAATTAAATTTGTGACTGAACTCCTTGGGGGAGAACTGTATGTCCCCCTATTGCATTCTGCCATATAGTTCATATTATAGCAATCTTGGATGATGACCCAGCATTAGGGTTACCATTCGTCCGGATTTACCTGGACATGTCCTCCTTTTTGTGCTAAAAATAGCGTCCGGGGGGAATTTGTAAATCACTCAAAATGTCCGGGATTTCCCCCCTCCCCCGGCAGAGCAGAGCGAGCGGCTGGGAGGGCTGCAGGAAAGTCACGGGCTGGACTCCGGAGCAGCTGTAGAGGAGCTCCTCCCCCCCTTCCCTCCCTCCCTGCATTCTGAGCCGGCAGCTCCTCCCCGGCAGCCCAGTGCCCCGCTCCAGCAGCACTGTGCAGGGCCAGGGACCGGGTTGTGTGTTGTGCTGGGGAGCGCAGCCACGTGTCCGGCTCGCACAGAGCCCAACACCCTGTTCTGAGCAGCAGGGTAAGGGGGCCAGGGGGCAGGAGAAGGGGCAGGGAGGTTCTGGAGGGGGCAGTCAAGAAACGGGGGGGGGTCGGGAGTTCAGGGGGGGGCTTTTTGGGGGGGAGTGGAGAAAGTTTTGGGCAGTCAGGGTACAGGTAGGGGGTAGGGTCCTGGGGGGCAGTTGGGGGGGGTCTTAGGAAGGGGCAGTTAGGGGATAAAGAACAGGGAGGCTTAGGTAGGGGGTGGGGTTCTGGAGGGCAGTTAGGAGCAGGGGTCCCAGGAGGGGGCAGTCAGGGGACAAGGAGCGGGGGTGGGTGGGGGGTTGGGAGTTCGGGGGGGGGAGCTGTCAGGGAGCAGGAGTGGGGAGAGGGATCGGAGCAGTCAGGGGACAGGGAGCAGAGGGGTTTAGATGGGTTGGGAGTTCGGGGGGGGGCTGTCAGGGGGTGGGGAGTGGTTGGATGGGGCGTGGGAGTCCCAGGGGTCTGTCTGGGGGTGGGGGTGTGGATAAGGGTTGGGGCAGTCAGGGGACAAGAGGCAGGGAGGCTTAGATAGGGGGTGGAGTCCTGGGGGGCAGTTAGGGGCAGGGGTCCCAGGAGGGGGCAGTCAGGGGACAAGGAACGGGGGGAGGGTTGGGGGTTCTGGGGGGGCGGGAAGTGGGAGGGGCAGGGGCGGGGCTCCTCCCGTCCTCTTTTTTGCTTGCTGAAATATGGTAACCCTACCCAGCATGTTGTTTGTTTTAAGAACATTTTTACACTGCAGATTTGACAAAACGGAAAGAAGGTACCAATGTGAGATTTCTAAAGGTAACTACAGCACTCGAACCACGATTTAAGAATCTGAACTGCCTTCCAAAATCTGAGAGGGATGAAGTGTAGAGCATGTTTTCAGAAGTCTTGAAAGAGCAACAGTCTGATGTGAAAACTACAGAACCCGAACCACCCAAAAAGAAAATTAACCTTCTTGGTGGCATCTGACTCATATGGTGAAAATGAACATGGGTCAGTCCACACTGCTTTGTATCGTTATCGAACAGAAACCATCATCAGCATGGAAGCATGTCCTCTGGAATGGTGGGTGAAGCACGAAGGGACATATGAATCTTTACCGCATCTGGCACGTAAATATCTTGCAACACCAGCTACAACAGTGCCATGTGAACACCTGTTCTCACTTTCAGATGACATTTTAAACATTATCTCCTGCAAATGTAAACAAACTTGTTTGTCTGAGCGATTGGCTGAACTAGGACTGAGTGGACTTGTAGGCTCTGACGTTTTACATAGTTTTATTTTTGAATGCAGTTTTTTGTATATAATTCTACATTTGTAAGTTCAACTTTCATGATAAAGAGATTGCACTACAGTACTTGTATTAAGTGAATTGAAAAATACTACCATATATATTCGTTCATAAGCCGAATTTGTTTTAGTAAAAAAGGGAAGCACCAGAGAAGGGGGTTGGCTTATGAACAGTATAGAGAGGGAGAGATGGGACACAGCCCCTCCCCCCAACAGAGGGAACAAGGAGAGGCAGCACAGCCAGCAGAGCCAGAAGGGAAGAGGCAGGGCCAGAGTCTCTCCGCTTCTGGCCATGCTGCTCTCCCCACAGCCTCCAAAGCAGCTGCAGATCCAGGGCTGGCAGGCTGCAGCCACCCAGCCCGCCAGAGCAGGCTGCGGCCGCGCCGCCCGGCCCACTGGAGCACGCTGCGGCCGCACTGCCCAGCCTGCCGGAGCAGCTCCAGCCAGGCCAGAGACATCCTCCCCTGGCCCCAGATAAGGTGAGAAGGGATGGGACGGGGAGAGTGTGGGGGTCCCGAGCTAGGGGTGAGGGTTACTCCCGACACCCAGCTTCTCCCCCCCCAAAATTTCCCCACTAGTTGCTGTCCCAGCCCATCAGGGTAAGAAGCTGGCCCACTGGGACACTTTGTGTACTTAGGTTTACCTCCATGCCTGCAGACACGTGGTAAACAAACCATCTCAGCCTGCCAGCGGCTCATCCTGATGGCTCGGGAGCCAAAGTTGAATTATAGGGTCGGCTTATGAACAGGTCATAAAAATTTTCCATTTTTACTTATCCATCTTGCGGGGGGTCAGCTTATAAACGAACTGGCTTATGATCAAGTATATATGGTATTTATTTTATTTTTACAGTTCAAATATTTATAATAAAAATAAATATTGAGTACTGTACACTTTGTATTCTGTGTTGTAATTGAAATCAATATACTTGAAAAAGTGGAAAACATCCAAAATATTTATATAAATAGAATTCTATTATTAACAGCGCGATTAGTCACGATTAATTTTTTAAATCACTTGACAGCCCTAGATTTTTTGCCTTCCTCTACAGAGTCTGGGTGCGGGTCACTTGCTATGATTATTTAGTTGTATCTTATTTAATCATTTCCCTGTCACCGTGGGGGCCTTGAGCCCTGGTGCACCTTGGTCCCTCCTATTCGCTGACTGTGGCACTGAATAGGCTAGTCTCCTGTGGGTTGTAATATTTTGGTCTAATTTTGGTTGTTGGGTTTAACGTGCAGGTGCTGGATGGTGTTGGTGGCCTGTAATATACAGGTCAAGCTAGATGATCTGATGGTCCCTTCTGGCCTTAAACTCTCTAAGTAGCAGGAGAAGCAGGCACCCCCTCCACTTCCCACATATATTTTTCAAATAAATAGTCATATAAAGATATAAAACTCACCATGCCCTTCATAGATTTTGGACTTTTGCACAAAGTGAAAGGTCAGTGTGTGTTCAGTCTTACTTTTCCATAAGATTTTTACACTTGCGCTCATTTGGAAAATGTATTTAGACATGCATTTTTTTAAATGCTTTGTTCAGGACATGTGCTGCAATTTCACTGCACGTTAATGAAGTTTCAGGTACGCATGTGAGAAATGCCTAATTCTCAGAGGCCCTCCTAAGGGTCTAACCAAGTGCACAGATTTTAATCAACATACACAACACTGGAAAACACTCCATAACAGTTTTATACTGACACAGTATACATTTATCCTATATGTACATATGTAATAAAAATTGCCAAATATATATTATCCCTACACATATAGTATGGCTGGTCAGTTTTCCAGTCAACTGAACCTTTAAGACTAAGGGAATTATTTTAATATGTGTGTATATGTAGTCTGAAGAAGATAATGATCTGGGGATCTAAAGTTCTTGGAATTGATAACATTTCTCCCGGGAGGATTTCCCAGTGCTAAGCATCTATGCAAACCTATCGCCCTTGGAGGGCTGTCATGATCTTCCAAAAGCCAAGGGGTTTAATATATATTTTCTTCTTGGAAAACATGTTTATAACATTCTGAACTAAAATGGTGATTCTTTCAGAATGTTCAAATATATATCCTGGCTGCTGCCTTCCTGGAAGATTATGAGTGAAGTATAAACTGACTTCCACAGGAGAAGTAAAAATAGAAACATAGGAATTGCCATGCTAGAAGTAATCAAAGGTCCTCCTAGTCCAATTTCATTTTTCCAACACCAAACACTTTGGGGGAAAAAAAACTGATAATGAAACCCACATACTGCACCTAACTGTGCAACACTATGCTTTGAGCAAGGGTGATTCTTTCTTACTTCAACTGATCCCCAGATTTGAAAACAGATTAGCTAACGTATCTGTAGAAGTTATTTGTATTCCTATAAACATTTGATTATGTTATGCATCCTACAAAATTCAGTAATATTATGTTCCTTCAACACTAAGATCCACAGGCTAAATGTTGCACATAAATCCTTTTCCTTCCCCTATTTTACATTTGATGCTTTTAATCCTAGATATCTGTGTAAAACTGATTTTACATTATTGAAATTTGAACAATAAAAATTTAAATAACATATCTGTCCAAACTTAAAATTACCAATAAGTTCCTGCCCCTTGTGAAGTTAAGTCCATTCCATCCACACCATAGCTGTCATCATCCATTATTTTAGAGAGACCAAAATCAGTGATTTTTATTTCTCCACATGCTGTTCCATCTACTAGAAGGATGTTACCTAACAACAACAAAACATTATGAATATGCAATCTTATCACAAGAATACTAAATAAATGCTTCTTAATAGGTTCAATCTGCAGCAGTGCCTGACACAGCTGAAGCAGCTGAATACCACCTTTCTACCCTCCTCCCCAAACCATTTTGACCTCTGCGTGGCTCTAAGTTGCTCCCAACTGCAATGGCCCCCCAAGGGACTGATTGGGTAGCTGGGAAACACCAGATCACAGCAACCCTGGCCATGGTGCTTTTTCCCACTTATTGTCCTGAAAATATATTCTACCAGCACCACAGAATTCACAGGAAGCTGGTTAAACTGGCTTTAGGGACAGCCTCTATATGCTCCCCAAGAACAGTGCAAAGGGGCTGCAGATGGGCCAAGGATCTCTCCCTGTTTTTAAACTGCACAATGAATTTCTCATACTATTTTTGTTTTCCTTTAGCATTATACTTTATTCATTATTTAAACAAAATTTATTTTTTACCAATCTCTTTCAAAAATATTAAATTAAGAACATAAATGTCTTAATAAAAATATATTCAGAATTGCTCTATATGAGAACAGTCATCCCTGAAACTGTGCAAAAGAGCATGCATACCGTACAACTCTATCCTCTCTAAAAGAAAACCATGTTAACAGTTTCTTACTTATTAAGTGGTAGCTTGATGTTGTACGGCACACTACACAAACACCATCTTTGCCTTAAGGGGTTAACAATTTTAGATTCACAAAGAGAGTACTAACAAACTAGATGGCCAACTGAAGCCCCAAGGTAGAAGATGGTGTAAATCTTTAGTCTGTTTAAAATGGTCACACTAATTTTATTTACTCTATGCTGAGTCATTATTGGAAGACTTAATGGATGCAGTAAGACTTAAGGAGAGATTAGAATAAAGATGATGGTCATTAGACATGCAAGAAAAATTGGACTGTTGCAGGCATAAAGGGGCAGCATGGAAGAGGACATGAAGATGACAGCGGAAGGAGGAATCAAAGGGAGCAGCTAGGAAAGAGGTCCAATTATAGCAAAGGAGGACAACACTTGTATGCATGAGTGCAATTACACAGAGACTTTAGTGTGAAGACAAAAGCCTCAACTAAACGTAGGTGATGATAGCCAGTGAAAGGATCTGAGTAGACAAGGAAAATGCACAATAAAGGAAAATGATTTTCACAGCAGCATTCTGGAAAGATCAGAGGAGAAGGAAACAACAAATTATTTTCTTTGTATTTCTGAAGGTGTCCGTCATGTTCTCTGGATCTGTGATGGGGTGTCTGCCCCACACAGGCATAAAAGGGGTTAATCATGCCCTGTCCAGGAAGGAGCAATGGAAGTAAGTTCTCCCAGCAGCCCAGAGAGGCTGTTTGAAGTACAGCCAATTAGGGAGGAGATGCAGGGAGCAATCCAGGCCCCGAAGGCTCAGATAAAAGGGATCTGCAGGGCAGAGTAGGGTCAGTTGCTGCAGGGAGCCCAGCTGAATGCCCTGAGGTAAGGGCGAAGAAGGTGCTAGGGCCACGGGGAAGTGGCCCAGGGAAATATAGCAGCACTGATGGAGGTTATAGAGGAGCAGCAGGAGGCTGCTATTTGCTGCTATTTACTGAGTCCCTGGACTTGGGGCTGCAGTACTGAGTGGGTCTGGGTCCCCCCGCAACTTGTCACTGGGGAAGTGGCTCAACTGTTGGACAGAGATCCCCTCCTGGAAGCAGGAAACAAATGATGACCTAGCCAGAGGGCTGAGTTGAGAAGAGGATGCTGCAGTTCTGGAAGCTGAGAGAGGAGCCACAGGCGGGAGCAGAGACTGAGTGCCGGTGTGCAGACCGCAGATGTGGGTGTCTGCCTTGAGCTAATCCTCAGCATGACCAGGAGGAGGCATCAGTCTAGCAATGAGGGCTGCACCTTGTGACAGGTACTTACCCCATAAATTAAAATCACAAAATAATGCAAAATGACTAATGAGATGAGGCAAGTGATAGCCAAAGAATAGACAAAGATTTCAGTAGTAAAGATGTAAGAGAAATATAGATTTTGGAGATATTTAAGAAGAAATGACAACCAGAGGTTAATCTGAGATTTTCCAACATGGATTACAAATAAAATACGAGAGAACAAAATTATTGCATTTTCAGCTGTAACTTTTTTCATTTACCTGGCTTAAGATCATAGTGTATAATAGGGGGCTTGATCTCATTGAGATACCGTAGTGCATTTACTATTTGCATTACAATGGACCTAGCTTCTTTCTCTGACATCAGTTTATGTTGCTTGAGATAGAAATCCAAATCATTGCCTTCACAGTACTCCAACACCGTACAAAACCTAGAGTAAAAATTCAGAAATACAGTGTCAGATAAGGCAGAGTACAAATTGCCATCCAACTGCACAATCATATGAAAAAAAGTAAAGACTGATAATGACAAGTTAACAATTTCACGTATATGAATAAAATAATCTAGCTTTTTTAATGAAGGGAATCTGGCATAACTAATTAATTAAAAACCCAACATCGAAGCATTTGCATTCAACAGAAAAGAGACTACACAAATATTAGTGAGGCCATGTAAAAAAAAGACAGTTACCTTTCCCGTAACTGGTGTTCTTCGAGATGTGTTGCTAATGTCTATTCCACAGCAGGTGTGCGTGCTTGCCACGTGCACTGGTGCCGGAAGTTTTTCCCCTAGCAGTACCCATAGGGGAGCGCCACAGCGACCCCTGGAGTGATGCCTCCATAGCTCAGTATAAGGGGAGCCGCGTGCTCCCCCCACCCTCAGTTCCCTCTTGCCAGACAACTCCAATAGAGGGGAAGGAGGGTGGAATGTGAAATCGACATGAGCAATACATCTTGAAGAATGCCAGTTATGGAAAAGGTAACTGCCTTTTCTTCTTCGAGTGATTGCTCATGTGTATTCCACAGTAGGTGATTCCAAGCTATATCTGTTGGAGGTGGGTAGGAGATTACAAATTCTTGGGACGGAGCACAGCCCTGCCGAATCCAGCATCCTCCCTGGTTTGGGAGACAATTGCATAATGCGAGGTGAAAGTGTGAACTGAAGACCATGTAGCAGCCCTACAAATGTCCTGGATAGGGACATGGACCAAAAAGGCAGCCGACGAGGCCTGTATCGAGTCGAGTGCGCCTTCACAATTGGTGGCGGAGGGATTCCTGCCAAGCCATAACAGATATGGATGCACGAGGTGATCCAGTTGGAGAGCCACTGAGTGGAGATTGGCCGACCTTTCATGCGCTTGGCCGAGGCGATGAACAGTTGCAAGGACTTGCTGAATGACTTAGTCCGCTCCAGGTAGAAAGCCAGAGCCTGTCTCACATCCAGCGTGTGGAGGCGGCACTCCTCACTGGATGCATGGGACTTGGGTCAGAGGACTGGCAGAAAAATGTCCTGACCCATGTGATAGGCAGAGACCACCTTCGGGAGGAACAAAGGGTGTGGGCGGAGCTGGACCTCATCTTTATGAAACTCTATGTACGGGGGGCTCGGAAGTCAGGGCCCTGAGTTCCGAAACGTGTCTAGCTGACGTGATCGCAACCAGGAAGGCCACCTTCCACAAGAGGTGTGACTAGGAGCACGTGGCTAGCGGCTCAAACGGGAGCCCCATGAGACGGGCAAACACCACGTTTAGGTCCCACTGCGGGACAGAAGGCCTAAGATACGGGAAGAGACGATCCAACCCCTTAAGGAATCGGACAGTCATAGCATGGGAGAATACCATGTGGCCCGGCACCGGTGGATGGAAGGCCGATATGGCCACCAGTTGCACCTTGACTGACAAGGGCGCCAGGCCCTGGGCTCTACGGTGAAGGAGGTAGTCCAGAATAAACTGGAACGGGGCAGCCACCAGGGAAACGTCCCGCTCGTCTGCCCATCTGAAGAACTGAGACCACTTTGCCAAGAAGGCTTGGCACATGGAGGGTCGCCTGCTTTCTAGGAGGACGTGCTGAACCCCTTCTGAGCATGTCCTTTCCTCCCTACATAACCATTGAACAGCCATGCTGTGAGGTGGAGCGCTGCTAGGTTGGGGTGGAGGAGGCGGCCCTGCTCCTGGGAGAGCAGGTCCGGGCAGGACGGCAACGGCCGTGGCAATTACTAGGCCCGTGAGGGTCCTGTACCAATGCTGCCTGGACCATGCCAGGGCAATCAGAAGTACCTGGGCCTTGTCTGACTTGATCTTTTCCAGGACCTTGCCGATCAGTGGGAACAGGGGAAAAGCATAGAGGAACTGGCTTGACCAGGACAGCAGAAAGGCATCGGAGATAGCCCCCCATCCCAGGCCACCGTGGAGCAGATCCAGGGACAATGACAGTTCTGCCAAGCCATGAACAGGTCCACCTGGGGAGTTCCCCACTCTTGGAAAAGACTGTGCACACCCCTGGGTGGAGAGACCACTCGTGAAGAGAGGAGATGTCCCTGTGCAAGCAATCCGCCGGCGTTCCAGGCGTCCGGCAGATGGAAGGCCTGTAAGCAGATGTCGTGGGCTATACAAAAGTCCAACAGCCTGAGGGCTTCACAGCAGAGGGCAGAGGATTGGGCCCCGCCTTGTCTGTTGCTATAGAACATGGAGGCCGTGTTGTCCGTGAGAACCCTGACCACCCGGCCCTCCAGGTGCAAGTGGAAGGCCATGCACGCCAGCTGTACTGTCCTGAGCTCCTTGACGTTTATGTGGAGGGTCAGATCCTGAGCCGACCACAGACCTTGGGTCTGAACGTTCCCCACATGGGCACCCCCAGTCCCAGATCCGACGCGTCGGACACTAGATCCAGCGACGGGGCCCTGCCCCTGAACGGGACTCCTTGAAGCAGGTTTCTCGGGGAAGACCACCACCATAGGGAGGTGATCACTGGCTCGGGTATTGTCCTCCCTGGCCTGGGACAACTCCGAGACCAACCAGAGCTGGGGGGTCTCATCCTGAGTCTGGCATTACGGACCACATATGTGCACACTGACATGTGACCCAAGAACAGGAGGCACACTCTGGCTGTTGTCACCGAAAACCTTGTGACCGTGTCCATGAGACCCTTCAGGATCTCGAACCTGTCTGGTGGAAGGGAGTCTTTGGCTGATGAGGCGAACAGGACCGCCCCGATAAACTCTATGCATTGTAACGGGACTAACGTGGACTTGGTGTCGCTTTCCAACAGGCCCAAAGTGGTGCATGTGGACAGAAGGAGTGCCACCTGATCCCGCACCTGAAACCGGGAGCTGCCCTTGACCAACCAGTCGTCCAGATAGGGGAAGATCTGGACCCCCTGGCGCCTGAGGTAGACCACCACCACCGACATATATTTTGTGAATACCCTGGGGGCAGTGGCCAGGCCAAACGGGAGGACCATAAATAAGTAGTGTTCCTGTCCTACCATGAAATGGAGGAAGCGTCTGTGCTCCTCGAATATATGAATGTGGAAGTACGCATCCTGTAGATCGAGGGCGGTGTACCAGTCCCTGGGATCCAGGGAGGGGATGATGGAGGCCAGGGAGACCATGCGGAACTTGAGCTTCACCATGTACTGGTTCAGGCCTCGCAGGTCCAAGATGGGCCTGAGTCCCCCTTTGGCCTTCAGGATAAGGAAATAGTGGAAGTAGTACCCCTTGCCTTTGAACTCCCCAGGTACCACTTCCACCGCTCCTAGGCCCAGGAGCCACCCCACCTCCTGCTCGAGCAGAGCCTCATGCGAGGGGTCCCCCAGGAGGGATGGGGGTGGGGAGTGGTTGGGTGGGGAGGAAGTAAACTGGAGGGTGTAGCCCCAGGAGATGTGTTGAGTACCCATCAGTCCAAGGTCAGCCGCGACCACTCTGGTAGGAAAGCACAGAACCGATTGGAGAAGGGAAGCTTTATTGAAGGTGGATACCCGATGAGAACTGGCAGGGCGCCCCGTCAAAACTGCCTTTCCCCCCCATTTGCTTGACCTTGGAGAACCCAGGCTGGGTGGCAGGCCAAGACTGCCTCTGCGGGCACCTCTTATAATCCCACGAATTCTTATAAGGGGTCTTGTATTTTGAATGGGTGGCCTGAGCGGGAGTCTGCTGTCGCTTGAACTTAGGTTTAGTTGGAGCTGGAACATAGAGACCCAGAGTCTGGAAAGTCGTGTGGGAGTCTTTCAGGCCATGCAGCTTTCTATCCGTTTATTCCGCAAACAGAGCTTTGCCATCAAATGGGAGGTCCTTCAGGGAGGTCTGTGCTTTGCTGGACAGCCCAGAGAATAGGAGCCATGACGCCCTTCTCATAGACACCGTGGAGTCCATGGACCGCGCGGCCATGTCCGCTGCATCCGAACTGCTTGCAGGGTTGCCCTCGCAGCAGCTGTGCCCTCCTCCAGAGGCTTTGAACTCCTTCCTGTGGCGCTCCTGGAGGGAGTCTTTGAACTTGGGCAGGGAGCCCCACAGATTGAACTCATACCGGCCCAGAAGAGCCTGGTGGTTCACCACTCGTAACTGGAAGCTCGAGGACGAGTAAATTTTTCTTTCAAAGAGTCCAGCCTCCTCGAATCTTTATTTATTTTTCGGGGTAGGAGCTGGTTGGCCCTGCCGTTCCTTGTGGTTGACCGACTTAACCAGCAGGGAGTTAGGAGCAGGGTGGGTGTATAAGTATTCATGCCCCTTGGCGGGGACAAAGTACTTGCGTTCCACTCTCTTAGAGATGGGGGCCAACGAGGCCGGGGTTTGCCACAGAGCATTTGAAATTTTCACCACCCCTTCGTGGAGAGGCAAGGCCATCTGGCCCGGTGCCAAGGAGGACAGTATATTAAACAGAGAGTCTGAGGGCTCCTCCATCTCCTCTGCTTGGAGATGGAGGCTTGATGCCACCCTTTTTAAGAGTTCTTGCTGGGCCCTAAAATCCTTCTGCAGGATGGAGGGAGGAGGGGCTGTAACTGCTTCATCTGGGGAGGGTGAGGAGGCCGGCACAGTATTCTGTGTCCACTGGCACCGGAGAGTCCACCACCTGGTCGGTCTCCAGGCACGGTGCCGAGGACGTACATCCCACCGACTCCTTCCTTGGAGGTCTGGAGAGGGAGGCCGATGGTCCTTCTGAAGCTCCGGCCACCAAGCGAGCCCCCACCAGGTGCTGCTTCGGGGGCCACGGTGCCCACTGGTACTGTTGGGCTGGCCACGTGGCCGGGTGCCACTGCACCTGCTGTGGCACCAGCGGAGTCGGCTTTTTGGCCTGGCGGGCCTGGCCCATCAATGGACGACTATGAAGGGAGGCCGGGCTGACATACGACCTGTCGCTGTCCCTGGACTGGAAGGAGCGTCGGCAACGATGCCAACCACGGGACTGCGATCCCGATGTGGAGGACCGTTACTGTCAGTAACAGCTGCTCCGTGATCGGCGCCGGTGGATGAACCCGCGATGGTGAGACGACAGTGATCGATGCCCACGGCTGCAGAGATGGTGCAGTGGCGACGTCCTGGAGCGGGACGCTGAACAGGACCGATGTCAACGTTTGTGCCATGACCGGCTGCAATAGCCCTTCCGAGACGAGGACCTTTGACATCGTCTGCCTTGATCCCGTCAGTCTTCACTCCTCGAGGCAGAGCAGCGTTGAGAGTCTCGGTCAGACAGAACCCAACCAGACAGCCTGGTGGGCGTCAAGAGCAATCCATGTGGACTTTGCCCTGAACAGAGGCTGGGCGGCGAACCGCATCGGGAACTAACTAACTAACTACAGGTAACATACATGGAATGAACAAGCAGTTTTGGGGATGAGCTACAGCAGAGCAGTTCCAAAGCACCTTCACTGGCGGCAAGAAGGAACTGAGGGTGGGAGGAGCGGGCAGTGCCCCTTATACCGCACCATGGAGGCACCGCTCCAGGGGTCATTGGTGCACTCCCCTACAGGTACTGCTAGGGCAACAACTTCTGGCACCGCTGTACATGGCGAGCACGCACACCTACTGTGGAATACACATGAGCAATCACTCAAAGAAGAACTTTCCTTTTTGCATACTTAGACAAGTTTCTTGATAACAAATGTAGTGTAATCTCTTACAGTGAAATTCTGTGCTGGGTCTCTTAAAGGCGCAGCCCAAGGGAAGCATGGTAGTGGTTAAGGAAACTCCTAATCCTGGCCTCCACAGGGAACTGGAGAAGCCCCTGGTATAATTAAGACAGCCCCGGAGGTCTGTCTATGTTGCAGTAGCTTCCCTGGACTGTCCTATGGACTACAGTGCTACCTGGACTCACTTGCAGTACTGTGTGCTGCAATCCATCCCAACACGTCCCTTATACGAGGGTGTCCCCAGAAAGCAGCCTTACGACTGTCTTCCACAATGTCTGCAGCATGGGGAATTTTCCTCCAGACAGAATTGGGGCTTTTAGAGCCCCTTTACATTATTGCTCCAGTCATTTTAGACAACGAGGCGAGAGCTGAGGTGAGGATGTCACCCTTAGTGTTAAATACAGTCTTCATTTTAATATAAGTAAGGTATTAAAAATACTTGGAATGTTCTAAAATCAGTGTCATTTCACTTACGTATCTGTATCTAGGGAGAAGTAGTCATAGAGTTTAACTATCCTGGGATGATCCAGTTCTTTGTGTATTCTATACTCTCTGCAGGCATGTCTAAAAGAAGATGTTTAAGACATTTGTTAACTTTCCATGATCACCAGAACACAGTTCAATTTATCACAAGAATCCTAAGTCATTAATATTTACTTGTGGTAGTTTTCCTTCTTCTCATCTCTCCAGCTTTTGTTAAGTTGGTGTATTTTCACAGCAGCGTATCTTTGTTCATAAAGATCAAAAGCCTAGAAAACCAGAAATGGGACAATTACAACCAAAGATGACAAAAAACAACACTCAAAGATCCAAATTCAGCATATAATCCACAGATCTACAGACAAATTAAGCAAAATGAAACTATACAGATGTGCTATAGAAAAACACTTCATAATCATGAAGACAGTTAATTTGAAGTACACAAACTTTATTATACAAGCAATACGACATGCAGTTTGTAGAACCATGGTGTTGCATTAGATAGCTTATCATAACATTGACAATTTTGTTCTACTTTCCTCAGATATTTTCTTATCAAGCAAGACTTCTGCCAATTTTATATTCAGAAAAATAAATGTATCCAGAGAAGCTATGACTAACCAAGAGGTTACATCTATGTTTGGGTTCATAAAGGCTCATTTCAGTGGCAAGCTCTCCCTTCTATGGCTGGGGTTAATTATCCCAGTCCAGAAGGACTAAAACATTTTTAAAATTTGTACCACAAGTCCCTAATTTTCCAATTTGCTGTAATGCATTTTCCTTAGTGTACATATCAGCAAGTCTACAGTCACAATACTGGCTTCTTCCCTATTACCAATGGAGCCTTCGTCTACTGATTATATAAGTATGATCAGTGATGCTCAGCTCAGTGATGCTCTCTGTGCACCCATGACTCTCTCCCCGCCTTGCCCTTCCTTGCCAGGAGATGATCAAAAAAAAGAAGCAACAAGCTACAAGCCAAACAAGCTACAATCCAAAAACTAGCCAACAAGCAACTCACAAGCCACTTAAGCCAAAAACAAGCCCAATTTCTGTATTTTTTTCATGGGTTTGGCATGTCTAATTAGAACCCTCTTAGTCCGGGAGATCAAAAGTAAGAAAATTATATATATATAAACGTATGTGGCTATGAAATATTACATTAGCAGACCAAAATACAGATTACCTTATATACTTCACTGAAGCCACCTCGACCAAGTAAATGAAGTAACAAATATCGTTCATTTAATGTGGGATGATCTTTGAACCTTAAAAAGAAAGTAGGAAGAATTCAAGTAACTGTTTGAGATAAATTTCAAGCTCTACTCTAGGTCCCTTCATATTATTTTAACCTAATTTATCTAAGTAATTTTTTATAAGAAAAAAGCCCTGTTCAGTAATATTCTACTAAATTTTATGGCAGCACAGTGTAATATAGCTATGCAGTTTTTAAAATAGTAAATTAATGTTTTCATTCTATAATATCAAATCAACAACTGCTACCAAACACTGCCATTCAGCCACTTAGTTTTGTTCAAGTCTTTTTTTTTTTTTTTGCATTTTTGAGAGATTATGAAAAAAGTCTTAAGTTTTACCATTAAGCTTTTAACTATTTATATTTTTACTATACGTGAGTTGAGTCCAATGTGAAACAAAATTTCAGCTAGAACACTGTCTGGGAAACAAGTGTTCTAGCTACTTTTGATTTTCAAATTTTATTGGATCAGTAACAAGACAAATTATATTTTCTATTTGCATTTTACATCTAGTTCCAGTTTCTTGTTTGTTTTCAAAAGAAAAACAAACCCAAAATATTTCTTAACATTCCTTTTTCCCTTTCCCTCATCCCTCAGTTTAGCCTTTGTCCCATATACTACGCCTGGGGTCGGCAACCTTTCAGAAGTGGTGTGCTGAGTCTTCATTTATTCACTCTAGTTTAAGGTTTCGCGTGCCAGTAATACATTTTAACGTTTTTAGAAGGTCTCTTTCTATAAGTCTATAATATATAACTAAACTATTGTTGTATTTAAAGTAAATAAGTGTTTAAGAAGCTTCATTTAAAATTAAATTAAAATGCAGAGCCCCCCAGACTAGTGGCCAGGACCCAGGCAGTGCAAGTGCCACTGAAAATCAACTCGCGTGCTGCCTTTGCCCATCGCTGATCTAAATGGACAGTCCATGTAGATTTCGCCCTTTCTGGCTCCCATCTCTCCCTGCAATATTGATCCACACAAACGCCCCAGATACTTTTCAAGTTCAGAAGACGGTAGCATGTGCGTTTAAGAGGAAAAGCAGCGACTGAACCAGCAAACGGGGGGGGGGGGGGGGGGGAGGGGAGACAACACTGCTACTGCTCAGCTGCAACTCCTGACATGAAACGGACAAAGCAGGGACTGGAGCTCTCACAAGTGGCCCTTCAGACCCGGGTCCCTGCTGCCCAAAAAACTCATATGGCTGCTTCTAGGGACCACTGCGCTCCCCACTGCCTTCCCCTTTGAGATGCAGATCCCCTGCGATGCAAGACCTACCCAGATCACTCCACAGTTTGAGCATTTTAAACCTGAACTCTCCTGGGGGCTGAAAGCTGCCCAGAAGGGGGGCCACTCTCGCCTGAACTGAAGTGCCACTGTGTTAGGATACACAGACACAGCAAGAGCCTCCCTGTCTCCATCTGGCTCTTTCCAGAGGCTGCAAAACCCCTCCAACCCCACCACTGCCCAGCTCCCTCCTGGGCTGATGCAGTGCCAGAGAAGGGAAGAGGAGAGTGGGAGCATGAGGCGGCAGCGGGGCCATACAAAGAGCGGGGCCAGTTGCGACTCGCGGTGCCTTGCACCAGTCCAGGCTCCCCCTTTAAAGTGCAGGGGCCAGGAGAGAATCACACAAGCCGCTCATGCAGTATCTGGGAGCCCTAACACAGCTGCTTCGCAGAGCCCAGTCCCCCCAGTGCTCTCTGAGCCCCGTGGGCAGGGGCTTTGGAACTCACATCCAAGATCACCGAGGTGCCTTTCCGCTGCCCTTGGCCGGCGGCTGCCTGCCCTTCCTGGAGGAACTCCCTGTCGGAGAGCAGTGGGCTGAGTGGGGCCGGCAGCCGGTACCACTCAGCCCACCGCTGGCCTGGGGTCCCAGCCACTGGCCCGCTCAGCCTGTTGCCAGCCTGGGGTTTCTTTCACCCAGGCCGGCAGCAGACTGAGTGGGGCCGGCAGCCGGGACCTCAGCTGGCAGCAGCGTGCCATTAAAAATCGGCTCCCGTGCCATCTTTGGCACGCGTGCCATAGGTTGCCGACCCCTGTACTACAGGAAGACAAGACACCAGGAAGATGGTTTAATTAGGCTGCAACTTTAAGTAACCCACCTGGGACCTATTTGGCTATAACTTGTCCAGCAAGGTCACCCTTTCTTGATAATCTGTTCTACCCATACCAACAGCCTCCTACCCCATAAACATGCTAGGACCGTACCACCTTCCCTCATACAAGGATAAAGGGAGTGGAGAAGAGGGGGTTATATCATTACTATGCCAGACATTAGGAGCGCCAACCTCATTCTCCACTTTCTTTACGAGATGCCTTCTCCTAATCCACTTCCAATTCCAGTGCATCAGGGAAGCGGACCACTTTGGAACAATTACCTGCACTGCACACCTATCAAGTTGCAATAAAATTAATTTTACAACCTACCCCACCTTACAGGTCCCTGGGCTGCTGAGAGGAAGTTGAAAAATTTACTTTGCCCAAGCCAAACTTCACTGAGGGAAAATTTCCTTCCTTCCCAGCCCCAAAACTAGTGATACTCACAGTAAGGCCCGAAAATCCATTCTTAGTCTAATCCCAGGAGGAGGGAGGGGAAGCTTTCCTTCAGCACAGAATGGCATCCCAGGGCAGGGTTTATAATTCCTCCCTTTGGATACAAAGGAGACAGAGGCTTATGCTGCACTCTTCTGTCCAACCAATGAGCCACAGAGCTCCTCCACAAGCCCATAAGAAGGCTAAGTATCCATAAGGAGGAGAGGGCTCATGTACAAGTTCTTAAAAGGGCCAAGGGTTTTCTTTCTCCTGCTGGCCCAGACAAAGCATGTCCCTGCTGCCCAGAGGCTGACGGGGGAATGGGAATGAATTGATTATCTTTTTGCCAAAATGTGGGATTTCCTAAATTTGTATCTGTAGCACTGTATATTATTGTAATATGTTTCTTCAACAATGAATTGTGGCAATTCTTTAATTTTTTTTTATAGCATCCTGTTCTTAACAATCATATGTGCAAATCATCAGCCTTTTTGAATCCGTTCATTTCCCACTAACATTTTCAGGTTGTTGGGCTTAGCTATCTTCTACCATAGACCTCTTCCCACCCACTCAAAACTAACAAGGGTAAAGTAGTCCTAGTATTTGTGCTAGGAGAAAGTCCATTTGTCCATGTTCATACTGTAACAAACTCCCTGAATCCATCAGGCTTTTTAAGATGAGACAGGGGATGTGTATTTCTCCTTCATAAAATGTGCAATTTTGTTTTTAACTGTTGATCAGATGAGTACAGAGGTTATGACAGAGATCCATGATAAGAATAATCCTAATAGGTATGATTCTTGTATTTGTTGTAGCTCAGGGGTAGGCAACCTATGGCACGTGTGTCGAAGGCGGCACGTGAGCTGATTTTCAGTGGCACTCACACTGCCTGGGTCCTGGCCACCGATCTGGGGGGCTCTGCATTTTAATTTAATTTTAAATTAAGCTTTTTAAACATTTTAAAACCCTTATTTACTTTACATACAACAATAGTTTAGTTATATATTATAGACTTATAGAAAGAGACCTTCTAAAAATGTTAAAATGTATTACTGGCACGCAAAAACTTAAATTAGAGTGAATAAATGAAGACTCGGCACACCACTTCTGAATGGTTGCCTACCTCTGTTGTAGCTGGAGCAATGTATTTCTCATCAGGAGTACTGCGACCTTTAACCAAATCTTCTTACAATTGTGCGCCCACCATGTGTGTATTACAAATCCTTTCACCACATTGTTTCCAGCATAGTGGTGAGACACTGCAATGTACTTTTCTCTCTCTGATCTGGGACTGCTTCCTTATAGTTTTCTGCAGAATTTATGTAAGGCCTTGCATGTTAGGGTTTGCCAGTAGCTGGGTTTTTATGTTTATATACAAGTGTGGGTTGGAAGTATTTTGGCATAGCCACAGTAACATGTAGTTACTAGAAGTAACAAGTACATTACTATCTACTGTGACCATCTATAAAACACCAAAAGTTTCATTTCTCATTATCAAAATGTATTTGTCTGTTCACGAAAACTTTTGTCTAAGGAAAACAAAACACTTTAAAAGCAGATGGTGATATATAAGTAAATATCACCAACCCAATTCAGGGTATCAGATATAACAGTGGGGTTGATTTCATGGATCTAGGGACACAGTGTCCTCCAGGAGCACCAGAAGCAGAGGATCCAATCTATTTGTTAAGCTACTTCCATCCGCCCAACACACACATACACAAGATAGGAAGTTTTTCATTTTCCAACACAGAATTTATAATCATTTACTGCAGAAAATCAGCACTGAAGTACATGGACTCCTAGAGAGCCTGTGTAACAGGTGCTGTTCTCAATTTCAGAACAGGAAGCATAGTTGGGGCTTTCCTACTCAGGTACTATGGTTGCCAACCCTCCAGGATTCGTCTCTCCAGGAATTAAAGATTAATCTTTAATGAAAGACTATGTCATGTGATGAAACCTCCAGGAATTCATCCAATCAGAATTGGCGACCACACCAGGTACTATTGCATAGGATAGCCCAAACCTGCCATTCTCCAAGAAACAGTAATTTCCTTCTTGTTGATCCTGTTTTTTATTTTAAGTATGCTTTCTTCTTAAGTTAACCAAATGTTCAGTTCAGCTGAGTTATATACATTGGACAGCTACCTAACGTCTAGAATTTTTGTCTTTATAAAGGACAACATTGTGACATTGGTTTTTATGCAAAACATCAATGTCAGTTACTTCTTGAATCCAAAATAGTGGCAAAATATGGCCCTAACGCTACAGCTTCACAGCAATCACAATTTTCCCAGCATATGGCAACCATTAAAAATATTATAGATTAAAAATTCATCCAATTGTGGGCTTTAACACTTTTGGAAGTGCTGAAACCATATATGTATAGTTTCATTATATCCAAGAGTAAACATAAAATTGAACTTTCTGTATCCTCTACCATTATAGAGTTGTTCACTTTACCCAGTTATGTAATATATAGAGTCACAGTTAATTCTAGATGCACGTTTTATCTTACAATAGATTGCCACACAAATTCAAATGTTGCAATAGATATCAGTAACATATACATGACTTAGTCATTTGCTTTTCTGTGCTTTCTGGAGCTTTGATAAATATGTGAACAATACTGCAATAGAGCTGAATCTAGTGTTACACCAACATAAAATTTCTGCAAGTGCATCAAGATTTCACCAAGTTTATAGGCATTACTTTCAGATGAGTGGGTTGCTTTAGACTCCCCTATAACTATTCTTTATGTCAGAACTGTGATGTAGCAAGTTTTAGATGGTCTGCATTTTCAGCTCTATATGCTCAATCCCTCATATGCCCTGTAAATTATATTATAACCATTATTTTTAGGTAAAATTAGTCCATTTAAGACCAGATAAATATAAAAACGGAGAACACCTAATAAAAAGTTATAATATATCCTGTTCAATTTTGGTGAATGTAGTTTTTAAAACTATATTAGGTTTTTAAGAATAAACATGCAAAATTAAAATCTAGTGGCTTACTGTGAATTATCTTCATTGTTTATTCTTTTGAGTTCTCGTATGTGAAGATTTCTAACTCTTTCCAAACGTTCGAGTTCTGCTTGTATTTCGGCTTCTTCCTGCAGATGAAATGAATGAACTATAAAAGCTCAATTTACTCACTGTTTGAAAAGGATATTTTTACCCAGGCATCAATACTGGTAGTGATGGAAGAACGTTACATTACAAAACCCTGCTGAACCAGAAAATAGAACTGCTTTTCTTTTAAGGCTGGAAAAATTCAGAGACAAAGCATAAGCCTATTTCAAGGAATCCTCCTCTCCATGAAATCTATAAGTAATGGGATGTTCAGTTTTGTCCTGCACTGTGGGGATATTATTCAAACTGAGTGGCAGCTGGTTTTGTACCTCAGCCAGGGAGAGAGATTATCTGGGTCTAAAATTGATGTACAGTGTGAAAAAAATTGAGATATGTGCAGTTTTAGAAAAGATGCTTTAAAATATTTTAAAGCTCAAGTGTGAAACAAAGCAAGACTATGCAAGAATATTCATAATAATTTAAATATTATTTAGTTAAGCATTTGATCTGTAACACTGATCAAAGAATTTTTTTTAGTTTCAGAGTTCTCCCATTTATGTTATCAAGATCACAAATGCAGAATGTATGTTGTCAAAGTTTTATGGCGGGATTTTCAAAAGCACCAAGGTGAGTCAGGAGCAAAACCTCTAATTAGGCACTTTTGAAAATCTTATCTTTACTCTACATACTTGCCTATTCAAACATCCTTGAGTTACAATTCATTTATATCAGTGATACTCAGACAGAGGCTCACAAGCCACAAGTGGCTCTTCAATGTGTCTCTTTAATGCAGCTCTTTGCAGCACATGATATTAAAACACCATGTGACTGGTTAATAACTTAGATTGGTTAATAATTAAATCAAAATGCTTTTACTATGTTATTAACCAATTAAGTTATCAATTTGCACTGAGTTATTAACTTATTTGCTTTGAGAATTTATATATATACGAAAAACAATTAATTCACACTGTTGTGGTTCTCTTGAATATCACTGATTTATATCCCATAGTACAAGTACACAATTTAATGGTGCTTAACTTACAGAAAGATAGATATTTATAATTGATGTTCTAGCATCAGTAAACATGCTTCCTACAAGTAGAAAATGAGTTTAACAAGTTTGAAATTTAACTTAAATATAAAATCATTGCACCAGCATCATCATCTTATTACTATGACTACTGTGCTGACAATGGAATACACCCTTTATTAGCTTTCTTAGTGTTCCAATCCAGTAGTATTTTGCATACATCTCAGATTAAGGCATTCCTAAACTATTTCAGAATAAGCACTGTGAAAAGAAAGTTTAGAACTTTATTACTACTTTCAAAGAAAGGTAGATACAAAAAAAAATTCAGTATTTTTACATTTTTGTCCTAAAACGACAACAAAAATCACACTGGTATGCCCTCTATCCACCTTTCACACATGTTGTAATGTCTAGCATGAGAATTGGGTATGAACAAGGCTGTTATATTTAACTTAGCCAAATTGGGAGTCAAGGATTTTGAGAATTTCTGAGCAGCAGTGAGAAGTGCTTTTAAAATATGGATCCTCAAAAGAACAGAGAAATGGTATCTGAAATCCTGTTTATGTTAATAAAGAATAAACATCATACAACCTGAAAATCAATACTGGCAGATAATGAATTATTCATTTAAAAAATAGGTGAATCAGTCTATAATTTTTTCTTTATAAACAAAAGAATTGTGAAATGTTAATGAAAGTTATTTAGCATAGTGTCTACATTATATTTTATCCATTGACATACTGTGTTCTTAAGAACGGCCATACTGGGTCAGACCAAAGGTCCATCTAGCCCAGTATCCTGTCTTCCAACAGTGGCTAATGCCAGGTGCTCCAGAGGGAATGAAAAGGTAATCATCAAGTGATCCATTCACTGTCGCTCATTCCCAGCTTCTGTCAAACAGAGGCTGGGGACACCATCCCTGCCCATCCTGGCTAATAACCATTGATGGACCTATCCTCCATGAATGTTCTAGTTCTTTTTTGAACCCTGTAACAGTCTTGGCCTTCACAACATCCTCTGGCGCAAAGTTCCACGGGTTGATCGTGCATTGTGTGAAGAAATACTTCCTTTGGTTTGTTTTAAACCTGCTGCCTATTAATTTCATTTGGTGACCCCTACCATGATTTTATAGACCACTATTATATCCGCCCCCAGTCGTCTCTTTTCCAAGCTGAAAAGTCCCAGTCTTATTAATCTCTCCTCATACGGAAGCCGTTCCATACCCCTAATCATTTTTGTTGCCCCTTTCTGAACCTTTTCCAATTCCAATACATCTTTTTTGAGATGGGGCGACCACATCTGTATGCAGTATTCAAGATGTGGGCGTACCAGGGATTTATACTGAGGCAATATGATATTTTTTGTCTTATTATCTATCCCTTTCTTAATGACTCCCAACATTCTGTTCGCTTTTTTGGCTGCTGCGGCACATTGAGTGGATGTTTTCAGAGGACTATCCACAATGACTCCAAGCTCTCTTTCTTGAGTGGTAACAGCTAATTTAGACCCCATCATTTTATATGTATAGTTGGGATGTTTTCCAATGTGCATTACTTTGCATTTATCAACATTGCATTTCATCTGCCATTTTGTTGCCCAGTCACCCAGTTTTGAGAGATCCTTTTGTAGCTCTTCGCAGTCTGCCTGGGACTTAACTATCTTGAGTAGTTTTGTATTATTTGCAAATTTTGCCACCTCACTGTTTACCCCTTTTCCCAGATCATTTATGAATATGTTGAATAGGACTGGTCCCAGTTCAGACCCCTAGGGGTCACCACTATTTACCTCTCTCCAGTCTGAAAACCCTTTGTTTCCTATCTTTTAACCAATTACCAATCCATGAGAGGACCTTCCCTCTTATCCCATGACAGCTTACTTTGCTTAAGAGCCTTTGGAGAGAGACCTTGTCAAAAGCTTTCTGAAAATCTAAGTACACTATATCCACTGGATCCCTGTTGTCCACATGCTTGTTGACCCCCTAAAAGAATTCCAGCAGATTGGTGAGGCATGATTTCCCTTTATAAAAACCATGTTGACTCTTTCCAAACAAATTATGTTCATCTATGTGTCTGACAATTTTGTTCTTTCTTATAGTTTCAATCAGTTTGCCTGGTATTGAAGTCAGGCTTACTGGCCTGTAATTGTCCGGATCACCTCTGGAGCCCTTTTAAAAATTGGCGTCACATTAGCTATCCTCCAGTCATTTGGTACAGAAGCTGATTTAAATGATAGGTTACAGAGTACAGTTAGTACACCTCTACCCCGATATAACGCTGTCCTCGGGAGCCAAAAAATCTTACTGCGTTATAGGTGAAACCAAGTTACATCGAACTTGATTTGATCCGCCGGAGCACGCAGCCCTCCCCCCACCCCCCGGAGCGCTGCTTTACTGCGTTATATCCGAATTCATGTTATATTGACTCACGTTATATCGGGGTAGAGGTGTAGTTCTGCAATTTCAGGTTTGAGTTCCTTCAGAACTCTTGGGTGAATATCACTTCATAATTGTGACAATACAATGTGTGCTTCTGCCAGATTACTGAGCACCATTGTTTCCACAGAACTAGACTTGCATGAAGTGGGGGGGAGTTGACAGCCTTGCCTCAGTGGAATGACCCACTAAGGGAACAGAATACCTTTCTTTGCAACTACAAGCTTATAATGTGAAACATTAGAATAAATTTATTGGTAAACTGATCTATGCTTGTTCAACAGAAAATGTCAGAGACCATGTTTTCATATTTTCCCTGTACTGTTTGTTACATGCTTCCACTCTAGACAGTTCTGCTTAGAAAATTTAAATTAATTGGAACATAATTTAGAAAGAATGAGAATACCTTACTCTAGAATAACTGCCTCTTTGGTTAACCTTTATAATTACAAAGTGGATTGGAAATCAATCCATACACAAAAGCAAGTCATTATGGAATTACTCTAAGATGACACCCACTAAGAAAAATGTCTCCTAGGAAAGAAGTGTTACCTATACGCATAATTGACTCAAAACTATGTTGTTACTATCTGGAATATAAATTAAATTAGTATATCTCCAATAGTCTTAAGACACAGATCAATCAGAAGACTGCCAATGGAATCAACAATCTCTCCCCATGACAGACAAGGCAAAAAACTATCTGCAAGATAAATTTTCATTCTGATAAGAAGGACCAAATCCCCAATTTTCAGCAGCTGGCTAGTGCAAGATGCCTCTTTTGCTGGCAAAACTAAGTCAAGTATTTGCTTTTCCTAGTATATAATACTATTTGCATTTTCCTGTTTGTATGTTGTTAACAAGCAAATTTTTTCATATTTAGCTTCACCCTGGCCGCTCTCAGGTGAATACCCTGAAATAATATGCAGCTTCTCATAAGCCATTAGTCTTCTATAAAGAATTTGACACACACCCCTTCTTAAAAAAAACCATTTGTTTCTTCTTGTCCCTGTTATTCTCAGAGACTACAAGGACGGGGGAACCTATTATTGCTTCTTTTGGATTTCTGTTCATATATTATGCAATTCAGGGGTCCTCAAAATGTGGTTCATTACACCAGCGTTAGTCCAAAGAGAACTGGCTGGTCTCACAGTTTCCAGATGTTACTTCAGACACTAAGGTTTTGAATACCTGTAAACAGGAAAGAACCAGCTAAGCTCTCTCTCCTGCAGGTCACTGCTATGTAAAAAGGTAAGAACAAGAACCATGAGGATCTAGCAGGAGAGAAATTTCTTGAGGAACTGGAGAACAAGAGGACCATTTGTAAGCACCACACCCAAGGAGCAAAGAAAGGAGCAACATGAAAGCATTTAGAGAGTGAAGGGAAGGAGGACCAGGCAGCAAAGAACCAGATGGAGAGAAGGTATGCAGATGGAAAGAAGGAAGAGTTATGGCAGCAGAGAAACACATACCAAGAGAACACTAGTACATGAGAAGAACCAATAAAAGTGAAGATAAAATGAAAAGCAAAAAGGAGACTATTTTTTCTAAAAAAAGGACATCTTTATCACATTATAGAGTTACAAATAAATATTTTTCTAATATTACTTTTTACAGACAGACACACAGAGACTTATTCTGCCACTGATTAATTTAGCTTTATTTTTAAACTGAGCCATTAGTGAACATGGACATATACTTGCTTATATACAGAATTAAAATGTACAAAATATAAATAGAATAATGTATATATAAAATCAATGAAAAGACAAGTCTAGAAACTTTGAGTTTTGGTGTGAAAAATAAAATCTGAAAATCTACATTTATTTTTGTTTTAAACTAGAAGTCCCACTTCGGTGATTTTGACAATTTCCTTGACTTACAATTAATTTTAATATGAAGTAAATGGAGACACTTTAGTGAAACTTCAAAATGTCTACCTGCAAAAAAACTATCAGTAGACACATATACATTGGATTTAACCTTTCATTTTAGTTCTCCTGTGTTGCTGCATTAGCTTCAACCAAACTACTAGACCAGGTACATTACTCAATTCTAAAATTAAACACAGAATTATTTACAAGTAAAATAGTTTATAATTTTTAAGCATATGCTTAGCTTTTCTCATTTGAATGGCCCCTCTGTATAACAAAGGAACTGCTCACATGAGTAAAGTTAGGCATGTGTGCAAATCTTTGTAGCAGTGGGGCCTTAAATGCTTTTTTAACAATCTATCTATGACAACTCAACTGTTGCTGAGTCACTGACTGACAAGAAGCGTTTCCTCACAAGAATGAAGTCTGAAAACATGCCTGCTCCAAGAATAGTAAGTGTTTCCAATTTGCTTCTTAACCACAAGAACAGAGTCAAATACATTTATCTTGATTAATTAAAACTAAATATATTTTCTTCTATTGTTCAAGAAAAATGTTTAGAAAACAAATAAAAAGTAACCATGCCAAGACAGAAATGAATGTAGAAAAAACAGTGATATTGGAAAATGTAGATCAGACGCCCAGATCACTGAGGCCATTAATGGTACTCTGTCAAGCAGCAATGAATAATAACTAAGCCTGAGTTTTTGTGTTTAATGCCTCTACTAATGAAATTATGAGGTGATATGTATTTTAACATCCCCCTTTTCTTCCTTTGTGACACCCTTTTGGCATTTCCTGGCTGATTGAAGCTATTCCAGAATGTGACAAATACCAAAACTGTCACTGCAACCTAGTCTATCCATGATATTTATGATGTTACAGAATGATGCATTCTCAGATCTTTATTGAGTCAAAAAGTATCAAGAGAATTCACAGAGAGATTCAACTTTAGTCACAATATGACAGATATAATCTTCATCTTGAAATGATAAATACAATTGAAAATAAAGGGTTTGTAAAACTTATCTCTGTGCTGAATGCCCCTGACAGCTTGGTTAGTCAGGATATTCAGCAAAGATACTTGACCTTAAATCAATTTTCATTTTTGCTTTAAAACACATTGTTAAAGGAATGGCTGAATTCACGAATTATTCTAACAGAGGAAGTTCGTAACAAGAATAAAGCATATCAGCGCACCTGGAATTATGGACAGGGTATTGCCAGCACACCATACTTACTTCCACAGCATTGTTTCTTCTGTACACATACAAACTTGACAAATTCTAACATTCAGAGATGTGACACTAGAGCACACAAAGCATCATTACACCAAATCAGTTAGCATAATCTGGGCCTAAACATTTTTAAACAAAAGAGAAATTCTTAATCTCCCTTCAGGCTGAAATGTGGCAGTTCTGGAAATGAAGACAGCCAGAGGGGAGAAACAAGAAGTTTTATTTGCATAAATAGAACACTGCTTGGTTACCAACAGTCTTGCTATTTCCATTCTAATTTTTCCACATTAACTATTCTAATTGTGGTATGTGTATAACATTCCTTGCTAGGGCTACGATTCTGTCACAAAGGTCACAGATTCCATGACTTTACAGGACCCGGATGGGACACACCGGGAACAGCTGACCAGCGGCCAGCCCCCGCTTCTCCGGGGGTGGGGTGGGGGAGGGACACTGAAACAGCTGATCAGTAGCAGTCTCCAGGGCCGCTGGAGTAGTGGCTGGGGTTGGGTCAGCCCCCGTGGGGCTGGAGCTGCAGCAGGGGGCAGAAGCAGCTACAAGCCCCAACAGTGCTCTGTTTGTCGCCCTTCCTCCCTACCACCCCTTGGGTATTAATAGTAAAAGTTGGGACAGGTTGCAGCCAATAAACACACTTTCACGAAAGCCCGTGACCTGTCCCGACTTTTACTAAAAATACCCATGAGGGAATCGTAGCCTTATTCATTGCATCTTGCATTGAAGCTAAGAACTGCAGTAATATGCCCTTTTCCTAAGCAGAGATCAGAAGTGTGATTTAGTGGAAAGGACAATGAGGTATGGAGCACCGCACTGCAGGAAGCTGAGTCCCCTCAACTCTCAGTGACCTCATCTGTGGGGCCTACAGAAAGGGAACAGTAGTATTGCTTATATTGATATTTCATATTTAATGTATTATTACATAGCTGATAAAATCTATATGCAGCAAATACCATTAATGCCAAAACAAAAATTAAAAGTCACCCTGTCTGTACCAGTCTCATCTGATAAGCTATAACCATTGCGTCAACCTTCCTTCACTCAGTGACCAGAAAACAATACCACCCCTACATTATAGAATCACAGAACTGGAAGAGACCTCGAGAGGTCATCTAGTACAGTCGCCTGCACTCAAGGGAGGACTAAGTATTATCTAGACCATCCCTGACAGGTGTTTGTCCAACGTGCTCTTAAAAATCCCAAATGATGGAGATTCCACAGCCTCCCTAGGCAATTTATTCCAATGCTTAACCACTCTGACAGTTAGGAAATTTTTCCTAATGTCCAACCTAAACCTCCCTTGCTGCAATTTCAGCCCATTGCTTCTTGTCCTATCCTCAGAGGTTAAGAACAACAATTTTCTCCCTACTCCTTGTAACAACCTTTTATGTACTTGAAAACTTATGTCCCCTCTCAGTCTTCTCTTCTACAGACTAAACAAATCCAATTTTTTCAATCTTCCCTCATAGGTCACGTTTTCTAGACCTTTAGTCATTTTTGTTGCTCTTCTCTGGACTTTCTCCAATTTATCCACATCTTTCCTGAAATGTGATGCCCAGAATTGGACACAATACTCCGGTTGAAGCCTAATCAGCGAGGAGTAGAGTGGAAGAATTACTACTTGTGTCTTGCTTACAACACTCCTTCTAATACATCCCAGAATGATGCTTGCTTTTTTTTGCAACAGCGTTACACTGTTGACTCATATTTAGCTTGTAGTCCCCTATGACTCCTCAGATCCCTTTCTGCAGTACTCCTTCCTAGGCAGTCATTTCCCATTTTGTATGTGTGCAACTGATTGTTCCTTCCTAAGTGGAGTACTTTGCATTTGTCCTTATTGAATTTCATCCTATTTACTTCCGACCATTTCTCCAGTTTGTCCAGATCATTTTGAATTTTAATCTATCCTCCAAAGCACTGGCAACCCATCCCAGCTTTGTATCGCCCACAAACTTTATCAATGTACTCTCTATGCCGTTAGCTAAATCACTGATGAAGATATTGATCAGAACCGGACCCAGAACTGATCCCTGTGGGACCCCACTCGTTATGCCCTTCCAGATTCACTGTGAACCACTGATAACTACTCTCTGGGAATGATTTTTCCAACCAGTTACGTACCCACCTTATAGTAGCTCCATTTAGGTTGTATTTCCAGTTAGTTTATGAGACGGTCATGCGAGACAGTACCAAAAGCCTTACTAAAGTCAAGATATACCACATCTACCACTTCCCCCCCATCCACAAGGCTTGTTACCCTGTCAAAGAAAGCTATCAGGTTGGTTTGACACGATTTGTTTTTGACAAATCCATGCTGACTTATTTATCACCTTATTATATTCTAGTTGTTTGCAAATTGCTTGCTTAATTACTGTATTTGCATTGATCCAAGAGGTCAGTGCAGACGAATACAATGGCCTCAGTACTTCATGAAGCTAAGCATGCTGTCTCTCCAGGACTCCCAGAATAATCCACGTTAGGGAACAGGAAGGAATCAAGTCATTATTCAATACATAACTCTTCATTGCTTACCGGTATTTTGTAAGACAGCTCTAACAAGTTTTTTTTACACTGTGACAGTATTAGTTTTTGTACTTCAATGCATGGCAGCAAAAATCACAGAGCAAATGTCTACACATACCTTTTTAAGATGTCCTAATCTAAGTTTGAAAATTTCTTCCTGTTCATGATATTCTGCTAGAGTCAACCTGCAAAAATAATAACAATATGCAGTTTTAGATTTTACTATCTTATAAATGATACAGAAATTGACATACACATTAAAATATGAATAACAACGGTAAATAGCATTCTTTATTTACCATTTATAACTATCAACACAAGATCATATTTTAAATTGTGTCTGGACTTTTTTTTTTTTTTAAAATAATCTGTCATTCCAGGGCCAAAACCCATTATTTATAGAAACCTATCTGGTACTCTGAAACATTAATTGTCTATGCTAAGACCACTTCCCATTCAGTAGACCACTACGTAGTACAAGATTTTCTCCTTGACCACCCCCAAATCTTAGCAATTGCCTCAGTATTTGGTTCTCAAAATATGTCACTCAGTGCACTACCACGAAGGAATCCATAGACAGTTTGAAAGAATCAAGTTTAAGACTCAGGATTTCCAGGTCATTGTCTCCAATCATAGAAATTATGGAAGGTAGTTAGGAAGTAGTATGGAGCGGAACTGCATCGTGCATCCAAGTTGAACAACCTCAACTACCCAGTGAGCTGTAGTAATTCCACCCAAAACTGCAAGGAAACAGACTAAACAGATCCTCAAAAGAAGGGAAAATGAAGAAAAGGCAAAGTTAAAACCACCTCTCAGTTCTCATTCAATGTGTCAAATCTAAAGGCTTGATCCCAAAGATGACAAAATGAGTGGAAGAAGATTAATCAGCTCACTGCCTGACACATTTTCCACTGTCCTGCCTCTTCTGATATTGCAAAGCCTGCACCTTTCAGAACTGAGGCCAAAACTTCAGAATGTCACGAAAGGCAAAAAATACCAAAAAAAGAAATAAAAAAAGACAGAGTTCTCCCTCTTCAGGACTGATGGAAGGACTCCCCGAGACTTACTGCTGTTAGACTTCGGAGTTATTCTTTGAAGCACCTCATTCATTTTGAAATTGAAAGGGCACTCCACATCAAATAGGAGTAGATCTCCACAGATCTGAGCCTGAAGCCTGGTCTACACTACGACTTTAATTCGGATTTATCAGCTTTAATTCGAATTAACCCTGTAACCGTCCACACAACGACGCCATTTAATTCGATGTAAAGGGCCCTTTAAATCGATTTCTGTACTCCACCCCAACGAGCGGAGTAGCGCCAAAATCGATTTTAGCAATTCGAATTAGGGTTAGTGTGGCCGCAATTCGATGGTATTGGCCTCCGGGAGCTATCCCACAGTGCATCATTGTGACCGCTCTGGACAGCAATCCGAACTCGGATGCACTGGCCAGGTAGACAGGAAAAGCCCCGCGAACATTTGAACTTCATTTCCTGTTTGCCCAGCGTGGAGAGCACAGGTGACCACAGATACCTCATCAGCACAGGTAACCATGCAGGCTGATAATCGAAAAAGAGCACCAGCATGGACCGTGAGGGAGGTACTGGATCTGATCGCTGTATGGGGAGAGGATTCAGTGCTTGCAGAACTTCGTTCTAAAAGACGAAATGCAAAAACTTTTGAAAAAATTTCCAAGGGCATGATGGAGAGAGGCCACAATAGGGACTCTGAGCAGTGCCGCGTGAAGGTCAAGGAGCTCAGACAAGCCTATCAAAAAACAAAGGAGGCAAACGGTCGCTCCGGGTCAGAGCCGCGGACATGCCGCTACTACGCCGAGCTGCATGCAATTCTAGGGGGGGCTGCCACCACTACCCCACCTTTGTTCGTGGATTCTGGGTCGGGGATAGTCTCGACGCCTGAGGATTCTGCCGATGGGGTAGAGGAGGAGGAGGAGGAGGAGGAGGAGGATGAGCTTGCAGAGAGCACACAGCACTCCATTCTCCCCAACAGCCAGGATCTTTTTATCACCCTGACTGAAGTACCCTCCCAAGCCAGTACCCAAGACTCTGACCCCATGGAAGGGACCTCAGGTGAGTTTACCTTTTAAAATATAAAACTTGTTTTAAAAGCAAACGGTTTTTAATGATTACTTTGTCTGACTTTGCATTCGCGGTCAGTTCAGGTACTGGAAAAGTCTGTAGCTACTGGAAAAGTCTGTTAACGTGTATGGGGATGGAGTGGAAATCCTCCAGGGACATCTCCATGAAGCTCTCCTGGAGGTACTCCGAAAGCCTTGCCAGAAGGTTTCTGGGCAGTGCATCCTTATTCCCTCCTCCATGGTAGGACACTTGACCACGCCATGCTTGCAGCAAGTAATCTGGTATCATTGCCTGACAAAGCCTGGCAGCGTATGGTCCCGGTGTTTGCTGGCATTCAAGCAACATCCGTTCTTTATCTTGTTGTGTAATCCTCAGGAGAGTGATATCACTCCTGGTAACCTGGTTGAAATACGGGAACTTAATTAAGGGGACAGAGGTGGCCGTTCCTACTGGGCTGTTTGCCTGTGGCGGAAAATAAATCCTTCCCTGCAGTTAGCCAAGCGCAGATGGGAAATTGGCCCTGAGTTTTTCGCGTTTGGCTAGCAGGGATCTTCCCTGTTACCAGCCACGCGGTGGGGGGAGGGTACCGTGATCATCCCAGAGAATTCATGGCGAGGGGGGGGGGGGTCGGCGGCGGGGGGTAGTTTGGTGCCTGCAGGGATCTTCCCTGTTACCAGCCACGCGGTGGGGGGAGGGTACCGTGATCATCCCAGAGAATTCATGGCGAGGGGGGGGGGGTCGGCGGCGGGGGGGGGGGGGGTAGTTTGGTGCCTGCAGGGATCTTCCCTGATACCAGCCACGCGGTGGGGGGGGGGGGGTACCGTGATCATCCCAGAGAATTCATGGCGGGGGGGGGGGGGGGTTAGTTTGTTTTCTGGTGCTGCTGAATGTTAACAGAAAAACCGCAGCACTCTACTTGCCTGAAGGGGCCCAGACAAGCCCCACCACACTGCCCCCCCCCCAAACTGGCTGAGATTGGCCAGGCTTCTGCAGCACTCTACAAGCTATGCTTGGTATGTGGGAAAGGAGGGTGCAGAAGCTGTAAAACAATGGCTTACCATGGCCGCATGCAAGCCGAATTCTGTTGCCCAGACCTGTGATCTCTAGCAGCAAAGCCACAGGCACTCAGCATTAAGAGGCAAAATGCGACCTTGCACAGAAATCACATGTGCTATGTAATGTGAACAGTGTTGGTCACCGTGAAAGAGTATAAGCATTGTTCTGCAAAATGTAGCTTTTAAAACAATTCTCTCTTTTTTCCCCTCCCTACAGCAGCTGCAAATTCCTCAAGCCTCCCTCCTCCATCCCGAAGGTTATCACAGATAAGGCGTCGTAAGAAGAAGACGCGGGAGGACATGTTTTCTGAAATTATGCAATCCAGCAGGAGTGACAGAGCTCATCTGAATGAGTGGAAGGAAACAGTTTCAAAGTATAGGAAAGAAGTCAGTGATCGTGAGGACAGGAGGGACCAACGTGAGGAGAGGAGGGACCAACGTGAGGAGAGGAGAGACGATCGAGATGAGAGATGGCGGCAGGAAGACCAGAGGATGAAGGATGCAACGCTGGGGCTGCTCCGGCGTCTGGTGGAGGTTCAGGAACGGCTGCTGGAAAACAGACTGCCGCTTCAGCCCCTGTTCCACCCTCCCCCCTCCCCATGTTCCGTATCCTCCTCACCCAGACGTGTAAGAACGCAGGGGGGGAGGCTCCGTACACCTTCCCATTCCACCCCAGTAGACAGCCCAAGCAAAAGGCTGTCATTTTTTTAACCTTTTCTTTGTGGCTTTTTCCTTCCCAGCAATCCTCCTCCCAAATACCACCCGGGTTCCCTCCCTCTTTTTCTAATCTATTAATAAAGAATAAATGATTTTTAAATGATAGTGACTTTATTTGGTTTGAAAGAAAGCTGGGGGAAGGGGCAGGGTGGGTTCCTTACAGAAAATCAGTCAGTAAAGGGGGAGGGTTTTCATGAAGGAGAAACAAACAGGTATTTCACACGGTAGCCTGGCCAGCCATGAAACTGGTTTTCAAAGCTTCTCTGATGCACAGCGCTTCATGGTGTGATCTTCTAATCGCCCTGGTGTCTGGCTGCGCGTAATCAGCAGCCAGGCGATTTGCCTCAGCCTCCCACCCCGCCATAAAGGTCTCCCCCTTACTTTCACAGAGATTGTGGAGCACACAGCAAGCAGAAATAACAATGGGGAGATTTCTTTGGCTGAGGTCAGAGCGAGTCAATAATGAACGCCAGCGACCTTTTAAACGGCCAAATGCACATTCTACCACCATTCTGCACTTGCTTAGCCTGTAGTTAAACAGCTCCTGACTCCTGTCCAGGCTGCCTGTGTATGGCTTCATAAGCCATGGCATTAAGGGGTAGGCTGGGTCCCCAAGAATAACTATGGGCATTTCAACATCCCCAACGGTTATTTTCTGGTCTGGAAAGTAAGTCCCTTGCTGCAGCCCTTTAAACAGAGTAGTGTTCCTGAAGACGCGAGCGTCATGAACCCTTCCCGCCCAGCCCGCGTTGATGTTGGTGAAACGTCCCTTGTGATCCACAAGTGCTTGCAGCACCATTGAAAAGTACCCCTTGCGGTTTATGTACTCGGTGGCTTGGTGCTCCGGTGCCAAGATAGGGATATGGGTTCCGTCTATTGCCCCACCACAGTTAGGGAATCCCATTGCAGCAAAACCATCCACTATCGCCTGCACATTTCCCAGAGTCACTAACTTTCGTAGCAGCACCTGAGTGATTGCTTTGGCTACTTGCATCACAGCAGCCCCCACAGTAGATTTGCCCACTCCAAATTGATTCCCGACTGACCGGTAGCTGTCTGGCGTTGCAAGCTTCCACAGGGCTATCGCCACGCGCTTCTCAACTGTGAGGGCTGCTCTCATCTTGGTATTCTGGCGTTTCAGGGCAGGGGACAGCAAGTCACAAAGTTCCATGAAAGTGCCCTTACGCATGCGAAAGTTCCGCAGCCACTGGGAATCGTCCCAGACCTGCAACACTATGCGGTCCCACCAGTCTGTGCTTGTTTCCCTTGCCCAGAATCGGCGTTCCATGGATAGAATCTGCCCCATTAACAACATGATCTCCAAAGCACCGGGGCCTGTGGTTTCACTGAATTCTGTGTCCGTGTCCATGTCCTCATCATGCTTGTCGCTGCGCTGCCGCCGCCGCTGCCTCCTCTCCTCGTTTTTCTGGTCCTGGCTGAGCATAAACTCCACGAGAACGCGCGAGGTGTTTGCAATATTCATGAGTGCTGTCTTGACCTCAGCGGGCTCCATGCTTGCCGTGGTATGGAGTCTGCAGTGTTCACCCACCCAGGAAAAAAGGCGCGAAAATGGTTGTCTGCCGTCCGTTGCTTTCATGCAGGGAGGGAGGGAGGGAGGGAGGAAGTGAGGCTGTACCCAGAACCACCTGCGACGATGTTTTTTGTCCCATCAGGCACTGGGATCTTAACCCACAATCCCAATGGGCGCGGGAGACTGCGGGAACTATGGGATAGCTATGGAATTGCTACCCACAGTGCAACGGTGCAGAAATCGACGCTAGCCCCGGTACTTGGACGCACACCACCGAATTACTGTGCTAGTGTGGCCGCACTCATTTCGACTTTATACAACCTGTTTCTCAAATCCGAATTATCTAAATTCGGATTAATCCCGTAGTGTAGACATACCCTTAGAATAATGTAGGAGTACTGAGGAAAAACTAATACCATTGTAAGAATCAAAGCATCGGACATGTCATGCCTGTAAGACATGCTAGGACATTTTTCTGCTCGTCAGAAAGGTGGTCAATGAGAAGATACATCTCTTCCCAAAGATGCAATTGGTACCTAGCCACACAGATACTAAACATTCCTCACCAAAAGTCAAGCTTTTTGGTGTCTTTACCCAGTGGAAAGGTAAGAACTACCTTGGATTTTTCTCAACCTTTCAATGACTAATGACACCATCAATGAGCCAATACAGGTACAGAAATCCCTTATTGTCACTGCCTTTTTTAGGGCAGGTCTTCACTACGGGGGGGGGGGGGGGGGGGGGGGGTCGATTTAAGATACGCAAATTCAGCTACGCGAATAGCGTAGCTGAATTCGACCTATCGGAGCCGACTTACCCCGCTGTGAGGACGGCGGCAAAATCGACCTCCGCGGCTCCCCGTCGACGGCGCTTTCTCCCACCCCTGCTGGTGGAGTAAGAACGTCGATTCGGGGATCGATTGTCGCGTCCTGACGAGATGTGATAATTCGATCCCCGAGAGATCGATTTCTACCCGCCAATTCAGGCGGGTAGTGTAGACCTAGCCTTAGATATGGCTGGGATTGACGTTGGAATCAATCAGATGTCTTTAACAGGGTCCAGTAGCTCATTATTAATGTAGTGAGACTCTCTCTCTCTTAGTACTGCTGGATTTCATTCAATCAGTTAAAAAGGCTATCTACGGACATCTGAATTTCAGAGCTTCAGTTCTAACATCTCCTGAAATGGGCTGAAATCAGGGGGCAAAATAAACAAGGATGTGACCACTTCCCCAGGAAAATTTGAGGAAGAAGCAATCCTTCCTTTCAGGACAATGTTGTTGCAAAGTGCCCAACACCTTCTTCCCTGTCGGGCGAAAGGTGGTCATGCACACCAACTGAGGGGACAATTTCACAGATACTGGTGTGGGCAGCAGAGGAAGTGGCAGTGAAGAAAAAACCTTAGCTGTCTGGGAGCAGCAGATGGGTGACTAGCAACAGGTTTTATGACTGATCTTCAGACTCACAAGGGAGAGGAGATCCTGTCATTAAGGCCATATAGCCCATATGCTAAATGGAAAACAAATGAATGGAGTCTCAAATGGCTTGTCCCAATAGACCAGAGAAGTGAGCACAACTGAGAACATGAGCCCTGGACAAACCAACCACTCCAGTTCCAAGAACTGTAACGATGAACCTGCCAACTGCACAAGACAGCACTAAGGCTGAGCCAGACACTCACAGAAGGAAGGCCCTGATTGAGATTTCTCCTCAAGGTCCATGTCCAATGTCTGAAACAGAGACTGGATTTGCTAGGTTTCTTTGATTAGAAAGGCAAAGAGCCTCGGCTGCCCAAAGGAGTGGAGTCAAGATATGATGACCCTACACACATCATGGCAAGAACAAACTATTGGCTTGTGTGTCTACTTCTAGAAACATGGAGAGACACAATGCTCACAACCTAAATCTGCTGTTCTTATGGAGTACTTGGAGGCCACAATCAAAAAGTTAGAGGACCCCCTGATCTAGAATAAAGGCACAAACACAAACTATTCCTGGAAACACAAGTTTTATATCAAATCCTCCAGAAATCACTCTGGGCACTGAGTGAAAGTCCTTCAGCCACAGCTAGCTGAAAAAAGGAAGGCACTAAGGCAGTTTAGGAAACTTGGTCCTTTCATAACCTGGGCTACCTACATGCAGGGCCAGGATAGGAAGTTTGTGTAGCTCCAATAGGCACTGCTTTACAGGAATTTCCTGAAGCTCAGTAACCCTTGAGAGGCACAACCCACAAGTATGAATATGCAGAGGTCACCTTGAAAATATATTACATTTCAAGTCAATCTCTCTCCATTCTTCCAGACTATGCCCAGTAAACAACTGTTTTTCTTACAGTATATTTTATTTACAAATCTAATGTTGTTAGAGGCACTGCATGATGCATAAGCAATTTAAAACTGTTGACATTGATTTTTCAGAGAAGCTCATGAAATGCTAAATTTTATTGTAGGCACAGTTAGTTTAATTTTAATTTTTGAAGAGACAAACCTCATTCCCACCTGGATTCAAAAACAGTTACTTGCTAGAAGTAGGTTTATTATTCCTTATTTGAACATTAAAGTGTGCTACACCTTACATATTAGTTTACAGAAAACTTTAACAGAAATATTATTCCTATTTATCATATGTTAAGTTCTAACAACGTACCTGGTGTTAATTTTTTTGTGTTTTTTTGGTTTATAGGCCACTACATCATTGTAGTGCGTAGGCAAGTCACCCAAATTTTCAGGTTTAGTTTTTCTACTTGTAAAATGGGCCTCATAATTTAGATAGTCTCTTTCATAGATAGATTTCAAAGCTCTTGACAAAAATACTGAAGAGTACCCCTATTTGACTGATATATTTCTCTTTGCTCTCCTCTCACACAAGAGCAGCTCACTGATTTTTTTCTTATCAAAAATTATCATCAGGCACAGACCTACCATGGAAAATTTTAGCAGAAAATTGAAAATTTCAGAAGCGAATGACTGAAGACAAGGAGTTAAAACAGAAATTGTGATGCAACATAATTAAGGCTATTTTTTAATCACCAGTAGTTTTAGTAAAAGTCATGGACAGGTCACGGGCAGTAAACAAAAACTCACGGCCTGTGACTTGTCCATGACTTTTACTAAAAATACCTGTGACTAAAACTTGGGGGTGGGGTGGGGTGGGAAAGAGGCACGGGTGATCTGGGGGTGTTGCGGGTGCTGGGGGAGGTGGCCCAGGACCCTGCTGGTGCTGGAGGGCAGGGTTGGCAGGGGCTCCCTACCTGGCTCTGCATCCTTGCAGGTCCTAGGAGATGGAGGGGCAAAAGCGCCAGCTGCTGCAGCTCCCATTGGCCGGGAACCGCAGCACAGAGCCCCCCATCCACCCTCCCTGCTGCCTAGGTTTCTGCAGGGCCATGCCTGTGAGAGCCCCCCACCCCAAGGTAAGTGCCCCCCTACCCCCTGCCCTTAGCCCCCTCCCACACACACAAACTGCTGCTGCTGGCCCAGGGGCTGCCTGAGCCAGCACCAGCCACTACAGAAATCACGGAGATCACGGATTATGTGACCTCCGTGACAGACTCGCAGCCTTAAACATAATCTATAGTGGATCACAATCAACACGGTGCTACTATTATAATGATCTCTCCTCTAGACATCTCCCCAGGGGGAAAAAAGTGGGATATGAATACAACAAAATGCTCAAATTCTTCTGCTCATACCTTCCTTACACAACAAAAAGAAAATGTTTCAGGATGGAATTTTTAGAAGTGCTCCAGAGCTAGCCTAACTATTGCAGGTTTTTACAGAGTTAGGCCAACGCTATGCACTTTCAATAATCTCTCTGATAATGTTCTAATTCAACATCTTTTCTGGGTCTTATATATGTTTGTTTTATAGACTAAGCTGCTTGGGGCAAGGGCTGTCTTTATTTGCCCTGTAAAGACCCAGGCACATTGTTAGTACTTAAACATGTAATTCTGAAAAATTGCTGAAAACATTTTCTACTTCCTCCATGCCCAACAGAATGTTCCCTCTAAACAAGTTTGTTCAATTAGATTAGCATAACTGACAGCTTGGTATCCCCTCCCACAAACATTTTAAATTAGACACAGAGATCAGAACTGAAGTATTTGCATGAGACACTACCACTGAATAAATGGAGTGACAGAGGAAATGATGTTTAGGGAGTCACCATGATCAAAACGGCTAAAGCTGAAAAGTGAAGGGAGGAGGAAGTCTCTATGGAAACCAAAATTCTTCTTTCTAAAAGCAATAACTTATTAGCCACTTGAAGAACATAGAATCATAGAATTAGAAGGGACAATTCCACAACCTCCCTAGGCAATTTATTCCAGTGCTTAACCACTCTGACAGTTAGGAAGTTTTTCCTAATGTCCAACCTAAACCACCCTGGCTGCAATTTCAGCCCATTGCTTCTTGTCCTATCCTCAGAGGTTAAGAAAAACAATTTTTCTTCCTCTTCCTCGTAACAACCTTTTACATACTTGAACACTGTTACGTCCCCCCTCAGTCTTCTTTTTTCCAGACTAAACAAACCCAATTTTTTCAATCTTCCCTCATAGGTCATGTTTTCTAGACCTTTAATCATTTTTGTTGCTCTTCTCTGGACTTTCTCCAATTTGTCCACATTCTTCCTGAAATGTGGCGCCCAGAACTGGACACAATACTCCAGTTGAGTAGAGAGGAAGAATTACTTCTTGTGTCTTGCTTACAACACTCCTGCTAATACATCCCAGAATGATTTTTTTTTTGCAACAGCATTACACTGTTGACTCATATTTAGCTTGTGGTCCCCTGTGACTCCCAGCTCCCTTTCCGCAGTACTCCTTCCTAGGCAGTCATTTCCCCATTTTATATGTGTGCAACTGATTGTTCCTTCCTAAGTAGAGTACTTTGCATTTGTCCTTAGTGAATTTCATCCTATTTACTTCAGACCATTTCTCCAGTTTGTCCAGATCATTTTAATGCCATTATCTAAATCAGTAATGTAGGATTACCATTCGTCCGGATTCCCCCGGACATGTCCGGCTTTTTAAGCTAAAAATAGCGTCCGGGGGGAATTTGTAAATGTCCAGACTTCCCCCCCCATGCAGAGCACGCGCGGCTAACAGTGCAGCCGGCCAGATGATGCCACTTACATGGGGCTCCGACACTCAGCCAGAGAGAGCACGTCCTCGTCCTCCCCCCTTGCAGCAGAAATCACTCCTTCCCTCCCTCCCTGCATCGCAGATCAGCTCCGGCAGTCTGGAGCTCCTCCCCCACTGCTGCCCAGCGTCCGACGAGCAGCTCATGCAGTTCCTGAGCAAGTTCACCGAGACATTAGGCAAAGAAAGGCCAACAACAAGGGGGCCAAGGGGTCGGAGAAGGGGCAGGGAGGTTCTGGAGGGGGCAGTCAAGAGACGGGGGGGGTCGGGAGTTCGGGGGGGCTTTCTGGGGAGGTGTGTGGATAAGGTTTTGGGCTGTCAGGGTACAGGTAGGGGGTAGGGTCCTGGGGGGGTATTTGGGGGGGTGTCTTAGGAAGGGGCAGTTAGGGGACAAGGAACAGGGAGGCTTAGGTAGGGGGTGGAGTCCTGGGGGGCAGTTAGGGGCAGGGGTCCCAGGAGGGGGCAATCAGGGGACAAGGAGTGGGGGGAGGGTTGGGGGTTCTGAGGGGGGGAGTGGGAGGGGCAGGGGCGGGGTTAGGGCAGGATGGGGCGGGGCTCGGACAGGACAGGGGCAGGGCTCCTCCCGTCCTCTGTTTTGCTTGCTGGATTATGGTAACCCTAATTAATGAAGATACTGAACAGAATTGGATCCAGAAATGATCCCCGTGGGACCTCACTCATTATGCTCTTCCAGCATGACTGTGAACCACTGAAAACTACTCTCTTGGAATGGTTTTCCAACCTTTTTTGCACCCACCTTAGCACCCTAAATGCTCCATCTAGGTTGCATTTCCCCAGTTTATTTATGAGAAGGTCATGCAGGACAGTATCAAAAGCTTTACTAAAGTCAAGATATACCACATCTACCGCTTCCCCCCCATCCACAAGGCTTGTTACCCTGTCAAAGAAAGCTATCAGGTTGGTTTGACATGATTTGTTTTTGACAAATACATGCTGACTTACTTATCACCTTATTATCTTCTAGATGTTTGCAAATTGATTGCTTAATTATTTGCTCCATTATCTTTCCGGGTACGGAAGTTAAACTGACTGGTCTGTAATTCCGTGGGCTGTCCTCATTTCCCTTTTTATAGATGGGCACATAATGGCTGCTTCCAGAAATTCAAACAGTGGGGGCTGGCATTAAACACTTAATTGCCTTGCTTGAAGTAGAATTAAATTTGGGATAGATTTTTTTTAAAGACTTGAGGAGTTTATCTGTGAACTTCAAGTTAACAATTGTTGAGGTACATTTCAACTGATTTCAATTAAGTGAGCTTATTATAAAAAAAACTGTTTGTTCGGTAATAAAGAAATCTCACATGGAACCATTAATCACTTGGGACACCAAAAATTACTATGAGCACTAGCAGACAAAGATAGTGTCTACATAGCGCTGTTTATTTAGTCAATTGCATCTAAACACAGGCATTGAGGATTTCTTCATGTGGTTAGTTGCCATCTTGATGAGTACTTTGATTCACTTTCAAACTCATTAGACAAACATGGTAAGTTGTTAATCATCCAACTACATCAGGAAAATGACCTGCCACTGGCAATGCCTCAGCCATCACCTTCTTCTGGTTTTGAAAACTGTTTTTAAACTGTTAAACAAAAACCTTCTTTTCAAACCTGGTTTCAACCACACTTTTTTGTAACCAAGCTAAAAAATATTTGTTTTTGTCTATACAAAAAGCTAAGCCATTGTAACAACTAAATAAGTGCCAGAGGGACTCACTGCTGACAAGCTTTGTTACCAGATCATGTTTTTCAGCATAGCAGTGTAAAGGTCTGCCTAATCACATACATGTATGTTGTACTAATGTACCTCTGTTTTAGTTCATTAATCTCAGCAGTTCCGTACTTCCCTCCAGCTAGATATAAATAAAGCCTCTTCCCTTTGGCTATGGGCTAATTAGAACCATTATTCTCAGAGTGATGTGGGCACAGTGATGAGCACAATATGAATGCAGTAATGGTAGATTAGAAAGAGTAAATGAATAGTGAATACTAGACTGGAAAGGCACAATTATTAATTGTTTTAACCAGCCACATGGACACGTGCTATCTGTCTAACTCTGTAACGGGGCGCAGCAGTTTTACTGTAGGTATCTTTCAGAGAAGAAGAGGTATCACACTAACAAGTAAGACTACAATAAATCCTAATTAAAAGTTTTAAAAACCCCTAGAGCTCCTGGCAAAGGAACATGAGAGGGCCTTGTGTTCTGGTGATCCCGTGTTGCATAAAGTACCCCAGCAAATAACACACAATTGTTCATCAAAATAGGAAGGCAGTGTTATACATAAAACAGCAGTTATATCAGGACCAAATTAACATGTACAAATGCACAGCTAGTCTTGATTCAATAATGATTAATATGTGTAAACTACCATTCGATTACTAAAATATAAAAAAAAATTGCAATCAACTTATTGGCTATACAGTTGTCAAAAGAAGACTTCAATGCTCAATTTGTATTCAATTTACATGTAACAGCTTAATCAAACCTAAATTAAATATGAATTTAAAAATTTTAAATATAATTACTTTGAGAATATTTTGAAGGAAGGACAGGAGTAGCTATTTGTGAATCTGGAACAAATCGGACAAGAGATATTCATGGTACAATTAAATATGTAATGCCTCTTGTGAAACATGCAACTGAAGCAAAATATAACATGAATATAGACTAAAGACTTAGCCAAATATATTGGTCAGGTATATTAATGGCTAAGAGTAACAGTAACAATTGCTTGGCTTTTAATATATAGAACATTTATATTGTCACAAGCTTTGTTTGTATGTTAGAAAGTAAAAGCTACTACAAAGCTGTCCTGCAGATCTAAAAAACAATAAGAATGCTAAAGTCTCTACAAACACAACACATGATTTACAGAATCCCAATGTATGTATTCATTTTTCTTAAGTGGAACAAAGAGTTAGGGATTCACAAACTGCAAGAAGAATGAGCTAGTGCCCCTGAAAACAGATATTCCAGAAAAGAGCCCATATTAGTTCCAGCATTATTTAAAAAGAAAACTTCAGAATACAGCTGCAGAGTGAAGCATGCCTAGCTTATATGAGAAAGAAGCACTTCTTAAATGGTAAGTTATATATGAAAATTTAAGGGTTGTGTGTTTTAAATTAGCACCTCTGAACAGCCTTCCTACAGTAAACTTTCTGAGAAGCGTCACTTTTAAAAACAAACCACAATCAGTATTAACTTAAAAGGTCTAATGTCAGTTCTAAATCCTGTTGCAGACCCCTTTTATTCTTAATTATTTTGCCACCATGTGCAAAATGTGCCAGAAACATATGATGCAGTGGTGAAGGGGATATTGGATTTGATAATCAGAAAAAGCTGAACATTTTGTTGTCATTGTAAATATTTAAAATATTGATTTTTCTGATGATTAAAGGTCACAATCAAGCTGGGATCTAGCAATTTGGAAACAGGAGTTTAAAAGAAATTAAAAGTACTGCTCCTAGTGCATTGGCCAACTTTTTGTAGTTTAATAACCACATTATCATATTTGTAAAAATGTGCTTCCCTCCTGTTGTTGTATGGAAAACTCAAACAAAAGAGGAGAAATGGATTATACAGGGAGATAGTGATAATGAATATACAGTATATATGATGAAGTGCAATCAAATGCAACGTAAACAAATTGAAGGGAAAAAAAAACTTTTCCTTTTTTCAATCTCTTTCCATTGTACTTAACTTTACAGTTACTCTTAACAATAGTAGGTAAAATATTTTCAGACAGAAGGGTAATTTTTAAATTGATGGTGTCCATTAAACCAGCACTAAAGCATTTAAATTAGAAGACGCGAGATCATTTACTTTTTTTTAAGCGCGTTATTAATTTAGATGCAGGCCTTCAGATACTATGGGCTGCATCCAACTCCTTTAAAAGCCAATTGAAAGACTATTATCTTCTTCAGTGGAAGCTGAATTGGTCACCAAAAGCCTTCTTTACATCAGTTTAACTGAAAGGAGAATAAGGCTAACTCCACTGATTTCAGGGGATTTACAAGTGTAGAATACTAGAATTAGGCATGTCTAATTAGAGAACCATAGACACATTGCATCAGAGCAAAACAGACTGATGCAATTTACCCAAGATAAATTGCAATGATACACTGCAGCTACATAGACTTTGGTGCAAGTTTTGTCAATTTAGACAAGCCATCAGTGAGAACAGAGTAAGTCCCTAACTTGCTGGCATATGGCGCAACTGCTGAGGTTATGCCAATGCTTACGCTGCAGACAAAATGGACATCTAGGAAACTATGAAAATGACTGATTGAATTGGTAAACTTACAGCTGTGGTAAACTGGGTCTAAGAAAGGGATCATTTTCTGCCCCATTGACAGCTTTATTTTTCCTCTGTTTTGGTTCCGAATTGGCAGCTGGTGTTTGAGAATTATTCGTAGATGGAGGTTTTCGTTTGGCTAGGAGCTTTCTTTGCCTTTCGATATCTTCCCTTTGTTGATTCACCCATTCTTGTTGCCTGTAAAATCAAAAATATTGCATTAACTATTAATATTTGTACAGCTAACAACATTTTAAAAAGCAGGCTTATAATAATGGCAATGATACATTCTAATCCACTGAATTACCATAATCTCTCTTCTTGGTAAAAATGAAACACTCATGCGACGTTCTTAACTAACAAGCACTGTAAATGTGAATATTTATTTTGGGGGGCAGAAGAAGAATTTGCATGATTTTATTTTATTTTGTATGTTTGTTTCTTGGTGTATTCTTTGTTGGATAATATGCTACAGATTTGCAATTTGGCAAGAGGATGGTAATTGAAAAGGTTGTACTTTTTCTGCCAGTAATCATTTTTGCATAAATGAAGAATAAGAGTATTTCAGAGTATGTTAAAAAGAAACAGAATGTTCCCTATTAGGTAGGAGTATTCTCACAAAGTTTTGGAAATGTGTTGGTATAATTTTCTTTTGGAATAGGTTTCCAAAAGTGTAACATATATACTGTGTTCTCCACATTGGAAACAAATGGTATTCTGACAAAGTGGATATTATCGCTTACAACCAACACCAAAAAGAAAAGAAAAAGTCAGAGATGTCAATACAGAATATTAATATGGTTGTTTTACAAATCAGATACTTTATCTGAGCTGACCTTCCTAAATAAATAATCAGTTGGGTTACACAGCAAATATTGTATGTGTGCACAAACACATAAGGAAGACTGCAAAAGCTAAATCATTAGATATTAACTAGGTCAGGGGTTCTCAAACATTTAATGTGGACCCATTTCTGAAGAGTGTCATAGACCAAATCCCTATGCAATCACAATCGCATTTGCATTCCCACATCTTTCTTGGCAAAACTAGAGTTTCTAGTGAATACATTAATACTTAACAATGTAAAGGTCAAATCAGTTTACTTTCCAAAGCACGTCTCTGAAGTCATGAATTAGTTTCTTTCTCCCATTCCACCCTCTGCCCCGTCTCCCCAAGCTCCTTCTCTGCCCCATTCTCTGCTGAAGTACCTTGTTGAGGCAGCTCTTTTCCTGCTGGCGGCTACAGGCTCCTTTCCCCCATCCGCTTATGCTAGCAGCAGCCCCTAGTGGAGGCTGCTAGGTTTGCTGCTCCTCCTCGCTCCTCCTTCATTGCAATGAAGAGCCTGGATGTCTGTAGAAGCTGCTATAATGAAGGATGTGGAGCCAGCACCATGTGACCAGCAAGCCCTCCACAGACCATCAACTGTTCCACTGACCACCAGTAGTCGGTGGACCACAGTTTGAGAATCACTGATCTAGGTTTACAACTTTTTCTATCAATTGTGATGATTAATGAAATGCTGCTCAGTTAGTAAATTCACACTTGTTCTAAGGCTTGTTAAAATCAAGTGAGGCCCAATCATCTTCTTTCAAAAAACAACAGGATTTAGCATTCTACATTCTGTCAGTTGATTAAGGGAGTTCTGTACTGTATTCTGAAACTTCAAAAAGTAAAGTGAAATACTACACATGAAAAGCAGCTCCAATCCTAGAAGCTCTTAGTAATAAAAAAATCCACTGGAGGGAACTGACAATTACTGAGAATTTTAAAAACATAACATTGACTAACTTCACAAGATTTTGAAATGCAAAGCCATCTGTCCACTGTTCAGTAAATGAAGCACCATGTCGAACTGTTGTAAAATGCCCGAGGCGTAGTCTGTCTTGCATACTCTTCTCTCTGCTTGCCAGCTTTTCTTGTGTGCTCTAAGAAAATCAAAATATTACCAGTTTTTCTAAAGTGTTTAAAAGTTAGCAAACACACAGCCCCTCCCTCTAATGTCTTTTTTTGAGTAGTAGATAAAAGAATGATGGATGGAAATAAGTTTCAACTACTCATATTCCAATTAACACTGCAAAACCCATACATGTTATTTTTTCTGGATTATACATTATCAGAATGGTTAAAAATTCTGCAGTAAGAATTTAGCTATTATTCATAATAATACATGAGCCAAAAAACCCAAGCTTGACTTTACTTGCAAATGTGCCATGGAATTGAAAGAATGAGGGAAGAAGGCAGGGGGAATTTGAGCTACCTTTACACTGTCACAATTCAAGGCTGCTCAGCAGGCTGGTGTGTCGCCAGCACAAGAGCTGCCTATGGGATGCTCTACACCAGTGGTTCTGAAAGCCGGTCTACCGCTTGTTCAGGGAAAGCCCCTGGCGGGCTGGGCTGGTTTGTTTACCTGCTGCGTCCACAGGTTCGGCCGATCGCGGCTCCCACTGGCCGCGGTTCACCACTCCAGGCCAATGGAGGCTGCGGGAAGGGTAGCCAGCACATCCCTCGGCCGTGCCGCTTCCCGCAGCCCCCACTGGCCTGGAGCGGCGCACCGCGGCCAGTGGGAGCCGCGATCGGCCGAACCTGTGGACGCGGCAGGTAAACAAACCGGTCTGGCCCGCCAGGGGCTTTCCCTGAACAAGTGGCGGCCTGGCTTTGAGAACCACTGCTCTACACTCCAAAGTAGCCCACGCTTCCCCAGTATGATGAACAACAGGCCTGCTACATCCTGTTCCCAGCATACCCTGGTTCTGGGGCTAGCAATGGTGACAGCATAGATATTCAAGGTGACCCTCCATTGTGGGAATGCTTCCGCAGTCTCTTGCAGCAGAATGTATGCACAAATTTAGTTTCTTTTCTTAATGTCCTGACTTGTCTTGTAATCATTGCATTAAACTAATTTTTGTATTCATTTTCCTTGACTTTTTGGGGTTGTTTTTAAGAAAAGCAGTATTGCTAGTGTTTAAGAATGTTGGCATTAAATTTGAAGCTCATATCTCATTTAGGTGAAAGGGATGGCAGAGGGGTAAGTATCTGCTTTTGCTGCTCTTAATATTAAGCTACAGACAGAAGGCAGCAGTGGACTGATTTACAGTGGAAATTCTCCTAGCTCTCTAACGTGCTTTTCACAAAAAGAATGTCCCCAGTTAGCATGTTCAGAAGTGGTTTTTCAATCACCTGTAAATTTATTTTAAAACAGTTTGCCCAAAGTTCAGAAAAAAGGCTGAACACCATCCAGAGGAAAAGCCATATGCTAAGGTCATATCTTTTATGCTAAGCAGTGACTGAATTATTAGTGAGCAAAAAAATGTTTAAGTTCAAAAATGCATTTTTTCCACTCTTCCATATTTCAAAAATGGCTGAAGGGATTTTTCTCAAATTTAAAATTAATTAGTTCTGGACGGAGACCAAAAACTTAGAAAGTTTCAGCCCAAACAGAAAGTTACGAGCAAGTGAAAATGGGGTGGAGGGTTTAATAATGGCACTCCAAAGGTAACTATCTATAGTGCTTTCCACCACACACACAGAAAAAAATAGTGTACCACCTTACCTTTTCAATCAGAAGTTTCTTGCTCATTGAAATGCATTTGTTTAACCTTTCTTTATATTTTTCAAGTAGCTTTTGTTGTTCATCTATTTGTCTTCTAAGATCACAGTTAGCCTAAGAACAATATGAAAAAAAGTCTATTATATTTCACATCAATGTTATTTTATGGAAAATACTACAAATCAAAACCATAACTATTATCAATACAAATTTATAGCTTCAGTGACATGCACTAAAGCAGAATGCCTACATATATAGTAATATATAAACAAAACAACCCTATTCTCAGTATATCAGCCTCATCAGATCTGTATAGAGATGGCCTTACTTTTTTCCCCTCCCCAAAAGAACCTTTAGATCCATCATCATTTAAGCTGCATACTAGAATGCTACCTACCATTACATAGATTTAAATTGTATCTTAATATTTAAGTGTCAGAGGCATTTTATCAGATAAAATATGTAAATAAATATATCTTATCTAGTACATTAGTACTAGTACTTTTCCACCCTTCCAATATTAAATTGGAAGCTCAATTCTAGCTCCAGTTCCTCTTCACACAAGGGATTTCAGGAGTCAAATGGAAATACAGTAATCTCTTTCATAACCCACAGTAAAATAAAATTTCACACTGACAAATTCAAAATATCTGAGGAGTGGAAGGGAGTGAAAAGTTTAAAGCATGCTGTTTATATTCATATTATGACCTAGGAAGACTGGAGTTATGTTGTTCTAGCTATAACATAATGGAATTTTTGCAATGTTATCTTTATTACTTCTATACAGTTTAGCAGGTAAAGACAGAAACATACAAGATTTTATGAACATATATTAGATAAGATATATACAATTTGTGAAGTTATTACAATCCCTTTTACTCATCTCCTTTAAAGGCTTCTATTTGTTCTATCTGCACACTGTTGTCTGCTTTTTGTCACATCCTGTTTGTCTAGAGGTTGATATAGTTACCTCTGCATCCCTACTACTTCTGGAGTATAACCACCCCAACTCCCTTACTCTAGTACAGGAACTTTCCAAAGTACTTCATTTTTTTCTCGTTATAGGCAGTTATTTTGTACCCATTTTGTACTTCTGTCATGGTAAGCTTGAAAACGTAGGTAATAAGAAGTTGTCCTACTGAGGAATGCTTTACTTTACAATTAAAACAAGAAATCTGTCAAAATATATCAAGATTTGTAAAAAGCCAAAGAAATTAAACTAACACACTGCCATATACAATATCATCCTTGTCTGGAGGTTGAAGAAGTCTATAACCATATTTAATAAGTTAGATGTGCCAAAGACTTATTTCTTTTAAATGCTGAAGCAGAAAAAAATGAGATTCATGCACTTAGTTATTGCATAGTATATGCTGCTTTTCAGAAAAAGTATTTATGCAGATTTTAGAGAATATTTTAATCTTCGCAAATCTGGTGTTTTCTGTCATATATTTATATTGAAAGTTTAAAATATTTTCAGCTTTATAACTTCATATTATAGTACAGATATTTTCTATATACCATCACTAACTGATATTTTAAATAGACATCTTTTATTCAGTCTTTTACACTTACCCTGAGCAAATCATCTATACGACCTTCTTTCTTTTCCAAGTCTTGATTTTTATTACTTTCCAGTGCAGCTAATTTCAGCATTGTGAGATCAGTCTAAACAAAAACATTTTCAAATATTTAATTCCATTCTTTGGCAGATGTAACACATGATTTTCCTCATTTTTGTATCAATATTGTTAATCATTTTAAATTATTATAATTGTCTTTGTCCATTAACGGGCTGGGCTGAGTAAAGAGTTTGGATGAGCCACTTTAACTGATAAAATTCTTCATTAATTGAAAGCCAATCCATTAAAGAGCAATTAATTTTCTTTTCCAGTAAGGGATGAACACAACATGGCTTGAATGAAAAAGTCTACTAATAATACTGTGTTAAATTGTCTCTATTTGGTCTGAAGTGGTATCCCTCTAAGTAAGGAAATTTTAAACTGACCAACTGAGAAAGACAGAGGGTCAGAGGACTGGGCTGGACATGCCAAACGAAACAGCAGTTCAGCAATAAGCATGCTACAGAGCGTAAAAAGGATTGCCATTTTAATTGACAAAGAACTTCGACTTTTAGTTCTGAAATGGCATGTTGTATCTGACCCTATCTCATTGTCACAGTGGTTGCTATCTTAAATACCGATAGAGCTAGAAACCAACACTTTAAGATCAAATGACAGCCTGAATCTTGAGCAAAAGGTACAAAGCATTCATCTAACTCTAATGGTTCATGAAGTGCTATGCTGGAAGTAATTTGAGCGCAAAATGGTAATCAGAATGACTAGCAGCTCATAATTTATCAAGGACAGAAATGTTTTTGCAGACCACTACAAATGCTTGCAGAACCTGTAAATTTTCTAAATACTGGTCTTGAACCAGTTATCAGCCATGAAAATAAATGGTCACTGATCAATGTTTTCATGTATTCTAAAAATGACATAGGAAGTGTCTACACAAAAGTGTTTACCTGAGTGATTTTAAATGATAACTGTTTTGGCTGTGTAACAGGGTGGTCCCCAAAAGCTAATGCAGTAGGAGAAGGACTATTCTGTTGAACCTAAAATACATAAACAAAAGATATCAGCTTCAACTTGAAATACTCAGATTGCAAAGTGAAAGTATTATGAATGTCAAGTATCAAAGGGATAGCCGTGTTAGTCTGGATCTGTAAAAGCAGCAGAGTCCTGTGGCACCTTAAAGACCAATAGACGTATTGGAGTATAAGCTTTCATGGGTGAATACGTCTGACGAAGTGGGTATTCACCCATGAAAGCTCATGCTCCAATACGTCTGTTAGTCTATAAGGTGCCACAGGACTCTTTGCTGCTATTATGAATGTGTATCTCAAAATCCTGTGAAAATAACTACTTGACTGTTGGTTGTAATTAGCACAGTAAAATACAAAACATGGAAAGACCATACTCTAACTATATGACAGATCTATCTTTGGAGTATTGTATCTAGCTGTTCACCATGCAATTGATCAAGTGTGTTTTGGAGAGGATGCAACATACTCTAAAAGAACTATGATTGGATCCATTTCAAGGAAAAAGGCTGAGAGATTTGGTCTTATTCTCTATGGAATAGGAGCTATTAGAAAGTTTCTAAAGACTGTTACTTACCTTAAGAGGAATAGAATAAAGTTTGTAGAAACAGTCACAATACATATCAATTCACACTAATGCTCAATTAAAAAATAAAATTTTGGCATCAAGCACAGTAGTTAGATAAACAAAGCTGATCTAATAATGACACTTGTATACCAAGTCTAACAACTTTTGTCTGGTAACAAGTAGTATCGTAAGCTTGCCTCCTTTTCCAATGTCCCTTAGCTAGATTTTTGTGAGGCTTTGTCTACACTACACACCTTTTAGCGACACGGTTGTGCTGCTACAGCTGTGCCACTAAAAGGCGCACAGCATAGCTGCTGTTTGTCGGCAGGAGAGAGCTCTTCTGCTGACAAAAAACTTCCACCCCCAATGCGTGGCAGTAGCTTTGTCGGCAGGAGAGCGCTCCTGTTAAAGTGCTGTTCACACTGGCGCTTTTCGTCAGTTTGTCATTCGAGGATGTGTGTGTCTGTGTGTTTTTCACAAAAATGAATGACAAAAGTTTTGTCCTTCAGTTTCCACTGTAGATAAAGCCTTAGATTAAGTCTGACAACTCAATAATAACTAAACTGGGTTTCCTTTAGTTTTGGAGGGCTTCTCTGTCATTGGGAACTCAGAACAGGGGAAACCTGTTGTATATTATGGAACCAGACATCACTAAGACATCAGTCTGAAACCTCTAAGGGAGGGAGAGGCAGAGCGGCGGCAGCGCGCTCAGGGAGGAGGCAGAGGCAGAGTGGAGGTGACCAGGGGCAGGGAGCAGTTCCCTCTCCCTACCCTGATATAACACGGCCTCACCTATAACACGGTGAGATTTTTTGGCTCCCGAGGACCGCTTTATATCAGGGTAGAGGTGTATTAGGCTTAGACTTGCATGTTTTGTTTTATTTTGCTTGGTAACTTACTTTGTTCCATCTGTTATTACTTGAAACCACTTAAATCCTACTTTTTATACTTAATAAAATCACTTTTGTTTATTATTATACCCAGAATAAGTGATTAATACCTGGGGGAGAAAACCTCTCTCCATCAGTGTTATAGAGGGCAGACAACTTATGAGTTTACCCTGTATAAGCTTTATACAGAGTAAAACGGATTTATTTCGGGTTTGGATCCCATTGGGAGCTGGAGATAGGTAACCTGCTGAGTGGTTTTCAGTTAAAGCCTGCAGATTTGGGGGTGTGGTTCAGACCTGGGTCTGTGTTGCAGCAGATTGGAGTGTCTGGCTCCACAAGGCAGGGTTCTGGAGTCCAAAGCCATCAGGGAAAACGGGCTCAGAGGTAATTTCAGCACATCAGTGACCGAACCCATTACAACGTCACCTGAAAGTGAGAAGAGGCATTCGCCTGGCACTGTTGTAACTGGCATTGCAAGATATTTACGTGCCAGATGCGTTAAGATTCATATGTCCCTTCATGCTTCAACCACCATTCCAGAGGATATGCATCTATGTTGATGACAGGTTCTGCTCAATAACAATCCAAAAGCAGAGTGGACCGATGCATGTTCATTTTCATCATGAGTCAGATGCCACCAGCAGAAGGTTGATTTTTTTTTTTTTTGTGGTTCAGGTTCTATAGGTTCCGCATTGGAGGGTTGGCTCTTTTAAGACTTCTAAAAGCATGCTCCACACCTCATTCCTCTCAGATTTTGGACGGCCCTTCAGATTCTTAAACCTTGGGTCAAGTGCTGTAGCTATTTTTAGAAATCTCACATTGGTACCTTCTTTGCATTTTGTCAAATCTGCAGTGACAGTGTTTGCAAATCAAACAACATATGCTGGGTCATCATCTGAGACTGCTATAACATGAAATATATGGCAGATTGTAGGTGTGATGCAGTCTATATAATTTTATAAAAATATGCTAATGAGTGAATATAATGTAACTGGAATATTCTTCATGCAAAAGGTCTCTTGTAAGGTATTATTACAAAGCTTATAATCTACTCAGTGTGATCATCCTATTTGTATAAATGTACCACTCTTGTATATGAAACTAGAAATATGAAATATAACTCTGAGGGCCTATTGTAATTATGCAAAGTGTGGGCCATTAATGGTGGTTTGGAATCTTGATGACTCCCATTAACCAGGACAACTGTCTGAAGATGGGTGTGTTTTACCTGTAAGTCTTCCTGTATATGTGTGTGCTGGCAAGTGGGCAATGAAGTCTTGCAGGGACATGTGATCATGTCACCTGAACTGGAATACATCTCTAACCTGGTGCCTTTCCATTGAGAAGGAGGGGGTGGAAACCCAGAGAGGGGCAAAGGATTCCCGCCTTATGCAAAAGATATATAAAGGGGTGGAACAGAACAAAGGGAGGAGAGGAGCCATCATGAAGAATCCCCTAGCTACCACCTGAGTTGGAACAAGAGCTGTACTAGGGGAAAGAATTGTGCCCAGGCCTGGAAGGTGTCCAATCTGAGGAAAAAACTTACTGAAGCATCTCTGAGGGTGAGATTATCTATATTACGTTTGACTAGACATAGATTTGCGCATTTTATTTTATTTTGCTTGGTGACTGACTTTGTTCTGTCTGTTACTACTTGGAATCACTTAAATCCTACTTTCTGTATTTAATAAAATCACTTTTTACTTATTAATTAACTCAGAGTATGTATTAATACCTGGGGGAGCAAACAACTATGCATATCTCTCTATCAGTGTTATAGAATGTGAACAATTTATGAGTTTAACCTGTATAAGTTTTATACAGGGTAAAACGGATTTATTTGGGTTTAGACCCCATTGGGAGTTGGGCATCTGAGTGTTAAAGACAGGAACACTTCTGTTAGCTGCTTTCAGGTAAACCTGCAGCTTTGGGGCAAGTAATTCAGACCCTGGGTCTGTGTTGGAGCAGATGGGAGTGTCTGGCTCAGCAGGACAGGGTGCTGGGGCTCCGAGCTGGCAGGGAAGGCGAGTAGTAATAGTCTTAGCACATCAGGTGGCAGTTCCCAAGAGGGTTTCTGTGACCCAACCCGTCACAGTGGGTAAAACAGAGCAGGGAACATACAATTCTCCCCCAAGGAATTCAGCCACAACTTTAATTAACGCACTATTTTTTTTTTATCATCAGCATGGAAGCAAGTCTTCTGGAATGGTGGCTGAAGGATGAAGGCGCATACAAATGTTTAGCATATCTGGCACGTAAATACCTTGCAACACCGGCTACAAAAGTGCCATGAGAACACCTGTTTTCACTTTCAGGTGACGCCCGTAAATGTAAACAAACTTGTTTGTCTTAGCCATTGGCTGAACAAGAAGTAGGACTGAATGGATTTGTAGGCTCTAAAGTTTTACATTGTTTTGTTTTTGAGTGCAGTTATGTAACAAAACAAAACAAAAATCTACATTTGTAAGTTATACTTTCACAATAAAGAGATTGCACTACAGTACTTGTATGAGGTGAATTGAAAAATATTATTTATTTTGGGTTTATCATTTTTACAGTGCAAATATTTTTAATAAAAAATAATATAAAGTGAGCACTGTACACTTTATACTCTGTGTTGTAATAGAAATCAAAATATTTGAAAAATGTAGAAAAACATCCAAAAACATTTAATAATTTTCAATTGGTATTCTATTGTTTAACAGTGCGATTAATCGACAGCCCTAATATATAGCAAAACTCAAACATTTTTTGAGCAAAAGAGTGTAAGGAAGTTTGGAGATCAAATTCTGAAGCTGCCAACAAGTAGAATAAAGTGGATTTGTCCATGGGGGAAACAAAACAGAAATGGTCCTTCCACCTGGAGTTAAACAAAGGCAAGTCCAACGTTGACACTACAAGCCTGTATATGAGGGGAAACTATTTATTTTCAAATTAAATCCCAACTTTCAAATTTCAAAACATTACTAGTAAGGAGAGTTAAAAGGGATACAGTAGTCATGTATTTAAATTTAACTAGAATCTGTTGGTTTACCAGCATCTTTGCTTATAACAGAACAACCTGGATTGCTCACTATATCCTTCCTAGTAAAAAGGACTAAGAAATTTTTTTGTTAATGTGTGCAGGGTAGATGTGAACAGATGCTATTATGTCCAGTTTTTGAAATTACTTAGTGAAAAAGTTATGAATTTATTTTAAATAAATGACTTGGAATTCAACAACCACCCATACAGGTGACCATTTACCTGAAGTTATACAGTATAATTATTCACTTGGAGCTTCCCTTCAGATTTTACAACAATGTTTCAGACAGTAATCCTAGTTTATAAACCTAAAATTTACTGAAAGCATTTTTAAAAATTTGAACTTTATAATACTACTTGTTTGGTTTGAAGAAATAGATTTCTTCCTGAAAATACGTTTAGAAAGTTGCACTATTTACAGTGATCATTTATAATCAGCAATTCCCAATTAAGGTTACTTTCAGTGACTGAAAACTTTTGTACTGTAGGCTGAAATTGAACAGATTAATAGTTCAAACTTACAGAAGAAGGGGCGGAATGTGAATGTGAATTTTGAGGAGAACGGATTGCAGGAGATATGCCTCTTACAGGACTGGAGCCGTTTCCACCTTGGTACTGAAGAGGAAACATTCCCAAAGAATTAGTTAACATTCTTATCGAAAATGGATGTAAGACAAAATAATAATAATATCACTTATTGTATTACTGCACAATCTATATGTCTAAAGGAAGGAGAGTGCAAAAAACTATTCAAGATGTAGCTTTCATTTTTTAAATAGAAATTTTACAAACACCTCCAAAGACATTTTAAAAACTAATTATTTTAAACCGTCCATTCCCTAGTCCTTTTTCAGCTCCAGCAAGACCAAGAGAACATTTAAAAGACATTGCTAGCTCACAGTGTAGACATGACTTGTATGTGTGACTTTTGTATAGAAAGCCATGCATTTTATGTTTCTAAATCAAAGCAGGTGACAATCCAAACAAATCTGTTGCCTGAGTAGTGCAATACTCTTTACATTTATGCTTGTGAATTTAACTAAATTTAGTATCTTATACAGTTACTTGCAACATGAAAGAAATCAAAAAAGTAAATTTTCCAAATAAATAAAAAACTTACTTCAAAATAGTCACTAATTTTGTGACCACGTCCCCCAATACTTTTCCCTGAAGTTAAAGAAAAAATTAAAGACATTAGAAGTGACAAAAATAGACCACTATACTTACTACAGAGGTGAAAAGTACACAATATGTCAAAGTCTTAGAATCTGCTAAGCAGTTTTCTGCGGCTTGGTGAGTCAATGGGTGATCTTTCTATCTAGATATTCATATGACATCCCATCAGCACAGCATCTGAGAACTCCATGCACTTTAAGTAATTTATTCTCACATCATCCACATATCGCAATGAAGTATAATTATGCGCTTTTTTTTTTTTTTTAACGTGAACGGCAAACTGAGGCACAGAGAGACTGACCAGTTCAACTCACACAAGTCGTCTGTAGTAGAGAAGCCAGGAATTAAATTATCTCTCTTAATTCCCACCCCAGTGCCTTAGCCACAAGACTATCCCCATCTAATATGATGAGATGTTCATCATAAATGTTGGCAGACAAGAGATTAGGTGCCAAGCTCCTCCACATTTTAGGCACTCTGTCTCCAGGCTCACCAGTCAACGACTTGCCAAAAATGTCAAATCTGGCTAGCCTACAACTCACTTTCTATACTAGTCCCTTTGCTCAGTTCCTCAACCTGAGTGGGTAAAAACAGTGAGGACAAAATCTAACTTGGGGTAGGCAACCTATGGCACTCGTGCCGAAGGCGGCATGGGAGCTAATTTTCAGTGGCACTCACACTGCCCAGGTCCTGGCCTCCAGTCCGGGGGGCTCTGCATTTTAATTTAGTTTTAAATGAAGCTTCTTAAACATTTTAAAAACCTTATTTACTTTACATACGACAATAGTTTAGTTATATATTATAGACTTAGAGAAAGAGACGATCTAAAAACATTAAACTGTATTACTGGCACGCGAAATCTTAAATTAGAGTGAATAAATGAAGACTCGGCACACCACTTCTGAAAGGTTGCTGACCCCTGATCTAACTAGAAGTACAGTACCAATTTATGGAGGCAACAACAAATTACTGACCAGCTAACTCAGTAGGCTGTGACAGCTGGGGCAATATAAAGGTGCAAAGGGGCTGAACAGGGAGTAGAAAGAATGAGTATCACCTTGTGGAGATGATAGCATCTCTTTTCCCCTTGCAAGTCAGTCAGTCAATTCCAGCAGGGGAAGTTAATCAGAGGCTTTAAACCATTGCAGGGACTCTCGGATCATGAAGAGGGAATGAGACTTTCTGAACTCCTGTGTTTGAGACAGGGTACACCTTCACTGTCCCACATATATCCAAACAGTGTCAGGGGATTTCCTCTGGGCTTTGGTGATCGGACAGAAGTTGGGGGGAAAAATCTCCTGGTTCAGGTGAAAAGAAGAAACTGCTTTGGTAAGGAAGCTATAACAAGTGCAAAGCATTAATTTTTCCTTAAGAAAAACAAGACAGTTTTGATAGCAAACAAATGCCATAAAAAGCAACAAAGAGTCCTGTGGCACCTTATAGAGACGTATTCACCCACGAAAGCTTATGCTCCAATAAGTCTGTTGGTCTATAAGGTGCCACAGGACTCTGTCGCTTTTTACAGATCCAGATTAACACGGCTACCCCTCTGATACTAAATGCCATAAACTGTCAGCTGAAGGCGACCTCGACTAAAGAATTCCACTTTCAAGGAAAGCACAGTAAGAAGCACCAAAGCTAAGAATTCAGCAAGGTTTGAGCAAAGCACTGAGCACCCTACTGAGAACCCAGGGACTTCACAGGAGGCTTAAGATAGGACACAACCCTAAGGAACTGGTCCCAATGGGATGAGTCCTCATTGTGTATCTCTAGTGAAGTCCAAAGAAAGAAGGTAGGTTACTGAGGAGGGAGCAGGAGAGAAAAGCTCCACAGAGGAGTAAGTGTAGTGAACTGCTTGGGGTAAATTAGGGTAGAGTCCTTCAGTGTAGAGAACAGGTGGGCTTTGTATTCTTTTAGGTCCATGCATTGGTCTCAAGATTAAGCACCTCTGGCTCTCCCTCAGAACCAAGGAAGCACCTTGGGAATAGGTAAGGGACCTGGGAAAGCACCATAGCTCTTTTTCCCCTGCTGTTCTAGGCATTTTCTCTAGAATGAATCTAGTGGGAGTGCCCTAAAGTGAGGGGAGGCCACTCAATACAGGTTTACTCCCATTGGCAAGATAGGAGACTGCTGAATTGCTGACTAGACAATCCAGACACACCGGCAGTGATCGTTTGCAGGAAGCACCCACTGTTAGGCTACACTTTCCACTTCCAGAGTGTCTGTCTGTTTCCTCTGTACTATCTTTCATAGTGCCTGTGCTTGAGGTCTAAAGACAACACATCGATGTGAAGCACGTTTTGTTTTCCTCACTGAGAGGAAGGAAGAGACTGGGAACAGTGCCTGAAAGGGGAGGGAGACTGCCTATCTTTTGCTCCTCCACTGCTTGACACCAGAAAAGAAGAACTGCGGAACCACACTGGGGAACCAAGCCACAGAAAATTTATTTAAAAAAAGAAATACATATGCATTTGTTTTCCAAAAAGTGCATTTGATATTTCAACCATTAAGCTTCTAGAGGTTTTTGTTCATTGGTTTAAGGTAAGCACTGCCATGAAGGTGCAGCTGTCTCTTACAATTACTGTAGACCCCATTAATTGTCACATCATGGTAGATATACAGCTGTTTCAAATTAAGCACTCAAACCTATTATCAGACGCACCTAGAAATACATTATGCTAGGAGATATTCCTCTATTTCCATTAATTGCCTTTACAAAGCATACAAATCATTATACATTTAGACATATTAGGGCAAGATGGTTTATTGAGAAACCATAAGAGATCAGGAAAACAGAAAGATGTGAACAAAGGAAAGAACCAGAGGGAAGCTTATGCTAACAAATCTGTACACACCTGTACAGAACACAACAGTATAGTCCCAAATGTATTGTAATCATCATGCTGAGGGACAACTCAGTAATAACTAACTCTACAACACATTAAGTTATTACAGTGTACAATGCAACTTATATTGACTTATTCTGCCATTAACCAATTCTTACAGTTTTTGAAACACATTAAACAAACCTGTTCCCTTAGAATCACCCTACTTAAGCAGGATGGCATTTAATCACACAGTTTAGTGGATTCCACCACATACTGCAAGTCTCTTTCATAAAAGCCATTTCCCTACACTTACCTACCCCCTACTCTTCATGATTTCAGTAAAGAAAGAGATGGTTTATCAAGGTTTTTAAACAAATGCACCATTTTACCACTTTCTCCGTCTCCAAACCAGTCTTATCCCTTCAGGTCAGCTTTTAGATAATAGGCAAGAAAGGAGTTTGTCAGCTGAAAAGCATTAAAAGTGATCGGTAAGGGAAAAAACTGGGCTTTGTGCCTTTGCTTCTTTATAAGGAAGGCCAGAAAGGTCATCCTATGCTATAAACAGATTTTTTCTGCTTGTTTTCACATTTGAAATTCATGTCCTATCTAGCATGGAGGACACTACTGCCTTGTCTACATTAGGATACTCTGTAGTTATAAAGTTCTATTGGCAGTAACAACATTGTAAACAGGGCATAAGAGTTTTTATTACCAGGTTGTCTGCTCTAAGAAATGGTTAAAGTTTCCTGCTTTTACTACCACTTGTTCCACTTCATCAAGGGCAGCAATGATGGGAGCACTAGAAGGGCAGCTGTGGGAAATTTCCCAAAAAAGTTTAGAATAGGCAAAGCCTCTGTGAGGTGACTGTAGCACAACAGTTAAGAGACCAAATGTCGAGTAAGTGAAAGGAGAGGCTGTCAGATTGTCTTAAACTATTTTTTTTAATTAGAACAAAATATATTATACATTTAAATAGCAGTAAACACTCAAATCAAAATGATCATCTAAACGGAAGTATTTTAACACAACATATCTTCCACTTTGCTTTTTTGGCTTAACATGGGAAGGGATAGCCTACACTTCCCTGAAAAATGTAAAAAAAATATATATATATTGCAAGGCAAAGTTAGACTGTCAGCATTATTCTTTACATCATGCATAAGTAGCTAGAGGAGAAATTAATCTCGAGGACACACTAAAAAATTTCCTAGAATAACTTCAATATTAAAAGAAATGGATAAAAAAATTGTTTTATAATGCAAGCCAGTTATTTATTTATTCATTCTAGTTTTCAGAGTATCTTCTCTAACAGTTAACATTAACATCTAAAGCATTATAAGGAATGCAGCTGCCTCCATTGTTTTATATGCCGGTGATGTCATCAGCTATTGCAGGGAACATATAAAACCCTAAATTCAGGTCTTGGCAAGACATTACAAGAAAAATTCCAACTTATTTATCTGTATGTGTGAAATATTGCCACTGTAGCATCAAGCAGATCAGAGATATTTAATAGAAATCAGTTCCAGAGACATAAGTTTTCATACCCAAACAAGTGACTGTGATTTATCAAGTGACTTAAAACCATGTTAACATTAAACTATGCAGTCACAAATTAACAAATTTCTCCAATCCAAAAATACTTAACATCCATTTGAAGGAGTTCTCTATCTTTGCTCCCAAGAAGGCTCTGTATTTAAAGGCCCTAAGCTCCCACTCCATCCCAAGTAATTTCCTGGACAGGTCATGCCTTATCAGTCACTCTGGTAAAGGGAAGGGGAACATCACACTACATTGTCTTTATGAATAAATCCCATAAGCCCTCAGAGTTGGCTCCAATTTCCTTTTAATCAGCTGACATTCTGTTCTTTCAGTTGCCAGAGTCACAAATTTCCCATGTGTACATCACCAAGGAGCCTAAAACCTACACCATCCTGCTCAGACTGGTAAATATACCCTTAGCTGGAAAATCAGGTGCTAGTGGCAGCTAAGCCACAGTATTTTAAAATAGCAACCTTGATCATTAGAATTAATCTACATCGTTTGAACTGCCAGTTCAACAGGCCTACCAGTGATTAGAACAGGTAAGTATTCAAGTATCAACTCAGAGGCAGAACAAGAACCAACCACAAAGACAAAACAAAAAACACAGTAAATGACCAAGAGGCAAATGAACAATGCTCCTGGCTTATATATTTGCATTTAAAGGGATATTTATTAGTTCAAATAGAACACCAAAACAATAAAATAGGCCCTGTTCTCACAACTACTTTTTTTTAATATGCTAGATAGTTACCCACAGACTTATGAGTCTCTACCATTCCTGCCCTAAAAAGGTCACCTTAAAATGAGACAGGATATTTCAATGAACCACATACTTGTCTGAAAGAGTACCAATTAGTAAGTATCATGATGGTGTTTTGAGGAACAAGCATGTACTTGTCCACTAGGAAATGGACGGAGAGCACCACACATTTCACAAAGGCTAAACCAGGGGTCAGCAACCTTCCAGAAGTGGTGTGCCAAGTCTTCATTTATTCACTCTAATTTAAGGTTTTGCGTGCCAGTAATACATTTTAACATTTTTAGAAGGTCTCTAAGTCTATAACATATAACTAAACTATTGCTGTATGTAAAGCAAATAAGGTTTTCAAAATGTTTAAAAAGCTTCATTTAAAATTAAATTAAAATGCAGCACCCCCTGGACCGGTGGCCAGGACCCAGGCAGTGTGAGTGCTACTGAAAATCAACTTGCATGTCACCTTCGCCACGCATGCCATAGGTTGCCTATCCCTGGGCTAAACAGTCACTGGATAGTAACAATTATGGCTGGATTCAAGTCAAAGCCAAGCCACATCAGATGGAAGTCATCTATTTCACTCTACTGATTCTCCCCTCACCCCCAATTATTCTAATCCTCCCCTGTGAACATTTGTTGGATGGAAAAAGGTCTCTCAGGACAATAATGGAAATTCATCTGAAAATCAAGCAATTGAAAACTTTAAAACCATGAATTCCTGCTCATCAGCTGGAATAAGAAAAGTAACTGTGGAGGCACACTAGTGAGAAGAATTGTTGTGGTTCTGAACAAATAGGTAGAATGTCACAATGGCAAGGGCGAATTGAAGCCATGCAAAATTCTTTTACACATATAACAGCTCAGATACAGAATCTACTTGCCTGTTCCTACCCAAGATTGATAATGGGGAAAAAGATATATTTTATTCACCATTTAAAAAAATCCCTTGTCTCATGCAATGAGTGTAGAACTCTGTAAGGCTGTCTAAGGGCTTGTCTACACAGCCCCAGAGTGCAGACTACTGGGTGTGAACTGTAGTGAGCACTAAAGTGTTGCACTTTAACTGTCCTGTGCAGACCCTGCTAGTATGAACTAAAAGATACCTAGTTTCTGTTAATGTAGTCCTGTTTGAAACACAAACTAGATACCTTCTAGTTTGCGCTAGCAGGGTCTACACAGGACAGTTACAGTGCAAAACTTCATCATGCAATGCAATTCATAACCTCATAGTTTGCACTGCAGGGCTGTGCAGACAATCCCTAAATTTCATGTGTTCAAGCAAATATAATTTGACTAAATGCATATAATACCTAACTGATATGCTAAAATTCAAAAAATGTTTGGTGTACCTTGGCTGCTTTCACTCTGGTTCTCTGCTTTCCTCTTTCTTCCCCTGGAAGGTTCTGATTGTTTCTTCTCTGGAGTCTACAAAAAGCAAATTAATGTCTTTAAATGCAAAAGAAACTGATCCAGCAACAGCTCTACTTAGTTATATTATTGTTACATGCAGTAAATAAAAAATCTCATTTTTAAAACATGGTCTCAGTTCAGCATGAATATAATTTCAGATTTTAACTGAAGGAAAAAGATGACAATATGAGTACTTACTCTTGTACTCTCTCCCTTCAGAAGGTTTATTACACCTGTGTGTTGTGTTTACAGTAGAACATCAGAGTTACGAACACCTTGGGCATGGAGGTTATTCGTAATTCTGAACAAAACGTTACGATTTGTGTTCTTTCAAAAGTTCACAAATGAACCTTGACTTAACACAGCTTTGAAACTTTACTATGCAGAAGAAAAAATGCATATTTTAACTATCTTAATTTAAATGAAACAAGCACAGAAACAGTTTCCTTATCATGTCAAATCTTTTTTTTTAAACATTCCCTTTATATTTTTTAGTAGCTTATGTTTAACACCATACTGTATTTGCTTTTTTTCCCCCATCTCTGCTGCTACCTGGTTGCATGCTTCCAGTTTCAAATGAGGTGCGTGGTTAATTGATCAGTTCATAACTCTGATGTTCATAACGGAGGTTCTACTGTAGTTTTAAATTAGATAATAAGGTCTTATGGTCAAAGTCTGCTTTTTTACTATATTTGTACACTGCCCAGCTGAAAGGGGCCCAAGTCCGAGCCAACAGCTCTGGGCACTACTGACTTCCATATACTGCACCGTTTTGATATAAGAATAAAAGTTTGTCAAAGCTATTTTCAAAATGTATCTTTCTACAGGAACACAGTGCTTACAAATGTTTCTCTACATGATGTTTGTTGAGCGATACACTGTTATCTTAAGTTATGTTCAGTCTAAACATTTAATGAACATTCTGTGAACAAAGCAAGTTAATGTTAAGTGATAAATTGACAAGATTTAACCAAGTATTGATGACATTAAAAAGTAATCTTTTCCTCTCATCCATCCTTCTCTGCTTTCAGTTTAATTGGAAAATAGTTAAGTGATTTTATTATCAAATGTTATTCAATTATTAGCATTTTAATATAGCATCTTAAATAGCCAATGTAAATGCCGAGTATAATTTTAAAACTGTACAGCCTTTACAACTATTAAATATGTCTACACAATCATTTTAAATTTCCCCAAAAGTTAGTTATTCTGCAATTGTAAAAGATCAGCTCTCTCATCTATAAACCTCTGTAGGAATTTAAATTTCATTTTGAAAAAATCAAAACTCCAATAATTTGTAGAAAAAATATTTCATTTTCTTTTAACCTTTTTCATTTCTTTTGTTTAGTTTAACCTTAAACTGCAAACAGTATTAGCACTCTAATAAGATGTCTAAAATTATACTGGAGGTAATTTTCACTTTTGGTAAATACAGTATTCATATGATAATGCACAATGCATATGCAAAACTCGGGCATATCAGTTCAAATCACCACAAAATGTTTTCCAGAAACCAATCAGCACCTTTCTTCTTCTAATGGAACCATATGAATTACAACAAATTCAAGAGCTCTGGAGCTGGGAAATATCTGGTGAACACTCCCCAAATAACAAAGCTGTCTTCACTTACAAACTTCAGCAAAACTTACAAACAAGAAAAAACATTTTTAGAAGTTCTCCAATGTCAGATTCCAGAACTATGAAGAAAAACACAAAGCTGACATGTTGCCAAGAGCCCTATACTTTATGTCAGAGGTGAGCAAACTATGGCCCGCAGGCCACATCCGGCCCGCAGGACCCTCCTGCCCTGTTCCTGAGCTCCTGGCCTGGGAGGCTAGCCCCGGACCCCTCCCCTGCAGCCTAAGTTCACTGCGCCGCCGGCGCAATGCTCTGGGCGGCAGGGCTTCAAGCTCCTAGGGCAGCGCAGCTGCAGAGCAGCGGCCTGTCCCGGTGCTCCGGGCAGTGTGGCTGTAGCGCCGCTAGGCACCGGTGCTCCAGGCAGCACAGTAAGGGGGCAGGGAGTGGGGGGGTTGGATAGAGGGCAGGAGAGTTCGGGGTGGTAGTCAGGGGGCAGGGGTGTGGATAGGGGGCAGGGCGGTCAGGGGGCAGGGAGTGTTGAATGGAGGCAGGAGTCCCCAGGGGGCAGTCAGGAAGGAGAGGGTGGATTGGATGGGGTGGCGTGGGGCAGTCAGGGGACAGGGAGAAGGGGTGGTCAGATGGAGCATGGGTCCCGGGGGGCAGGCAGGAAGGAGAGGAGGGGTTGAATGGGGCGGCAGGGGCAGTCAGGGATGGACGTTCCAGGGGCGGTTGGGGGGATTGGATGGGGCAGGAGTCCTGGGGGGCCTGTCAGGGGACAAGAAGCAGGGAGGGTCAGATAGGAGGTGGGGGCCAGGCCACGCCTGGCTGTTTGGGGAGGCATAGCCTCCCCTAACCGGCCCTCCATACAATTTCTGAAACCCGATGTGGCCCTCAGGCCAAAAAGTTTGCCCGCCCCTGCTTTATATGGTTCAGGTCCTGGTTTACCTGTATATTTTGTGATTTACCACTTGTTTCTATCTTGGCTTGATAGTTTTTAATTTTGGCCTTTATATTTCCTTTTATAAAACGTATTCATTTGTAATAGTCTGCCTCTAAAAGAATTACTCTCTCTTTCCAAAATCGTGGGTTAAGATAGAAATACAGGTCTATATAAATATTTTATATCTACTTACAGAACGATTCATAGTAGCACATAGAATTTTTTCAAAGAAAAAAAGTGGAAAACCACCAATTTGTACTATGTGTCTCTTAAGTATGTAATGTCTTTCCCTCTCTATAGCAAATAAGTACAAGAAATACAGCATTTTCTAAGGTGTCTTTACATTGTCGCACCAAATCTGCAATCTGATTTGCATGGGTGGAATCCAACCAAAATTAGCTGAGGTCCACCCATGCAGATCAGAACCTATATCTGCAAAGCTTTTCTATTAAAATTCTGCCATTCCAAAATCCCAGGTTTTAATACTAGTATTAGTGACCTAGAAAAATGATTATTTCTAAATTCTACTATGTTTTCTGCATCCTTGTCTGGCACACAAAACAAGAGATAAAAGTATCTCATGCATTGAGAAATTAAAAAATATCAAATAAAGATTTATTTTTATATACCACATTATCACTAACAAAGCATAGCGTGATTGCATCAGTACTGCATTACAGTTTGATAATAAACTAACATTCTCACTACAGAAACTAATGTTAGTGTTGTATTTCTAATCAAGATCTAAATTTCTACATTATTTTTCAAAATCTGTTGCAATACAGCTAAGGTCTCAACACCACAAAGGGAAGCCCGGCTCACCTTATAAATATATCTTCAGGCTCCTACTGTACCTTTCATATGACAAATTGTTTACCATAACAGACTCTCTATTATGACACCATTTCAAAAATTGTTGTATGTAACATTAAAAGTTTAAATTTATTCTGTTAAAAGATTACATTTAGTGTGAAAACAAACCAGATGTTATTTAAAGGAGTAAAATGCTACAGTCTCTCATTATCATATCTGGCATAACTACAAACCCTTTGAAGAGAATAGAACACCTTTTGAAAAATGGGTCAAGAAAGCACATTCTTTTATTTAGTGCCACAATTTTTCTGATTGCTCATTGAAAATGTAAAGACATCCTCCACTTAATTTTTTTAATGAAATCATCACAGCTGCAAAAAATAAAGCCATGGCATGGCAGAATTCCAGAAATCATCTTTCAGCGAACATGGAAGGAACCTGCAGCAGGAGACATAACGTAGTGAATAGTTCTGCTTAGGGCCCTTTAAAAAATTTTTTAAATGTGTGGTTGCTGAATTTTGGGGGCTCTTTTGTTACTTGTGGTTAAGAATCCAATATACAAAGATACTTTACAATTTAGAAATAATCACCCCAGCCTCGGAAATATGGCCTTGTGGTTAAGGCACTGTACTTTGTGTCAGAAGATCTGGGTTGAATTCCCAGTTCTGGCACAGACTTCCTGTGTCCTTGGATAAATCACTTATTCTTTGTAGCTCAGTTCCCTATATGTAAATTGAGGATAATGGACCTTCCTACTTCTCAAGAGTGTTCTGAGGATAAATTCATCAGTGTTTGGGAGGCATTCAAATAATCTATGGCAGGGGTTCTCAAACTTCATTGCACCGCGACACCCTTCTGACAACAAAAATTACTACACGACCCCAGGAGGGTTGTGGGGGCCAAAGTTTGAGCCCCACTAGCCAGGGTGGTAGGGGGACCGAAGCCTCAGGGCTTCAGCCCTGGGAGGGAGTGGGGGCATGTAACCTGAGCCCCACTGCTCAGGGCTGAAGCCCTCGGGCGTTGGCTTCAACCGCGGGCCCCAGCAAGTCTAAGGCCAGCCCTGGCGACCCCATTAAAACATGGTCGTGATCCACTTTGGGGTCCCAACCCACAGTTTGAGAACCACTGATCTACGGTGATGGATGTCATACAAGATCCTAGATCAGAGGTTCCCAAACTGTGGTATGTGAGATATCTCTGTGGGGGTACACAGGAGGAATTGCGTAATGGTGGATTGTATTTTACTTATTGCATTTTCATAATAGGCTACTGAGACAAAGCTTTAAAACTCTGTGGAAATTTATTATATAAAATATGGTAGTTAATTTACTTCAAGACGTACCAATAAGAACAGATACACAGAGACACTGATGTACAGAGCCCTCACCTCCAATCACCGTACAGCGCAGGTTTAGTTGCCCAGCAACTGTCCAGTCTAACTGAGCTCAGAACTTAGGGGGGGGTTTCGGTTGTATATGTCACACTATAACTATATCTGTATGTAACAGTGAAATATGAACAGATGGCTAAAGACCAGTAGTGTTAAGAAAAACAAAGTATCAGTGATGAGAAGGGTAGAGCTATGTGGGCAGCTGGTAGATCTGGAAGGGGGCACTCAATAAGAAAAGTTTGGGAAACTCTGACCTAGATAATAGGCAGTACCCTGATATAGGACCATATTTTTCTTTCACAGAATTGCAACAATGTAGCATAATTTCCAGCGTGTAATGGAACACTTCCACTGTCATCTCCCTTAACTTCCAACCTACACCACCGCAATACTGTTCAAAGAGAGTTCCCAGGGAGCACCATTAATTTCTTTGTATACTGTTACTAGTTATCCAAGTAGTGCTATTAAAAAGTTAATTATGCATTTCTACATCTAGCAGTAACACTAAATTGCTTTCTAGAATTTTTCTACAAATTTCCTTCAAGATTAACTAGAAAGAGGTAAACAGATTATTGAAAATTTTTTAAAATTTCTACTTGAAAAACAGAGATACTACCCAAGTAGATCATGCTCCATGTCTCAGACAATGCAAGATCTTCAACATGCACTTATAGTTAGAAAAGAAATTTTAAAATAGCAACTTCTTACCTATCAGATTTGGTCGTGGCATACATTCAAAAGTTTTTCTGCTGTCTCTTTTTTTTTTTTTTTTACTTACATTGTTACTACTTTTTACACTTTTTAGCACTTAAGAACCAATACTGCTTTGGGAGGATGAACTCTAGTCTACTGGTGAATCACCAAAAGAGCTGTTAATTAAGTATCAGCTGGAGGGTCAAACTGGGCCTAGATCTTAAATTAAACCTGTATAGCCCAATTATAGACAATGTCCCAGAGATTCTCTGACTAGTTATGATGCACAAGCCAGAATGAACACAGATGAACTTTCAGACACAACGTTGAGTTTGCACAGCTGTCAGTTAGAAAAACGGCTCTCTAACTGAAAGTTGGGCGATTTTTGCTTATCAGTACTCTGGAAGTTACACAATCTCTCTCGGGGGATTCAAACAAAATAAAGATCAGAGCTAGATCTATGCCACCCTCTAATTCTATCTAACCAGATACAATACTGCCTTCAGATTGTAATGCCATATCTTTCTCCTTTGCCAAAAAGATGGACAAACCCCGCCCCCCCCCCCGCCCAGAATTAAGACTTTTCTCTTAAGTGGACTGCCACAGCAGAAAAGTGACAGTTTTGTTCTTGTGAAAAAAACAAATAAAAAGAATAGGCAGTCACACCCTTCTGGCCAAGAAAATCATCTATTTATTAATGCCAAGAAAATGCACCCAGGAAGGACAAGATACAACATTTATCTGGGTAGCAGAATTATTCAAAGGGGGTGAACAAACAAACGTCAGATTTAGGATCCACATCCTCTTTGTGACTGATAAACTTAATATCAGACAGCCATCTTGGGGAACCTGTTTTGCAATTGACACACACTTACTAGACAACAGAAATAAGCTTCAGCAGCTTAGGCAGAATCTTAGCTCTCTACCTTATTAATTATAAAAACATAGTTCCTTAAGGGTTAAGTCACCTGGACATGATGAAACTCCTCCTAAAATGAAAGCACTCCTCGCTAACCAGCAATACTTCTAATTAGCAATACTAATTAACACAGCTTGTGACAACAATTCAGAGTAAGCAAACTATCATTCCAGCCAAAGAGTTCAAGATACCCATATTTAGGTCTAGTGCATATTAGATACAGGACTTGTCTAGACTTGCCCGGATTACAGTAACTCCTCGATTATGTTCCTGAAAAATGTGACTTTAAGCAAAACGATGTTAAGCAAATCCAATTTCCCCATAAGAATTAATGTAAATAGGGGAGGTTAGGTTCCAAGGAAATTTTTTTCACCAAAGACACTACACGCACACACACAGTATAAGTTTTAAACAAACAATTTAATACTGTACACAGCAATGATGATTGTGAAGCTTGGTTGAGGTGGCGAAGTCAGGGGGTGGGATATTTCCCAGGGAATGCCTTACTGCTAAACGATGAACTAGCACTCAGCTGAGCCCTCAAGGGCTAACACATTGTTGTTAATGTAGCCCCTCACTCTAAAAGGCAGCACAAATGGAGGGAGGGGAGACAGCATGGCAGAGAGAGAGAGAGAGAGAGAGAGAGAGAGAGAGAGAGAGAGAGAGAGATGGATGTGCATTGCCCCTTTAAGTACACTAACCCCTCTTTAATTACACTGCCTTTTTAAGTTATATCAGCAAGTTGAGACAGCAGCTGCTGTGAGCAAGCTCCCTCTATCCTGAGCCCTGTCATGTCCTCCCTCACTCTATGGAGATGGGGTAAGCAGGGAGGGGTAGGAGAACGGGGGAGGGGGGCATCCTGACATTAGCCCCTCTGTATCCCCCCTGCACAGCAAGCAGGAAGCTCCCAGGAGCAGCTCCAAGGTAGAGGGCAGGAGCAGCACATGGCAGTGGTGGGAGGGACAGCCGAACTGCCAGCAATTGATAGCCTGCTGGGCGGGGCTGCCGCACAGGGAACTTGCAGGAGTGGGGAGCTGATGGGGGGCTTCCGGTCAACCCTGGTTCCAAGCCCCCACCAGCTAGCTCCAATGGGCTGCTCTTTCTGCAAGCAGTAAACAAAGCAGGCAGCTGCCAAACAACGTTATAAGGGAGCATTGCACAACTTCAAACGAGCATGTTCTCTAACTGATCAGCAACCTAACAACAAAACAACGTTAACTGGGAGAACTTTAAGCGAGGTGTTACTGTATAGCCATCGGTATAGCTACGCAGTGCAATATCTGGTGTAGATGGTCAAAGCCTGCTGTTTGCAGCAGGCAAGCCTACCCATATTAAAGATGGGATGAGCTCCAGTGATGCAAATAGTGGCTTTGCTTGTCCAGTTTAAGGGTTATACCAGTGCAGTCAAACTAATGGCAGGCCAATTATGGCTGTAATCAGGACAAATTTCCAGTCGAGACAAGGTGGAACTTATGCAGCATCCTGCAACCTAATACATGTCTGAACCTTTGTGTACCCTGAAAGAGGAGGTTATACCTGTAACTGGAGGTTCTTCGAGATGTGTGGTGCCTACCTGTATTCCACTGTGAGTTAGACATGCACATCATGTGCCCAGAATCGGAGAACTTTGAAAATAGTGTCTGTTAGTCTGTGCATGCACCCAGGCTCACCTCATGCTTCTGATCAAGGCAATAGAGGGCAGGGCAGATCAATCACCTCTTCAGTTCCTTCTCCACCATGAATCAGAAAGATCCAAAGCAGAAGGGAAGGAGGGCAGGTAGTGGAATACAGATAGGGATCATACATTTCAACAAACCTCCAGTTATAGGTAATTAACCTCTTCTTCGAGTAATGGTCCCTATTGTAGTCCACTGTCGGTGATTGACAAGCAATACCTAAGTAGGAGGAGGGTGCGAGGATCAGGACAGTAGGGTCGAGCAGAGGACCGCTGTTCCAAAGGAGGCATCAGCAGCCGAGTCCTGCACCAGGGCGTAATGTTTTAAAAATGCGTGGATGGAACTCCACATAGCAGCTTTACAGATATCTAGGAGGGTACATCCTGAAGAGATGCCATGGGTGCTGCGCTCTGTGGACTGAGTTCATACCCCTGTAGGGGGAGAAAGTTTCAAGAGCTGACAGAGTACAATGCATCCAGATACCCATTTAGAAATTCTCTGGGTGGAGATGGCACGCCCCCAACACTCTCTGTTATGGCAATAAACAGTCTCCAGGACATCCTGATAGGTCTTGTTCTCTTCAGGTAAAAGGCCAAAGCTCATTGCACATTGAGGGAGTGGAGTCTACGTTCTTCTACAGGAGTGTGAGGTTTCAAAAAGAATACAAGTTAAATGAATGGATTAATTAAGGTGAAACTGTAACTACTTTAGGGATAAATTTGGGGTGTGGGTGTAAGGAAACTGTCTTTGCCGGTGACAGGGGGTCCCGGGTCTTGTGAGGAGCTGGAGATGGTGGTACCAATGGAACACGGCATGGAGCCAGTGGAGCCCAACATTTCTGGGACTTAAGACGTACTGAGTCCTCATAGGCAGAAAAATCAGACATCCCATCCACCAGCTTTGAAGTGGACTTAGAGGAAGACTTAGTCCCATGCTTATGACAGTGTTTCCTAACTTCTCAACTAGGCCCCGTCACAGGATCTGTGGGGGTGGATTCTCCAGCACCGGAGGCGGACTTTGCAGCAGGAGGCGTACACCTTGCTGATTCAGGATGATATATGGGGGAGTTCCCTGGCCTCGGTCTGATTGGGGTCTCATGGCCATCTCCAGGAGATACTTGTGGAGGCGAAGTGCCCACTCTCTCAGGTACAACTGGGGAAAGAATGGCAAACACTCTACTGAGCCACAATGTAAGCTTCCTCCAGGCAGTAGAGAGAGCACTGATGGTCGTCACTGAACAAGAAGGATTGCGGGCAGGAGATGCATAGTTTGAAGCACGGAATTCTGAGCATAGTCCGGTACCTGAACATTGGAACGAGGAAAGGAGGGGGAAGGGGGGGAGGCTGTAATCTGATTCTACTCTAAAACTATTAAAACTACTAATCACTAGGTTTATTTAAGAAATAATAAAACTATTTGCAACTGCTGTGTGGTAAATCCAGTAGGGAGCCTCGAAGGGCCTAGTACAACCCCATCACAAGGCCCAATTAAAAAAGCACAGATTAACTGCTCATTGGAGCACATGGTGCACAAGGGACCCACTAATGCTTACCAAATGCGAATTTACTATAAGAGAAGGGTCCATCACTTGCACTGCAGATTTTCTCTGGAAAAGGGAATCCCCAGTGAGTCAGAGCCCTCTGCCACACTCTTCTCAAGTGTGAGGGTCCATACACCTACACTAATATAAGATGGGCGACAGAGAGCCAGATAGCCAAACAGCACATGGCGCAACAATGTCCTTTCCAGTGCTTTGTGTCTCTCTCCATTAATGGCAACTGACTGACCCCACACTTGGTCAGAATGTCAGAAGCCCACTAACCGTTAGTGATATGCAGTATGTTTTCACAGTGATTCAAGGCAAAAACTGGACAGGGTCAGATGAGGCGACAGCTGAACTAGCAGTGTTGGAATAATTCTGAACATTGATTTGTCATTTTTATAGGGCTAATGAGCCAGCAGCAGAAAGAGCTTATGTTTGAAATTACAGACTAAAAGGGCTGAAATTGTTCAGTACCTCACTTCATATGTGAAAAAATATAAGCTGTTTCTAATTTGAGCGATATTAAAAAACATTCAAAGCATGACAGGTTCAAATTTATCCTGCTCTTCTCCACCCTTTTATATCTCATTTACAAAGTCCATGTAATTTTTATATAGGTATTCCTCCCAACATGAAAAAACCTACAATTTTTCCTAGAAAACACTTTTTGGGGGAAAATGATGCCAGAAACCCAGAAACTCATCCTTACAATAAGAAAACTAGTTTGCACACCACACAAAAAGAAAAAAAATAAAGGTGGTAAAAATTTTCATTTCAAATGCTATAGATATTATGAACTGAGGGAAAAGGGTTTTAGAAGTGGAAAATGATCTAATGTCTGATCTTTGATCACATTTCTATATTTCCTCAGAATAAATACTGGCAAACTAATTAAGTTTTAAGAGTATTTATACAGCTACAATTAAACAGTGGCTAAGGAGGTTTCCCTGTGCTAGTGAAAGTTTTACTGCCTTAAGGTAAAAATTTAGCAAGCTATACACACCATTCTTAGTTCCAATATGAATTTATCATCATTAAGGATACAACAATCATGTAGGTTACGGATTCCATGACTTTCCAGAACTTCCAGGACTTCTGGGGCAGGACCAGAACAGTTGACCGGTGACCAGTCCCAGGGCCGCCAGAACAGCTGACCGATCCCTCACCCGCTGGAGCAGCAGCTTGGATTGGGTCAGTCCCTCTGGGGCTGTAGCAGCAGCGGTCAGTGCTCTGTTTGTCCCTATACCCCCCAAGGTATTTTTAATAAAAATCAGGGACAGGTTGCAGACTTCCGTGAATATTTGTTTATTGCCTGTGACCTGTCCCTGACTTTTACTAAAAATACCTGTGACAGAATTTTAATTTTAATCATCATGCAGCATAGCTATATATCAAGTCTTGGGGCGAGAGTCTAATCCTCATACCGTCCTCCTGGTGGTAAAAGGGCTGAAGTAGTATGCAAGTGCTCTAAAGGGGGAATTTTCCTGGTGCAGGCATTGTGAAGACCACTACTTTGAACCCTCCCTTCACACACCCCACTTGTGAGTCCTAGCATATGGGCATGTCAATGACAGGGCCACAGCACTCAGAGTTATGCAGTTTCTGAGTTCAGAACTCCAACCCCATGGGAAACCCAAGGAAATTGTTGTAACTCAGACAGATCCCCCAGAGCCGTTCGAGTTATGCCAGGGGCCTCACCTGGCCAAAGCATCCCAGGATCAGGAGGGCACAAAGGTGGTTTAAAAGTGGTCTTAATCTTCCCCCCAGCTGCTCTTAGAGGCATAGCACAGAATCTTTCCCTTTTTTTCTAACAGGCCTGAGATAAAATACAGTTTATTTTATATATATAAGTTAACCTTTCATGATACAATGCAGAACCAACATAAGCTAAAAAGTGAAAATGCTCTGAACACAGGTCCAAAGGAGCTTTTCACAGGATGGCTGGCCCCACTAAATGAAGCAGGGTCCAGCTCCCCTGTGCCAGAACAGGTGCCCCCAGTTTGGCCAATTAGAGAGCCAGGCAGCACATGGTACTATAAAAAACTAGGAGATCTGAGGGAGGAAGAGGGAGACCTAGTGAGTTAAGGCTGCCTGTCAGCAGACTCCCTGGAAGGAGGAAGGAATTATCAAGGAAGCCAAGGAAGGGATTAGCCTGCTGACTATCAGAAGTCAAAGCAGTGCCAGGAAGCTGAAAAGGGCTGAGGGCTCGGAAGCCCATGGAAAAGCTAGCCAGCTATCCTTCCTGGGCGAGAGAGCCATGGTCAGAAAAGGCTGGAGAGGGCTGAAGGCAGCAGAGGAGGTTCCTGCTGGCGCTCAAAACCAGAGAGCTGAAGCGAGAGAAGGCTGAAGGCTGACACCCCAGGCATGGTTAAGAACACCAGGGCTGTGCTCGAGACCCAGGACACAGTGAGGGACACTGGGGTTGCACTGGATAGCCAGGGCGCTGACGAGGGATGCTGGGGCTCTATTTGATGTACTGTGTGGAGACAGGCCTGAAACTGTAGAACGTAGTGTTGGAACTTGTTTTCTTATGGTTTATGTGCATGGAACTGTATTTATACTTTGGAAGACTGTTTGGACTATTTCTGGAACTACAAAAGGGGAAACTAAGGCAGGCGTGTCTGTCATGCTGCGGCCAACTGCAGGAGGGCACTCCAAGCAGGACGCCCCATGACAGCACTTTTATGAAGTCTTACCCTACATATCTCCATCTCAAAAAAATTAGTTTGGTCCAAAGGTGTAACAAATTTTAGCTTTTACCACGACATGCACTTTTTTATCTTATTGTATACATACAAATATTATATTTTCTTTAAGCAGCTTACATATAAAATATCAACTGCATTAGAACATATTATAAGTATTTTGTTTGCATTAAAATATTGTAAACATACATACCTCCGATTCTTTATCACTTAGAGATCCCAAGCTTCCAAAACTGTGATTAGAACTTTCATTATTTGTTGAGGCCTATTGAGAAAAATAATATATCACACACTATGTTCAGATTTATAAAACAGCTAATAAATTACAGTATTTGCAGTTATGCAAAGTAAGGGTAATCAAATTTCATGCTTCAAGACAAAGTGCTCAACTGCAGAGACCATATGACCTGCAAGCAGAATACCAGATTTGATGGACAAATGGTGTGCTCCAGCACAGTAAATTCTATGTTCTTAATTGCTTCTAAAGCTATTCTGAACAATGTAGTTTGCTACCAAAATTGGAAAGGAAACAACTGTACATACATATCCTCTCTGAAAAGAATGCACAAACACAATTTACAGGATAGACCACTAACTCATGAAACAGTCACGCCAATATAACAGCCGTAAGGAAAACACTTAAATGATTAAGAGGTTATGGATGAGGAAGTGTCTACACTAGAGAGCTTACAGCAACACAGTTGTACCAATGAAGCTGCATGGCTATAAGATCTCTCATGTAGCAGCTCTATGCCAACGGGAGAGAGTTCTCCCATCAACACAATTAAACCACCCCCAACAAGCGGCAGAAGCTATGTCTGTGGGGGAAGCTTGCCCACCGACATAGCTCTGTGCGCACTACCCCTTATGCCGGCAAAACTTATGTTACTCGAGGTGTTTTTTTTCACACCCCTGAGTGACATAAGTTTTGCCAACGTAAGTGGTAGTGTAGACATGGCCCAAGAAGTATGTCAGATACAGAATCAAGTTATCATTTTGAAGGGCTTTCCTTAAAAAACACACCTCTAGAATGAGCCACATTCCTCCAGCCTTATTTTAGACCAGCAAAGTATCTGATAGATACTTCTTGAAAGCTGTGACTCCAGAGGATGCATTTATATACCCACTAATGCTAGTAGATTTGAAGAGAGAGTTAGCAATTCTTTCTTTTTGTAAGGAATGTAGCCTTCTTGTCTGAGATTAGGATTCTGACAGGATAAAAAAAAAAAAACAAACCCATGTGGCTATTAGATAGCTTTTAACACTAGGAACCTTATCTTACCTTAGACCTTAGTTCCTCCAGTGCCACTAACATCAGGCAGCCCAATTCTTCTACTGATTATGATCTCTCACTAGGTCTGGTACTTCTTCCCAGGTGATTGCCAGTGCATTCGATATCCTCTGTCACTGTCTTCTACTAGTTCTTCCCTGACTTACTTAATTTTCTTTTTTTCTCCCTTCTTTAACCAATTCAACACTTGCTTAGCATGTCTCCCATCTTAAATACAATGCACATGTCACAACCACCTGAGGCTTCTTTCTTTGGTATGTTCTAGAATGTCCTGCTCTGTCAGTTCCCATACCCTCACATTTGTTATTATGTTTTTCCATGAAATGTATAGAATCTTTCCCAGTCATCTGTGATGGGCAGCCTCCAATCTCTTTTTGTTAGCCACCGTCATTGGCCAACTCTCTGCTCCATACTGTAATGTTCTCAGTACAATTGCAAGATATAATCTGACCTTTAGTTTGGTGTGGAGACCTCTGTTTGACCAGATGTTGTTCATCTTTCCAAAAGTGATGTCTGCTTTTCCTAATCGCATATGAATATCCTTATCGTAGCCACCATCAAATGTCATCACATTGCCCAGATAGCAGAACTCTTCTACCTGTTCAATACCTTTTCCCTCCACTTGCACTTTTGCACCTGTTGTCTGGCTTTCTACCTTCATGATCTTGGTTTTCTTTAATTCCAATCCAATTTTTGCTGCTTCCTATTCTACCTCTGACGTAAGAACAACCATTCAGTTCCACATCATACTTAGTAAAGCAATGTTGCTGGCAAAATCAAAGTTGTGTAACATCTCCACTAACCACAGTCTATGGTGCCTTATTATTACAGATGTGTCTTGTTCACAGCCTGGCTGTTAATGTCTCTTTCACTGGCTCCCAAGCCAACAAGGTCTTTGCTGTGATGTTATCCAGCATAATTCCTACACCTCCTAATACATTCCTCCTCCTGAGTATAAGATTGTAGCACAAACACCATCTTGCCCCTCCTCACCCATCTCCTCTCACAGACATCAAGTATGTTCAGATCTTTTTTTTTTTAATTTCTCATGTAACCTATGCCAGCTTTCCTGTACTATGCAAAGTACACACATTCCACATATTTATTCTTGTTACAAATTTTATCGTCAGGATTCTCAAGATCTCAGCTTCCTTTTGGCTTTCACTGACACCTGTCATACTTGGGTTTTCAGCCCCATCATCTAACGTCCTCAAGTTTTGGTTTGACTGAGATGTTTCTGTTGTAGAAACATCTCAAACCTAATGGCAGAACCCTCCTCTTTTATCCGAAAACTAATTTATTGCCAGTATTTTCCTACTCTTTAAACATAAATAAATAGTTTTCCCTATATAAAAGGGTTAGACTGCCAAGAAAAAATAAGAAGTTAAACCATAAATACCCTTGGGTTGTAAAAACGTATGAAGTCATGAAGCCTGAGAAGTAATGTAAAACAGGACTTTTCTATGGCCTGGTTTATATCTATTCAGCGATCCGTTTGACAAAGAACGGCAACAAAGTCCTTTGGTGAAAAAGCTTGCCCTATTGCCAATGCATTTGATATCTGTTAGGCTGTCCATTTTCTACCTCCTTGATCACTGGATTGTTCTCTTTTCTTCCACAAATCCAATACCCAAAAGCAAGGCTGTGCAGAAATATTATGATGCAAAATTATAATTTGCCACAGCAAGTGCTCATCTTGGAGACACTGGATCACTGAATTCCATTATTCAGCCAGTTTAAAGAATGAGACTGACCTCAGACTAGATGATGACTTGTGAATTGAAGTTCCTATTGAAACATAACCAGAATAGATAGAATTGGTAGGTTTTTCTCAGGGATCTTCCTTGTTATCTAGGAACATCTTCAGGTAATTCTTTGTCATGTCATATCCAGTGTTCCTCTGACATTTGTTTTATTTGGACATAGAAACCAACCAGGAGCACCCATTTTGAGAATCTATTTATTATGGTTTTCACCTTATGTTCTGCAAACTTATAATAACTGTTTTGCAGCAGGTTAGATAGAGATAGCCTTTTCATAACTGTTCTTCCCAGGAAATAAGGGGAACTTTCACGTACCTGCCCATCAAGAGAAGAGGAAAGTTCTAGAATCTCAACTAATTGCTTGAACAGGAAACACAGATGTACTTAGGTGCAACTACTGTGCGTCTTACTGGTTTCAGACAGTAGAAAAATGAGGACATGGGGGAGGGACATATGTAAAGGAATATCTCGTCGTTCTCTCTCCCAAAATGAAAGCTGTCCTAGAGGAGTCATATATCCCATTTTCGCAGTGATCCTTGAACATCAGACTAAAAGAAACTTTTATAGCAAGTATAATATGGAATCCAAAAGCCAATGTTTTTACTGGAATAAGAGACTAAATAGAAAATAAATCATGTCAACCTACCCCAGATAGGCTACAGCATTTTCTGATGAGACCCATTGTCATATATGGTGTGTGTTTTATAGATAGTATATTTTCTTAAATTACAATTAAATTAATGCTTACAGAGAGGTTTAAATAGCCACCCAATTCTACTTACTTTAGCTCCAACACTGCAACTTCCAGTACTCCCAGTGCTGCCACTCACTACTCCTGTAAATCTGGCCTCTAACAATTCTTGCCTTCTTGGGTCCAGGCTATGAAGCTCATCCATTGCACCTAAGAAAATAATATTAATTAGTTGTATTCTATAACCAACTTGCTTGCATAAGAATGTTTCCAAATAACGTATACAAAATCTTCACTATAGTACAGACCATAACAAGCTGCATGAAGCAAGGTCTCACACTCAGCTCTATGGCATATCTATCTGTCTATTGTACAGTAACTCGCGAACATCTAACCAATTCCAAAATTTCAGGGAATGTTCTATACCGAACCTTATTAATTTTGGTGAAAATCAGAAATCCAGAAGGGGAAAAAGGAGACACCAGGAGCCCCTTTATCATGTTAGCAGATCCAGCAACTTCAACCACCTCAGTAATTGTCTAGATCAAGGGTTGGCAACCTTTGAAAAGTGGTGTGCCAAGTCTTCATTAATTTAAGGTTTCGCGTGCCAGTAATAAATTTTACATTTACAGAGGACGGCAGACGGAAGCCCAGACCGGCAGCCCAGGCAGCGGACGGAACCCCAGACTGGCAGCCCGGGCGGCGGACGGAACCCCAGACCGGCAGCCCGGGCGGCGGACGGAACCCCAGACCGGCAGCCCGGGCGGCGGACGGAACCCCAGACCGGCAGCCTGGGTGGCGGACGGAACCCCAGACCAGCAGTAGGCTCGGAGCAGAGTGCCACTAGAAATCAGCTCACGTGTCACGTTTGGCACACACGCCGCAGGTTGCCGATCCCTGGTCTAGATCAAAAACTCAATTGATGGCAGCCATTAACACCTTCCAAGCATAACCTCCTCCACCAGCTCTGCCCATGGTCCAATACAACTTAAATATATTGTCACCTTGAATCATAGGCACCGACTTCTGCTGGTGCCAGCGGGTGCTCGACCCCCCTCTGCCCTATGCCCTGCCCTCATTCCAACCCCTTCCCCAAAGTCACCACCCCAACTCCGCCCCCTCCCTGCTCCTATTCCAACCCCTTCCCCAAATCCCTGCCCTGGCACTGCCTCTTCCCCGCCTCCTTCCCTGAGCACGCTGGGTTCCCGCTCCTCCCCCGTCCCTCCCGGAGCTTGTTACGCTGCGAAACAACTGTTTTGCGGCGGCAAGCGCTGGGAGGTAGGTGAAGAAGTGGGGTGCAAAGCGCTCAGGGGAGGAGGCGGAGGCGAGGTGAGCAGGAGGTGGGGAGGGGAGGGAAGCTTGGCAGCCCTGGAGCACCCACTGAGTTGGCGCCTATGCCTTGAATAGTTTGTCTCCCAGACTGAAAAGAAATAAAAATGGCGAAGAGGAAGAGGGAATCAGGGTATGGGGAAAAACAGGCACAAAGAGCTCCTGGCATGAGGAGAGACTAGGGGCCAATAGGGGAGGAGGACATGCAGCACAGAGTCCCTGCCATTATGTCAAAGGGCTGAATGGAGGTATGAGGGAGCACAGAGGGATGGGGGACGCATAGAAGCCCTTGCAGGGGGAGAATGGCGAACCCTGCATGGGTGGCACAAAGAGCCATTGGCAAGTTGAGGCGAGCTGGAAGCAACAATAGGAGGGGAAGGGGCACAGATTTCCCTCATATACAGTGAAGGGGGAGTGGTGGGGCAAACAGAGCTGCTGACATGAGGGAGGGCAGTGGATGGGTTACAAGGAGTCCCTGACATACAGAGAGAGGGGAAGGTGGCACACAAGGAGCTCCTGGGGGAGGAATGGAGGGATGTGTGTTCAGTGAGCTCGGCCTATAGAAGCAGCAAAGCATGCAACCCTCTAGGTTACATTATAAACCACTTATGGATCTAAACCAATCTGATTGAGGAAGTGGACATTCCTAATACTCTGAATTTGCACAGAGAATGATTTATATTGTGCAACCGCTCTCTGCTTGTTCCAGTTCAACTACTGGATTGTTACATTTTCAAGTGACATTGAAAACACTAAAAAGTTTTAGTAAAGTTTGCTAAAACAAAGTGAAGTTACTTCATTCTTAAAGCCACACATTTTACATAGCATTTTTTGTACAAACTATATCCCACTTAATCCTAAAAGATTTTAAAAAGCAAGGATCATAAATACAGTATAATATAGGGCATCAAGGTGGACTGATTTAAATCAAAGCTATTTAAATTGCTGATTTTAATCATTATTTTAATCAGCAAGCAGAAAATTTTGATTTAAATAATTGACGTTAATCTTGTTTTGCATTTGTACTTTTTTGTTATTTTCCTGAAGAAAGATTGTTTCTTATTGGTTAGTAACCATTAAACATGTTGATTTTCAACTAAACATTGCCTTTACACTAAATTTGGCACTTTTGCTAACCAGGAGGATATGCTGTACCTACACATTTATTTCAGCAATTACATTAGTTTAACATACATTTACTTAGAGTCTTAATTTTGACCTTTTTATTATCTTAGAAAATGGTGAATGATGCATTTCTGATTTATTAGATTGATATTTTTACTCATTATTTCCATCATGCTCTATTTGGATGGAAATTAGAATTCAATTAAAAATGCTTTAAAGAGCATATTTAAAAAAATTAGTTGGATTAAACTATCTTAAAATATGACTAAATAAATTGTTTAACAAAACATATTTTGCTTTTAAGACTAATGATTTATTAAATAAAGCAAGTATTATCTGTAGTTAGTGAACTGTTAGTGATCGTTTTTGGTCACCGTGTCCTTCCAAGATTTTAGAATTAGTAGATCTCATCTTCGCACACCTAGTTTTTAATAGGCCTGCATGAATAACCAATTTTTCAGTTTTGTTGTCAACCTGAAAACAAAATTGCAAAAACATCTGTTTCAGATTAACGCAAAACAAAAAAGTACAGTTTTTTTTTTTTTTTTTTTTTTTTTTTTTTTTTTTTTAAGAAAAAGAAGAAAAATTACTTTTGGATCAACTGAAACACTTTAGAGTGATCCAAAACATTTTTTTCCAGTTTTTCATTTTATTTTGTTTTTGGTGGCGGGGGATATTTTTTATTCTTTTTTAATTAAAAGTAGGTAAATTCCTAAATGAAATTTCTTGATGAAACAAAAAATTGAAAAAGAAATGAGATTTCCAAAATCTTTTCCTTCATCTGAAACTATTTGCTGGATGCAACTCAAATCTGCAAATAGTTTCGGTCAACCAGAATCTACATTTTATGGTGTGAATAAACTGGTTTCTTAACTTTAAATTAATGAGTTACTGAACCGAACGAGTTGAATAACCTGAAATGAAGAAAATATTCTCTCTGCATCTGCAGAAGAGGCTACCACTGTCAAAAGCAGAGTTAACATTTTCCCAGACTCTGGTTCCAGGTATTTAGCCAGTGATGACTTTATCAGAAGATCAGGTTTTTTGGATCTCCTTTTTCCACAGAGGGTATAGCTTACAAATTATCAGTATTCCTATTAACTTATCCTCATCAAATTAAACATTGTCCTTGGATAGGTCTGGTAATCACGGCAACATTGTAGTTTCCATCCCCATTAGTACAGTACAAAAAGTGAATGTAGAATCTTAGTCATAAGATTTAAAATGTAAATATATAGCACAACCATTTTAAGGAAATACTTATGCTTTTTCTATGTCAGAGCAGCAGGTTGTGTTGCATAATTAAAGCACCAAGATTGAGTGCATCCACGCTACTCACCCTGATAGTGTAAGGTTTGCCCTTACCACATTAGAGGTGCCATACAAAGAATCAGGGAAGGCTTGCTGTTAGCCAATATCATATGCTGTCAGAATGCTTTGTATTTAGGCAAAGTTGTACAACTATGAACCATACTCCCAGAATGTCTTGTACTCATACCAAGCTTTACTGTGGAAACATAGTACGGGTTAAATTATTGTAACCTTTGTTGTTTGTATATAAAGAATCTGTCAGAAGCAAGATATATGTTTTGTTGAGGTGTGCCAAGTATGAATCGTGTGCTAGCTACAGTTAGGGTAGATCTCTACTGTCTACTGACACTTGGAATGTTACTGTGTGTTGAGAACTGAGTGTAAATGTCTATCATTTAATGCTACTTGTATGCTTGTCTACTAACATTTAAAATGTACAAAACTAAATAAGAGAAGGAGTGTAAGGTCTGTGGAATCTGTGGAATTTTCTATCTGTCATAAACAAGGGAAACATAAATAAGAGCCAAAATAAGCTCACAACTTGAAACAGAGCAAAGATGTAACTGCTGCAAGCCTGTTCTCCAGATTGGTAATGTATTAACCTTTCTGTATTATGCTGATCTATCTTTGATTAATAAACTGATTGAACATGGTTACCTGGTGTTGTATCATAGGTCTACACAGCATACGTGGCTTCTGGGGCTCGGGGCTGTTTCATTGCTGTGTAGACTTCCAGGCTTGGGCTGGAGCCCAAGGTCTGGGACAGTCCCACCTTGCAGGGTCTTAGAGCCTACTCTCCAGCCTGAGCCCAGAAGTCTACACAGCAATGGAACAGCCCCGCAGACCAAGCCCCATGAGCCCAAGTCAGCTGGCACAGACCAGTCACATATCTAGTTGCTGTGTAGACATACCCAGTATGGCCTTCACAGTTCTAGCCATTTTTTGCTCCCTAATTATTATTTATAACATAGCAGCACCTACTATAAATTGAATAAATTAGGGACTACGCTGAAAGGACTTGTGGAGCGGGGAGCCAGGAACCTCCATCTCCTTCAAATGCAGGCAGATTGTTGGGCTTTATTAAGTATTGAGAAGACTTCCATTTATATGGGCAGAGAGGCCTTGCAGATTTAGCAGCACCCAGATGGCAGGAGTTACCTGTCCGTGACCCGAAGAGTAAGACAAAAGGATGGAGGGAGAAACTGAAGGACAGAGAGGTGAAGTGACTTGGCCAAGGTCACAAAGCAAGTCAGTGGCAGAGCCAGGAATAGAACCCAAGATTTCTGATTACAGCTGGTCAGGAATTTTCTGATGGAACGTTTTTCCATCGGAAAATGCCGATTTGTTGACAGTAATACATTTTGTGGAAGCACATCAATTTTGACAAATTTTCATTTATAAAAATGACAAAAAGCATTTCCATAATGTTGGATAATATTTTCATAATGGAATGTTTTGATTTTTCATTTCAAAATGACTAATAATTTCATTGATTTTATATGATAAATTTTAAAAAATTAAAATATCTATATTGGAAAAAACATTTCAATTGACCCAAAATAAGTTTTTCCCCCCCATAATTTTGTTTCATGGGAAATTCTGAAACTTTTGTTTTTGTTCTACTCCACAACAGAAAACAAAATTTATTCATAACATTTCCCACAAAACACAAAATCACATTCCTGCCCAACTCCACTCCTTCCTGTTGAGTGTTAATTTTACAAGAAAAAAGCAAATATGCAACAGAGAGTGTAGCAATTAGCAGTATATAATTTTGCTATCTGAGGTCAATATAAAAATTTACAGCTACAAATACTACAGGCTACACCAGAAGACTAGCTTTAGATTTTGAAAATGGGGGGGGAGGGGGAGGGAGGGAGACAGGGGTGTTATTGTTAAAGATGAAATTAACAAACAAAGCTTCCCACGTTAACCTGAGTATAAGGCTCAATAAGTTTGTATTATTTGTGTATGTATTTAATTGAACTATTTATTTAACATTAGTAATCCCTGTATATACGACACAACCCTTTACTGTAGAACAATTAAACAGACTTTTCTGTCCTGCACCCTTTTTTGCCCGGGCTACTCATTTTGATTAATCTATGCCCATTCAGGGTTGACTATTTGGCTGTGGTGGAATGTGTGTCAGTGCAAAACCACAGCTGATGTTTGTTGTAAGGGAACATGCTGACATTTATTTTGCCAATTCAAGTTGCCTTAATCTCTTCCTTGGTGTTTTTCCTTCACTGTCCCAACATAGGAGTGTAAGAAAATATGTTGAAAGACCGTCAGAGAATGTGATGTTATTGTCTCTCTTCTTTACTGAGGATTCTGCTACCAAGAACTACTCTTATGGAATGAGAAACCACACAAGGACACAAATAAAACAAATATTCCTTCATAGTACACATGCTTAACTTTGCATATGGGCTGAAATTAAACAGCCAGGAAGCAGACACATTCAGGAAGTCTGTTGTTGGCACAGTCTTCCAAAGTGCAGTAGATATGTGAAGTAAATCACAAGTGTTTTTTCACCAAATATGTACACATAGAGCCCATTTTTTTTGGCAGTGGTGCAGGAGAATACCATAATTGGTTTTCTAGCAGTCATAGTGCTGCCTCAGGAATTTAGATTATGAAAGGCCCTTTATTTTACTCATATTTAACATCATACTGGGCCTATAAAATCTTCTCTCTATATTCTCCAAAAATATCCCTACGCTGTTTAATCACCCTTTTAAAATGTAACACTTTCAATTTTCACTTTAATTTACTGAAAAAAGCTGTTAAAAATTCTTCTCTTAAAATATTTATTTTATTTCTGGCTTGATTTTTCAAAGGTGTTGAGCACCTAAAACTTAAGTTGATTTCAAGTGGTATCTGTAAGTGCTCAGTATCTTTAAAAACTAGGCTATAATTTATTCAGTTTACAAAACAAAACAAAAAGGCACCTATTTTAAAAACATGATAATTTAAACAGATTCAGGAACATATTTACAATGCAGGATATGGAAGACCATTTATAAAAAGAATTCTGAAGTTCTAGAAATTATAGCAATCTGGTACACCTTATAGAAATCTGAACAGTAAAGACAACTTAACCAATTTACCTCCTTGGAAGAATAACATTGACTTAATACACGCTATTGGTAATGGAAGCTGTATCTGAGAAAGACCCGTTGGTTAAAGAAGCTGACTTCCCTCCCTCCTACCCCAAAAACCACCTCACTAAAAAAGGCAAGTTTATCTTTAATACATTCAAATTTCTCTTACAAGATTTTTCCCAAGTTTAACCATTCACTTTTCTGACATGCTAATACGAAAAGTGAAATATGTAAGAAAAGTGAACTATAGCTTTACAGTAATACCTTTTATCAAGCTTTTTCCACCAATATATCACATCCCATCTCAAAACTTATTCCGCTTTTAATTTATTTGCAAACACCAAAAACTGTTAGGCAACTTCTTCCAGTAAAACTTTATCCACTGTAAAAATAAAGTAGGTGTCGATGTATCTATATGGTTTCTCTAGAAAATACTTAAATATTAATCTTAACCAGGGTGGATAAAAATCAATGATTTAACAATAAAAAATTAAAAAACTATTTTTTTAATTTAAATCAGATTTTTTTTGATAAAATGCTTTTTGAGGACAAAACCTATCTAAAGATAGTTTTAATTAAGATACATTATAGCTCAAAGATATCTCATCATGGCATAGGGATTATAAATTCTAATTCTATAGTATGAGACAATATATTCATGTAATGTTTCAGAAAAGTTTTGTAAGTGAGTTCCAATAGTTCATGGATTAGGGACCCAATCTTCAAATTTGTGTACACAGAGTCAATCCCTTACCTCTCTCTAAAAGTGCAAAGTTTCAAAAAAGTTAAATGAATAGAATATTGTTGGTGGCGGAACAGATCTGGACAAGGAAAAGTCTGGAGATAAATGTGAGACGGGAGGGACAGGCAGTAGAAACAAAAGTGAAACTGTTTGAGCAGCATATTTCAAAAGTCTTGAGGTCTTTCTGAGTGTAGCCTTCATCGATTTGAGATCTACCATACCATTCTCTCACTAGAAGGGAAAAGCAGGCCATGAAAGAGACCCAGTTTGGGAATATTTTAATGAAGTTCCTCTACCTGTCGGTAAGACAGGCATGTGTGCAAAATGCAAACAGTGCAACCAAGAAATGCAAGGCCTGGTTGCCTGAATGAAACAACATCATGAGAAGTGTTCCTTCTCAGGAGGAAGCTGCGTTGAAGATGATGAAAGAAACATATCTGAACATCCAGGATCTTCAGGTTGGTAAACTTTTTTATTTCATACTTCTTTCTTAAGGACTGCCTGTCTTCCCTCAGGACTATTCTTGAATTCTCATGTATGAGCAAAAAATATAGTTGTTACTCTATGGTACTATCATTTTCAATGCAGTTGTGATAAAAAATAAATCGCTGAAATAAGAAGATCTTCCTTTTACAATTTCACCTTTAAAGTAGTACTGCGTGTCAGTGAATGCAATGAGTAATACTAAATGAGCAGTATGGTAATAATAATGAAATAACTGCCTTGACTTATTTTGTTAAGGAGAATCCATCCTCAACTTACAGGATTCTGAAGACTATCCATCTTCAAGATCACCATAATTTTCTACAGTTTCAGAGTTATCTGCCAATTATAGTGTTTCAGTCACATCATGTATGTCACATACCCACAGTAGATCATCTGTAGCAAAAAGAAAAAAAAAATCTCCATCATCCAGAAACAACCAGAGATAAGTTTGTGATAAGAAGCAGCAGATTACAAAAAGAGGTAATCGAAGAAAAAATTGCCCGGTTTGTTTATGCAACCAACTCTCCTTTCCGTATGATAGAGAACCCACACTTCATTAACATGGTTCAGTCATTAAGACCAGGATACAGTCCACCCAACAGAGCAGATGTCACAGTCAAATTGCTGGATAAAGTGTATGAAAGAGAAATTGAGCAGTGTGCAAAAGGTCTAGAGGGTAAAATTGTTAACCTGAGTCTTGATGAGTGGAGCAATGTGCACAATGATCTTGTTGTAAGTGCTCGTGTGACAACAGAAGAAGGGAATGTTTTCCTTACAGAAACAATTGATACATCAGGAAATGCACATACAGCAGAATACTTAAAAGTAGCAGTAGTAAAAGCTATAACAAACTGTGAACAAAAATTCAAATGTCTAGTATGCAGCTTGATCACAGACAATGCTGCAAATGAATCCAAGATAAGAAAAAATTATTTAGAAGAGAGTGAAGAGAGTCCCAAGCTAATAACATACGGCTGCAGTGCTCATTTGATGCACCTCCTAGCCAAAGACTTCAGTGTTCCAGAAATAAAGGCTAATGCTGTTGAAATTGCAAAATACTTCCGTAACAACCACTTTGCAGCAGCTACTCTGAAAAAAGTGGGAGGAACCAAGCTAACTCTCCCACAAGACATGCGATGGAACTCAGTAGTGGACTGTTTTGAGCACTATATCAAGAACTGGCCTAATCTGATGACAGTTTGTGAACAAAATTGTGAAAAAAATAGATGGCACTGTCTCAGCCAAAGTTCTCAACATTGGGCTTAAGAGAAATATTGAACACATGCTGAGTACCCTGAAACCTATTTCTGTAGCCTTGAATAAAATGCAGGGAAATAGCTGTTTTATTGCTCATGCTGATGAAATTTGGAAGGAACTGAGTAAGATCTTAAAAAGAGAAATATGCAATGACGGAGTTAAATTACGAGCATTATAAAAACACGAATGGGACAAGCACAATCTCCTGCTCATTTTCTTGCAAATATTCTCAATACTCGGTACCAGGGTCAAACCTTAACTGCAGAAGAGGAGGAGTTGGCTATGACATGGACATCCAGCAATCATCCCTCCATAATGCCAACTATAATAAACTTCAGAGTTAAGGGTGAACCATTCAAGAAATATATGTTTGCGGATCATGTTTTAAAGAAAGGCACACCAGTGAACTGATGGAAGTCACTTAAGCACTTGGATTCAGAGACTGTTAAGAGATAATCTCACTTTTAATAGCAGTAGCGTCTTCTGCCAGTGTAGAAAGAATAATTTCTTCCTTTGGACTAATTCATTCCAAATTGAGAAATCGTTTGGGACCTGAAAAAGCAGGAATGCTTGTTTTTCTTTTCCAGATTATGAACAAACAGGAAAATGAAGGTGAAGACGACTGAATTAGCTACAGGAGCCAGTATTTTAAGTTTCTCATGTTGACCTGACTGACATAGTTGATTTAATTATTGTTTTTGTTGTTTTAAATATTTCATTTAACTATTTTAGTTAAAAACAATTTTAACAAAAACAAATCTTATTTTAAAAAACTTGAATGTTTAACTAAATTAAAAAATCCATATGCTTGTTTTGTTAAAATATTATATGTTTGCTGTTGAAGAAAAAAATCCAGAATACTTAACATTGTTGTTTTAGTTAAATAAAACAATTTAAATGTCTGACTGGTGATGTTCTCCTCCTAATACAGCATGGCAAGAAAATCCTCCAAATATTAATGATTAACTTGTTGAATTGGAGATAGTTCACTTCTCAATGACTCCATAAATATCTGCTTCAATTACCTTTGACAAATGAAATAACCAAACAATCATTCATTTTCTGATATAGCTGTAAAATTAATCTGAAAAGTTTTCAAAATAAATCACTTTAAAAATGTATACTGTGTACCTTCTAAAAATGAAACCTACATCTATCTCTGAGTTGTGAAGAATATGTATTAAGTTTATAACAACCAATAAGAATGCACTTTTATGTAGAAATCCATGATTAAATCGAGTCTTCCTGACTATTGATTTAAGATCAAATCCACCCTGATCTTAACTGATTAACTATAGGCAAGTCTAGCTGACATGTTTTCTCCCATCCTTTATCTGCCACGACTACCTACACTATAAGTTCTTCAGGGCAAGGATTGTGTTTTACCACATTTAAGCACAATCTAATACCTGCTGGGATCTCTAGGCATTACTGTAATAAAACTAATTAAACAGGAATCCTCTTAAAATTGTTTGCCCTTCAAGCATTCTTATTTTGTGTACTGTACTGTTTGCAATCATGTCAAAGAAAATAATGGTAAAACCTATGTGATAAGCTGGTTTATAAAAGCAGCACACGCTTTCAGATGTACCTACATACCCTTACATGTATTCTAATGACCTGCCCCCACAGTGAGAACTTATTCCTCTGAAACATACCATAAAGCACAGTTATGAAAAGCAGAGAGTTTAAATGGGCAAGAAACAGAAGCAGCATAAGTTTGTTAGGCGGGTACAGTTACACGATTGCTCTTTTGCTTCATTACTATCAAAATGCATGGAGAGTGTACATTTTGTAAAAAGGGCACTACAACATTTTAAAATAAATAACTTTAGTTTAGAAAATGACCTACTTTATACCATGTGGAGCACGACCATCAATGTTTTGATCTACTGGATTATTTGAGAATCACTACCAAAGTTCAAAGTAATTATGACTCCCAGGATAATCTTAATAATTATAATACATTAATGAGCAATGACTATATTATGTATATCAGACATAATAGCCTTATTTTATTATAAATAATGCATTTGAGTCTTTTTATATAAGGTATATGGTAATAATGCTTACAGGGTCTTAAAATATCTGTTAACCAGATGCATTTAATTGTGTTATCCTGGTAATGAGAATTACTAATTGATAGAGGATGAGTCTTCCACACCACAGAAGATCACACCAAATCCTCCTCTCCTTTCCCCTTATCCCCGCCCTTCCCCTCCACAGAGTTAAGATCCCATGCACATCAGGGGCTGAATAGGACTCTTTCAGACCTTATTTCAGTTGTTCCTTTGTGGAGGACTCAGAACATAAAACACAATCAGTTCAGCCAGAATACTCCATTTTCACCTAAGGGGAATTAGGTCAAAACAAAAAAAATCTAATCCAAACCTTCTTGATAACAGAAGAACAAAAGAATACTGCTGCTGGTTACCAGCGCCAATCCTTGTTAGTTCTAGTGAAATACTTTCTACTTCAATACCTTCCATTGTAAAAGAAAGCATTCATTTCCAGATTTTACTTAGTTTTCCAAGAATAGGTAGGCTTGCTCCATGATCCTTTAGTCAGCAGTTGCACAAATAAATTGCCTACTTGTTTCCTCAAAGCTGCAATAAGCCTTTTGAGGTCTCTGGAGATCTCAATCTCCAATGTAAATGATTGTAAACTATTATCTGAGGACATATCTAACTACTGTCTAACTGAAGGCAGGGGGCTGGACTCGATGACCCTTAGCGTCCCTTCCAGCTCTATGAGATATGGATATAGGATATCTCCAAGGTTTTTACAAGAATTGCAACTGCTCTCCAATTATCTTAAGTTTGTTTGCGGGCAACGAGGACAATTCAGTAGAGGGGTGTTGAAGTAGGAAAGAAATTGCTGGGTACACAATGGTTGTATAATTTGGATTTGATGTTGGTTGCCTTTTCATCTGCTCTTCATCACATTTTCTGTTATTTACTACCCCGTGACTGTGACATACTTAATTTTTTTCAGACTTCATGCTGAATCTATATTTTAAATAGTTCTTTCAAATAGGCAGACCAACTCTCTAAGCACATGCATAACATTGTACAAGAGTAATTAAACCAGACACATTTACAAAATGGCTCAATCCCAACAAAAGACTCATTGCTAACAACTCCAGATTTTCAATGAACACCCATCATCCCAACCAGCAAAGATTGGAAGGGCAGATGTGACTTGCACAGTGCCCTGAATAGCGAAGACAGATTTTCAAAACTTCTAACTATTAGGTTACAAAATGAACTTTTTACCACCAGCTCTCTACCTAGATTCTTACTCTTACTAAATTAGTTACAGGTCAGAAGAATAGCATGGTGACCTATATGAGCAGAGGTGAAGAGGCATGGCATTATAACTAAGGCTGCAATTTAGTCACTTTGGTCACAGAATCCGCGACTTCCAAAGACCTCAATAACTTCAGCCAGCGCCAGTTGGAAGCTGCAGAATCCCCTGCCGCCTGTGGAGGCAGGGAGCTACAGGGTACCCCTGCCGCCCCAGGCCACTGCGGGTGGCAGGCAGACCTCCACAGCTCCCCGCTGCCGCAGGGGATCTGGCGGCGGCACGGGTGACCCCCAGGATTCCCGGCTGCCACTGGCAGCACAGGAGACCCCCGCCACTCCTGGCCACCACAGGCAGTAGGGACCCCTGCCTCTGCCAGCCCCGGCGGGCAGCAGGGGATACCCCCGGAGCTCCCGGCTGCCGCAGGCAGCAGGGGGGACCAGTGCCCACACCCCGCAGCTGTGGTGGCGGGGGTCCCCTGCAGCTGGGAGCCACCATAGGAGGGAGACCCTGTAGCTCCAAGCCCCACTCAGGTAGTGGGGGTCCCTGGAGCTCCCAGCCCACGGCAGATGCCCAGACTCACCCATTTTCTCATGGATATTTTTAGTAAAAGTCAGGGACAGGTCACGGGCTTCTGTGAATTTTTTATTATTGCCCGTGACCTGTCCATAACTTTTACTAAAAATATCCGTGACAAAAATCTTAGCCTTAACTATAACTAATGCTGTTGTCCCACAAAATCAGTGCTTCTCTAGCTATCCAGCTTTCAGAACCTGGGGCACTCCTTTTTCTTTTTTACACTTAATCAAAAACCCAACAATACAAAATAGCCAGTTATGAAACAGTCTCCTAAAGAGACAAATCTATTAGTCAGAATCACCACAGTTCATTTGAAGAAATTCAATATGGAAATTCCAAACTTCCACTGAGAATTTGCTTGATGAAGAATGCCTCAAGCCAAATATGTTAAAATCCAAAAGTCCTACTCTTAGGCCTCAACAGCATTCAATACAGTCAGGATACTGCTACCCTACCGAAGAAGGAGTAGCAGTCCAAGGAATTCCCTAAAATGTTTCAAATCTTTCCTCAAGAGCAGTGTCCAGGCACAACTGAACCGCTGCCACAAAAATTCCTCACTTCTGGAGTATACAAGATGCAAGTTCTTTGCCAAACATTTGTCTTCAGAGCTCAATAAGATTAATGACTTGAAAAAAATCTTCCAGATGAAAGTTGCAACATAATCCAGTTGTTAGAACCTTGCATCCTTTGAGTGATGCATTCTGCTTCTCCCTTCTATTGGGCAATTCTTGATTGTCTATTGCATACAAGTATATGATGGATCTTCCTACTAGCATTCTATAACCACAAGCTTTCCTAAGAGCTTGGAGTTGCTCTACCTGCACCAACTAATAACGTACTGTATGCAAGTAGGCTAATGTATCAAGAAAATCTGGACACCCTAAAGGAGTCTTAACCCAAGGTCTGTGAATTTGACCCATGCCCTTCCTGGCTTGGGAAAGAGTCAAGAACAACTCATGCCACTCATGACTAATAGCGAGCACCTCATTCAGAGAAAGAGCCTTCCCTTCCCTCCTTAAAACATGCAACAGTCTGACCAACACAAAAAAACTCCTTGGATACGTCAGTTCTAGCCTAGTGTCAAATCGTCCATTCCTGAGCAAGCCCACAAAGAAGCTAGTTAAAGCTTCAAGTGCATTTAACTGAAGCTAATATCCTTGACCAAGCACAATCTAGATTCAGACCAGGTCATGAAACTGAAACCACTTCAGTAGCACTCATGGATGATTTGCTGGCAGTCGAAGAGATTTTAAATAATTATTTGTATGGTGCTCTAACACTGATTATACTACCACCATAAGCTTTTCTCCATCACTGGTTTAAATTAAGAGCTACATCAGCACCTGTTGTCAATCTTCAGCACACGATCTCCAACTGAACAAGCTACAGATCTCATAACGCAGGGACTCCCTCTTACAGCAGCTTTAGAAGCATACTTTTGTCCAAGTGCTTTAAAACTATCAATCAATCTGCAGGGCGAATGAACATTTTTCTTTAAAACAGTTATTACAGGGGCAGAAACTCACCTTTGGATTTAATTGTTTCACAATACATTAATAATTTGACCTATCATCTTGGTTCTTCCATTTAAAATTTAGTCACTTCAGTAACTGTTTTTTAGTATTTCAATTTGTAAAATCATAACATGCACTCTTTGCATTCTCTTGCACTGAACAATTTAATTTCACAACAGAATTTCATATGCATTAGACAACTCTTTCTATCCTAAAATACATAGATACCAGTAGATAAACCAAATCCCACCTCCCAAGAAAACCATGCAAAACTAACAGATGGAGATCTTAGAGTACTTTAACATGATCTGCTAAAAGAAGAAATATTTTTCTTGGCAGTCCCATCAATCATGATGGCTTCTTCAACCAACACTCCTCCTCCATTCTGATCAACTTGATAGAAAGTAGGTACTCTTCAGTCTCAGAGTGAGACTCTAAAAGACTTCCTGTCTGAATCTCTCTGTACACTTTTGAAGGATAAACTAAAAGAGTACATAGATTTTGGAAAGGTTCTCTTCCTTTCTGTGGATACATTGAAAAGAAGGAGAGTCTTTTTCCCCAACAAAGTGAAGTAGTCAAATCAGCTTTTCTGCATTCAAAGAAATGAAGCATTTGATGCTATGGTAAAAAAGCCATGGCAGATGAGTTCTGTTTTGTCAAGCATTCTTCCCATTACATTACTTAAAGGGAAATTTTTTTTATAACCGTTTCATTCTATCTTATAATAGCTTGGAACTTTGCAATTAACAAGACAGCAGCCTGGCACAACTGGACAATAGGCAAAAATGTAAACTTTGACAAATAAAACTTAAGTCTAAACAAGTGGAAGAACAGGTTTTTACTAAGGGTATGTCTACACTACGGGATTAATCTGAATTTATATAATTCGAATGTGGGAAACAGATTGTATAAAGTCGAATGTATGCGGCCACACTAAGCACATTAATTCGGCGGTGTGCATCCATGTACCGGGGCTAGCGTCGATTTCTGGAGCGTTGCACTGTGGGTAGCTATCCCATAGTTCCCGCAGTCTCCCCCGCGCATTGGAATTCTGGGTTGAGATCCCAGTGCCTGATGGGACAAAAAACATTGTCGCAGGTGGTTCTGGGTACAGCCTCACCCCTCCCTCCCTCCCTGCATGAAAGCAACGGATGGCAGACAACTATTTCACGCCTTTTTTCCTGGGTGAACACTGCAGACTCCATACCACGGCAAGCATGGAGCCCGCTCAGCTCAAGACAGCAGTCATGAACATTGTAAACACCTCGCGCGTTCTCGTGGACTTTATGCTGAGCCAGGACCAGAAAAACGAGGCAAGGAGGCGGCGGCAGCGCAGCGACAAGCGTGATGAGGACAAGGACATGGACATGGACACGGACACCGAATTCTCTCAAACCGCGGGCCCCGGTGCTTTGGAGATCATGTTGTTAATGGGGCAGGTTCTATCCATGGAACGCCGATTCTGGGCAAGGGAAACAAGCACAGATTGGTGGAACCGCATAGTGTTGCAGGTGTGGGACGATTCCCAGTGGCTGCGGAACTTTCGCATGCGTAAGGGCACTTTCATGGAACTTTGTGACTTGCTGTCCCCTGCCCTGAAACGCCAGAATACCAAGATGAGAGCAGCCCTCACAGTTGAGAAGCAAGTGGCGATAGCCCTGTGGAAGCTTGCAACGCCAGACAGCTACCGGTCAGTCGGGAATCAATTTGGAGTGGGCAAATCTACTGTGGGGGCTGCTGTGATGCAAGTAGGCAAAGCAATCACTCAGGTGCTGCTACGAAAGGTAGCGACTCTGGGAAATGTGCAGGTCATAGTGGATGGCTTTGCTGCACTGGGATTCCCTAACTGTGGTGGGGCGATAGATGGAACCCATATCCCTATCTTGGCACCGGAGCACCAGGGTACCCAGTACATAAACCGCAAGGGGTACTTTTCAATGGTGCTGCAAGCACTTGTGGATCACAAGGGACGTTTCACCAACATCAACGTGGGCTGGCCGGGAAGGGTTCATGACGCTCGCGTCTTCAGGAACACTACTCTGTTTAAAGGGCTGCAGCAAGGGACTTACTTTCCGGACCAGAAAATAACCGTTGGGGATGTTGAAATGCCAATAGTTATTCTTGGGGACCCAGCCTACCCCTTAATGCCATGGCTCATGAAGCCATACACAGGCAGCCTGGACAGGAGTCAGGAGCTGTTTAACTACAGGCTGAGCAAGTGCAGAATGGTGGTAGAATGTGCATTTGGACGTTTAAAAGGTCGCTGGCAATCGTTACTGACTCGCTCAGACCTCAGCCAAACCAATCTCCCCATTGTTATTTCTGCTTGCTGTGTACTCCATAATCTCTGTGAAAGTAAGGGGGAGACCTTTATGGCGGGGTGGGAGGCTGAGGCAAATCGCCTGGCTGCTGATTACGCGCAGCCAGACACCAGGGCAATTAGAAGAGCACACCAGGAAGCGCTGTGCATCAGAGAAGCTTTGAAAACCAGTTTCATGACTGGCCAGGCTACAGTGTGAAATATCTGTTTGTTTCTCCTTCATGAAAACCCGCCCCCTTTATTGACTCATTCTCTGTAAGGAACCCACCCTCCCCCTTCCCCCAGCTTGCTTTCAAACCAAATAAAGTTGTTTAAAAATCATTTATTCTTTATTAATAGATTATAAAAAGAGGTAGGGAACCCAGGTGGGGTTTGGGAGGAGGATCGGCGGGAAGGAAAAGGCCACTAAAAAAAGGTTAAAAAAATGACAGCCTTTTGCTTGGGCTGTCCACTGGGGTGGAATGGGAAGGTGTACGGAGCCTCCCCTCCCGCGTTCTTACACGTCTGGGTGAGGAGGCTATGGAACATGGTGAGGAGGGAGGGGGGGGTTATACAGGGGCTGTAGCGGCACTCTGTTATCCTGCTGCCGTTCCTGAAGCTCCACCAGACGCCGGAGCATGTCTGTTTGCTCACGCAGCAGCCCCAGCGTTGCATCCTGCCTCCTCTGATCTTCCTGCCGCCACCTCTCATCTCGAGTGTCTCTCCTCTCCTCACGTTGGTCCCTCATGTCCTCACGTTCACTGGCTTCTTTCCTATACTTTGAAACCGTGTCCTTCCACTCATTCAGATGAGCTGTGTCACTGCGGGTGGATTCCATGATTTCTGCGAACATATCGTCTCGCGTCTTCTTTTTCCGACGCCTTATCTGTGATAGCCTTCAGGACGGAGGAGGGAGGCTTGAAGAATTTGCAGCTGCTGGAGGGAGGGAAAAAAGGAGAGAATTTTTTAAAAAGATACATTTTGCAGAACAATGCTTATACTCTTTCACGGTGACCAATACTATTCACATTACATAGCACATGTGATTTCTGTGCAAGGTCGCATTTTGCCTCTTAATATTGAGTGCCTGTGGCTTTGCTGCTAGAGATCACAGACGCAGGTCCGGGCAACAGAATTCAGCTTGCATGCGGCCATGGTAAGCCATTGTCTTTCGGCTTCTGTGCCCTCCTTTCCCACATACCAAGCAAAGCCCGTTGAGTGCTGCGGTTTTCCTGTTAACCTTCAGTAGCAGAAAACAAACTAACCCCCCCCCCCCCCCCATCCAATTCTCTGGACGGTCGCTTTACCCCTCCCCCCACCGCGTGGCTGGTATCAGGGAAGATCCCTGCTAGCCAAACGCGAAAAGCTCTGGGCCAATTCCCCCTCCCCCCCCCCACGCGCTTGGCTAACTGCAGTGAAGGATTTCTTTTCAGCCACAGGCAAACAGCCCAGTAGAAACGGCCACCTCTGTCCCCTTAATTAAATTCTCGTATTTCAATCAGGTTACCATGAGCGATATCACTCTCCTGAGGATTACACAGCAAGATAAAGAACGGATGTTGCTTGAATGCCAGCAAACACCGGGACCATACGCTGCCAGGCTTTGTCATGCAATGATACCAGATTACTTGCTGCAAGCATGGCGCGGTCAAGTGTCCTACCATGGAGGACGGAATAAGGCTGCACTGCCCAGAAACCTTGTGGCAAGGCTTTTGGAGTACCTCCAGGAGAGCTTCATGGAGATGTCCCTGGAGGATTTCCGCTCCGTCCCCAGACACGTTAACAGACTTTTCCAGTAGCTGTACTGGCTGTACTGGCTGCGAATGCATCCCAAGTCCTCAGGGCAAAGTAATCATTAAAAACTCTTGCTTTTAAAACAAGTTTTATATTTTAAAAAGGTAAACTCACCTGAAAAGGTAAACTTCCATGGGGTCGTGGTCTTGGATACTAGGTTGGGAGGGTACTTCAGTCAGGCTGAGAAAAAGGATCCTGGCTGTTGGGGAGAACGGAGTGCTGGGTGCTCTCTGCAAGCTCGTCCTCCTCCTCCTCCTCTTCCCCATCCGCAGAATCCTCAGCTGATGAGATTATCCCCGCCTTGGAATCCACGGTCAGAGGTGGGGTAGTGGTGGCGGCCCCCCCTAGAACTGCATGCAGCTCGGCGTAGAAGCGGCATGTCCGCGGCTCTGATCCGGAGCGACCGTTTACCTCCTTTGTTTTTTGATAGGCTTGTCTGAGCTCCTTGACTTTCACGCAGCACTGATCTGAGTCCCTATTGTGGCCTCTCTCCATCATGCCCGTGGAGATTTTTTCAAAAGTTTTGGCATTTCGTCTTTTTGAACGAAGTTCAGCTAGCACTGAATCCTCTCCCCATATAGCAATCAGATCCAGTACCTCCCGTACGGTCCATGCTGGTGCTCTTTTTCGATTATCGGCCTGCATGGTTACCTGTGCTGATGAGCTATCTGTGGTCACCTGTGCTCTCCACACTGGGCAAACAGGAAATGAAATTCAAATGTTCGCGGGGCTTTTCCAGTCTACCTGGCCAGTGCATCCGAATTCAGATTGCTGTCCAGAGCGGTCACAATGGTGCACTGTGGTATAGCTCCCGGAGGCCAATACCATCGAATTGCGGCCATACTAATTCGAAATGACAAAATCGATTTTGGCCCTACTCCGTTCGTCGAGGTGGAGTACAGAAATCGATTTTAAGAGCCCTTTATTTCGAAATAAATGGCTTCGTTGTGTGGACGGGTGCAGGGTTAATTCGATTTAACGCTGCTAAATCCGAATTAAAGTCATAGTGTAGACCAGGCCTAAGAAGCAGGACCATTCCAAATACTACACTTGGGTTATGGGGTGGGGCAGTGAAGATGAGAGAAAACCAAGCTGGCCTCGGTTGTCAAAAAGAATCCTGAAAAACTTTCTTTTCTTAAAAGAAAAGCATGCTTATATGAGAGAGAATTACTGATGTTGCACGAAAACGTGATGGTGATGGCAGCAGAATGGTGTGAAGCCAAGCAGAAGTAATACGAGAAGGAAAAATTCAAAACCAAGATAGCAACAATAAAATGCAGCCCTTCATTTATCAGCACACTTGGAAGTGAATCACAATCCCAAGACCATAATTATCCAGTATTGGGGACACAGGAGTCAAGTCATCCCACTTGACCAAATTAGCAGTTAAGGAGGCAGACAACAACATGAAGTATCTACAAGTTTGGGGGGGGGAAAAAAATATATATATATATATACACACACACACACACACATACATACATACATAAACATACCTAGCACCACTATAATAGGTAGATAACCAAAATGTACACCACACATTTTACTAGTACCAAGGAGCACAAGCTTTTCCACTAAAATAGAAATAACTACTGGCAGGGAGCCAATAAAGTCCCTACATCCGCAATTCAAGTGAATACAATTCCTTAGTGACATTAACTTCAATATCTCAGTTTCTAATGGTTAGATGGATGCAGACCCCTATGGTTAGGAATGGTGCAGGAAACATTAGAATTTACTAATATGAATGAAGTGTCATTTTAAATACATAGTGAAATTGAGTGTGCTTCATTCACTGAACTCTTTACTTTTGCCTTGAGTGGTTATGGTCAGAAAAATGAGTATAAAAATGAGTATAAAAACAGCACCTCTACATAACTTCTCCCATGTCTTTCACGTCACACCTGTTAACTGACAGATAAGCTTATGACTGATAGCACTGCAAAGCAAATACAGCTATGGAAGAGTGAACTGGATTCTGCACAGCCTTATGCATAATCCATGACATTATCAGTTAAGATCTCATTCTCAAATCTTTATTACTGGTAACATGCAGAGAACATAGCTTGATTTTCAGGTCTAAGACCGAGTATGCAATTCTGGCAGCTAGAACAGCATTATTTGAATTGAAAATTAAGAAAGCGTGTAAGTTAAGAAAATCAAGAAGTGACTCAAAATAACATATGGAGGACCATCAGATCATTATTACTTATTTTTCTCACTGTACCTGTATTTTAACTTTGATGAAGTTCTAGTCTAAATCTGTTTCCCACTCTGTGCCTACAGCCAATTCTCCTTTGCCACTCCAATTTCTTACTTCAGTTCTTGTCTCAAAAGAGAGCCCTCCCACACCTGTGATCACTCTTCAGTCACAATGGCCCAACTCCTACCTAATGCTTACTTTCTCCTATGTCTAGCTCCTCTACATGGTGTCGCCTTTAGTCTATATGATGATCTGCTTCAGGACAATGACAGTTCTCAGCTGCCTACTCCCTAAAAATCAACACATGAAGCACAGGACAACTGCAAAAACTGGCAGGGTAAATTTGGATGAGGTCAAGAGTCAGGATCCATTTTTCCATTCCAATTTTTTCTCCCCATAGGACCCCTTTGTCCTTTCCCTCCCAACATTCATGCTGAAAGGGAACAAAATCTTCATAGAGCCAACAGTGCTGTAAATGTCTCAAACTAGGACA